>NC_067400.1:414905158-415510158 GCF_016432865.1 Antechinus flavipes
TCTGCTTCTGCTCAACAGAAAAAAAAAAAAACAACCATATATTCAATTGTGGGGATTAGGGTTAATGTAAAGTATTCTATCACCAACTGGAACAGCTAAGTGGCACCATAGTGCATAGGATATAGGAGTCAGGAAGACTCAATCTTCATGAGTTCAAATATTAACTATGTGAACCTGGGCAAGTCACTTAACCATTATCTGCCTCAGTTTCCTCATCTGTAAAATGAGCTGAAGAAGGAAATGGAAAACTACTCCAGTATCTTTGTCAAGAAAACCCCAAATGGGGTCACGAAGAATCAGACAAAACTGAAATGAGTGACCAACAACAAATGTTATCACTAACTAGATATGAATATATAAGTAAAGTTTTATAGAGATTGATTATATCCTTCAAGCACTATGCCTGAAATTTGGACAGTTGTCACCAAGTTGAATATTTTTGCTTTAGATTTGGTTATAGACCACTTAGGCTTTCTGCAAGGCAGTTTAACTGAAAGAGTTTAGAAGAACAAAAAATTCAGTTGATTCTACTTTTTCTTTTAAATCACTTAACTGTAGGTTAATTTACTTTAAATAATCTGTAAATGTTAAGTATACAATATAGAAAAAAATTTAAAGAAATTTAATTACCTAGGTAAAAGTTATCTACTTTGCTCCAACTGTTATCAGTCACTACTTTCTTTCTTTCATTCATCTAAAATTTCTTCTTAGAGTCAAGAGTCTTCTGATCTTTATTCCTATTGGAATGATTTTTAATTTGTTCCACTTGTTTCAGGAGTCCAAAAAAGTGGTCAACTAGTTTTCTGATAACTTTATTAAAGACTAGTATTAAGTATTCTTAAGGACCTTACTTTTCTCTAAGTGCTCCTTGCTCTTATTTATTCTCAGCATCATTTTTTTTTGTGAAGAGATCTTTTTCTTTCCTCAGTTTTGTTTGTATATATAATCAAAAGAATACTCTTGTCAGATACCCAGTCCTTTATTTGCCCATAATCAGGATATTACAGTGCGGCTTATAGTTTCTCTTCTAATTAGGAAACATTCCCTTGGCAACCAAGTCAATTACTCTGTCCAGTATAAAACGTATTGTATTTCATATTAGATAGCTAAAGATCAGTCTTTAATTAGCCTAGTAATTCTTAACTCTTATGGATTTGGGAACTCTGGATTTCTACAAAATATTTCTTGAAGGAGTAAAATTCTCCTTTTCAAATATTTAAAAATGTACTTAGAATGGATCTATATTGTAACTGATGTCAATTATACCTGCAACTGTGAAGATCAGGAACCATCCATGGCTGCCATCATGTGTAACTCTTTTCCATGTTCTGTAAATTCATCATAGAGGATCCATCCATGTGAGGAAGCTTTCCTGGTTGGCCCTGAATTTATGAAACTAATGGAACATGTGATCTACCTAACTATCACCCTAGGTGCAAACCCCTTTCTTCTTTGCTCATAAATTTCTTTGATGATAAGCTTTACACCATTTTACCAATTCAGCTCCTTGTTTAAATAAGGTATTTTATCTTGGTCATGCTCAACAGTTGTGTCTCCATTACCATTTGGGTAATCTTCTATTTCAATTCTTTTGATACCTCAATTTTTAATCATGTATCATCATTAGAAGGATATTATTATTAAAAAGGTAAGCTTTCTCTTTAGAAAGAAGATTGGGGACATTAAAAAAATCTTGGAAGTTTTCCAAAGTTTTCCAAACCTCTTTTCTTTCTCCTGCTTAATTCTGTGATTCTCTCTTCCCCATATTTGTGTGTGTGTGTGTGTGTGTGTGTGTGTGTGTGTGTGTAAATGTACACATGTATGGGATGGGAGAGAATAAGCATTTATTAAACACCTACTATGTGCTAGGTACTTTGCCAAGAGCTTTAAAAATATTATCTCATTTGATCCTCAGTACAACTTGATGAGGTAGGTGCCATTGTTATTTTAATTTTACTGTAGAGGAAACTGAGGCAAACAATGGTGAAATGTTTTGCCCAGGATCCTAGTGTCTGAGGCTAGATTTGAACTCAGGTCTTCCTGATTCCATATCTAGCAGTTGCTACACACACACACACACACACACACACATACACACACACACACGTACTATGGGATGGCCATTTAATTTCATGTAAAGTTGATGACATGTCAATTTACATTCTTATGGCTCTTTTCACCTTCCCTATAATTTTCAGTATCAAAGTGCTTCTCCCTGACCACTACTCTATTATATATATTGTCTAGAGGGCAGAGACTGTCTTCATTTTTGTATTTGTATCCTCTGTCCTCCGCACATAGTAAATGCTTAATGAATGTTTTTTTCAATCTTTCTTTCATTTTTTAATCCACTTCATTTTTCTTCCATGGCTAGTTAGGCTAAACTCTGAAGAGTGATTATAGATCTCATTTAGGAGGCTCTTCAGTGTTCCAGGGATTGATCTAATCAGCACAATATCATTTGCAAACAGGAGCATCTGGAAGACCTCATCTTCCATATGAATTCTTACTTGGACTTGATCTTCCCTATGTTGGTGATGAACAACTCTGGTGAGCATATGTCTTTCTTATCCCCTGCTTGCTATTAATACCTAGAGCTTCATTGGAACAAAGTTAACTTTTTGGCACTTTCAAGGAGTATTGTATAATTTTGATATATGTGTAGGTGACACTTCCTTAAAAGAGAACCTTTAAGAGGCATTTATCTCTGCTCCATCAAATCCCTTTTCTATAGTCAAGACACAATAAGCACAAAGAGATCTGGTAGTTTCTACATATTTTGGACCAATTTTCTGATTGCTTCTGAAACCCTTTTCTCCTTATATATCCTCAAAATATCGTATAATATCCTCAGAAAGGTTGTTATATGTATATGTGTTTGCTCACACACACACACACACATATATATATGTATATATACACACACATTATTCTCATAAAATGGAATACAAATGAGAAATAGGTATATGGAATTGATAATAATTAATGCTTTCAATTCAAAAAGTTGCTCTTTCTTGGCAATTTTGGGCAAATTTTTCTATGCCTTTGCTATCTTCCTTTCATTCATATAGTTTGATCAACCTTTCAAAATGATATCACCTCCAGCACAAATGTCCATGTATCCTTCATGTGGTGTTTCTGGTTTTCTCACCTTGGTTTTGTTTTGCAGAGCAATTTCTGTTTCTATGAATACATCTGGGACTGTGATGCTATAATCCAAATTGTCTTTTTTTATTTTAATAATTTTTTTCTTACAGTTTTTCTCCTTCCCTTCTTTCCAGTCCTGCATTAGGGAAGGTCAGAATTTGGTGTAAATGTATGTGTGTGTGTGTGTGTGTGTGTGTGTGTGTGTGTGTATAATCATATAATGTACACTTCCATATGTCAATTCTTTCTCTGGAGATACATAACCTTTTTCCTCATAAGTTCTTCATAGGTCTTTGAGTTGATTTGAATATTCATATTACTCAGACTAGCTTATTCATTCATAGTTAATCTTGGAACATTATTGCTGTTATTGTACACAATGTTCTTTTTGTTCTATTCATTTTACTCTTTACTATTTCATGCAAGTTTTCCATGTTTTTCTAAAATCAACAAGCTTGTCATTTCTTATAGCATAGTTGTATTCCATCACCATCATATATCACAGCTTATTTAGCCATTCCCCAATTGATAAGCATCTTTCCAGTTCTTTGCTACCACAAAGAAAGCTGCTCTGTATATTTTAGAACATATAGATTCATTTCCTTTTTTCTTGGTCACTTTGGAAAACTGAAATAATAGTGATATTGCTGGGCACACAAAGTTTTATAATTATTTGGGCATAATTTCAAATTGCTCTCCAAAATGGTTGCATCAATTCACAATCCCACCAATACTTCCTTAGCATTTCAATTTTTTCCCATCCCTTGCAGACTTTGTCATTTTTCTTTTCTGTTACGCCAAGCCAATCTATATAAGGGAATACCTTAGAATTGTTTTAATTTGAATTTCTTTAATTAATAATGATTTAGAGCATTATTTCATATGATTATATAAAAATTTAATTTCTTTTTCTGAAAACTGCCTGATCATATCCTTTGTTTATCCATTGAGAAATGACTCATATTCTTATAAATTTGACTCTGTTCTTCATATATTTGAGATATGAGGCCTTCTTATCTTCTTTCCCTCCTTAATTTTCTACTTCCCCCCCAATTTTAGCTACATTGGTTTTATTTGTACTAAACCATTTTAATTTGATGTAATCCAAATTATCCATTTTACCATGTTCTTTATTTCTTGTTTATTCATAAATTCGTCTATCTATAAATATGATAAGTACTATGTTCCATGTTCTTCTAATTTACTTATTATTTCTTCCTTTATGTCTAGGTCATTTATCTGTTGTGACTTTATTGTGGTAAATGATATAAGATATTGACAGTTTTCTCAGTTTCTGTCAGATTGTTTTTCACCTTTCTCAAGAATTTTTACCAAATAGTGAATTCTTAACCCCAAAGTTAAAATCTTACATTTATCAAACATTAGGTTCCTATAATCATTTATTGTATATTGTATACTAATCTATTCCTTTGATCCACCACTCTATTTATTAACCAGTACTAGATAGTTTTATTTATTTTAAAAATATTTTATTTTTCTAAATACATGTGAAAGTAGTTTTTAACATTCATCTTGTGTTCCAAATTTTTCTCCTTCTTTTCTTCCCTCCCCCAAACAATAAACAATCCAGTATAAGTTAAACATGTGCAATTCTTCTAAACATATATGTCCATATTTGTCATGCTGTGCAAAAAAAAAATAGATAAAAAAATACTAGAAAAGAAAAAACCCAAACAAGAAAACAAAAAAGATGAGAATACTATACTTTAATCTACATTCAGTCTCCATAATCTCTGGATGTGGATGGCACTTTCCATCACAAGTCCATTGGAACTGCCTTGAATCACTTCATTGTTAGAAAGAGCCAAGTCCATCACAGTTCTTATTACATCACATACTCTTATTACTGTGTGCAATGTTCTCTTGGTTCTGCTTACTTCACTTAGCATTAGTTCATGGAAGTCTTTTCAGGCTTTTCTGAAATCAGTCTTCTCATTGTTTCTTATAAAATAACAATATTCCATTACATTCATATACCATAACTTATTCAATCATTCCCCAATTGATGGGCATCCACTCAGTTTTCACTTCCTTGCTACAAATATTTTTATAGATGTGGTTACTTTTCCCTCTTTTATGATTTATGATTCTATAGGAATATAGACCCTGTAGAAACATGCTAGTTCAAAGGGTATTCACAGTTTGATAGCTTTTTAGACATAGTTCCAGATTGCTCTCTAGAATGGTTGGATCATTTCACAACTCCATTATGCATTAATGTCCCAGTTTTCCTATATCCCCTCCAACATTCATCATTATCTTTTCCTGCCATTTTAACCAGTTTGAGAAGTGTGAACTAAGTACCAGATAGTTTTAATAATTACTGCCTTAGAATACAGCTTATCATTTGGTAATAGTAGACATCTCTCTTACTTACCCCGCCCTCTCCCCCATTAGTTGCTTTGATATTCTTGACCTTTTGTTCTTCCAAATGAATTGTTATTATTTTTTTCTAGCTTAATAAGATAATTTTTTGGTAGTTTATCTGGGATGGCACTGAATAAGTAAATCAGTTGTAGAATTGTCATTTTTGTTACATTGGATCGGCTCACCCATGAACAATTAACATTTTTCAATTTACATAAATCTGGCTTTATTTGTATAAAAAGCTCTTAATAATTATGTGTGTATAATTCCTGATCTATTTTGGCAAGTATACTCCCATTTTTAGATTATCTATTATTATTTTAATGAAATGATTCTTACTATCTCTTCTTGAAGGAGTTTTTTGGTATATACAGAAATGCTGGTAATTGGTATAGGTATGTCCTATATCTATTACTCTGACAAACTTATTGCTTGAATTTATTTTTTAGTTGAATCTCTAGGATTTTCCAATACTATCATATCATCTGCAAAAGTGATAGTTATATTTCTTCATTGCTCATTCTGATTCCTTCAATTTCTTTTTCTTAGTGCTATTGTTAACATTTCTAGTATAATATTGAATGATATTGGTGATGATAGTCTCTTTGTTTCACTCCTGATCTTAATGGGAATAATGGCTTATTCCTGTTGTAGATAATGCAGATAGTTTTAGGTAGATGCTTCTTATCATTTTAAGAAAAAATCCATTTATACATAAGCTTTACAAGTAGCTCTTTTGACTTTATTGTCTTCTTCTGAGTTTAAACCCTAAACTTGTCTTTCACTATAATAACTACCTATGATCAGGTTCTTTTTTTTTAAAACTTATTTTAATGGTCTATTTCTTGGCTGTTAACTTTATGGTAGGGTCAGATTCTGCTTCTGAATTGGGGGATAATATTTCAGATTTTTCATGTTGTTTTCAGAGTTCTATTTGGCGGTTTGACTTTTTAGTTTTCCCAATATGCCAGCTGTGGTAACTGCTCCTCTGGCTTATGTCTTGATTTACGAGTGAGCTCAATTATTCCTCTCCTCCCCTGAGCCATAACTAGATCCTCCAGTACCATCGCCACTACAAATACTCTCATTCCCCAATCCTGGAAATGCAACACCAGCCTCTGTTCTTCTGCCCAAATGTCAATTCATCCCTCTGCTCTGGAATAGAAACCAGGGACTCCACTCTCTTGCAAATGTGTACAAGCAATGTTCTCCCTGGAAGCATAAGGAGAGCCTGCTACCTTCTGTAGCCCCAGCCTGGGACCATGTCTGATCTATGTGCCTGACTCCACATCCAATGCCTAGAGAAAGCCCTTGCAATTCATAAGCATAGGAAAGTTTCTGAAGCTTGCCAGCTGTTGGCACAGGTGCTGCTTGTTGATGTAATACACCTGAACTTTACTTCTTGTTATTGGTTCACCTTGGTAGGTCAGGTCTTTCCTTATGTCCTCTTCAGCTGTCTGCTTTATTCCAGCTTTTTATTATATCTATGCTCTCACATTCAATTTGAGGTCTTATTTTAAGTTATTTGAAGGGGAATTTGGGAGAGCCAGACAATTTCCTACTTTGTTTACTCATCTCTCCACAATTCTCTTCTCTACTGTCTTTTGTGGTGAAAAGACTCTGATATATAAGTCTTTTCAGGGTGGGGGAGTCTACATTCCTCCTCACTCTGGGTAAGAAGTGATTAGGACTTAAAAGGTGCCAGTCCCTAGGGGTAGCCTTCAATGACAACTTCAATGAAGCTTGCTTGGATACAAATACATAGTTTAAAATAACAGAGGAGTCAAACTCAATTCTGAGACCAAACATACGCTCTAAGGTCAAGCTCATATTCTGGAGTGAGAAAGGAATCAGGTTAAAATGTAACTGGGAAATATTTAATGAAATAAATAAAAATGAAATAAAACAGATAACATTACATTTAAACTAAGTCATTGTGGGGCCACAGCTACTTTTCTGTAGTGATTAGTGTTTTTTGATATCTATTTGACACTCCTGCGGTAGAAAACAAAAGCTGTGGGACAAAGAGCAAACTGGACTAAATTGTAGGCTCCTCATGAGAAAGGAAGATATAAGTTCATAACTTGACTCAGACACTTTTTAGTTGTGTGACATTGGGCAAATCACTTACCTGACTTGAGTTTTACTTTCCTTATCTGCAAGACACAAGGGATAGATTAAGGTCTCTCTCAATCTGTGATCTTCTGAACTAAATGTCCATTTCAATCATGCATAGTATAATCCATTAATTTATTAACATTTGAGATAAAGTATGGATGACAGTCTGAAAACTGTGGGGTCTAATCATTCTTACTTTAGACAGTCTCCATCTTTTGCCTGTATTTCCTTTTCTTTCTTCTTTCCTGGAAACTCCATAGCTGAAATTTTCCTTAATGTAAATGTTTAACTAGCTAATATGCTTTATTTAGTAAAAACATTTTAGAGGGTAAACCAAATAGGCACAATGGAGGGCAATCATATCCTCCCTATAAAACACTGAGCTCTCTTCCCTATTCCCAAACTACTTTATTTTCCCTTCTTACTATGGGCTCAAGATCATCTTAACCACAGCTTGGGAGAGCTCCTGCATTGGCCAAGTTAAAGATGTACCCTGTTCTTTTGGGATACAGTTAAATCCTGTCTCTGAGTGAATTTAATCCTAAAGAATCTTTGTTCCCCTTCTAGCTCTTGTTTTTTTTTTTTTCCATCTAAAAAATGAAGAAGGTGGAATAGGTGGTCTCTAAAGTCTACTTCAGCCTTAAATTGATGATTCTTATCCTTATCTCTTCTCTGGGTATCTTAAGTTAAGCATCTTTCCTTGTGTGATCTACAGAAATGCCCACTATTGTCAGGTTTGTATCTTCTGTGGAAAATTTTTTTATGTTCCCCAAAGCAGCTGCTATATACTGGTATGGTATATTTAAAAACAAACCATAATTTTAAAATGCAATAATAATTTTCCTCCATATGACAGTTTTACATTGTCCTTATCAAGACTGAGAAGTTGCCTAAAAACACAAACAAGTGCTGTGTTCCACTTTTTAATATAAAGAAACAAATGAGCAAAATTCTACCTTGGAACCCTTACTTCTAATCATACAACAGCTATTCATCTGAATAATAGTCTGCTTTGAGTTTTATAAAAGCAGCTTTTTTTTTTTTTTAAATTGGGTGCTTTGAAGACACTATATAGAGGGGAAAAGGCCCTCTTTGAAGCATGGTTATATTGTAGCCATTCTGGGAATACTTTTTAGTGAGAGCTGAGATATTTGGCTTTATTCACACAGAGAATAATCAACTGTTTTAGGCAAATTTCTCATTGTTGTTCAGTTGTTTTTGAGCCATGTCTGACTCTTCATGACCTCATGGAGTTTTCTTGGCAAAGATACTAGAGTGGTTTGCCATTTCCTTTTTCAGCTTATTTTATAGATGAGTTAGGGAAAATAAGTTTAAGCGACCTGTCCAGGGTCACATGGCTTATAAATGTCTAAAGCCAAACTTGAATCCATAAAGATGAGTCTTTTCCTGCTTCCAAATCCAGCATTCTATTCAGTGCCATGTAGTCATCTATGTTTCATTCAAAAGGCTGTTGAAATAACATAATCAACAATAGCAAACTCTCTATATGACATTTTAAAAGTTTGCAAAATATTTCATTTATATCATGTAATTTGATTTCATTTGAAAAACTATAGATGAGCAGCTGTGTTATCAGTGGCAGGCAGAATTTAAGCACGTGTCACTCTTTGCTGTGTGGTGAGGGCTATACTCTCCACATTTTTCAGCTAGCTTTGGAATCAGGTATGGATACCTTAAGGGCTATTTTATGAATTCTTTTGGTGAATGTTAATCCTTATGAAACCACAAAAGTTTATCGTTGCAATTAGTACAACTTGGTCATCTAGTATCCATCATCTCAATTCTTCACACACTTTCTATTTGCCTAAAGAATAGCAAGGTACAGTGAAAAGATCATTGGAATCAGGAGTAAGATGCACATTTATATTTGGCTTTGGTGGGGGGGAGGTTTACAAGGTTCTTCATACAATCCAGTGAAGAAGGTAACCACAATTAAGCCCATTTTGAATGTTTGTGTCTGGAAAATTATTTAATCAAAAACTATTTATTAATTACCTATTATATGTGAGGCACTATGCTAGGTGGGAGACGTGTTAGTAAGTCTAAGTAGTTTTCAGCTTCTCTTAGGGCAGAATACAAGGTTCCAAGGACCTTGCAGTGGGTTCAAAAATCAGAGTGGGATGAGGCTCTAGGATGCCTCCAGAAGATGTGGGGAGGGAAGTTAACAACTAGCTAACAGTGGGCATCCTGTGCCTGTGGGAACTGGGCAATGGGGCAATGAATGTTGGAAGCAAAGAATATGTAGGAAATAATTAAACAAATTTTCATGTCTGGATGTAGTGTAATATTGTTGCACCACAAAAGGTGATGTGTGAAGACTTCAAAGATGTTTAGAAAGACTTGATCTATAACCCAAAGAGATCAAAGAAAGAGTAAAAGGTGTAAAGGGCTGAATCGCTGAACAGATGCACTTGGATAACTAAGCACTTAAGGTTAATTACTTATTGGACAATATTTTATTAGCATTTGCTTGGAAAATGGCCCGCACCACTATTCAGTGCTGGCTTGATCTGTTGGTTTAGAGGGAAATTGGGAGGAGGGAATAGAGGGTGGAGTAAGACAAGCCAGAGTGACTCCTGGATAGATTCATGTGGCCATTCCTCTCCCGTCCACAAAGAATAAAGATCAAGGACTTTTGCTTATCCCGACTCCAGTTGATTCTAAAGTATCCAGGGTACTAACGTCACCATCACAAAAAGGACCTTTAGTTTCCAGTTCTTTGCCACTACAAAAAGATATGCTATAAATATTTTTTGTATATATGGGTAACAATATACCATTCTACCAACAATGCATTAATGTCTACAGAATTTGTTCAAAAATATATACCAAAAAAAAAAAAAACCCAAAACAAACAAACAAAACAACCCCACAGCATTTCTTTTGGTGTGACTACAAACTAGAAAGTGAAGGAATGATTTCTAATAATGGAAGATCTTTGGAGTGACCTGCACATTATAGATAAGGAAAGTAACAAGTATATCAAAAATAACTATTGCTTCTGAATATATTTGGTCCTTCCCAAAGAGATGCTAATATGATATGAGAGAGAGAATATCTGACCTTCCTTTGACTCTGTCTAATTTCCTTCAATCCTCATCACTTTCTTCTCTCCAACTTTACTTCCATCTTTCTACTATCTGTCCTTTGAGTGATTTATCTATAATTTTCTTCATCCAGTCTGAAGTCCTGTGATAACTCAGTCTCTTTAATTCTTTCCAGCTTCTTTTCCTTCTTTCTCTCCCTTTCCCGTTAACTCTTACAATTGCTTTAAAGGATCTGTCATTTGGTACTCTTCTTGCCCACACAATGCTAGACTTTCCTTCTAAATGTATCTGTGCCTCCCTGATTCAATTCCTTCTCAGTTATGGAAACAAAAAAGTAAAACTCCTAATGATAGATAACTCTTCTCTATCCCACTAAATAGAGATAGTAACCACACAGATTTTCCTTTTAAATTTATTTTTTAATAAACTTCGGTAATGACAAAAAAAAATGTTCAAGGCATTTGTTATGCCTTCTATGTCATGTTTTAAAGCTGTTAGCTAACTGCCTAACAAGTTGAACTCATATAATGTCATAGAATATATAAAACTAAAATGAAGTAAATAAACCAAAAAATTTCTGTGTGATTTTGGGCAAGATCACATCACTTTTCAGGGCTTCAATTTCCACATCAGTAAAATGAGAGTGTTGGACTTGAATGATTTTTATACAGTCTCTTCCCCTCTACTATTTGTAATTTGTTTAATTGAGCTAAACTGAGCAAATATAGAAACATTTATTTTGGAGGCTTGTATGGGATGATTGTTTCCAGGCATTTGAAGGTCATATGGAAGAAGGATTAGTGTTTTTTTTTTCTTTTTGTTTAGTCACAACAAACAGCTCAATTCACTTTTTATAAGTTCATTTAAGTATTCCCATATTTTGCTGCATTTAGTGTATGTAAAGTAGTGATTATGCTCTGGTTTACTTTCTAGAGCCAGACCTGCTACATCTTCCTTTCTGGGTTCTAAGTTCTATTGACACTTTGGTGGATTTCTCTCCTCTATTGCCACTGGCTTGAGTCCTCACTGGTTGGTAAGCATTAGTGACTACTTCTATTTGACTCCTTAACATCAGTTAATTTTTAGAAATTTCAAAGATGTAGCACGAACAAATAAATGTGTGGACATTTCCTCTTTGTACTTTAGGACTACTATAAATATTCAAATCAATTTCAAAGGGCTTATGAAGGAAGATGCTATATGCATCCAGAGAAAGAACTGATAAATAGAAGAATGTATAGAATGTCTACATATGTATGTAAAGGAAGAGGGAGGGGAAAAAAGGGAAAAATAAAGCTCTATGTTAATTTATTATATATTTAAAAGGAAGAGAAAGTTGTAGATAATAGATTTATAGCTTTGCGTGCAAAAAAAAAAATTACCTTAGGGACACATACTTACTCAGTTCTTGTATAATATTGATCCCATCAAGTTCACATTCGGGTGAAGCATGACTTCTGGATGAGATCTTGTCTCAACTTCCACTGGCCTGAATCCAGAAAAGGTCATTTCTTGTTCCTTGGGGCATCACTATTTTCTATAATTCTAGAATGTTAGAGTTCTCTCTTGTCATTTTGAAATTTACAAGATTGGATACTCCATTTCTTTTACCTAAAATAAAAGGGGATAAGCAGAGTCTTTACTATGTAGTCAAATGAAAAAGATTTCTCTTGACTTTGACTATTATGTAGTCAAATGAAAAATGCTGACTCTTAAGTTTTATTAGAAGACTATTTAATTATTATTAGCAATTATATAATTATACATATTCCATGGTCTCTACTGGAAGATAGTTCCTAAGTTTCTCCATGTGGAGAAGTATGCTATAGACCCCAATTATATTCACATCCCTCATTTCTCATAGCAGAGCAATATTCTACACTTAAATACCACAATTTGTCTAGCTATTCCCAATTTCATGGGAGTCTATTCTGTTTCCTGTTCTTTGCTACTGCAAAAAGTGCTGTTTATAATCTCAGACTTCTATTCCAAATGTACTTTCAAGTCCTGTTGATGGCGGTGGTGGTTAGGTGGTTAAGGGCTTTGCATATGCAAAAAAACAATGAGTTTCTAAGATTTGGCAAATCAAATAATTTGGCAAATCAGGCTGGAAGCAGGAAAGCCTATCCTGCCCTGAGTCAGGTTCTTAATCAATGACTTTGGGAATCAGACTGTGAAAGTAAAAGAAGGAAAATTTTTTTTAACTTAAAATTTTTTTTAATGTATTTATATATAATCATCCCATAAACTTCACCCATTGTTATCAAAGTAGTTTCTATACTGTCTCACCAACTTTCAAAAATACTTCTTTCTCACTCAGGCTTTTATCCATTTCTGACTTATTTTTTCTTTCAAAGTATACATTTTAATGGATTCACCTGTGGAAAAGCCCAAATGGATGGGGGAAAATCACATAATGTGATTCACTTCAACTCTGAACCCCCAAGAGATCAGCCTGAGCTTCCATAAGCCAGCCCTGGTAACAACTAAGAGCCTGTCAGCAGCTGCTTAGAATTTGGAATCCAGTGCTGTGTTACAGCAACTTTTTAATTAAAAAGTTTGCTTCCAAAATGCCTTCCAGGGTCTGGTTAGTCTGTATTTAAGTCACAAATCTTTGAGAAAAATGACTGCATTAATTTTCTCGTTCAGGTCTATGGATGCACATGGATATAACAATTGCCCAAAATAGCTATGTGCTACTTTGCTTTAAGACCTAAATGTTTCGCATCTTCTTAGTGAAATATGTCCCTGCCCTGAAGAATGCAGAGAGCAATAGTGGCAGATCTAAATGATCTAAGATGGAGGCTGTCTTGGCTGGTCCAGTGGAGGTTAAGTAACACTGACTGCCAGGAGGCGGGGTGAGTGATGATGTAATAACATTCTGGGGCCTGAAAATGTAGAGTAGAGCCTAAGAGAAAAACTCAGATTATTCTTTCATACATATGACCTTAGTCTGCCTGAAATTAGGAAATTAGAAAATAGGGCCATGGAAAAATTAGAGATGGGAAAGAGATTAAAAAATCCTGGGGACCTGACATCTCTGCCCTCCTTTCACATGATTGTTTTTGACAGACAGCTCGCCCAATTCATTCACATTCTTTGGGGAGAGGAGTACACTCATAAAGCTTGCACAAAAACAGTTTGTAAAAACCACTTGTTTATATCACAACTCCTTTTGCTGAACTGTATTGGCTATAGGCCCTATTTTTGTGTTTTCTGGCCTCCCTCTCACTCTCTCTGGTTCTTGACCTGGGAATAACTGCTAAAAACTTATGTAAGGTGTACCATCCAGGGCTCCCTTTTACATTTATAGGAAACATACAGAGGAAGACATAGACACTTGTCCTGAGCAGCTCATACTTTTGATGCCACATGGCTTCTGGTGTCCACTGATGATTTATGAGGTGAAGTAGTGGATAGAATGCTAGTCCTGGAGTCAGAAAGGCTTAAATTCAAATCCAACCTCAAATATTTGCAAGCTGTGTTACTGAACCTTTTTCTGCCTCGGTTTCTTCATCTGAAAATGAGAGGAATAAAGCACCTACTAGCCAGGGATATTATGAGGGTCAAATGAGAAAATCATTGTAACTGCTTAACATAGTTAATGCCTGGCACATAGTAAGCATTACATAAATGATAGCTATAATTATTTTTAGTATTAACATGAGGATTATGTGAGCAGCTTTGATTACTGAATTTAGGGTTCTCTTTAACTTACTGCTGCATACAGTCACTGAACAATGCTGCCTCTGTTTTCCCTGAGCCAGTGCAATTGCTTCTAGTCTTTTTTTTTTTTTTTTTTTTTTAAGATTGCTGCTTTCTGCTATTATCTGTGGGGTTCAACCTCTTTTCCCTGAGGAGAAAAGCCTGCCAGTATTTTAGCTTGATAGTCCCAAGGGTCCTCTTCAGCTCTTTTGTGATGTAAACGACAGGCAGTCACAACTAGAAAGCAAAACAGAGAAGCCTTTGAGCATCTTTAAGTCTTTTTAAAAACTGACTTTTCTTACCTATCTTTAGATTCTCTTATGTTTATCTAAGTTATAGTCAGAAAATTCTTTTTTTCAGTTTCTATCATACTCCTTGTTTGAGCAAATCAATCTCAATGCAAATGAGCCAGGTAAAGCTATGGTGAGAAGAGTCTAAATCTCCTTTTTCCCCACCATCATCATGGCCCTTGGGTTCCATGCAAATCGCTGGAGTCATTCCAAGTAGAGAAAACCAAAAAGAACTGATAACTTTTGCATTATTTCCCATGAGTAACCAACATTCGAAGACCATATATATGCTGTATCTTGTGAACAGTCATTACACAATTATTTACTTCCTTTGTACTCCTTGCTTCTTTCCCCTGCTCTCTTCATTCTTTCTCTCTTTTTCCCTCTTTCTCTTTTCATTCTTTTTTTCTCTTTTCCTCCCTCCCTCCTTCCCTTCTTCTCTCTCTCCTTCCCTCTCTTCCTTCATTCCTTCCTCCCTTCCTCTCTTCCTCCCTTCTTTCCTTCCTTCCTTCTTGTTCTTCTCTTCCTCTTCCTCCTTTTTCTTCCATTTCCTTTTTTTCTTTTCCCACTTTTCATCTTTCCTACCCTTGTAGTCTTCTTTACACTTTTCTTCTTTCCTTCCTTTCCCTCTTTTATTTTTTCCTGTTTTTCTCTTTCCCTTAATCTCCTTCCTAAATTCATCTTCCCTGTTTGCTCTTTATACTGCTCTAACTCTTACTCTTAAGTTACTACTGAGCCGTCTTATACGTATTCAACAGAATCAGGTTAAGAGTCTACTTACATCTGTTTGGAAACTGGGTTATTCTCACATCTATTTGAAAAAAAATGTGTTGTAGGTTGGGGATGATGTGGGTACATCATAATGTATGTATAACTTTTTTTCCCTTTTCAATTTGAACCATTATATTGTCATAAAGGGGCAGAAAACAGACAGTTGTAAAGTAAACTTTGAGAAAGAAGCCATCAGAGAAATAAATACTTATTGAAATCAAAGGTAACAAAAATATCTTGTTTTGCAGGGGCTTTACATATGACTACCATGAGAATGCCAAAATTGTTAACTAGAAAACCCTGCTAGCTAGAACTTTTTGGTATGGAACAATTGTATATTGGTTATTTGTGGTGGATCTGACCAAATGTGAATTTAGTTTTTGTATTCTTAGAGGTGAGGCTCTTTCCCCAAAAGGAAGCTCTATTTTGGGATACGGACTGAACAAGTACAGCAGAGATAGAAGCCAAGAAGAGGCCGAATAAGTTAAGGAAGGCTTCGAAGAGCTGGGAATGGTTTCTGCTACTTATAAACAGCAAAATGAAGGACAGCCAAGCTTAGCTGAGCCCAGCTGAGTGGAAGACTGAGAAGAGACTGATCTCTTATTAAAAAGAACCAAATCTCAGCCATATTCAAGTGAGTGGATATGCCCAGAAAAGCAGCTGAATTGAAATCTCAAAGAATACTTTAGAGTCTATATTGAACTCTCAGTAGACTTACTGAAAGAAGGAAAATTTTGAATTGCTAGGAGTTGAGCTGATTGGAAGAAGAGTGTTGCTGCTGAGTATGAAGAATCCTCTGCTGCTTAACAAAACTGGTTGCAGAAATAAGAGTCTTATTTTCTTTGCCCCTTATTTGAATCTAAAGTCTAAGAGAGGAGAAAATTTTAAAAAGGACTTGTTTTAATCCTTAAGGAATGTTTTGCCTTGACAATTGTGTACATTAGTGAGAAAATGTGACCCAGATTTTTGGATGTACTGTTATGTTATTATTATTCTTGTTTTGCTTTTTATTTGAATAAAGTTTTCATGGTTGAAATGTTATGGTGTCATCTTGGCTGATTTGTTAAATGGAAAACATATCAGTGAGTGGTTGCTTTCACCACTCCAGATGTGTGAAATTGCTGCATAATTCCTCCATATTAGATTTATAATTGAGAGTACATTCTTTTTTTTTTTTTTGGAGCAAAACTTATTTTTTATTAAAGCTTTTTATTTCAAAACATATGCATAGATCATTTTTAATATCCACCCTTGTAAAACCTTGTGTTCCAAAATTTTTTTTCTCCCATCTTCCCCTGCCCCTTCCCCTAGATGGCAAGTAATCCAATATATGTTAAATATGTGCAATTCTTCTATACATATTTCCACAATTATCATGGTGCAAAAAAAAAATCAGATCAAAAAGGAAAAAAATGAGAAAGAAAACAAAAATCAAGCTAACTACAACAAAAAAGTGAAGGTACTATGTTAGGATCCACACTCAGTCCCCACAGATCTTTCTCTAGTTGCAAATGCAAGACTATTGCAACTGGCCTGAATCACCTCACTGTTGAAAAAAACCACATCCATCAGAATTGATCATCATATAATCTCCTGTTGCCATGTACAATGTTCTACTCACTTCACTCAGCATCAGTTCATGTAAGTCTCTCCAGACCTTTCTAAAATCATCCTGCTGATCATTTTTATAGAAAAATAATATTACATAACATTCATATACTATAACTTGTTCAATCATTCTCCAACTGATGGGTATCCACTCGGTTTCCAGTTCCTTACCACTACAAAAAGGGCTGTTACCAACATTTTTGCACATGTGGGTCTTTTACCCTTTTTTAAGATTTGAGAGTAAATTCTAATAATATCTAGTTTAGGGGACCAGAAAGAGAGAAGAGTAGGGTGGGTATGCATACCATGCAGCCATACTTGTCATACAAATGAATAGAATTCTGGACTTGGAATAAGCTTCACCTACTGACTTAGTTATGTATTAATTGTGTGACCTTTCATAAAATCAGTTTTCCTATAGACCAAAGGATGATAATATGTACAGTGCTTACCTTACAGGGATGCTGTGAAGATAATATTTTGGGACATTATATGAATGTCACTTGCTACCTAATTCTAAAACTCTTCCTGGCTTAGATTTCTGACTTAATTGCAACCGAAGGTTACCAGCTTTGCCTCCTGAACCTTTTTGTCACTGAATAGTTGTTTACAGCATGCTTTTTTTCCTTTTACCTCTATCATATTCTCTGGAAGCCATTTTTGCTTTTTTTAAAGTAGGTACTCCTAAGGAAAGAGTAAATTCACATGTGATACATTATGGTAAAAGTAATTTTTATATATTAAGATATTTACCTAGGGCAATCTGGGCAGCTCCCAAGCTGCCTAAATCTAGTTACCTAACTGGTTTCTAGATCCTCCCTAAGTCTGGGCTTCTACTATAATGTTATGTAATATATAACCTTACTCTGCTAGTCCCTGACCTGGAATGGCATTCTCCTTAGTCAGAAAACCCCAAATTGACATATGAATCCATGCCAGTCTAGACATTTTAGTCAAAATTCACTAATTCATTAAAAAATTGGCTCAAATCTCAGCTAACAAGGAATGACTATTGTTCCTGATTAAAATTAGGTAGTCTATTCACATATCTCCCTCCACCCCAGTACTGACTGCCTTATTCACTTGTTTCACTTGTTTCCCTCTTTCAACCACAAATGGAGGAGGTACAGAGTATCAATATTAATACACAGTATCTCATAAAGCAAAAGGGAATAATTTATACTGATCCCCTTCTCCCTCTCCTTATTTACAATGTATTTCTCATCATAATATGGTAACTGTAGCCAAGAATGAGGCGTCTCATGTTCAGACTCCACTATCCTTTCTATATTCTCATTTGATCAAGTTTCCCCAAATTTCTGAGTGTTCATTCATTCATTCATTCAAACAATCAACAAACACTTATTAAGTGAATTAAGTATTTAAAAAATAAAAGTCTCTTTCCCCAAGGAATATACATTCTAATATTTTAATGGGTAAAATAACATATACAAATATAATTTTATACACACAATACATATGAACAAGTTCAAAATGACCTTGTAGGAGTAGCCACTAAAACAGAAGGTATCACTTAGATTGATGACATGAAATTATTTCCAGGTTCTCTTTCAAGTTATCACGACTAAAAAGACTGACAAAAAAAACCCAAACATTCTTATCATATGTGCTTTCAAAAATTTCTATCTTATCTCTCACAATAGTACTTTGCCACCAAAACAATGGTAAATCCCAACTTCCTATTCAATATTGTGGACTTTCTACTTGCTTCATAGCAATAATACCTTGTGAATGTTCATCAAACATTGACTAATGATGGAATGAATTGTGAATGAATGCTTATACTTACAATAATGTCACTTTTGTCGGTAGTGTTTCTGATGCTATCCTTTGATCTCAGGATAATGATGATTTAGACTATGCCTTACTTTTTCATGAGCATCTGGTTGACATAATGGATAGAGTGTTGAATCTGGATCAGGAAGATTTAAGTTCAAGTATCAGACACTTACTAGCTATGTGACTTTGGACAACTGCTTAATCATGTTTCTCTCAGTTTCTTCATCTGTAAAATGAACTGGAGAAGCAAATGGCAAACCACTCCCAGTATCTCTGCCAAGAAAACCTCAAATGGGGTCATGAAGGGTTGGAGTAGACTGAAACAACATTACCTCTTCATGAAGTCTACAGCATAAGAGATTTGGCACTTGTGTAGTGGAAAAAGCAGCTGTGTGAGAGTTATGGGATCTAGGTGTTTTTTTTTTTTTGTTTTGTTTTGTTTGTTTTTTTTTTTGTTGTTGTTGTTTTTTTTTTAGTCCTGGCTCTGCTACTAATAAGCTGTGTGACTCTGGATGATGATTTAACCACCCTGAGCCCAATTTTTTCATTTATAAAATGGATCAATTAAAATTAGACAATTCTTCTAACTAAAATTCTACAAGCTTGAGTTGGTCAGATTTTGTTTGCAAAGAAGAATTATGAGATGGCGTATAGCTAGTCAGAAATAGTAGGCATGTTCCTAGGGTTTCATTTCCCCAAATGCTTCAGGTTCAAAGATTATTATTCATTAGGAAAGATTCTCTGAACATTTGCTACAATGGTGGGGTATTTGTAGCATGGTTCTGACAGGGTGGGGAGTGCTCTACAAAGCAGAAGATTTTAAGAGTGGGTAGTGTTAACAGAGAAAGGAAGGAAAGATGAAACATAGGATGGCAAAGAATGAAATATAGGATGGCACAAGTGGCTTGTAGATGCATACTATGATTTGCAGTTTGAGGAGAGGTGAAGTGTGAAACATGGTATGTTCAACCATGCTGTGACAAATGGGCTATGATTATTATAGAGCCAAAGTAGGAAGTTTTACCATTCTCCGGCCTTTCCAAGATTGCTGGAAAAAAAAATGCTGAGAGAGAGGATAATATGGTACTGCACTCTAAGTTTTTATCACAGATTTTGTGAGCTCTAAAGTGACCATACTTTCCCCTTATACTGGGATATCTGGGGGATTAAGGGTGATTTAGATTAGAGTCCCTAGAAATGGTAGGAGATGGAAGTCATTAGTGGATAGGGAAAATGATTTTATTATTTGATTCTCTTCCATATTGTTTGTGCTGTTTCATGTTTTATTTAAGTGGCTTCACTGTTAGATTTATGTCTTTTCTATGGTCTAGCAGTAGATAAAGGAATTGAATGGGAGCTCAGACCATGAATTTCACTATTCATTATCTCAAAACAGCCACACTGCATCTGGGAATAATTCTGCATTATCAGGACCTGGAGAGGATGTATGTAACTACTATTGGTAAGAAGAAACAGAAATGAGGACTTAGTTGAGGTGAGGATTAGAGTAGTTGTAGCGAACAGATACAGTTTGAAAATGCTTATTTTTTCTTAGAGGATCACTTAGAATACCAGGGCAAATCTAGCTGACTATCCCAGGAAAACATAAGAATGCTCTTCCTCCTCTTCTTTCCTGGCACAAGTTGTATAGAAAAAGTTAGAGGATAAGGTGGGGAAGGACATCCTGGAAAATTTAGGACAAGGTTATTGAGATATACAGGCACAGTGGGCTGATGATTTTCTCCACAGCTATAGATGACTATTTCTCTACTCTTCTCACTAAATAATGGACTCTAGGCATGTGCATGTAAATCAGTCATAGCGTGTCCAGAGAATTGGTCTCTGTAATACATCTTGGTCTCTGAAAAAGAACTTCAATTGTATAATGGATTTTAGAAGTCTCAAAAGCTGGTTCAACTAACATATTTGTTAGTCTAATAAATGATTTTGCTCTTGTCAAGATTTTTCCATATAGCACAATTTAATAGCTGAATCAATAGTTTCTCCGACATGACAAAGGGACCTGTGTATGCTTTGATGGGAGATACAAAGCCTCCAGTTGTTCTAATATTGCTAAAATGAGAAAAAAAAGTTTTGTCTCTTCTAAGTGTATTTTTGTAAAGTGAAAATATATATAGCACTTTTTCTAGGAAAATATTTTTTATCAAAATTTTCTCCTATAGTCTTCCTTTACTCTGTTATTACACATGAATATACATTTTACTCTCCTCTTACTCATGTTCCTGGTTTGATAAGCTTGTTTCTAGACAATACTGTCTTAGAAAGGATTCAATTTTAACATGGCCTCTCTCCCTCTGAACTGATATGGGGCTTTTTAAAAAAGGAAATCACTCATCTCATGGGGAGCAGAAAGGGCATTTACTAACATTTTTTCTTAACATATTTTTTCTTAGTTCATTGCAGTGCTTTTGCCCAGTGCCTTCAAACAAAGAGACCATCTCCTCCAGTAACCATTGCATTTGAATCTTTCTAATGTCTTTTTTCCCCTGAATTAGGATTCCCTAACTAACCCTTCCCTTTTGTACTTTTTCTTCTTCTCTCCAGTTTTTTAGCTTAATCTCTTTTAAGGAAGTCTATTCCCACTGGCTTGCCTTCATTCACCCTCAAATATTCTCATTTCTTATTTGTTATCCCTTCTATTTTTGTAGTTTTGCTAAGCTTATTAGTTCTTTTTTTCTTCTACTTAGTTATTTAATTCTTCTATGCTTTTTTCACTCTTAATTAATAACCAAGCAAAATCATCCTTTTCTTTCCCTTCCACTTGTTTTGCTCATTAGTTTTAAAAATGCCATTTCTGTGCCTTTTCTAAATAAGAATTCTATCCCCCACTCTCTTTATTATTGATGTTCCTTTCCTATCCATTCTAGACTTCTATTCTTTAGGTCCTTATTTAATCTATCTTTAATTTCTCTATTCCTCACTAAATTAAAGCTTCTAAAATACCTATTTTTGGGTTCTCTCTTCTAAGTGATTTCTGTGTCTTTACAACTTGCCTCAGCCCTTTTTTCTGTTGTGCCTCACATTTAGAAAATCAGATCTTCTGATATTTCTGATATTCTTTCTGATATTCTCAGAATATTGTCTTAATGGTAGGAATTTTCCTATGTCATTAGGTGTGCAATATGTCATTAGCCTTTGCCCTCCATATGGTCATTTCTCTTATGCAGTTGCCTCTGTGGATCCATTCTTTCTCACTTTTCTAAGTGTCATTGCCTCTAGTGCTTTAATTCCTTTTCTTCTGGTCCAGTAATAATAGACTTTTAAAAAGTATTATACAATTATTTGTATATCAATAACATTATGGAATTCCTTTATACCACTAGAGACTGATAATTAGATTAGGACTTTCGGGTATTTTAGTTGATGGATTAAATAAATTCCTCTTTTGGATTTGCTGAAGCAACTTGGAAGAAATTTGTCTTGGTATTGAGATTCTTAGAACATCTGTGTCTTTCATATTAAGCCAAAAACAGTTAGTTTTTGCAGTGGAATGTGTGTTATTTGCAAAATACCTGACCATAGTTGTTGGGTAGCATTCCAATTGGTGCAGTCATTTTGCTAAAATTGTACATTAACAGTTCACCAAAATTCCATTTTCTAAATCTAAAGACAAACTATATCAGAAAGCAATGTCAGGGAAAGAATTGTGATGATGGAATGATAATTTTTTCCAAACAGGCCAGATATTCTGTCCTTTGAAAAAAAGTAAAGTTACAGAGATTATTGGTATTGGCTATTCCTCTAAGCAACTGTGTTCCCTAAACATTTCCAGAGATGGTAAACAAATATGTGGGTAAGTTAGAAGGGAGGAAACCAACTGTACAGAATGGTTGTTTATATGCTTGGGGGGAAGGATTACTACAAACTGGTTTCTAATGATAACCTTTGGGAGAACTGAACAATTGGATTGTGTCTGCATGATGGTCTCTCTTAAGAACTTCAGAATTGATTGCACAACATGGGAGACATGGGCACAGGACTGCCCTGAATGGTATGCCCTCATCAGAGAAGGTGCTATGTTCTATGAGCAAAGCAGAATTGAAGTAGCTCAGTAAAAATACTAGATATGCAAAGTTAGAGAATTCAACCCAAATCTTTATGTGGATTATTTGTGCCTAATTTGTGACAGAGCATTGTGAGCTTGTATTGGTCTGATCACCCATAGATGCACACACTTTTAACTTGACTCTTAAATAGGGATGTCATTTTGGTCCTCTTTGAAAAGGAGCAACAACCAACCAACCAACCAATATTGGAGTTATTAAGACTTCATGTCTCTGCTGCTATATAGATTAGTCATGGGTGATTGATTCAGCTTAAAACTTTTGTTGAAACTTTTTGTTGAAAGTTTTGCCACTATCTTTCTAGTATTTCCAATGAAGGATGGGGAAGAGGTGCCATCCTTAAACATTTGCAGAAATAGTAACTGCTCAAACATGTCTAAAAGAGCAAGTAATCTGGCAGGTGAGACTGACTTGATCTTAGGCCCTGGTTGCCTCTTCTGCTTTGCGCTTCTTTTTCTGAGCACTGGTCCCTGCTTTTGAAATACAGCACAGAACTACATATACAAGAAGCCAAAAATTGTAGCATTTTTTTCTGGGAATGGTTATAACACAAATGTGCTTATATGAACAGTATATGCAATGTGAGAGTCATAGTTAATGATAATATTTATCATTATGATGAAATATTTATCCATATTTCAAATAATCTTGAAAATTTCAGATTTTTTTGATTGACTTCTTGTGGTATCTGATTAGATTATGTTTGTTTGTTTGTTTGCTTTTGCTTTGTTGGTAGCTTAGGAAGAGCCAATGCTGGTAGTAAGATAAATATCTGCTCTGCCATTTTCTTATTGTTTTGGAGGGAGCTTTTAAAGTAGTTTTCCTACCATAAGACAATGTTCTTTCTGTCATCTGCAAGAATTGATATTTCTAAGAGTGAGGCACTGGCAATAATAGAAATTATTTAAAGAGGGAATCTAAAATAGGTACCTTAGAAGTTATTCAAATCTGTAACTAAACCCTACCAGATTTTTAGTTGCTACAGCTGTAGCTCATTTTCTACTCACTCTGAAATTTCTGTGGTGCAATATAGCAGTGTAGCAGTGATTTTCTTTGATAAAGGTACAGTAGATATAATACTTTTCACTGTTATTAAATTTTTCACAATCTCAGGATTGGGACCCACAGTTTAAGAAGCTTTGATATAAACCAACCTCATTTTCTAGATTGGTAATTGCCCTTAATCATATAGGCAGGAAGAGTAAAGAGGCAAAATTTGAACCAGGTCTTCTGATTTCAAAACTAGTTCTTTAGTACAGAATTGTAGAACACCTTGCCTTCTGCTTCACGACAAGCCAGCCAGAACTAGTAAATGTAATTGGGCAAAATAAATAAAAATACAATTGAACATATGTGATGTTAATTTGAGGTTTTCTAAGTCAATGTGCCATTAGCAGGGATCTTTATGTAAGATTTAGTGGTCTATTTCTACTTGAGTTTGACACCAATTCAGTTGTCTTTACTCTTGTTCATTCTTCCTTTTTTCAAAGAGAACTAATGACATCATGGATGAAGTCTTCAGTTCTGTGTGAATTGGAATTAAGTGAGGCAAAGTTGTGCAAAGACGTCAACCTGGAATTCTCTTCTAATGCCATTAAAGTTCAGTAGCAAGACAAAAGTCAGGATGACTGCCTAGGAGATAGGGGTTGATCTTGACATCCTTGATATCTGACCATACTCTAAGTAATTCACAGTAACTGCTTTATTCTTACCCTAAATATGCTGGGAATCTCCAACATCACCTAAACTTAGTCAGTCACTTTATCTTATTGTCATACTAGAACAAGGTCTATACATTTAAAAAGTAAACTATGAAATTGGAATTAAAACAAGTAATAAGGAAATAGTTGAGGATTTTCACACAGGACTGAAGTAATTAGGATCGCATTTCCAAGGAAAGGGAGGAGGAGAATATTTCCTGAAATTGATGTTCATACTTAAGGAAGACATTGACAATTTTCAGCTGTGTGATTAGACCAAAGTTTGGGAAGATTTATTTCTGTAGAGCTTGACACTTTTGATCTCAGTCACAAAAGAAGGGACTTTCTGATGCTCTCAGCTTGGGCCAAGAGGAAAGCTGAGGTGGGGTTAGGGGGAAACTAAGGGATGGGACAGAAAAAAAAAAAAAAAACCTCCCTCTGGCAGCAGATGCTGCTTTTTTTCTTTGTTGTAGAATTGAGCTTATGGATTCCTTTCTTCTTTGGATTCCAGAATAATTGAAGTCATAGGATGCAATAACTTTTGGGACATAGTTCCAAGTTATTTTTTTAGCAATTTGGATCAATTCACAGCTTCAGCAACAATGAATAATGTGCCTGTTTTTTTCATGACTGTGATTTGTCAATATTTTTTTGGGGGGTCAATTTTTGCCAATCAGTATGAAGTAGAAACTCAGAATTTTGTTAACTTTAAATTTATAATTTTCATTTCTATAATTATTAATAATTTTATATCTTTTATAGTTTGATTTTCTTTCTTATAATTTTTTGTGGCTATTTTTGGGGCATTTATTATTTGGGGAATGATTCTTATTCATATAAATTTGAAGCAATTCCTCACCAAAAAAATTTGCTGCAAAGATATTTTCCCTGGTTATTTTTCCCTTCTATTTTTTTTTTTTTTGCTATTTTTTGTTTGCATAAAGATTTTGCAATTTTACATTGTCTTCCCTTATCTTCTTTATCCCTTTTTTTGTTTATGAGCTACTTCTAATCCGTAGAGCTGAAAGATAATTTCTTCTTTGGTCCTCTATCTTTTTGTTTATTATCCCATCTTTATATTTAAGTGTAAACATAATTTGGAGCTTATCTTGGTATATTAGTGTAATAGACTTTTTTTTTTCATTTTCCTCATAGTTTTTGTCAAATAGTGAGTTATTACTCCTATAGTTTGAGTCTTTGGGTATATTAAATATTAGGCCACTATGCTCATTTTCTTCAGTATGTTGTAGGCCTAATTTGTTTCATATTTTGACCTCTCTATATTTTGACCAGTAATCAATTAATCAACTAATAAACATTTATTGAGCACCACTATACCCTAGGCACTGTATTAAATAAGCAATGGGTCACAAAAAGAATCAAAAGGAAGTTCCTAGCTTCAAAGAGTGAAAAGAAGTTTTTACTAGGAATGTAGAAACTGTATTTTCTGTGACCCAAAATAAAAATCTTTATCTGAACATTGAAAAAAAAATCTAATGGAGGAGACAACATGCAAACAAATACATTCAACACAAACTGCATAGAAGAAACTCTCTGAAGTTTCTACTGCCACAAATGATAGGGACAACTGATTGAGTCTTGAAAGTCAAAAATTGATGGATCCCAAAGGGGAATTCAAAAGAGACTTGAAGAGTCCTTCAAACAAAGTGGCTGAGAACGGAAGCTCTTGCCTCTTAGCAAATCTACCCTGTCTCTCACACAAAACAATGCTTTCAATTTCCATCGGTAATAAGAGAGTCCTATAGCAACGGATGCTGAGATTGAGAGTTATATTACCAGAACCTAATACTCACAATATATGTTGTATGAGGTCATAGTTAATGATATGTATCTTTACAATGAAATATTTATCCTCATTTCAAATAATATTAACAATTTCAAAATTTTTGGTGGATTTCTTGTGGTATTTGATGAG
The DNA here is from genome assembly GCF_016432865.1 of Antechinus flavipes. Taxonomy (NCBI): domain Eukaryota; kingdom Metazoa; phylum Chordata; class Mammalia; order Dasyuromorphia; family Dasyuridae; genus Antechinus; species Antechinus flavipes. The sequence goes on from NC_067400.1 coordinate 414,931,775, forward strand.
ATTTGATTGTTTTTGCTTTGTTAGTGGCTTAACAAGAGCCAGTACTAATAATAAGAGAAGTATCTCTCTGCCATCATCATCTTCTTCTTCTTCTTCTTCTTCTTCTTCTTCTTCTTCTTCTTCTTCTTCTTCTTCTTCTTCTTCTGCTTCTTCTTCTTCTTTGTTCCTTCTTTTCTTCTTCTTTGTTCCTTCTTTATTTCTTCTTCTTCTTCTTCTTCTTTCTTCTTCTTCTTTTCTTCTTCTTCTTCTTCTTCTTCTTCTTCTTCTTCTTTTCTTCTTCTTCTTCTCCTCCTCCTCCTCCTCCTCCTCCTCCTCCTCCTCCTCCTTCTCTTTCCTTCCTTCCTTCCTTCCTTCCTTCCTTCCTTCCTTCCTTCAGCCTGTGCATTTTATGAAGTAGCAAAATTTATAGACCCACTTAACCAGGCAAAAATAAATTGTAACATGCTGCAATAAGCTGAAGTGTATCACTGTTAATTCCTTTGGGTCATGAAACTTCCCCTTTTCACTCAAGATAGCTTGAGTTCTGCTTATGAGCTTTGATATACAGGCTGAGTGAGAGTACCAGTGTTGATGTATATATTAAAATATTAGAAAAAAGTTTTATTTATTTTTATTTTTAAGAAATGATAGATGTAAATGTTGTTTGTTGTTATTTAGTCATTCAGTCATGTCTGATTCTTCATGACACTCTGAGGCTCTTTTATTCTTACTGTCTCTCAAAGTCTGTACAGGTTCATGTTCATTGCTTCTATGAGACTAACTATACATCTCATCATCTGCCATCCCCCTTTCTTTTTGTCTTCAATCTTTCACAATATTAGGGTCTTTTCCAATGACTTTTGTCTTTTCATTAAATGGCCAAAGAGTTTAAGCTTCAGTTTCAGTATTTGATCTTCTAATGAATAGCCAGAATTAATTTATTTAGGTATTGGCTTATTTGACCTCCTTACTGACATTCAAAAAATCTTCTCCATCATCACAATTCCAAAATGTTGATTCTGGGACACTCAGCTTTCCCTGTAGTCCAACAGTTCTTATGTTTTCTTCTTTCATGCCAATGGATTGTGCTGTGTATCCCTTGTTGGATGCAGTTTGAAGACCACTGGGCTAGATTATTGTAACAGTCATCTAAATGGACTGCTGGCTTCCAGCTTTTCTCCATTCTAATCCATTTTCCACAGAGCTGCCAACTTGTTCTACTCTCTAAGATAGAGATCTGATTTTGTTGCTTCCTTACTCAAAAATCTTCAGTGGTTTTCTCTCATTTCCAGATTGTAGTGCAAAATCCTTAGGTTGTCATTTAAAGTTGTCTACAAATGGATCCTACTTACCCTTTCAGTCTTATTTTATATATATTTATAGGTACTTTCAATTCTAGTCAGAATGACTCATCTACATAATACTACAAATTGAGTCCTGTATATGACACTCCAAATTGACCCTTGTACATAACACTATAACACTCCAAGCTTTTGCCTTTAGGAATGCATTCCTTTCTGACCCCAGTCTCTTAAAATTTTAGTTTTCCTGGGCGTAATGGCATAGGTCTATCATTCCTGCTACTGGGATGACTGAGGTTGTTAGAGCTCTTGACCTCAGTTGTTCTGAGTTCTTGTGGACTCAGTCAATTGGACATCTGTACTATTTGACATTGATATGGTGAATCTTTGGTAGCAGGAAGTAAATTGATATTAATTTATGAAATTATGAAATGGAGAGAGGTATATCCAGTTCTTTGGGCCTTCACCAACAAAAACCATGACTGACAGTGGGACATAGGGAGAATCATATTTGAATTAGTCACAGAATATGTGTGGGCAAAGAGTTCAACTGACATAAGTACTGAAAGGAGAGCTAAAGTAGACAATAGCACAGGAATGGGAAAATGGGATAGTGAAGGGATGCAGTGTGAAGAAGAGCCTAGAAAGAGGGGAAAGGCAAATAGCATCTCTCATATAACCGTTAATTAGAGTTGAGAGCATGAACCAGATGGAGATGGAAGGATGGTAGAGTGAGACAGAGCGTGGGAGGAAGCAGTTTGAGATCTCATTTTTATAGGTTTTTTTTTTTTGGGGGGGGAATAAATTTATTCCTATCTGTATCATCTTGGGTTTAGCTAATTAACATAGCCAAATCATCTCAAAGTAATCAGTAAAATTTCAGGTACATCTCAAAATTATCCACTCCTTTTTGATGTCCTGCTGGTGTGGATCTGTGGAAATGTGGAATTTGTTTGGAACTTATATATCCTAGGACCAGAATCCTGACAGCAGTGTTTAGGTAACTTCTGCTTTAGCACATATTACCAGGATGAGAATTTTTGTTAATATATGATACAATTTGTAAATTATGCTCCTTTGATCTTTGAGATGATTGGTACATGGCTTCTGGGTTCCCTTTTGCCATTTTATTTCTTGCTGCATTGCCCCTTTATACTATCTACTTATAAGCTTACTATACTTGCTAAGAATAGGATGGGAGTGGTCAAGGGGAACAGAACAAAATATAATTTTAACACATGAGACAAACTTGCCCAGGGCAGAAAAAGAGCAGATTAAAGCTTCTAAGCTGGTCAGCATAGGGCTAAGATTGTGACCCTTAACTTCCAGCTGAGATTAGATAAAAAAAGCCACAAGGATACTCTAGCCCATTAGAGACTGAAAAGGGGGGGCAGCTAGGTGGCTCAGTGGATAGAGCACTACCCCTAAAGTCAGGGATACCTGAGTTCAAATCTGATCTCAGACACAGAACACTTTCTAGCTGTGTGACCCTGGGCAAGTCACTTAACCCCAATTGCCTCATCAAAAAAAAAAAAAAAAAAAACAAAGGCTAAAAAGGGATGATCCCCTTACAAGGTGCAGATGGGCCAATTCTAATTTTATATTTATTATAATCTATGATTTGTATGGTATTCTTTTAGGGCATGTAACTGAATGTGGGGTTGTGAAATTATGATTTATTATCAGTAAATGTTTGATTTGCATGCCTATTTTATATATCTATATACCTGGAATTTCATGAAAATTCCTTAAGCAAAAAGGGAACACAAGTGGAAAAAGTCCTGACCTAGGGTATGAGGAACTGAAAGTGTCATTCTGTTTATAAATTGTGAATGTAACCCCTCAAAGTATGAAATGAACAAAACCTTAACACTTTGCACATGATGGTAGTTGATGATTTAGGCTTAAGATTTCAAGGGGTCCATAAACTTGCATTGGAAAAAGAAAACTTACATCTTTATTTCAATGTAATTTACTTCCTTTGAAAAACTGTTATTTTATTTGCTGCACTTAAAAACATTCTTATGAGAATGCATCCATGGGCTTAGCTGGACTGCCAAAAAAGACCACAACCTCTGAAAAGTCACTGCTTTATATCCTGTAATTTTATCAAGTTTGTTTAAGGGCTCAATTATTAATTGGTCTCCCAGTCATAAATATTCAATAAACTATTCAATAAACTAAGGATTTCTCTGTAGCCTCCAGGATAAAATATAAATTCCTCTGATCAGCTTTTACAACCCTCACAAGCTGACCCAGGTGCTGTGTTTGACATTGTAGGAGTTGCAGAGATGATCAAAATATAGTTTGTGCCCTTAAAGAGTTTATTATTTAGCAGGGTGAATGAGACATTTGCTTGAATAGCAACAGCATAAAGCAGAATAAAGTAGGCATAAAACTCAAGGGAATGAAGGAAGGGTTTTCTAAGAAGATTTTAAGACTCTCAGATAATACACGGTATGGTTCAGAGCAAAAACTGCTGGATTTAGAACCAGATGTTTTTGTGCAGTAATTTTTCAGTTGTGTCCAATTCTTTGTGATTCCATTTGGGGTCTTCTTGGTAAAGATACTAGAATGACTTGCCATTCCCTAGTCCAGCTATAGGGATAAGTGATTTGCTCAGGCTCACACAGCTAATGTCTGAAGACAAATTTGAATTCATGACCTTAGTTCAAATCTTAGCTTTGTCTTTTATATATATATTACTTGTATGATCTTAGGCAAATTAGTTAATTTCTCTGGCCTCTTGTTTCTGCTGGGGTTTGTTTAGACTAGCTTTAAATTTCTAGTATAGAATAGAAATTCCTTTGAACACCTTTTAAAATGCTCTCAAAACTGGCCCAAATCAAAACCTGCATAGTGCTGTGTTTAATTCTGTTGAGGATACAATGATGAACAAAGTATAATTTGTGCCCTCAAAAAGTTTATTGTTTAGTAGAATCAATAAAACACTTACTTTGGAAAACCCAGATTCACTCTGGAAGCAGGGTTTTGGCCATAATTCGGCCACAGTTCAGATTTTCACGGATGTAGTTAGCATGATAGAAGCAGGAGAAGTTCTGAACACCATGGACAGTGGACCCCCACCTGGGATTGAAATCAGTTACCCAAGTCCTAGTAGCTTTTACTCTGGTGACTGCATCCTTACTGATTACTGCATTTTATTCCACGTTTGTTGCTTGGGTCTTCCTGCTTCTTGAATTATTGCAGCATTTAGATTCCTGCATCATTCAGGAAATAGAAGGCAGGAAAATGGCTGAAAAGAAAGATGTAAAAACCAGCCATCGATTCCTTTTTATTATGTTTCTCTGTCCTCTCAAGGACAGAGGAGGCGCTTTCCATCTGTTTAAATCTTCCGGTGGCTCCGCCAGCCCCGGAGAGCAGGGTAGTTTGTGTATCTCGCACTCACATTTTGACTCGGTGTGTAACCCCTCAAACTTTTTCTCTTGATTAAGCGGAATCTGCTAGCACCGCGTTCTCATTCCCACCCAGTGTTAAAAGTTCACTTTGCTCCGCGTTTACTTCTCTGACAGCTTTGTAATTTTCAGGCTTTTGAAGCTGCTGGCAGGGTGGAGCAGAGGCCCTGAAGGACAGCAAGGTATTGTCATTTGCATGCATGGGGAGAAACACCTTCATTTTCGGGCTGCCACATTCTGTTCCCATAATCTATCGAATGCCTGTCGAGGTGGCTTGTGACCACATGACTTAGCATATGCCAGATACAGGGAAAGTCTGTGTGGGATGGAAGCTCGCCCTGCTGCCTTCAGCCTAGCCCTGTAGCCTACGTAGTTATGTGCGGTGGGATTTCCCTAAGGATCACACCCAGGCTAGAGAAAGGGAGAACAGAGACTCACGTGATTTGCATATGATTTCTATAGAATATTTGCATGCCACAGAGACAGTTGCATTGTATTTTTTCATATAAATTTTTAATTTTGGAATTGTACCTCAATTTCAACTTCTTGACAGGGTCTTTAACTCTAATTTTTAATCACAGGCCAATCACTCAATCTCTTTAGGTTTTTCCTTTGCTTATTTAATTTAATTTAATTTAATAATTTTAAACTTTTATTGTATAATATTTACTTATAAATTTATATTAGTTAATATTAATAATCACAAAGATGAGATTAATATTAGCTGCACTGCATACAGTGCTTACTAATGTCATTATATAATATATTCTATAATTGCATATAAAATATGTAATATCAATATACTATTAACTTGATATGTAATAATTGTCATAATATTGATGATGTAATAATGTATAATATTAATGTTATATATAGTATTATAGTATATATATAGCATATAGTATAGTATTATAGTACAACAAATTTATAATACTAATGTTATACAAGAACAATTGTATGACTAATGTATAATAAAATATATTTTATATTATATTATAACATAATATAGAACTTGATTGCATATTATAATACTATAAGATCAATACTATTTGTATTTGTATTATATTTTAATGATTATGAATTCATTGATAAAATAATTAGAGCAGATTCCTTATTTCCTTATCAAATGACTTGGACTAAAAAAATTTATTTAATATGAATTTCAACCCTAAATTCTATAATTCTTTTATATTTCCTTCTTATCTATTTCCTCTATAATATGAGGTAATTTTATGCCTCATTTCAGTGATTCTGCACTGTAGATATTTTTGTAGGATATTTTTGAAATGAGATGTTTATACCTCCAGGTAGAGAACAAACACAATGGTCTAGTAGTTGAGCTCCCAATCCTGTGCTATGAAAGTCTCTCTCCATGGTTTTCATCACATTGTTGGATGCTTTGTTGTGATATAAACATAGGGGACATTTGGGGTTTTCTTGGCAGTTTCTAGAGTGATCTGCCATTTCCTTCTCTATCTCATTTTACAGATGAGGAAACTGAAGCAAACAGTGTTAAGTGACTTGCCCAGGGTCACACAGTTACCTAGAATCTGAGGCCAGATCTGAACTAAAGAAAATGAGTCTTTCTCACTCCAAGCCTGGCATTCTATCCCCTGTATCACCTTAGCACTTATTATATGTCAGACCCTGGCCAGTAACATAAATTCAGTAAATAAAATAAACTTTACTCCTAAGAACTGAGATTCTGATAGTTACAAGTTAGTCAGTAAACACTTATTAACTACTTGCTATGTACTAGGCACTGAGCTAAATGTTAAGGATATAAATACAAATGAAACCAAAGATAATCCCTGTTTTCAAGGAATTTACAATCTAATAAAGGATGATAATACCTAAAAGGAAGTGGAAGAACTTTCTTCTTGTGATATATTCCTGTGCTCTGAACAGTACCATCTTAAGAGTGGCAAGGCTGTTTTATTGCCTGCCATTGCCAGTACTCCTTTCCCCTTCTGACTGCCTTCTCCTGGGCAGTGCCTAAGGGTTTGGGCCAGCCTTTTTAGGGGATGAGCTGCATTTGACTGGTGTGGATTATCCTATTTATAGTTTTGAGTGCATGTGATTCTAAGAGTGTTTGAGCTTTTAAAATAGCTTTTTAAAAAAATAGCTTTTTAATTGAACATCCATTGTTCATCTAAATTGTCATTTTTCCTATAGACTCTTAATTTATTGTGGCAAATGTCACAAGAGCCAAAGCTGTATTGCATCAGTATTTGATGTCTTGTTTTAGTCAGTATTCTAAGTCTGTCAGAAGGGAACCCTGTTCTTTTAAAATATGTGTTTTGAAAAGATTTGCTGCATTTTTCATGTAATATTTTATTAAATCTTGGGGCCAATTTTGTTTTTCCACTGCAGAGTATCTCCAATAATGTCTCTCACATGTGCCCCTTACTTTCCATTCCCATTGCCACAGTTCTAGACCTGATCCTCATTACCTCATGTCTGAATGACTGTAATAATTTCCTACATAACTTCCTTGTCTCCTTTCTCTTTCCATTCCTCTTCTAGGTTAATATTCCTGAAATGGCACTTTCATCCTGCCACTCCTCTGATTAAAAACCTTTTGTACTGGATAAAATTTAACACCTCAGCTTAATTTTCGAGATCAATCACAATATTGGATCAACTTTCTAATCTTATCTTCCATTATTTTTGTCAGGGCTCTAGCCCTGATTTTTTCTTTATTCACCTTCTACTTTTCAGCTTCCCCACCAGAATGCAAGTTCCTTGTGGGTAGGAACTGTTTTTAAAATGTGTGTCTGCATTTCCAGGGTACTCCTAGCACAGGGCGCATTACTGAATGAGAGAGAACCACTAAGGAATAAGTTTTATAATGAAAAGGAAGATCATGTCTAAACTGACAGGAAGTTCCTTCTTGAACCACCATTCGAGAAAACACACAATCTAGTCATGTTCTCTTCTTGTGACTATTTGGATTATACCTCTATCCATCTTGTACCTCTCAGCTTTCTTTTATGTGTTGTATTAACTTCCCTTAGGGCAGTTAGATGGTCCTAGCATGCAGAGTGCTGGGCTGGGAGTTGGGAAAATGTATTTTTCTGAGTTCAGATCTGGCTTCAGACATTTACTAGCTATGTGATTCTGGACAAGTCCCTTACCCCTGCTTATCTCAGTTTCTTCATCTATAAAATGAATTGGAGAAGGAAATGGCAAATCATTCCAGTTACTTTGCCAAGAAAACATCAAATGGGTCTGGAGAGCAATTTGGAACTATGCTCAAAAAGCTATCAAACTGTGCATACCCTTTGATCCAGCAGTGTTACTACTGGGCTTATATCCCAAAGAGATCTTAAAGGAGGGAAAGGGACCTGTATGTGCCAAAATGTTTGTGGCAGCCTTTTTTGTAGTGGCAAGAAACTGGAAACTGAGTGGATGCCCATCAATTGGAGAATGGCTAATAAATTGTGGTATATGAATATTATGGAATATTATTGTTCTGTAAGAAATGACCAGCGGGATGATTTCAGAAAGGCCTGGAGAGACTTACATGAACTAATGCTGAGTGAAATGAGCAGGACCAGGAGATCATTATATACTTCAACAACAATACTATATGATGATCAATTTTGATGGATGTGGCCATCTTTAACAATGTGATGAACCAAATCACTTCCAATAGAGCAGTAATGAACTGAACCAGCTACACCCAGCAAAAGAACTCTGGGAGATGACTATGAACCACTACATAGAATTCTCTATTCCTCTACCCTTGTCCACCTGCATTTTTGATTTCCTTCACAGGCTAATGGTACACTATTCCAAAGTCCGATTCTTTTTGAACATATATACATATGTTGTATTTAACTAATACTTTGACATATTTTACATGTATTGATCAACCTGCCATCTGGGGAGGGAGTGGGGGGAGGAAGGGGGAAAATTGGAACAAAAGGTTTTGCAATTATCAATGCTGAAAAATATACCCATGCAAATAAAAAGCTATAATAATGATAATAATAAAAAGAAAACATCAAATGGGGTCATTAAAAGTTGAACACAACTGAATGACAATAAATGTTTTCCTGTTAGGAAGCAAGGACCTTGAAAGTTGTTGTTCAGTCACATCTGATTCTTTGTGACCTCATAGACCATAGTATGCTAGGTCCATCTATCCTCCACTATCTTTCAAAGTTTAAATTCATGTTCATTGCTGCCATGGCATTACCTATCCAAGGTAGAGAGTTGTCACTATTCTCAGTGTTTAACATAGTACATAATGTATAGTGAGAACTTAATAAACTTTCTCTCTCTATTTCTCTTTTTCTTTGTTTCTCACTCTGTCTCTGTCTCTGTCTCTGTCTCTGTATGTCTCTCTCTCTCTCTCTCTCTCTCTCTCTCTCTCTTTCTCTCTCTCTCTTTTCCTGTCTGTGTTTCTCTGTGTCTCTGTCTCTTTCTCACTGTCTGTCTCTCTCCATCTATCTACCTATCCCTGAGAATATAAGCTACCACATCAGACCAGAAGATATAATTTTCCATATTCCTTCTAGACTACAGAAGGGGAAGTTTCTCAACAAGAGTCCTTACCCTAATTCTCAGTGGAAGAGAAAGAGGTGAGGGGGGGACAGATTCAGAGAGGAATTTTTTTTTTCTTTAAAGGTAACTGAGTACATTATTCTTTCTTTCTCGGTGACCAATCCTCATCAAATAGGCACCCCTTGCCCATGAAGACAAATAAGGGAATTGTTTTGCTATTTCAAGGATTAAATATATTGCTGCTGAGTTACACATATCATCAGAAATGATCAGGGTATCCCATGTCATGCTCCATGCGATGGCTATCACTTAATTAGCATAGAAGATGGCATGATCCACCCAGCACTTTAGGAAGAATATCTTACTTGTCTTACCCTGTATATTCTACAGATCAGGGATACTTTATTTGCTTTGATCTTAGGAGCTAATCATAAAATATAGGAACTATATGATGTTTTCAGCTTTCAAAGAAAGAAAAACAGAAAGGAGAAAATGATAGCATCCTATTAAATGATTTCACATTTTTGGCCCTCATAAAGATCTCTAGGAACATTTTTTTTTTAACATTTTTAAAGTCTTTTATTTTCAAAACATATGCATGGATAATTTTTCAACATTGACCCTTGCAAAATTGTGTTTCAATTCCATCCTCCTTCCCCCTACTCCATCTTCTTCTCTAGGAATATCTTAAAGGGTCCTCAGGAAGGTCTTGGAAAGGGAGATGAGCAATGTCAATGTGCTACCATTCTCTTCCCAGGGTTCTTACTGGACCATGTATATACCTATGTATGTAACCAGAATATTCCCCGGAGACTTGCTCTGTCTCATCCTTACTCCCAATTGTTCCCCTTTCCTTTTTCTGTGTAGGTATTGGGATCTAGCTTATGCAAGTAGTGATGGAAAAGACCAAGGTGTTACCAAAGAGGCCAGATTTATGTTTCTGGCTATTTAGACGATATTTCAATGTTTGCTTTACACAAGAATGGTGATAGTAAAATATGTCTGCATGTGAGTGGGAGGAGAATTAATATTTGAAAGTTTTAGGGAAATTTTGCTGATAATACTTTATAGTATGTAGTTGATAACTATTGAACCATGGCTAACCAATATCTGAGATTTGTTGAGTTCTATTCTGATTATCATGGAATAGAAATCTTACCCATTTGGATATCTGATTTTTGAATAATTCTTTCACTTAATTTTTTTTTTTTGCCATTTCTCCCCTTAAGTATGAATGTTGAATCAGGAAAGACATATCTAGCATTAGTTGTGCAGATCATAATTTAAATTTAAATCGAATTTATTAAAGATTGATGTTGAGATATCACAAAATAGTCTTCAACCAAATTGTGAAATGGTAAAAATTTGCTATATTAAAACTATACAAGGAAAAATCTATTACATACCAGGAGAAGACTTTCTTCATCTCTTTTTTTATTTTCACCTCTGGATATGCGCAAATATTTCACTTTCTTTAAACACCCTTCTATATCACCTTCTATAAAACTGCATCAATGATGCAGTAATATAAAAACACAGAAAGGGAAACATTTTAAAAAAGTTTTATTGCTGTCTTTTGTTTTTATTTGTATTGCAAACTAGAGGCTTCCATGTACAAAAAAAGAAGAAAGTTGTGTTCAAGTACATGAAAGCTGTCATATTGACCAAAGAAAATCAGTTTTTCTATTTCCACTAATTGCATTCAATTTGACACAAAAATAGACTTTTTAAGGAAAAGAGGAAATACTACTAAGATTGACTATGCAGAAGAAAGGAAGGAGATTTTGAGACATTACATGAAATAACTGAGAAGGTTAGAAATCTACCTGTGAAGATCTTTCAGGATAGGGTATTATCACTTGGAAGTGATTTCTGCGTAAGTTCTTCCTGGAGGCAGAGAAATAGTCATTGACCTCTCAAGGTTCTTTCTTGCCCCACATTGTAAAGAAAGGCAAGGGTGATTAGAAAAATATAAAAGACCTCATTCGACCTCCACCCAATTTACAGGTGAGAGAAATATAATCCTAACTGGGGCTTTAGGATTTCCATAATATTAATAATTTTCTGTTACATAGCTGTGCTAAGAAATATACTGTAGAGCAGCATCACAGGGTGTTGATTTGATTCAGGGTCATCACTTTTAAGATTAACACTCCAACTCCTTCTAGCTTCTCTTATTCATGACTTACTAATATAGGCAGCTTGCAGACTTCAGATGGTCTCTCCAGGAACACATTTATAATGTTCTCAATACACCATGCCCTTGTGATGTAGGATTTGACGGATGTTCTTTATATTGCGTGTGATGATGTATTGTACTTTATGATGCTATGAGTGAATGGAAGATATATAGATATAAATTATTAGGCTACCCCTGGGATCTTGGAAGCAAGGTGATTTTGATTTTAATCGGTTTACCCTACTGGGAAATGTTACATTAGGAGTGAAAAATGAATGCCTGACCAACACACTGACATGAAGTTTATTTAGTAGTAAATGCTGGATTTGGCACACTTGGGACCTAGTCCGGTTTAAAGAAAGAAAGAAAGAAAGAAAGAAAATATAAGGACCTCTTCTGCTTTAGTGTTAATGGAAATTTCATTGGATAAGTAATCAACCAATAAACATTTATTATGTGCCTACTATGTGCCAAGTACTGTGTTAAGTGCTAGGGATATAAAAAGAGGCAAAGGATAGTCCCTGTCCTCAAGGAACTTACAATGTAATGGGTGGGGAAGAACTATAATTTATCCCTTTATAGAATGTAATTTGTTCCTGACCCAGTGACTACACAAAGAAGCTTCAACTGCTCTATAGAAATAGGCCAGTGGAGAAAAGAATCGTGGCCAATGTGGCAAACAATGAGCAAGCACCTTCTGCAGATCACCCTGTATCCATTGCTCTTATGTATGGTAATCCTCTTCCATGTTCCAAGTTTTGTATGTGTTCATGCTTCTTGTCTTGCTGCCAGACTTTGCTGTGTATCAGCTTAGGGATGGGTTGATTAGTCTAGAATTTATATACCTGTTTTTAGGCTTGTTATTAAATAATACTTGGGCCAGTCTAGCTTTGGTTTGGAACCACCTCTCTTCTATTGTTTACTCTGCGTTTATGTGGGTGACAGCTCTTTATGCTGAGGATGGTTGATCACTGGATTAAAACCTGTATAATTGGTAATGAATTTAGATTTTGGGCTCTGCCAGCTCTGGAAAATTCTAAAAATGAGAGCCAGCCTAATAAATAGCAGCTCTGCTCTAGGATGTCACAACTCCTGAGCCTTGCTCTTTTCTATCATTGACTGGACTGTGTGACCTAAGGCAGATCACTTAATCCCTGGGTCTCAGGTTTCTCATTTGTAGGATGGGAAATAGTGATAACAACTGCAGTGACCTTGGGCAACATGTTCATGTTGGACAAGACTGCTTTATAGCACTTAAAAGTGCAAATAGCTAAGGAGAAGAACTATTGAAAATGACATGACTTAAGAATAGCCCATTACTCAACTCGAATAGATCTAACTTGAAGAATTAGCTGCCATGATCTTTAATTGGAGCACAATTTGGAAGACAATTTTGGCCCAACAGCTTCCAAATACATTTACAATTGTATTTTTTCTCCTTATTTCTACCCTTTGCTTTTCAGTCTATAAACTTTACTTCTCCCTGTCTAAAGAAATTCTGCCTAAATTCCTTAAGGATCTGACCCTTCCTGAGCTTTAGTTTATGCTCCTTTGTTCTTGTATTTGACATTATCTCAAATAGTCTTGTAGAAACTTGCTTCTGTTCCCTTCAGAATTTTATATTCCTTGATGAGCCATTTTTCCCTCTTCAAAAAAACCTAACCACCCTGTATATTTTGATTTTCTCTTATTTGTATTAATATAAAAGTCTGATATGCAATAATTATAATATTTTATTATATGTGTTAACAGTATAAATTAATATAGTTTGAAAATTTCACATTTTCTAATAATTTTGGTTAAAATTTCTAAAGCAGACTCTCTCTATATAGAAAGATTAACAAAGTGAAAGGGAAATAGGGGAAGAAAGGGAATAAACATTTATATAGGACCTACTATGTTCCTATCACCATGCTAAATGCTTTACAAATATTGTCTCATTTAGAGCAGAATCAAGAGAACACTGCATGCAGTAACAACAATATTGTTAGAAGAACTATAAATTCTCTTATTATGAGTATTATAAGTACCAGCCCCATCCAGAGAAAGAACTGATAAATAAAAGTATATACAGTATGTATATATGTATGTATGAACATATGCATACACACATGTATACATATACATATCTGTATGTATTTGTGTGTGCATATACATCAATGCGTATACGTGTGTGTGTGTGTGTGTGTGTGTGTGTGTTTAAATATGCACACACATTTCTATATATCCTGTGTCAAATACTAGCTTTTTCTCCTATGGGGTGAGGAGGGAGAGGCAATTCAGAATTTAAAATGTAACAAAAAGAAATAAAAAAACCCCAAGTATTATCTAATTTCTTGTTACAATAACCCTGTAAAGTAGGTGCTGTTATTTTCCCCATTTTACATTTAAGAAAATTGAAGCAAACAGAGATTAAGTGGCTTGTCCAGGTTCACACAACTATTAAGTGAGGCTGGATCTGAATTTAGGTTTTCCTGACTGCAGGCACACTACTTCTACCCACTATACTACCAGTTGCAAAAGAACATAGGATATATTTGTTCTACTTGTACTATATTTCCTTAGATAAGGGAAGGTGTATCTATCTGGAATTAAGTTGAGTATCCTGGGCATGGGCAAAGAAAAGGATTGCAGCTATAGATGGATAATGAAGTTCTCTTATTCTTTAATAGAATCATAAGTAATATTCATTTATTCATCTTGATATTCTTTCATTTGTTCATTTATTCATTCAATAAATATTCAGAATTTCAGATGCAAATGGATATAACGTCTCTGAATTTTAAAAAGTAAACCTTTTCACATTATAGTTTTATACAACTAGATAAGGAATTTCAAATTCTATTTTGCATTATTGATTTTTTTAATTCCAAAATTATTTGCCAATATATGCCACCAAATGTATCCCAGAAAAAAAAAAAAACAACTGGTGGACAAATTGATTACATCCTATGGTATGTAGCACCCACAGGCGCTCTAGAGCCAAACTCAACTCTGTATTTCTTTAAAAGCATTGAACCCAGCAGGATAGTATAGTAGAATGATTGGGGAATAAAGTCATCATCAGAATGGGGCCTGTAAGTTAACAATAATAATTAATAACAACAATTATTACTATAGTGACTGACATTTATATTGCATTTTAAGGTTTGTGAACAATTTAACAGTTAATATTTTATTTAAGCCATCCAATATCCCTAATATGTAACATTTCCCACACATAGTGCCTACCTTTCTCTCAAGAGGAAGAAAACATGTATTATCATCTATTATCCAATATCAAGATTGTAATTTCCAAGGATGTTTTTAAAATACAGAGAAAGCAATTGTATTTGAAATACATAAATGATTCTGTGCCCTGTGTAGCATAGGTAAAATCCCAATAACTTCCCATATTGGGACATATATTGTGGTTACCCTAGAAAGGTGGTGGTATTTCATTTATAATAAAAGTACAAGAAATGGAAGTTTAAAAAAATTGAATTCAGAGCAGCAGATAAGCTATGACTCAGCTGTAAGGGGAAAATACATAGCTAGAATGTATTTACTGTGCCTATGATCTTGTCCAATATTTTTGCTTTGCTCCTCTTCCCAAACCTCTTCTTCACCTTCACAGTTGGTAATAATAGTCTGCATGTTTGCCTCATCATCACCTTCTCTGTCATTAGGCTCAAATAGAAAAGATGCGGGTCCACCCCCTGAATCAGCATTGGCTCTCTGTGGCTGGGTGTCAGCTGAGCCTGACCTCAGCTGCTCTGAGGTTTTTGTCTCAGTCGGCACATTTCAATATCCATTGAGCTTTGCTGCAGTAGCACAGCCTGATGGGAAACAGTGGGAGAATGCTAGGAAGTGGATGACAGACATACAGCATCTATGATTTCTTCCAAGCTCCAAAGCTATCTATGTGATGTTGAAAACATCTGGTTTTGAAGGGTTGAAATGTTTATTTTTTAGGTAGCCTTTTGTTGCTTTAGCTATTGGAAATATCTATCTTGCTTTTCATGCTAGCTCATGTAGGCAAAGATTGGATCCTTTCATTGTAAAGTTATAGTGAATTTTAGTCCTGGAGTAGTAGTCTTAAGTCAAAAGTGATTGATGGTATACTATAATTTATCAGTGGGCATGGAAAAGTGAGGCGTTTTCTTCAATGTCTCTGGGATTGAAGACAAGTCCTTTCTATATTTTTTATTGTATGTGTTAAACTTGTTCTATGTTTTTTGCTTTAGTATCTTCAGTTGTCTTCAAGAGAATTGAAGATCTTTGGAAAAGAGCTAGAAATGAGTCAAACTGATATGTCCCTAAAGCTTGATTCTCTCCTCTCCACAAGTACCTTATTCTAGGCATGGGATCTGACTGATACAATCTTTGATGTTACTAGGTTGACCTGATGTATCACAGTGCTTTAATTGCTGTTCTCACAAGGGCACATGCTGTGTAGATCTGCCACTAAGTGTGGTATACTTCCCACATGCCATACCACTGGAGGAGAGGAGACCCAATACCATGACATCTAAGTGTCTCTTAGCACTTTTTTCACTCTTTCCATTAAGTCACTTGCTACTTATTACATATTATTGACTTTCCTAATCAATTTTTCCATCTCTTCACAAAGACTAGTCTTCATTTATCTACTATTGTTAGTGGTACATCAATAATCTGTATACTAGCTGGTACCCCTAAAATTTCCCATGAAGTATGATCATCAGCTGCCTCCACAATAACTACAGAGGGAAATTTGGACTTTCAACTGTAAATGGTAGCATATGTATGCCTCCCCATCTGTCCATTTATCAATGTCCTAGACTTTAGAGTTTCATAAATATTGCATGGAAAAAAAAGATAAAGGGATTTTTCGACTCCATGGTGCATTTAGTCTAAATTGTCCTGAAATAATAGTTTGGGCTTGTATGGAACACTGCACAAATGCAATTACAATTTAGAAACCCCAAAGTTCCTTCTTTACTTTTTTCTCCTGGGCTTCCTACTTGAAGGAATTTAGTGACATTAATACAGTCTTACAAATAGGTAAAAACGAATCATCAACTTATTAAAACCTTTGCCAAGTGGAGAGGTTCCCTACCATTCCTTCTTACATGTAACTGTTAGCTTGGTGACAGATGATATTAATACCATGGAGTTTTTATAATCTGAGCAAATAACTATGTCACCAAAGGTTCATATTGCCAAAAAATAGCAATAGAGGATTTGATTGTTTGTGCTTTTGTTTTTAAATTAAAGCTTTTCATATCTTATGGATGATTTCTAGCTTTCCCTAGGTGCCTTTGATTCCTTTGCAAGCAAATAATGCTAGCAAGAGTAGCTAGATGGGGCAGTAAATACAGAACTGCTGTGGACTTAGACCTGTATCTTGGTGTTGTGGCTCCTCCCAAGTGAAAAAATCTGGGGTTGCTAGGGAGTTAAACACTCCCATTGGCAAGTCAAAACTTTAGCAAGCCTCATCTTCCCAAGGGAGCTGTCCAGTTGTGCCAGATTTCTAGATCACCCATTTAATATATAGAACAAATACAGATTTGAACTTTTTACTTCTCCAAGTGAATCAAGAATTTAGGATTGATGGAGAAATCACTATCTCTTCTTCTATACCTGAACTGTATACATGGATCATACATTTTGGTCCTCTACCTCTTCATCTGTGCCTCATTGTGCTTTGATTCCTGGCTCTCTGATTCTAGAATCTGGGATGTCCTGCTGTACCAACCTGTTCCCCTCTCTGCTCTATCACTCTTCTGCCTCCAGGTCCTCACAGCATCACTCTATATGTCTGGTACATGGACAGTTCAGTGTTGCCCAATGTCTTTCCCTCATCAAGTCTTAGTTTTTCTGATGCTAACTGCTAACTGCTTTTGTGGCTGGTTCTTTCTCTACATGCTTCCTGAATGTATTTGCCACCACTTCATTAGGGAAATACTGTTCTTTAAGTTCTTTAAGGATGAAAAGCCAGAGTCATTATGCTTCTAGATTGGATAACACATAACAATGTCTTTCGTTAGGTCCAAGCATTATCCTATTTATCAAGGTTTTCTCAGTGCTCCTGAAGATCTTTTAACTCACCATCTCAATAGATGGTTTACAATTCTCACTCTTACTTGAGTTAGGGTGACTGTACTGGAGTAATCTTTTTCCTGCCTTTGGGTATGTGAAAAATAGTCTCATCCTTTTCCATCCACATTTTTAATTTCCACCATTCTCTTATACCAGACAACAAAATTATTTGACTCTTAGAGAAGCTTCAAGAAAACAGTAGAATTACTAGAAAGGGAAAGACAAACTTGATGGCTATTGCTGCCAACTTATTAGCAATGGCAAAAATTCAGATCCCTATTAAAATCTCCCCCCCCACTTGAAAATTTTATAGTGTTTACAAATTACATTGGATACAAATGTGCATTTCAGATACAGACACTCCTTAACAACATACCTGAATTTATGTATAGCATAGTTATATGTAAATAACACAAGACTATATAACTATATCATATAGTATTTCAGGTTCAAACAATGGGGTTCAAACAGTAAAGTTTACTTTCAGTATGTAGGCCACTATGCTCCACCCCCCCCCCCAAGTCCAATATATTATTCTGAGAAGGCAAATACTTTTAGATTACCTTGGAGAATCTTCCTCATAGTCCATCTCTATCTGCCTTTCTTCTCTTCTCTCTCCCCCTACCCCATATTAGCAGTGCTTTGTGATGGTCCAAATATCTTATAGCTGGGAAACCATCATGACAATCACTTCCTTTAATAACATAATTACATGAAATTGTCGAGGCCATCTTCAATTGTCCGCAACTATATCTTTCCACTGGACCCAGATAGCTTCAGAGGAGAGAGTGAGGTTGGTGATTTGCACAGCCTATCTTCACTTAAATCCAATTCATTTGCAAGTCATGATGTCATGTACTTCTTGTCATGGTCTTTTTCAAGAAGAAAAGACAAACATCATGGTCTTCTTCAAGAAGGAAAGACAAATAGCAACTTGTAAATAGTAGTATCTGCCTTACTGAGGACGCAATTGTCCAGTTCCAATTAAGCAATGTAAATCTTTTCTTCCTTCTTTCCTCTTTCCCTCCCATCCTCCTTTCTTCTCTCTGTTTTTCCTTCCTTCCCTTCTTCCTTTCTTCCCTCATTCCCTCTCTTCCTCCCTCCCTCCTTCCTTCCCTTTCCCCCTTTTTCTCTCCCTCCTCTCCTTTCCCTTCCTCTGTCCACATACTGAATCATACCCTTATCTACCCAAAAGATATACTACCCAAAGGAATTTAAATTTTGATCATTGAAACCTAGCAAGAAATCTTAGGGTTGATAGGCTAGTTTTTTTTTTTTTTAATCATCAACCATGTCTTAAACCAAAATTTCTCTGACTCTGATCTACTGGCCAGCAGTAGGTCCCAGCCCAAGCCACACTTGGTCATTGTTTGGATTCTCCGAGTGAGTGTAAATAGAAATTGTTTCTATTTTGGGCAGAAACCCTGAGAGTCTTCCCCTCTCAGATTGATTTTATTCTTTTGACTAGGTAAAAGAAGCCATTTTTGCCTTATTTTTACCTACCCTTAATCACTGAATGGGCATTGCCTCAGACAAATGGAGACACAGAAAAGATCTCCCACTGCATCCAGCACCATCTCCATTCATCCTGATCTATTTCTTGC
The DNA here is from genome assembly GCF_016432865.1 of Antechinus flavipes. Taxonomy (NCBI): domain Eukaryota; kingdom Metazoa; phylum Chordata; class Mammalia; order Dasyuromorphia; family Dasyuridae; genus Antechinus; species Antechinus flavipes. The sequence goes on from NC_067400.1 coordinate 414,950,829, forward strand.
CTCTGGACTCAGATGACTCTGGAGGGAAAAGTGAAAGTGGTGACTTTTTACAACCTTCCCTTACTTAAATCCAATTCACTTGCATGTCATAACATCACCTCCCTGATGTCATTGTCCTCTTTGAGAACAAAGGACAAGCAACATGCCATTATATGATAGTTAATAGATTGTTTTAGTGCTTGAAACAATAAAGTCATGACTTAGCTTTAGCTACTATGAAAAACCCAGGATCCCCTGCTTCCCACTTCCTAACCAATGGTAATAGACAAGCTATTGAAGTCATGTGTCTTCACGTGACTTTAGGTAGAGGTACCTAAACCTCTCTTTAGACCTGGTATTATCTTAGGAAATTTCTTAATAATATTAATATAGCTCATGTTTATTCTCAGACAATTATCATCTTTAAGCTAATAATTCTCAAATCTACTTGGGCTATCTTAACCTCTCTACTGACCTCTAGTTTTATATCTTAACTTAAAATCAACACATCCAAAATGAAACTTATTATTTTTCCTGCCAAATGCCACCCCCTCCAACTCACTGCTTTTCTATTACCATGGATGGCAACACCATCCTCCCAGTTTCTCAGACTCACAACCTAGGTGCTATCTTTGACTCCTCAATATGCCTCACCCTTCACATTCAATCTTTTGCTGCCACCAAATAATTTCATTATTTTAACTTCTCTAAAGCATGTCCCCATCTCTCTTTGACATTGATATTACTTTGGTGCAGGCCTTCATCACATCATGTCTGGACTAATTCAATATATTGTTGGTAGGTTTTTCTCTGTGACTAAAGTGATTTTCCTGAAGTGTACGTCTGACCATGTTCCCCCCTACTCAATAAATTAGGGGCTTCCCATCTACTCAACTTCTTTTAATTCTAGTGTTCTCTCTTTTAATTATTTCCTATTTATCCTGTATATATTTTGTTCATACATACTTATTTGTCTTCTTACCCATGATATTATGAGTTCATTGGGGTCAGGGACTGCATTGCCTCTTTTTATATCACCAGTGCTTAGCACAGTGCTTGGTACATTAGTAGACATTTAATAAATATTTATTAATTGACCCAGAAATCATTTCTGGGAACTGATGAAATTTACTCATATTTAGGGTCATGCAGTTCACCTGCAAGGAACCAAAGATATCAACAAACATTGAACTGATGTGAATAGAGAAAATTTATTATGAAGTATATAAAAGCAGAATTAGAATTTATCTTCACCCCTGACATAACTTGGAAATGGTTAGAGGTAGAAATCCCTCCTGCTGAGCTTTTTTTTCTTCTTACCAGTTTAGTACACTGTCCCTCAGAATCCTATTTCATGGAGTTCCTGGTTTTCATGTAGAGGTGTAGACTTCAGTAAGGGTTCATTTAGCTGATTATAAGCTCACCTGGGGATGTATTTGCTCCCTTATTCTGGTGTCCATTTGCCTAGTCCATATCCTATCAATCTCAACTATTGCTCCTGAATTTTCTATAAGTTATAAATGAATATCAAGTTTCTACAGTTTCATTGCAAGTTGTAGGTATCCATGGTGTTTGTCTACCAGCTACCATCTTTTCCTGTCGTCTACATAACCTAGAAACTTCTGGCCCCTTTGTGGCTTATTTACCACAGCAGCCCTAGTTTTCTTCTAAAAATCCTCTTTCCTCTAGCACCTTTCCATGTTTGTGGAGGGCTCACGACATTCTGGCAAAGTGGATCCTTTTCCTGTATTTGCTACAATAATTATGATAGCTCACATTTACCCAGTACTTTCATCCCAATAACTCTGGGAGGTAGTTAGCATATTACTTTCTCCATTTTATAGTTGAGAAAAGAGCACTACAAAGAAGTTGCCTACAAATACAAAAATTAAGATTTCTTAGAGAATTCTAGTTCTGTGCACATTTTCTATTTTAATTAAAACACTAGACTTGCTTGTAACTTGTATTTCCTTTAGATTAGCATAATTCTTTCTCTCTTCTCTCTTGTCTTATTGTAAACTATATTGCCACACTATGTGTGAACTTGGTTATGGCTCAATTGATCCATTCATTTTGATATCTGCACTATTGTATATTCAAACTGATCATGCAACAATTTGTAGAATCACAGAATTTCAAAGTTGGCCATAGTTTATGGTCCTCCAATCCAACTACATCTGAAAATAATCCTTTGATGTATCCCATATACATTCAAGGGGATCTCAAGGGGCTTATTGACTAAAGAAGTCCATTCCATTTTTCAATAGCTCTAACCATTAGGATGTTTTCTTTCCATTGAGCCTTTCTTGAGCCTTTCCATTGATATCTTTGCAAATTCTATCCCTTATTCCTAATTCTGTCCTTCCAAATACTCCTTCTCTTCCCCCTACAATCTACCATTGTGCTTGAAATTCCATAAGGACTCATTCCTTTGGGACCAGAGATCTTGAAAGGTCCTCTATTAAAAGACAATATCCACAAGAGATAGGATATCTTCAGCTTTTATTAACTAATGCTTCAAGGAAGTTATGACAGCTATTAGAGAGAGAAAGGCCCTTGACAATAGAATAAGGAACAAGAAAGAGCATGGAGACGATGTGGGGTCAAAGAGTAGAGAGAAGTACCAAAAGAGGTGGTAGAAAGAGCACAGAAGCAACTCTTCCATGGTTTCCTTATTTTGGCAAGTGCTGTTCTTGACAGTGGGGACATATTAATTATTAAGATGGCTTAAGTTATAGTTATTCTTTTCAGTATATTTTGTATCGTTAGCTTAAGAGTTAGCATTTCATTTAGAACACTGATAAAGATATATATTTTCTCTAGGAAAAGAAAGAAACTGACTTTAATGGAACCAGATGATTATTAAATCAGCAATCTGGGACCCAGAATTATCAAGGAGTTTTAGCTTCAACAAACTTATTAAGCACCTACTACAGGCAAAGCTCCATCTCGGATTATTAATATATATATATATATATATATATATATATATATATATATATATATATATATATATATATATATATATATAACACAACAGAGGCACAAACCAAGTCCTCTAATGATATTTTCTCTATGGACTACAGCCAACTTCTACAGATACATTGTTAAAGAGACAAAGATGAGAGTATTTTTAAACCTTCAGTCTTAGAATTCAAGAAGAGAGTTTTATCTGAAAGAGGCTATCTTTCTATGTAATAAGATTTAAATATAAATGGATTAAATGATTATTTGGAATCCATAACATAAAAATTTTATGTTAAATTCAGAACATTTTGCCTTTAGCTTCTTTGCTGAATAAAGATTAAGAAAATATTAAGGAAAGTGAAAAGAAAGTAGATTTATAGGGAAGTCTTTTTTTTTTTTTAATAATTGTTATCTTTTATATTCCTCTTATTAGGGCTCTTGAGAGAAGATTCTATTAAGCTAGGAGTTCTGAAAGACCATTGATGAGAAAGCATGTCTTAGCAACAGTTTCTGGTGTTAGATTTGTATGGTTAGGACATAAGGCAATGTATGGCCAAGGCTGATTTTTGCGAACATTTTTGCCCTTGTGTGTTGCCTTTATCCTCCTCTTGTCATATTCAGAAGGAGAAACAATCTTAATCTTGGAGAAACTTTTCTTATCTTTTCTACCCCATTATTTTCATCCAAAGAAACAAAAATATTAAGTCCTCTATCCTCCCATTGGCCATGTGAGATAGGTAAATTATTAAAGAAAACAATTGAGTTTATCTTATTTTCCCCTAAAGCTTCTTCCAAGCTCATATTTTCCTTGTAGAATTTTCCTTGTTAAATTTTTGTTTTCCATTCCAAAAAAAAAAATCAGGATGTCTCTGGAACAAGATCAGAGATGTCTGAACATAGCACTTCACTGAATATGTGCTTATGTGTGGGTGGGGTGGAGAAGTGAAGGTGGTAATACTGGACTAGACCCCAGAGAACTGCCTAGAACTATCCAGAATTTGATAGTCATGGGTAGTATTTTGCTCATTTGACCAATGACTCACATGGAATTTTCAGCTTCCCTTTCAGGATTTGTCTTAACTTAAATTCTGTTTAGGGAAAATGAAATTCCTTTGTCTCCAGCAGTTAAAGAGATCTGAACAAACTGTCCCAGGTTTATGTGGGGTAAATTTTGGCCAGCTTTAATTTTTCCATAAAACTTACAAACTTTATCCCAGTTACAAGGGGGAGACACACACACACACACACACACACACACACACACACACACACACACGATAGGAAATTGTAAATGCTTTTTTTCTGCCTCCTTTGTTTATTCTTTTTCTAATCTAATCCCAGGGAAAACCTCAGCCTTCTTAGTCCCCTGTAGAATCAGAGATGCCAGAAGTCAGATTTCACTTCAGGGCTTTTGTTGTAAACTAAGAAGGGAGTGTGAGCTTGTCTGCCCATGTATCAACAAGACAAACCCTCATCAGTTATCTCTCCCTGTTCTTCAGAAACACAGAAAGATCATAGGATCATAAATGATAATAATAATAATAATGGCATTCATATAGCACTTTAGGATTTACAAAATACTTTATGTATCTCATTTGATCTTCACATCATTGCTGTATCTCCATTTTATAGATAAGGAAACTGAGGCTGAAAGAAATTGGATGATTTGTCAAAGGTCACCCACTAATATCTGAGATAAAATTTAAATTCAAGTCTTCCTGACTCTACCTGTAATACTTTATCTATCATACCACCTAGCCATATCATAGATTTAGATCTGAAAGGGACTTTGGAGGTTATTTAGTCCACTTCCAAGTTTACAGAAGTTTACAAATGAGGAAACTGAGGCACAGAGAAGTTAAGTATCTCGTCCAACATCATCACATAGATAATAAATGGCAGAGCTGGGATTTGAACTCAAGTTCTCTGACTGGGATGGGGTGGAAGGGCTTCTAAGTGGTGCAAGAGAGTGTCAAGCCTGAGGTCAGAAAGATTCATCTTGAATTCAAATCTGACTTCAGATACTTAATTTCTGTATCACCCTGGGCATATTACTTAACCTTGTTTTCCTCAATTTCTTCATCTATAAAATGATCTGGAGAAGGAAATAGCAAGCCATTCCAGTATCTTTGCCAAGAAAACCCCAGATGGAGTCATGGCCAGCCAAACACTACTGAAATGACTAAATAACTACAACAACTTCTGGATTGTAGATATATTCTATCACACTACATTCCAGGTCCTCCCTTGAGGAGAAATATGAATATTTAATTTTTTAGGCTATGAGGGAGGCAGCATACCTCCTTTTTGGGTGGCAATTGGAGATTAAGGGACTTGCCTATGATCAAACATCTAGGAAGTATCTATGGCTAGATTTGAACTTGGTTCTTCCTGGTTTTAGGCAAGTGCTGTATCCACTGCACCACCTAACTGTCCCTAAATCTTCTCTTTTCCACAATAACCAGAACTAGTTTCTTCAGATATTCTCATATAGAAAGAACTCAGGATCCTTGATGCTTTCCTCTTGGTACTCTCTAGGTGATCAATTCCCTTTTTAAAATGTAGTACCCAGAACTGATTTTTAAAACTCCAGATAGAATAAGGCAGTATTATGTCTTCTTATACTTTACACATTCCTCTTTTCTCTTCTCTTTCTCTCTCTCTGTCTTTCTCTCTGTTCATCCTTCTATTTCTCTTTCATTTATTTATCCATCCATTCTTCTATCTAAATATCTATCCATTCTTCTATCCATCCATCTATTTATTTTTCATCTATCTCCATCCATTCATCCATCCATCCATTCATGTATGTATGTATATATCATCTATGCATCCATCCTTCTCTCTCTGTCTGTCTCTATTTCTGTCTGTCTCTGTGTGTTTGTCTTTGTCTCTCCATCTGCTTTCATTTACTGATGCTGGGAAGGGACTGAGAGCAGCTGTCTCTGGCTGTAGGCAGAGTGGTTGACATATGTACATACTGGCTACTTGCCTCCACCATTCTCTATTTTACATGGTAGAGAAATAGTCCTTCATGTTTCCTGTAGCTGTACTATGGCCATTTCAGAGACATGGTCCCTATATACAACTGCTTTTTCTGACAATCAAGAGTCCTCCTGCACCAGGGGCAGACCCTTAGAGATTCCTTCCTCCCAAGATATATTTATGTAGTGAATAAGGGTTCTGTTTTTTTCTATTTGCATCTCATGGGTGTTTTTCCATGGCACCTGTGTTCACTTAGTTCTTCATCTTATTGTGTCAGACATAGAATCTGGCATCCATTGTCTTCTGGAGCTGTTGTGCTGGGAGGGAGGGGGTGTTATTGACACCTAGACTTTCTTCTGAGTAAAGCAGAAAACAAATTGAACCAAAGTTGCTGATGATCACAGTAAGCCATTTGCTCCTTACACACATGGCCAAAGTTGTTTCATGGACAGCTCCACAGACCAGGTGCTGTTACTGTAGTCTTACTCTTAAGAGCTGTGCTCTTGTCTCTCTTACCTTAGAATCCCCATAGACTTTCAGGGTTTACCTGATGGAAAAAATTAAGTTAAACTTGCATTGCTAGAACACATCTATTAGCTTCAAAAAAGTTGACATGTGCCTATAGGAAAGGCTAAGAATCCTTCTGCCCTTCCGACAATGAGCTTTATGAGACTTTCCTCATAGTGACTGACAAGCAGGAGTTCTGGACTTGATTTTGCTGAGAACACTATAAGGAATTTTGACTTGGAGGCTGCCAGAAAGAGGTTGTGTTATTGGAGTAAACAAGATCAAGTGAGCAAGGCAAGGAGTTCAGTTCCAGGTTACAGATGAAACCCAGACAGCCTGAGAGAATCCAAGAAATTTGGTTAAGAAAATGTAGAATAGCGAATGAATTACTACAGTTGGTCACTAGAGGTATGGGGTAGTGTTGCTGTTGTTCAGTTCTTTTTCAGTTGTGCTTGACAATTCATGACCCAGTTTGGGATTTTCTTGGCAAAGATACAGCAATAGTTTGCCATTTTCTTCTCCAACTCATTTTACAAATGAGAAAACTGAGGCAAACAGAGTTAGATGAATTGCCCAGGGTCACATAGTTGGCTAGTGGCTGAGGCCACATTTGAACTCTAGATGAGTGCTTTATTCACTGGGCCATCTGATTTTGGAGTAAATGTGATGGATATGGAATTAGAGGTCTTGGATTCACATCCTAAGACTTCTACTTACTAGTCACGTGATTTTGAGCAAGTCTTTCCTGATGTCTTTAACTGTGAGTACTGTACTCAAAAGTAATGTGTATTTAACTACTTTGTATTTATTCTCCATATAGTCGCACATGGATCTGTTGTTTCCCATTAGAATGTAGATTCCCAGTAAGTACAGATTATTTTATTCTTTGTCCATGTAGCCTAATCCCCAATGCAATGCCAAACCCAGTTCTTGATGCTTAATAAATTATTGTTGGTTGAGTAATTGATTTAAGAATGCTGAGTCTCAGTTTCTTCATCTATAAGGCAATAGACTTAGTCTAGAATAGTTTTGGCTTTCTATTTGATTTTTAGAGCATGTGGATTTTGACCCGACAGGATGAAAAGTCTAGCTGAGGTTTGAGGTTATCTCTATAGACCACTTGTTCTGCCTGGGAGCAAGGTCTCTTAGGCAGAACATGGTTCAGAGATGCTCTGACCAAGTAGTTTGCTGAGCTATGGTTATTTATGAATTCTTGTGGCTTATTCATATTATTTCCTGTTGGCTCTCTCAGAAACTTACTTACCTCCTGTGGGCTATATTGCTTGTCCTTGTAAGACCCCAGGAATAAGTTGGCTTATTCCCTGATAAACGCTTCATTTGTGAGAGTAGATCCAACTTGTATTTACTAAAAGGAATCTGTTAAAATAGAAAAATGGTAGCATATCAGAGAACATTTTTCTATCCATGCTATTTTCTAGCACTTCTGAAGGAAAAGGGAGGCAAACTCCTTACCATTCTAGCCCAACGATTTTGCAATTTTCTACTGACATCGATTATAGCTTATCTAACTCCATAACAGATCTATCTTACACATAAGATAGAATGTAGCTTAAAAAAATCAGAAGAGATTCTAGAAGGGAAAAATCATCCTTGTCTTCAGATAAGATTTTGTATTATGATAAGTCACCCTTACTAGACACCTCATCCTAAGCAAAAGGCCCTCTGTAAAGATCAATATTGTCACTGTCCCTGAGTAGCAAAGAAATATTTTTCCCCTGCACACTACAACTACATTCAAAAAGCATGAATTGGTGAAGACTGATATATCCCTTCTGTCTGATTGGTGTCTTTGAAAAGCATGTCACCATACTTCCCCCAGAGTTAGCTTGCCGATTTCAAATCTCTTAAAATATCTCCTCCAATTAGAGAAATCCAAACAAGAAAAAAAAAAAAAAAGAAGAAGAAGATAATGCAGAAAGCCAAGCACAATATCTGTACTTCTTTCTTATTCTTGATTCTTGTTCCCATTCATCATTCCACTTAAAATTCATTATAATAAAATACTCATTAAATAGAAAGGGAAACAGTTTTTTTCCTTTCTCACCCATGCAATTCATAGTTCTTATCCAGTAGACAAAAATCAAGGAAAAATTTGACCAGAAGGGAATAAAGACTTATCAGATGTCTTTTCTTTTCTTTTCTTTTTTCTTTTCTTTTTTTTTTTTTTTTTTTTTTTGGTCCATGGGGAATATCTTACTAGATTCTAAACCTGCTTTTAAGGAGAACAGCTGGGAAACTCTGCTGCTGTGAAGCTGCCGACAAGAGGCAGGTGTTGTAGCAAAGAGAGAGGACTAGGATGGAGTTAGTTAGCAAGGTCTACATCTAGATTTTCCTTTGACACTTGACTAGCTGTTTACCCAAGGGCAAGTGACCAAATTCTCTGAACCTCACTTCCCTTATATGTAAAATGAAGATAATGCTTAGATACCTACCTCACAGGGTGGTTGCAAGACTAACAGGAAATCCTATCCGTAAAGTGCTATATAAACTCTAAAGCATGATATAAATGCCCTTTTTTATTGAGAGAAGTATAATTTCCAAGATAACCATATCTTAAACCATAGAGGTCTATATAAATTAACAATAATGGCATTTTATTTGGGAAGGTCCCAGACGGAACAAAACATCTGTTATTTTTCATTTGTCTTGCCAAGGCTATTTGGGGTCTGAATGAAAGAAATACTAACAGGGAGTGGAGGGAAGGGCTGGGCAAGTAAAGTGAGATGAAGGGGATTTTCTAATCCTTTGATCTTATATTTAATACTACTTCTTGTCTGAATCCTCCAGTCTTCATAAATGGTACTGAATAGGAGAACATGAGGCAGTTTTAGTCCAGACATTTGAGAAATGAGGCTATTTGACAGTTATGCTACTTAGCAAGGGTTTATCTCAGCTTTGTACTACTACCTCTGTATAATTTATGCACTTTTGCAATTGAATTTTTGTTCCCTGAGACTTTTATCAGACATAATAAAAACTGTCTAGTTTTGCTTCCATAGTTTGTTGTCATACAGTAAAAATTTTTAGGAAATTTCCAAGGAACAAAGTCACTTCATAAAAATATTATTTCCTGGTTTAGATGAGCTCCTGAATTAGGCATGTTACTTGTTAAAACTTTGAAATAAAAATAATAAAGGAGGACTTGATCCTTGCCTATGGAAACTACAAGGTTCAACAAATTCTCATTGACTTATGGGAGGCTGACTTCTAGAATGCCTACACCCACTTGGAGAAGTAATCTTCCAACTGGTGATTGGAGCAGAGTAGTATAATGGAAAGAGCACTGAATCTGAAGCCATAAGATCTGGATTTATAGTTAGGCTATGTCACTTTAAGCAAGTCATTACTCTTCCTCAGCTTCCTGCTCATCAAATCCTTTCAATTCTGAACTTCATAGTCCTGAGTGCCATGAGCTGCTTATAAGGGTGAAATTTCATGAGATGATTTATTATTATTATTATTTGGTGAGATAATTGGGGTTAAGTGACTTGTCTAAATCCCAGAACTAGCAATTATCAAGTGTCTGAGGCTGGATTTGAACTCAGATCCTCTTGACTCCAGGGCTCTATCCACTACACCACCTAGCTGCCTCTGATGGAATGATTTCTTTTAGTCTTTTTTTTTTTTTTTTTTTTTTTGGTATCGGCATCTCTGCCTAGTTTTTAATATAAAAGAATATTATTTCCTAGATGAATATTTCATTTAGGAAGTTTAACAAAAAATAATTCTTCTGCTTATATCTTTCCTCACTTAATAGTATTTTATTTTTTCCAATTACATGTTAAAATAGTTTTCAACATTTTCTTCTACAAGATTTTTATTTCCATTTTTCCTCCATCCCTTCTTGCTCTCCCCCCTTCCCAAAACAGCAAGTAATCTGAAATAGGCTATACATGTACAATCATATTTAATATTAATATTTTTAATTAATTAATATTTTAAATATATTTAATATTAGTCATGTTGTGAAAGAAGAATCAGCATAAAGGGGAAAAACCACAAGAAAGAAAAAACCAAAAAAACAAAAATAAGTTAAAGTGTTCAATTTGAATTCCAACTCCACAGTTCTTTCTCTGGATGTGGATAGTATTTTCCATCATGAGTCTTTCAGAATTGTCGTAGATCATTGTATTTCTGAGAAGAACAGTCTATCAAAGTTGATCATAGCAAAATGTTACAATGTACAATGTTATCCTGATTCTGCTTATTGCACTCTTGCTCACATTTTACTTCTTCAAGAGCAGTGTCTGATTAGAGATATTTCCTTCTGTAGACATTTAAGAGCACCTTCGGCAATTTGCTTGAGGAGATGGGAATAATGTGTGCTAGGAATAAATAGAAATATTGTCTTTAAAATAAGGATTTTAAAAGTGCTTTTACGTGTATTTTCTAATTTGACACACACAACAATTATGATGGGCATATCCCAACTCACAATTATCATTTCCATTTTTCAGATGAGGAAACCCGTGTTCCTAATGGTAAAATGTTTTACCTTAACTCATGTGACTTTGAAAGTGAAAGAGTATGCCTTCAGATTATAGTCCAGTGATATTTGAATTTATTTCAGTAAGTTTTTGTTGAGCATCTAGCATATTCGAGGAACTCACAAATGTTGGGGATACAGCCCCTTTTTTGTCTACCTTCTCTAGCTTAAGATAGTGCCTATTTTCAAGGAGCTTGTATTCTTACCAACTAAGAACTATTAAGAGTCTACATTTGTGGACCACGGAGAAAACAAAAAGAGAAATAGTCTTTGTCTTCTAGGAGACTTACCAACATGCAAACTGACAAAAACCTGCTTAATTATAACTACTTTTAAGCTTATATTATTGTAAGAATAGAAATGCAGAAACAATCAGGGAAGACGGCCTTGATGAACTGTTTCATGAACATTCAGTTCATTCTATCAGCCTTTCTAATTTTTGATTTTGTAAGACTAAAAATAAACTATATCCATCCATAATCATGCCATCTGGAGGGGCAGTGCACCTGTTATTTATTTATTTTCTTTTGTATGCAGGCTGAACGTACCCATTAGGCAGACGCCAGGTTTACCCTGGAAAAATAAAGTACAGATTTAAGACAATTGCCTAGATAATTTCCACTTAAATTTAAAAAAATCTTTTCCTTGAGATAATCAGAAAATTACTCTTATGCTTATACAGCATTAGAAGAGGTGTCCACTGTACACTATCAATGTAGATAGACAAACCAGACAATTCACACACGCTTCTACCCCATGCCATTTGAGACTTAATCAAATTCACCTGACTTTCCTTTCTAGACTCATGACATTATCAAGGTAATGGAATATCACTTAATAATCATAATAAAAATAATAATGGTTAGTATTTATATAGCTCTGTAAGGTTTATAAAACCACTATACAAATATTATTTTATTTAACTTTGCAGCAATATTGGAAGATAGATTTTTTTTATTATTTCCATTTTATAGATGAGAAGATTGAGGCAGACAGGTTAGGTAATAGGAACAGCATTACATAGACATTTACATTAATAATAATTATAATAGCTAACATTTACATAGCACTTACTATATGCCAAGCACTGTGCTAAGTACTTTACAATTATTATCTTATTTGAACCTCACAATAATCCTGAGGATAGGGTGGTAGGTTGAGGTACTATTATTAACCCCATTTTGCAGATAAAGAAATTGAGGCAAACAGAGGTTAAGTGACTTGTCCTTTACCCAGATAGTAAGTGTCAGGAGCAGGTCTTATTTATTCCATGTCCAGGTTTATCTATAGCACTTTAGGTGTCTGAGACATCTATATGCCAGAGACTGTATATTCTTTTCTTTTCTTGACCTATGCAGAATCCAATTCACTTGCATGTCATGACATTACCTCCTTCTTGTCATAGTTTCTTTGAGAACAAAGGATAAATAACAACAATTGTCTCAATTCTCCACTCTGTTAGTATGTATCTGACTTTAGATAATTTTTCAAGGCAATAGCTTTTAGGAGTTGGCAAATGGAAGAGAGCAAACATTGTAATGGATAGAGGGCTAGCCTTGCTATGAAGCAGACCTGGATACTAGTCTAGCCTCTGACATTCAATCATTGCAGTACCATGAGTACTACTATAATCTGTTAGTACTCCAGGGAGCTCTCTAAGATTATTTGCACTCCTTTGCAGGCAGGAGTAGAGGAAATTTTTGCACTGTGTATTGACTACTGGGATGAAATCACAGGTGAGTACTTTAAAAAACAAAGGTTAGGAAATAGTTCCTCCCCATTTTGGAAGAGAACCCTGAGTTGTAAATGGCTTGAAGGCAGGACTTTCCTTATTTATTATTTAGTTTCCAGTGGTTCCTGACAACTCAGTTGGCACTTAATAAATGTTTGTTGCTGAATTTGAATAAAACCATTGGTTGTATTGATGCAAACACCAAGTGAGGTAGATATGAAGTAATTTAGGACAAAAAATGAATCTAGAACTCTAAGATAATCAAAATAAAAATGTATTAAATTATTCAGATAATTGCTTCATTTTTAAAAACATAAATAAGTCTTTTCCTATGTGAAAGACATGAGATAAATGATGAGGAATGAGACATATGTCTCAAGGTACAAGGGATTTTCCTAAAATTATTGTGGGGGTGGGAAGGATGCTGGACCCAGTGTCAAAGAGACTGAAATTCAAATCCCTCCTTAGATACTTCTTAGATGAATAACTCTGAGCAAGTCACAGGTCAAGTAAATCACTTGACCTCTCTGTGCCTCAATTTTCTCTTGTGTAAAAATAGTGATAAAAATGGCACCTAACTCCCAGACTTGTTCTGAAAATTTAATGGGATAATACACGTAAAGTGTTTTGCAGATCTTAAAATGCTACATAAATTTTAGTTATCATAAATATGTTTTCATTTCCCTTTCAGAGTGTCCGACAAGAAGGCATTTCTCTGCTATTCTTCTCCATCCATCCCAGGTGAAGAAAGGTCCTTAAGCTGATATCCTGTGAGTTCCCACTCTGCTGCAGATAGCCAAGGGCAGTTGGTCTCAGAATGTTGGTAAAATGATTTTTTGCTACCATGTGCTAGTTCGCTTGGAGCATAATATGAACAACAATCAGATTCCAAATGAGAGACAGGGGCAGCATTCCACCAGCCATACTGTCGCCGCATTGCCGGGATGGAGCCTTGCAGCAGGCCCTCTCCCTGTAGGCAGGACCCTGTGCCAGATCTCCCTTTCGGTGGCCTGTGCCAGGCATTTTGCTTCTCATTGCTCAAAGTGATGAGGCACTAGAGGAGCCTAGTTCAGACATATATCTATGTTGGATCAGCTAATTCCTTAAATGAGACAGGGTTGCTATTTGGAAAGCTTCATAGCTTTCCAAAGGAGAAGGAGTAAAAACAAACCTTTTTCCCTGGTGATCTTAACAGACATGTGCCGGGAAACCATTCGGTGCTAATTGTTGTGAAAATGTGCCAGGTAGGCCCCTTTCACGGGCTGGTTCCCAGTTGCCAACCATAATTAATAGTGCTACAGTCTTCAAGGCCATAATGCTCATCAGTTATTAATTAGCAATTCATTTTGTTGAATAAATAATACTTATGATTGATGATAGATCTTGTAATTGGGCACTAGAAGTAGTCCTCCAGGGAATGGCTTTCCAGCAAGTATTAACTATGACACAATAACAGCTAAAAAACTGAAGATCACTTAAGCAAAGCTGTATTAAACAATTGTGACATCAGCAAGATGTTTCCTTTCAATAGAAGGAAAATCACTCTTGAACATAGGCTGACTCTCTATAGTACCTGAGTGTTAATCACTTGTGCCTTCTTAATGCTTTTCTCTTTTCTCCATTCCTCCTTAGAAAACAAATTCCTTTTTATAAGCATCCTTCTTTTGACTTTGGATGACTCTCATGATTAGTTCTAGTCCTATATTGTCCTAGAATTATAGTAAAGATTCGGGGCGGGGGGAGGGTGGAAGTGGTGGCGAATGCTCTTTCAAAAAAGGCAATGATTGAAATTTCTATTTGAAATTACCCTTCACTTAAATTTGCTGTAGATTAACAGATTTTGCTGCCCAATTGATTTTTTGGCACTCAAGTGGATATCCATCCGGCAGAGATAAAGTGGGGTTCATTTAGCACACCCTTTCCAGGGGAAAACAAGGGCCTGGTAAACAGAACCAGCCAAGGCTCTTTGTTGACTCCTCAGTGAAAGCAAGACAACTGGAGCAGGTCAGCTGCTGACCAGATGCTGCCGTCAATTAATATTCCAATCCTAAAAGACATTTATCGCTCACTCTAGAAGGCAGAGCAGCTGAGTAATAAAGGGAACCACAAAAGATCTTTTGCAAAAGCATTCATAATGACTAAATTGCTTGAAATAAATCAGCATTCTCTCCTCCCCCCAACAAATAAATATAGTTTGTACAGTTTGTATAAAAAACATTTTTGATGTTTGGAAAAGGCATGGACAAAGTGGGAGCTTGTCTTTGACAAGAGCATGCTAACATGTTAGCATGGTTCATTTTGTTGTTGTTGTTGTTTTTTGGCTTCCTTCTCTTCCCTTTTAGTTAAAAGGGTTAATATGCTGTAAGATCTCATTGCCAGTTAAATAGGTCCTGCACCCTTTTAAGGGAGTAAGAACCTGCAAAAGAGCAAGTTAAAAAGAAACCAAGAGACTGTGTTGTAATGCTAACAGGCAATTAACAAACTCATGGGTGTTAATTATTTTCATACTGTATCATGTTCAATTAGCTTAGTCCCTGCAACAAAGGCAACCATGAACAATTGCTTTGATAGGCGTGCAGTACTTCATTTGTAGTTAATCGGTTTAAGCCTTGCAGTTGCTAGGCTACCTCAGTCTCCAGAGGTAAAAGGCTGCACAGATGCACTATGTTTAAATGACTACAGAGAACTGTTTAAACTCAAACCATGTATAACTCTTTATTGATTTTTCACAGAAGATCTCAGCTCTGATGATAAGGTTTTGATATATTTTCCTGCTACAGCCAGTCCCTTGGAGTATTGCAGAAAAAAATCTGTCAATATGCTTCTATTATGATCTCTTGATCTGTGCCTATAAAAACCTTTAGCCGCAGCCCTTATTATAAAATAATGGAAGAAGCAATATCTGACTTTTTTTTCCCACCCTGTAATACATGAAGATTTTTTTCCTCTTGCTATTGCCTTTAGATCCAAATTACAGGACTTCCTCTGTACCCGTGCTCTAAAATAATAAAGAAGAATTTCTAGCACTAATTAATTTGATTGACTCTCAGCAGGAAGGGATCAGCTGTAGCATCATGAACTTTAACAATAACTACCAACTGATGGGCAGTTCACATCAATAAGACCATCACTAGCCTCTCTCTCACCTGTCACCAGGCGGGGAGTGAGCAATAACTGCCCCCCTGCAGATGCACACTGCTTAGCACTTTCTGCCCTATTAGCAATTTATAATGGTGATCAAGAAACAGTCAGCGGCAAATCAAGACAACTGTCTGGCTGCCTGTTTAATTGGCCTTGTTTGCTTTTTGATAAATGGCTCGTGACTGCTATAGGCCTTTGTATTTTGACTTTTAATAGGCCATTGTGATTAGACTACCAACAGATATTAGGTCAAAACTGAGAGAAGGTGCAAAAAATGTTAATTAATATCAATAATAGGCAATTATTAGTTAGACAGAAGGACCTACTAGCTGTGGGCTCTAATGACTTAGAGTTAACTTGAAGAGAAACGCTGCCAAATTAGCATAACCGTGTAAGCAGACTGTGTGGTAGATCCTAGCAAACATCTGTTATGTTAGTAATTCAAATAGAATTTCTGCCTTTGGAGTGATATTTGCAGCATCAGCAATCCCTCTTGGCCATTTCAAGGCACTAACAATACCCTAGTGACTGGTGTCTTTCCAATTGGGCTTCGTTTCAGTCCAAGAATTAAACTGCAACTTTTCATTTGGATTGTGCTACTGAAGAACCCATCCTCCTGGCTCCAGCCAGGGGAGATTAGATGCCGGAATGGAAGCAGTGGTGAAACTGGAGCAGGGTATTATGGTGTGGGTCACCCAGACTTGAGGAGTGACACATAGTTGTATATGTGCACATCAGCACATGCATATATCTATCTATACCACATATACTTAACACAGAACATAGTACCGAGTCTCATATGCTTCAAGAATTGTTCTTTGTGCAGCATGGGTATAAAAAATACGGCACAGATTCCCTCCTACTTCTTCCCTCCATTCTCTCCAGTCTCTTTCTTCCTGGACTGGGGTTGGCTCATTCATCAAACTTGCTAGCAGGTTGGTGTGCTTTCCAGAAGGGGTGATCATGATGCTACAACTCACTCTTAGAGACATAGAAATAACTTTTGTGAGAGGAAAAATCATGTTTATACTCACAACTCTAGCTCCTGAGCCCCCACCAGTGTGTTTCCTGTTTATGCTCACAAATCAGAATGACACCATGAATTCTTTATGAAACTGTTATTAACCAATAAAATCAAAGCAAAAATGTCATAACATAACATTTATTCAATATAAGATAACATCAGGAATAATTTAAATATAATGGTTCACTCATAGACTTATGTCACTCTCTCCTACGAATACACACAATATTCCTGGGGGGAAAGAGTGAGCACAAATTTCCAGAAATCTAACAGTGAAACACATATATAGGGATATTTATGTGCTTGAATCACACATCTAGAGAGCAATCTGAACTATGTATCACTTGTTCCTTTTCTGAGCCTCTATGGTCTTCTGCTAGGTGAAACTACTTTGCTTCTCTCTCTCTCTTTTTTTTTTTTTTTTGCAAGAATTATATTACTTAAGCTCTTTTTAGCTAAAATCAATTTGCAAATTTGAGATTTATAGAGTTTTCTAGATCCATTCCCTTGGCTAGGTATTGAGGCAGCATGACACTCAGTGAAATCCCTTTTGATCCTGGGATCTGCCCGTCTATTCAGGTCTTGTTCTCTGTAGACTTTGAAAGGTTTTCCTTTCTTGAGCCATAGAAGACAGCAAAGGCAATGAAGGCAAACTCCCAATTGAGGAGGTTTCCTCTCTCTCAAGCTTTCAAGCAAGGTAAATTTTCCCTGGCTGGCTTGTTGAACAGCATGGGGTGCTACCTTTTCCAATCAGCTCCTAGCATCAAAGTGTTCCTCCAATAAGATCAATTACATGCGGTAACTACAGAGAGAGCCTGTCTCTCATCAGCTAGTATCAACGGTGTTCAGCTCCTCTCAGCTTCTCAGTTCCACTGGCTTCTTGTACTTGTCGGCTTCTCTTCTGACTTCTTGGTTGACTTTTCAAGAGACCTTAACTTCTCATTCTGTAGCTTCTGATCCCTCAAACTGAAGCCTGCTTAGCACTTCTGACCAGATAATTTAAATATCTACTGGACCACAACTGCAGTACTTTACCTGAATTGCCATTATAAGGTCTATCTGTTAGTCTATTGAAGTCACATATCTCTAACTTAGGTTGAGAAACTCAAAATCCATATTTATGTCACAAATAGTTAATATACAGTTTTCCTATGATTACCAACCATTTCATTGATTTGGAGCTTTTCAATAACCAAACTCCAAATACCACAAATAGCAATATTCAAATTAGATTCTGGGAAACATGCTGTAACCACCTCTAACATTAGTGCTTTTGCCTCTGAGCTGCTTACATCTCAGTAAATTTTTTTTTGAGGAATTGTTTTCTCTTTGATCTTCAAAGCTATTTCTCTTCAAACTGCCTTTCTCTGTAAAATAAATGTTTCTTCCTTCTTTTTAAATAAATAAAATGCCATATAGTAAAGGGGCATGCCTTAAATTTGTAATTGTAATAATGTCCAATTCTTTTCATCCATGAAACTCTAGGAAGATTATGAGAACTTTATGAATCAAAAAGCCATAGCTCATGGAGCCTCTTTATTAGTCAGTGAAAGGGCTCAACTTAAAGTAATAGCATTTAATGAAATGCCCTAATAACAAAAGTAATAATGGAATTTCTTTCTCATAATTCTGTAGTTCACTTTCCCATATGTATATCAATGGAAGAGTGAACGTATATAGAGAGACATGCATACATGAGGAACACATAGTCAGAGTACACACATGGAGGAACTACTCATATTTCTCATGAAAAATATCAGTTAATGTGTTCTGATAATGCCATAAGACTTTTTCTGGTCTTCTTCAAGCCAACTATTACATCCTATTATTTCTGGTTTTTGCTCTCCACTGTTCCCCATGGGACATTAGATTTCCAGTTTTACTTGTCTTGAACTGTTGATCTATCTTAGGGCCACTTTATACTTTGTCTACTACTTACTGAGGGATATTGTGGATAGTAAGTTTCTTCCCTGTAGAGGAGGGGCTTAGCTCTGTCAGTCACATTTTTGCCTCTCATCATCATCTATTGGAAATGTAATAATTAGTTGTGGGGGAGGACATTTTCAGCCAGATCTTTTATCCTTTTGGGCTTCAGCTATAGTGTTCACCTGCGGTGCTATCATCATGGTGGCTTGCTATTCTTTCCATCATTCTTGAAGGGATGCTGTAGTTAGCAAGGTTTTCCTCACCAGTGAGGAATATAGGTCTTTCTTTTCAGCAATTTTAGCCAATAGCTATGAACAACTTTCTCTCAGCAAGGCTACCTTCGGTTAATGTTACGTCTACTTCTTGAATTATTCTCTCAAGTGTCTTCTCTAACTCCTTTAGTTCAACTCTTGTCTGAATTATGATCCATTTTGATTCTCAGCTTTTGTCAGATTTTCCTTATTTGGAGCAAATATCCCTAGCACTCTATTTCCTAAAATGGAGACACTCCAAAAAATTACTTTCTCCTCTCTTCTGTGCAAATCACAAGGGTTAGTTTTGTTGGAGAAGACCGAAAAGGTTGGTGACCTTTATCTCAATTCCCCAGCAACAAATCATTATCTGGCCTCTCTCTGATTTTTCTATATCACTTTTTATAGTATCATACATATTCATCCTTTTCACTGTTTGCAGTTATAGATGTACTCATGAAAAACTGCCTATAAAATGATCTTAAGGAATAGGAGACACAAGGAAGAGTTATGATTAGGGAAATAATACCAAAGTCAAGAATATTCAATTCCTTTTCTATCTTTACCTTTGATAACAGGTGACAAATTGGCCAAGTCTCCTTAAAAAATCAAAAACTCTAAAAAGAGAAGTCACAGAGATCATTTAATGCAACCACCTCATTATGCAAAATTACCTGTCAAAGGGCATACTATGAGAACAGAATACAATCTAGGACCAGCACTGGGATGTTATTAGAAACATAGGTGGGGCAACATAATTGATCTGTGGAAGTGGGATGAGAGCTATTTTTGCCTTTTTCTTTGGAAGCAGTAAAATACCATTTCTATTCAGACTGAAGCTATAAGCAACTTGTCTTTGTTTGGGATGGTGTCCATACAGTCCTTGCGTGTGGGTACAAGATCAGCTCCTTACATTTCTGCAGGCATAGAGTTGCAATTTAAGGGGGAAATGAGTAAAAGCTAAATGGGACTCTGATTATATTGTAGCTGCCCAACTACCATGTTCTTGTATTCCTCTTTAGGATTTTCTATATGTCCTTGTGTTTTGTTGGTTCATTAGTACTTAAAAGAAGGCAGCGAGGAGTGTAAATGACATATGTTTTATACACATTATAATTATATATGCACAGTACACCTAATCATCACAGAATGGTTGTTGCCTCAGACAAACTGAGATCTGGGAAACACCTTAGCCTGAAAACGTCAAGATTTCCACTGAATATAGCATTATCTCCAATTGTCCCAACCCATGTCTTGCCACTGGATTCCAATGACTAGAGGGGAGAGTGAGGTAGATGACTTTGCCTCACTTAAAATTTTAAGTGAATTGGCTCACTACCCTCCTGATATCATCAATCCTCTCTGAGAACAAAGGACAAACAATAGTACTTATATATGCACATATGCACAAATATATGTATATTTATTTCCCTCATCCCCTTGCTTCTAGTTGTCCCATATATAATGGTCATTTTGATGTGATGCTAAGTTCATTATAAGTGACCCTGTCCAGGATTAATATGATGTCCTTGTTTTCAGGTTCAATAGAAAATGGATACCTGCTAGAATGCCTAAAGGGATTCCCACTATTAGCATGTGCCTTGGATCATAGGATCCCAGATGCTTTCTAGTCTTACTCCATTTCATAAGTGTTAGAAGCATGATGGGTCTTGACACTCAATCCAAAGTTCTTTTTACTACTAAACTGCCTCCTTGTTGTGTCTTGTATTTTTCCTGTAAATTATATTCAAATTTATCTTTCCTAAAGGTTTATTTTTAAAGCTAAGAAAATATTTGCACTAGTCCTTCCTACTATAGATGTATATAATTGGTAAAATAGCATATAATCATATATTGAATGCTATTTTCTCTTTAAAATTTTTTTCTAAAATCTACATGTAATATTTCTCTAGGACTGGCCACAATACTTGGAAGTTGTATTTATTCCCACTGCAGGAAAAAGAGAACCCAATGTGAACAGCTATATAGCTGGCCTGGAATCAGCTAAAATCTGAGTTCAAATTTGACCTCAGCTATTTTCTAACTGTGTGATCTTGGACAAGTCACTTAATCCTGTTTGATAGTCTGCTGGAAAACAAAAAGACAAACCATTCCAGTATTTTTGCCCAGGAAACCACATGATTCCATTCCTTCAACATGATTCATGAAATTATGAAGAATCAGATACACCTAAACAACAAATCTAAGCATCTAAAGACTAAATTAAGAGATCAGAACGGAGGGCAGGTTTTCCCCATAGGAGTATTTAAAAAAATAATAACAACAGCTTTTTGTTTTTCAAAATCCATGCAAAGTATTTTCAACATTTTCTTTAGCAAAACCTTGTGTTCCATTTTTTCTTCTTCCCTCTCCATCTCTATCCTCCCCTGGACAGCATGTAATCCAGTATAGATTAAACATGTGCAATTCAAAAGCCAGACTCCGAAAATATGTTGTTTACAAGAAACACATTTAAAGCAGAGTGATACATTTAGAGTAAAGGTAAAAAACTGGAGCAGAATCTATTATTCTTCAAGTGAGGTAAAAAAAAAAACAGGGCTAGCAATCATGATCTCAGATTAAGTAAAAACAAAAATAGATTTAATTAAAAGAGATAAGGAAGGAAACTATATCTTGCTAAAGAGTACCACCGATAATGAAGTAATATCAATACTAAACATATATGCACTAAGTGGTACAGCATCCAAATTCCTAAAGGAGAAATTAAGAGAGTTGCAAGAAGTAGTCAGCAAAAATATAATAGTGAGGGATCTCAACCTTGCTCTCTCAGAACTAGATAAATCAAACTACAAAATAAATAAGAAAGAAACTAAGAGGGTAAATAGAATTTTAAAAAGTTAGATCTTTGGAGAAAATTGAATGGAGACAGAAAGAAATGTACTTTTTTCCCCCAGCAGTTCATGGAACCTATACAAAAATTGTCCATATATTAGGACATAAAGACCTCAACATCAAATGCAGAAAGGCAGAAATAGTAAATGCATTTTTAAAGATTATGATGCAATAAAAGGACAGAGGAAAATAGATTAAAAAATTAATTGGAAACTAAATAATCTAATCCTAAAGAATGAGTGGATGAAACTAACAAATCATAGAAACAATCGATAATTTCATCTAAGAGAATGACAATAATGAGATGGCATAGCAAAATTTGTGGGATGCAGCCAAAGCTGTTATTAGGGGAAATTGCATATCTCTAGATGCTTCCTTGCATAAAATAACCCCACCCCAACTAGATACTAAATTTAAAATTCTGAAAATAAAAGGGGAAATTAATAAAATTGAAAGTAAGAATTGAATTTATTATAGCAGAAACTAGGCATTGACCCACACCTAACACCAGATCCCCAAGATAAGGTCAAAATGGATTCATGATTTAGACATTAAGAGTGACATTATAAGCAAATTAAAAGAACATAGAATGGATTACTTTTCAGAACTGTGGAGAAGGAATTTGTGACCAAAGAAGAACTGGAGTTCATAATTGAGCATAAAATAGATAATTTGATTATATTAAGTTAAAAAGTTTTTATACAAACAAAACTAATGCAAATAAGATTAGAAGGGAAGCAATAAATCCAGAAAATATTTTTACATTCAAAGGTTCTGCTTAAGGCCTCATTTCTAAAATATATAGAAAATTGACTCAAATTTATAAGAATTCAAACCATTGTCCAATCAATAAATGGTCAAAGGATATGAACACTTTTAAGATGAAAAAATTGAAACCATTTCTAATCATGAAAAAGTGCTCTAAATCACTATTTATCAGAGAAATGCAAATTAATATGACTCTGAAGTACCACTACATACCTCTCAGATTGGCTAAGATGATAGAAAAAGATAATGATAAATGTTGGAGGAGATATAGGAAAACTGGGACTAATACATTGTTGGTGGATTTGTGAACTGATCCAACCATTCTGAAGAGCAATTTGGAACTATTCTCAAAGCATTATCAAACTGTGCATGCCCTTTGATCCAGTATTGTATAAACTGGGCTTATATCCCAAAGAGATTTTAAAGGAAGGAAAGGGACCTACATGTGAAAAAATGTTTATGGCATCCCTTTTTGTAGTGACAAGAAATGAAAACTGAGTGGATGCCTATTGGTTGAAGAATGGCTGAATAAGTTATGGCATATAAATGTTGTGGAATATTATTGTTCTATAAGAAACGACCAGCAAGATGGTTTCGGAGAGACCTAGAGAGACTTACCTGAACTGATAATAAGTGAAATGAGCAGAACGAGGAGATCATTGTACATGACAACAACAAGATTATATGATGATCAGTTCTGATGGATGTGGCTCTTTTCAACAGTAAGTTGATTCAGGCCAATTCTAATGATCTAGTGATGATTAGAGCTATTTCTACCCAGAGAGAGGATGTGGAAATTAAGTGTGGATCATAACATAGCATTTTCACTTCTTTTGTTGTTTGTTTGAATTTTATTTTCTTCCTCATTTTTTCTTTTTTGATCTGATTTTTCTAGTGCAGCAAGATAATTATATAAATATAAATGCCTATATTGGATTTACATATATATATATGGTTTTTTTTTTTGCCAGATTTAACATTTATTGGATTACTTGCCATCTAAGAGAGGAGGTGGGGAAAGGGGAGGGAAATTGGAACAGAAGGTTTTGCAAAGGTCAATGCTGAAAAATTATCCCTGCATATCTTTTGAAATAAAAACCTTCAATAAAAAACATATGCATTCTTCTAAACATATTTCCATATTTATCATACTGCACAAGAACAATCAGATCAAAAGGGGAAAAAAGAGAAAGAAAAAAAAACAAGTAAATAAGCAACAACAAAAAAGATGAAAATACTATGCTTTGATTCACATTCAGTCTCCATAGTCCTCTTTCTGGCTTCAGATGGTTCTCTCCACCACAAGTCTATTGAAATTGCTTTGAATCACCACTTTGTTGAAAAGAGCCAAGCCCATCACAGTTAATCATCACATAATCTTGTTGCTGTGTACAGTATTCTCTTGGCCCTACTCATTTCATTAGCATCTGTTTATGAAAGTCCTTTAGGCTTTTCTGAAATCATCCTGCTCATCATTTTTTTTAAAGAACAATAATATTCCATTACATTCATATAACATAACTTATTCAGTCATTCCCCCAACTGATAGGCATTTACTCAATTTCCAGTTCCTTGCTACTACAAAAAAGGCTGCTACAAAAATTTTTGCACATGTGGGTCCTTTTCTTTTTTTAAGATCTCTTTGGGATACAGGCCCAATAGTGACACTGCTGAATCAAAGGGTATGCATATTTGATAGTCCTTTGGACATAGTTTCATATTGCTCTTCAGAATGGTTGGATCAGTTCACAAGTCCACCAGCAATGTATTAGTGTCCAAGTTTCCCACATCCCCTCCAACATTTATCATTATTTTTTCCTATCATCTTAGCCAATATGAGAGGTGTTAAGTGATACTTCAGAGTTGTCTTACTTTGAATTTCTCTGATCAATAGTGAATTAGAGCATTTTTTCATATGACTAGAAATGACTTTAATTTCTTCATCTGAAAATTGTCTGTTCATATCCTTTGACCTTTTATCAATTGGGGAATGACATTCTTTTTATTTTTAATTTTTAAAGCTTTTTATTTTCAAAACATATGCACGGAAAAATTTTCAACATTGACCCTTGCATAGCCCTGTGTTTCAGCTTTTTCCCTCCTTCTCCCCACCCTGTCCCCTAGATGGCAAGCAATCCAATATGTTATGCATGCTAAAAATATATGTTAAATTCAATATGTTTAAACATATTTATACAATTCTCTTGCTGCACAAGAAAAATCAGATCAAAAAGGAAAGAAAGTGAATAAGAAAACAAAATGCAAGTAAATAACAACAAAAAGAGTGAGAATGTGATATTGTGATCCATATTCAGTTCCCACAATCCTCTCTCTGGGTGTAGATGGCTCTCTTCATTACAAGATCATTGAAACTGGCATCAGTCACCTCATTGTTGAAAAAAGTCACATTCATCAGAATTGATTGTCCTATAATATTGATGTTGCCATATACAATGATTTCCTAGTTTTGCTCATTTCATTCAGCATCAGTTCATGTAAGTCTCTCCAGGCCTCTCTAAAATCATCCTGCTGATCATTTCTTACAGAACAATAATACTCCATAACATTCATATACCATAACTTATTCAGCCATTCCCCAACTGATGGGCATCCACTTAGTTTCCAGTTTCTTGTTACTAAGAAAAGGGCTGCCACAAACATTTTTGCACATGTGGGTTCCTTTGGAATGGGCTTCTATTCTTATAAATTTGAGGCAATTCTTTATATATTTTAGAAGTGAGTCCTTTATCAGAAAATTCTGGATATAAAAAATTGTCCCTAGTTTTCTGTTTTCCTTCTAATCTTGGATGCATTGATTTTGTTTGTACAAAACCTTTTTAAATTTATTATAATCAAAATTATACACTTTATATTTCATAATGTTCTTTACTTGTTCATTGGCCATAAATTCCTCCTGTCTCTATAGATCTGAGAGGCAGATTTTCTGTTCTCCTAATTTTGCTTTTAGTATCACCCTTTATGTTTTAATCATGAACCCATTTCGACATTATTTTGATACAGAGTTTTAAGTGTTGGTCAATATCTAGTTTCTATCATAATATTTTCCAGTTTTCCCCTTCCTCTCTTCCCCTTCTCCCCAACTGTGTCTCTGTCTCTGTATCTGTGTCACACTGTCATAGTGTCACACTGAAAGAAAAAGACAGAGACTTTTCTTTCTTTATTTCTCTCTCTTTCCTCCCTTCCTTCCTTCCTTCCTTCCTTCCTTCCTTCCTTCCTTCCTTCCTGCCTTCCTTCCTTCCTTCCTTCCTTCCTTCCTTCCTTCCTTCCTTTCCTCCATCTATTGCACCACCTAGCTTCCCCTCCTCTTCTCTTCTCTGTCTCTCTGTCTCTCTCCTTATGTGTTTCTTTGCTCTATCTCCATCTCTGTGTCTCTGTCTTCGTATCTCTCAGTCTTTATCTCTGTCTCTCTGTCTCTGTCTCTGTCTCTCTCTACATTGGTTCTATTGAGTAAATTCTTTGAAGGTAAGGAATGTTTCTTTTTTCCCTCTATATCCTTAATTCAGTGCCTGGCAAAGAATAGTTAATAAATACCTGTTGTTCGATAAATAAAAAGTGATAAACATATATCAATATATGTGTATATATACACACATATATGCCTTGTGTATATGTTTATACATGTATATATACATATGACTATCTGATATAGTATATTAAAATTATTTCTTACTTTGCTTGTATAGATATCACTGATATTTAGCCAGTTTTTTTAGTAAGTTTGTCTTAAATGAATATGAAAGATGAATCTCTGAGATGTACCCTTTGAGACATGACTTTCTAACCAGAGAACTGACATTTAAGACCTATTTGGTTAAGCATTTTTAGGCTTTAGGAAAAAAACAGTATTTTCTTCTAGAAATATTTGAACTGGATAACATGTGAACCTTTTTCCATCACATTAAGAAACCTCTAAGGCACCATCTTTTGGTCAATTGTATGGAAATATACATTTTTAGAGCAACTGTACTAGAGGAAATGGTTTGACTTTTCCACTTTTGTTGTCACAGAAAGTCCTTGAAAACCTTCAAACTCTGTGTCTAAGGGGAATTATCAGTGGTTTGCTTGAAAATGTTTTCAAATGAGAAAATAAAAATACATCTAAAATATTTCATTTTGTTTTTTTAGTTTATATTCCATATTAACTTGAAAACTTAATTCCTGGCAAGTATAATTTATTATTCCTTTCCCCCTACAGTGTGTCTTTGAAAAGTAAAAAAAAAATATTCAATGAGTATATTAAAAAAGAAGAAAAATAGTAAAAGAAACTTTGAAAAGAAGCCAAGTTAATTCATAGTATACAAAAGAATTTCATATTGTATTTCTGCATTTTGAGGTGTTTAAATTATTGTTTTAATTAAAAAACAGCACTTTTACTTTTTTGTTGTTTTTCTTTTTATACATTAAAAAGGACATCCATGGTAGCTATATGGCAACTAAAATTTTTCTATACTTGTCAGTATTTAGAGGCATTATGAGAGTAGTAGTTGCTGAAGATAGGAAGATCTTGATTCGAATCCCTTATTTTAGGTACTATATGACTTTATTTAATCTTTGTGTCTTTCAGGCAACTCCCTATGACTTATCTACTAGATCAGAAGATTATGTTGTTGAGAAGCTCATGCTTCAGAAGTCACATATTATTTATCAGTTATGTCAAATGTCCCAAATATCTGTGCCATAATTCTTTATACAAATAAATGAAACAGTAGTTAACTTATCTAATATAAATTTAATTATTTCTGCATTTCTCTTATTACATTATTGATCTATGAGCTGTTGTATTTATCACACAAGGGATATGATGAAAAATCCTGAAATTCCCACCTGGTATAGTCCAATTCAGGAGAAGTAGAATTTTAAGTTTCAGATAGATGTTACCTATTTTTTCACTGGTGCATTTTTTGGTTGGGATTGCTTCATATGTGTATACAAAGCTTTCCCTGAAAGGGAAGAAGGATCAATGGTCATGCTCATCCCAGAATATGCTAACATAACTGGGCATACTGACCATTATACACACTATATGAACATTCTTTTTTTGCACATCTTTTTGCACATCTGTGAATGATGTACAATTTACAAGAATGAAATATTATGCAGCAATGTTCTTTTTAGGCATCTTCATTCCAATCCTTGCATGGATTTCCAATTGCCAATTCTGGTTCATAGGGTAGGATTTGGACCCAGGGATTTTTTATGAAACCACAATAATTTTACAGACTCAGGAGAATTACAATTTCACCTGAGTCAAAAAGTGAGACGAGAATAAAAAGTTATTAAATACCCACTATGTGTTATATAGGGCATCAGGTACTGCATTAAACATTTTTATAAATATTATCTTATTTGATCCAATAAACAATTGTAACTATAAGTAAGCTTGAACATGTTACTTATCATGATTTTCTTGTGATAATTCACAGAAAAGACATTATCAAATTCATGACCAACAAAGGAGCTGAGCTAGTTATATAGAAAAAGTAAAGGATAATGAATGGAAACATTGTATTTATTGATATACAAAAGTAGGAAAAGAATCAGAAGGAATTCGTGTACATATGAATCAGAATTCCATAAGAATAGGTGCATCCTCCATGGAGGATTTAAGTAAATATACAAAAAAGAATTGCACAAAGTAAGCTTGTTCTTGTTTGTCCTTCATTCTTGAAGAGGGCCATGATATCAGAGAAGAGATGCCATATCCTGTAAGTGAATTGGATTTAAGTGAGGGAGGGCTGGGCAAGGTCATCTGCCTCACTTTTTCCTCCAAAGGCACCTGGGTCCAGCGGCCAGACATAGGTCAGGATGACTGGAGATGGTCTTGAATCTTGTAAGACCTTAATTAGTCTACAAGATAATCAAGTGTTATGGGGTTGTGATCCATATTGGTTGCAGAGGAGAGCAGACTCTTAGAAGATCATAGCACAGGTACCAAATTAGTGAAGAAGGTGCTGAAATGACTGAGGGCCTTCAAAAGTTCCTCTTGGGTCTGTGACGGACTTCATGTATCACCTGTCCCCACATCTGTGGTAGTCAGGCAGAACCACATCACCTGCAAAGTGTAATTTGATGCTGAATTGCTTCTGCAAATACAGACAAAAAACCTTCATTTCCTATGTTGTTTACCAGCCAATCTCATCTTTTCATCTGACCTTGATGGTTTAAAGCATAGATACGCTGGAGTGCACTTGGGTAAGTTCACAGACACTCCTTTCTGTGCACATGATTAGTATTTTGTTTGTTAGGTCTTGGTATATATTCAACAATCTCAGTATATTTAAACTTAGGGCAGTTGTTATCCAAATGGAGGTGGCACAAGGGGATAAGACCTGTACTGGACAGCCTCTCACAATTAGCCTAAGAATGACACAGTTAATAGTAGCTTTTTTGAAAGTCATTCTTGGGTTAATTATTAGCTTGTGCACTATGCATATTGTCTACCTTGAGATAACAAACATGAAAAAACTGCTGTGAAGTTTGTGTTTGCTTGGAATTTAAAAAAAAATGTGTTTTTTTCATTAGAAGTGAAGAAAATAATCTTAAAATTTTTTCAATTTTATTTTTTCCAACTATATGTAGAAGTAATTTTTAACCTTATGTTTTAAAACTTTGTGTTCCAAATTCTCTCCCTCCCTCCCCTTCCTACTCCCTAAGATGACAATTTGATATAATTTATACATTACAGTTATGAAATTTTCCATATTAGTAATGTTGTGGGAAGAAAAAATGCAGATCAAAAAGTCCATGAAAAAATAAAGTGAAAAATATTATATTTCAATCTGCAACTATACTCCACCAGTTCTTTCTCTGGAGGTGTATAGCATTTTTCATTATGAGTCCTTTGAAATTGTCCTGGATCACTGTATTGCTGAGAATAGCTAAATTGTTCACAGTAGTATAATATTGCTATCACTAACTACAGTGTTCTAATTTTGCTCAATTCGCTTTGTATCAATTCATATAAATTTTTCTATGATTTTTCTGAAAGCATCATATTTGTAATTTCTTATAGCACAATAGTATTTCTTTACAATCATATACCTCACCTTGTTCAGATATTTCTCAATTGATAGGCATCCTCTCAATTTCCAATTCAGATACTTGCTGTAAAAATTCCCCTCTCCCCATATTTTTGCTTTCCTTTTAAGCTCAATTTCATTGATTTTATTTGTGGAAAACTCTTTAATTTAATCTAATTAAAGTTATCCATTTTATATTTCATAATGCTCTTTGTCTTTTTTCGTCTAAATTCTTCCTCCTCCCTAAATCTTCTTCCCTAAATGCTTGTGTTACCGACATTTGTGTCTAAATCATGTACCCATTTTGATCTTATCATATACCTATCTAGGGTATATGGTGTGAAAGATTGATCCATACCTAGTTTCTGCCCAATTGTTTTCCAATTTTCAGAAGTTTTTGTTAAATAGAAAATTCTTGTCCCAAAAGGTTTTATTACTTACATTACTGAGGTCCTTTACTACTGTGTCTTGCTTACCCAATCTATTTTATTCCACTGATCCATCACTCTATTACTTAGCCAGTACCAGATTGTTTTAATGATTGCTTGGTTTGGCTAGGCTACTTTTAAAAAATTGCCTTAAGATTTAGAGTGAAGCAGAAAAAAGTCCTTTGTATATTAGACAAATAGTCTGGAGAAAAGAAAAAGACTCTAGGTGTTTTGATCTGATCTGATGCTAGTAGCTAAATTGCTTGTGACTGCCTGTTGGGATTAGAAGTGGTACCCCTCTAAATTTTAGCGCTTCGTGCAAAGCCCCATTTACCTTGACATAGTTCCATTTCTGGACTAAGTTTCTTTAGAAGAATTCTGAATTCTTGTATCTGAGCAGACATATCAGATTTCATTGGCCTGAGCCCCATTCACCAGTATTGCAACTTTCCTCTGCTAGTCATTTGAACTACTTCTGCAGTCTTCAAATCCATGAACTAAATGAAAACAAACATCTGCCTGCAGCAAATATCCTTTGAGTCCTTACTTGGACATTGATTCCCCAGAAAAATCAAACCAAGCCAAAATAGAGAAGAGAGGCAGATTTCATCCTATTTGTTTTGGACCTACTTTTTGACTTTTAGGCCTGCCATGATTTCTTTTAGATATAGTGCACCTGGTGTAGTATTTATTTCCATGGAGGGTTAAATCCTGTGCATTTGAAAAACAGGGTTCTGACCACTTGTCTACAGACTAATTCTCAAGACTTGCTAAAATCTTGCTTCCATTCCAGAGAGTTCAATCTGTAAAATTATTCCTTCTGCTAGGAATAAATAAATAATAGTGGATAAAAATAATAGATAAATAATAGATTATAATAGATGATAAGATGCTTCCTTTAAAAACAGGGATCATCTTAGTCTTGGCTTAGGATCTGTGCACATACTATCCATTTATTATCCTATCAAAATGCTTTTTCCTATGTTTATTTGTTTTGTCCCTGTTTTTATATGGAGTATACTGGAGAAAGAGAGCCATGTGCCCAGGAGGGAATGATATCATGATATAGGTATCCTGGTGTTGTGACCAAGAAGGTTTCCCTTTCCCTTCATCCTTTTCTCAATTCTTTTTTTCCTGTTTGTACCCATTATGCTAATCCTTTTATCCCTAGGCTCTGACCTTCAGAGCATCCCCTCCTCCTAGTTTATAGCAGGGAGCTTGGAATGACTACTCAGCTCTGCCCCTTAGGCTTCCTCTCCCCTCTCCAGCAGTTGCAGACCAGTAACAGCAGGGTATATGTGGCTACTCATAAGCTAACAGAATAGGTGCAGGCTGTGATCAACCTCTTCTATGAACAAGGGGTCACCCCTGCTGTAATGATGTTTCTTCATGATCACTTTCGAGAATAATGGGTCCTACTATCTATCCTATAGCTGTGCCCTCCAGAAACATGGACCTTGCTATCTGTTCCAGTGTTGAACCCTAAGGATCTTCAGGGCTTGCCATCTGTCCTGCAGCTGAGCCCTCTTATATGTGTTGTTTTTCTCTAAGAATGTAAAATCCTTGCAAGTAGAACTAGAAACCATTTCATATTTATATTTGGATTCTCCAGCATTCAGTTTTTGTTGTGTTCAATCATTTTTCAGTCATGTCAGAGTTTTTGTGATCCCATTTGAGTTTCTTTTTTTGGGGGGGGGGCAAAGATACTAGAGTGGTTTATTATATTTTTCTCCAGCTTATTGTATTGGTGAAGAAATTGAGGCAAATGGGATTAATTAACTTGTCCAGGGTCATGAAGCAATAAATGTTTGCGCCTAGATTTGAACTCATGAAGATGAGTCTTCTTGACCCTAGGTCTGTCACTCTATTCACTGCATCATCTATCCAGTGGCTATAGGAAACACTTAGTATATGTTTCCTCTCCACCCCACTCATTTACTCAAGTCTGCAAATACATCTTCATAATTGAGATTTCAGATTTGTTAGTGGGGAAGGTCACAATTCAAAGGTTATCTTTTGTTACAAATATGCAGGGAAAGCAAGTTGATTTATAGTTTTGCTTGTTGACTTGTCCTTAAGCCAGGGTAGAGTGCAGTTAATAGAGTCTTCTTGAGAAAGATTAAAGGAACTTTGTCATCTTTTTATTTTTTTCCCTTTTCTTTTGCTGCTTTGAAGCAGAGGTGGGGGGAAGAAAAAAGAATCCAGGAGGCAGGGGCAATTTCTAACCATTTATTTTCAGCAAGTATTTTTGCTCATCATCCTGCTCAGACCTGGCTGCCCATCAGATTAATTATGACAAGGCTTGCCATTTAAGCAGAAACTTTGTGAAATACATTGGACAGTTGGGCTGATTTGTAAGGGAGTTGTGAGCAGCATCAAAGACAGCATAATCTGCTTGTGATGAAAAGGGTCTTTGGCCATGACAGCTGATGATCTTTGCTTCCGTGGAAAGATCCTTACTATAAAGCAGCAGATTGTTGCTTCTTTTAGAGGGACAGGAAGACCCAGTGGACTAACTAGCAAATGAAGTAGGACACTTGGGGATTTATCTGGGCAGCCAATGATGATCTATCTATGCTGTAAACTAAACCCAATAGCTTAGGAATCTCATCTAGAAACTGGAGAATTTGAATGGATTGACTTCACAGAGGGATGTGAGAAATGGCTAGTTGGACTGATTCTTTTCAATTAGACAATAGCATATCACTAAGAAAACTTCATTGTTCTATTGGGGGGTAGCACGGCATAGTGAATGGAGTACTGGATTTAAAGTCAGGAAAACCCAGGTTCAAATCTGACCACTTACACCTTTGTGACAATGGGTCAGTCATTCTAAGGTGCTTGAGACAACTCTCTAGTCAATTTGTCAACAAGCACTTATTTAAGTCCCTACTATGTGTCAGGCATTGGAGATATAGAAACAAAAGCACAACTTAAGAGATAATGTGTGAGACATAAACAGATTAAATACAAGTAAACACATAGTAATTGGGGGAGGAGGAAGCACTAGCAGCTATGGGACCAGGAAAGGTCATATGTGGAAAATTACCCTTGAACTGAATCTTGAAGGAAACCAGAGATTACAGATGAGGAGAGAGAGTGTTCTAGGAGAACCAGTGCAAAGGCATGGAGTTGGAAAATGGAATGTTATGTGAGGAATAATAAGGAAACCAATATGACTGATCCATGGAGAATGTGGAGTTTATTTTAAGTTTTTTAAATTTTATTTTAATAGTATATTATTTTTCCAATTACATGTAGAGATGGTTTCAACATTCATTTTTGTAAGATTTTAAGTTCCAATTTTTTCTCTTATCTTTTCCCTCTCTCCCCAAGACAGCAGCCAATCTGATACAGGTTACATGTATACATTCATTTTTTAGGTCTTTTTAAAATGTTCAACAGTATTTTATTTTTCAAATATATGTAAAGATCTACATTCATTTTGTAAGACTTGTGTTCCAGATTTTTCTCCCTCCCTCCTTTACTACATACTTCCCCAAGACAGCAAGCAATCTGATATGAGTTAAATATGTGCAATTCTTTTAAAAACATTTTCATATTTATCATGTTGTACAAGAAAAATCAGGTCAAAAGGGAAAAAACCACAAGAAAGAAAACAAACAACAAATAAAAAGGTAAAACTGTTATGCTTCAATCCACATTCAGTTTCCATAATTCTTTCTCTGGATATGGATGGCATTTTTCATCCCAAGTCTATTGGATTTGTCTTATGTTACTGCATTGTTGAGAAGATCCAAGTTCATCATAATTGACATCACAAAATCTTGTTGCTGTGAACACTATTATTCTGGTTCTGCTCACTTCACCCAGCATCAGTTCATGTAATTCTTTCCAGGCTTTTCTGAAATCATTTACCATAACTTATCCAGTCATTCCCCAATAGATGGACATACAGGCTGTGTGGAGTTTAATGCAATGTGCAATGAGGCTAAAAGGTTAGGATGAGGTCAGGTGGTAAAGAGATGTAAATGCCACATAGAAAAGCTATATTTGATCCTAGAAATGATAGGGAGCCAACAAAGTTTATTGAGGTAGTAGGAGGATGATATGGTCATTTTTTGTATTTTTTTGGGAAGTCTTTTTGATGGATTTGAGAATGACAACTTAGTGGAAGAGATCTGAGGCAGAGAAACCAATTAGGAGTTTATTACAATAGTCTGGTTAAAGAGTGATGAGGACTTAATATGGATGCTAAATGAGAAGAGGAAGAGGACATATGCAAAAGATGTTACAGAGGTAAAAATGGCAAGATTTTGCTGGCTAATTGGATATGTGTAATGAATGGAAGTGAAAGACAATAGTAACATTTAGGTTGTGAACTTAAGTCTTACCCTCCTTCTACATTATAGAAGGGTCCCAATTTTTAGTAACTGAGGGACTTTCTGCATCAATGCATTCTTTATGTGATCTAATATGGAATAATAATGATTATTTTTTAAAATAACTTTTTATTGACAGAACCCATGCCAGGGTAATTTTTTACAACATTATCCCTTGCATTCACTTCTGTTCTGATTTTTCCCCTCCCTTCCTCCACTCCCTCCCCCAGATGGCAAGCAGTCCTTTACATGTTAAATAGGTTACAGTAGATCCTAGATACAATATACGTGTGCAGAACCAAACAGTTCTCTTGTTGCACAGGGAGAATTGGATTCAGAAGGTATAAATAACTCGGGAAGAAAAACAAAAATGCAAGCAGTTTATATTCATTTCCCTGTGTTCTTTCTTTGGGTATAGCTGCTTCTGTCCATCCTTGACCAATTGAAACTGACTTAGCTCTCTTTATCAAAGAGATCCACTGCCATCAGAATACATCCTCAAACAGTATCGTTTTGAGGTATATAATGATCTCCTGGTTCTGCTCATTTCACTTAGCATCAGTTCGTGTAAGTCTCGCCAGTCCTCTCTGTATTCATCCTGCTGGTCATTTCTTACAGAACAATAATATTCCATAATGTTCATACACCATAATTTACTCAACCATTCTCCAATTGATGGGCATCCATTCATTTGGAATAATTATTTTTTAAAACCACGATATAATGACTAAATTTCAAGACTTGGAAATGCAATCATGACATTAAAAATGGGAGGAAGGTGGAATGAAGAATCCATTCTTATCTGAAGACAGAAAAAAAACAAGGATGAACCCAGAAGTCACTTCTTGCCCTGTGATTCTGAATTATCTATTAATTTATTGGAGTGTATAAAATATCAGAAATATAAAAAGTCAGAAACATCATCGAATTTCAGGAATTTTTTTTTTATTTATGGTTACTATTACAGGGATTTTAAGTGGGAAGAAAGCTTTTATGTTAGGGTAAAATATTAGATGGGGGGAAAAGAAGCACAAAGAGGAAAACAGCTAATTCCAAGGTTCACCCATAGTGGGCCTTGTTTTATATGGATTCCATGCTGGGAGATAAGAGAAATCCCCATTGGATTCTGTCTTCTCACTTGAGTAGACAGTTCTATTTCAGGTAGGGTGCATTTCTGGTTGTCATTCATTTAAGGGAAGCCCTTGACCCTAAGTCCTCCTCTGGATATTAGGGAAGGCAACATACACGTGTCAGACTGATAGCTGCATATATGACATGTGGGCTGTCACAGACCAATGCATGTGTAAACTGAGCACCTGCCTCCCGAGGCAGCCCCCACTGAATCACAGACATTGGTGCCTTATGTAAGCTTCATGGCTCCCTAGCCATTATGGATAGTATGATTTTTAAAAATGTGTGTGTGTGTGTGTGTGTGTGTGTGTTTATACACAGGAAACCGTTACACTATATTCACATATTTTTCAAGTCTCATTTGTTTAGCAAAGCCTATCCTGTCCACAATGTATTATGTCTATCTAGGCCATTAATTGGTTTTCAGACTTTCAAAGTTTCTAGCTCCTATTTCAAATAGAACCAGAGAAACTTATGTGTGCTCTTTTTATTAATATTTATAACAAACAAAAAAGTACTTAAACAAACAGAACTCCAAGGATTGTTGGATTCTATATAGGTAGCCTACCTATTTATCTAACCATATACAATCACTTGCTCACACACATACACACATTTATACTGAGACATAGTACAGCTCTGGGGAGAGTGGGTTAATATTTGAATAAGGAAGATTGGATTTAAATTCTGCCTCTGGCATGTTATTGTTTTTTATTCTTTGGACTAATAGCATTATGGGATAATGTCTTGACTTGTGTTTGAATTACATTAAAATGAGGCAGAGTTACACAAAATCATCCCCCTCACTCTCTGTTCCAGAATCATCAAAGTCCAGTGGCAAGGCAAAAGTCAGAATGACTGGCAGTGGTCCAGGATGCAGTGGATACCTCGGCATCTTTTACGTCTGGCCAATCCCTAAGTGCTCCACAGGACCTGCTTCAGTCACCTTCATGGCCATTGTCCCAATTTGTTCTCATCTGATATGGCCATAATCAAAACTCTCAGTGCCCCAGGGAACTCTCTAAGACTATACATTACAACAAAATATTTAGGATCGATAAAAGGCATTCCTATATAGTAACAAAACTTTCTCTCTCTTTTTCTTTATTTTTTGTTTTTCTCTTTCTCTGTCTCTCTCTCTTATTTACCACATATTCAATATCTTTGTTCAAAGGAGATGGCCAACGTTGTTAGAGAAATCTAAGCAAGGAATAATCTGGAATTTTAAAAATATCAACAAACAAGTCAAGGCAAGTATCCAGAGGGAATCAACTCAAATCAGGGCAGAGTTCAACACTGCTTACCATGGAACTGTAAAAGGAGTTACTTAATCATATATTATCAACCCCATGACTTTTCACTTTTGACTGTGCCCATTTCTGTTTTCTAGGACTCCCCTGCATGCATTCCAATGACAAGCAATATTATTACAAAGTCCCTAGTTTTGTCCTTTTCAAGTTTTTAATTCTAACCCCAGAGAATAATAAATTTTGGATTCCTATTCCTTCTCTTCTGAAAGCATTATATCACAAAAACCTAGAGGTGGGGTTGGATTGTTTGAACATTGTCTCTGTTCTAACTCTAAATCAAGGAATGGACAGATGTTTTCTTTTACTTGTGAATTTGGGTGACTCTTCAGCTAGTAACCTGGTTGACTTTACTTCAACTAACTTGTCTTTCTATATGCATTTTGGTTCAAGATTTGATTTTTTGTTTCAAAATTTTCTCAGTGAGGAGTCTCCTTACCCTGGAATATCTGTCTTCCCCTGAAGCCTTCTTAACCTGAAACATGTCTCTGCAATATTGATCCCCTTCTCCCTATTCCCACTGTTGAGTCCCTCACAGTGCCTGCATTTTGGGAAGGAGTTCAGGACAGCTGATTTTCATTTCTTTCCAAGTTATGCTTCCAACATTCTGGACTACAATACTATTCTCCTGTGTGACAGGTACATCCATACCTCCCTGCTTTCAAACACTTTTTGACTCCCTTTTATGTTTTGTCTTCTTCCAGTAGAATGTCAGGTCCTATCTTCCTTTTTGATTCTATTTGTATTCATAGAGCCAGGCATATAGTGAGTGCTTAATAAATGTGTATTGCCTTGCCCAGTTAGATAGATGATTTCTAGTAAAACAGAAGTCTTATTTGTTTTTGGTTGGTGTTGAAGTCATGAACATGTATTCTACTGATTCATTTAATTATTTTTAAATTTTATTTGCCTTTTGGGGTCTATTTTTGCTTTATTTTAATACTTTAAAAGATCTCTGATTCATATCCATATTCCTTTCCACAGCTGTTGATTGCAATCAAACCATTCTTTGGTAGAGATAGTCTTTTGTGAAAACTTTTATTGGCTGAGTGTACATCTGTGATTTTATTTGTAGGGGCTATACGTGGGTGTGGAAATTCCCTCCACCAATGCATCTGTAATACATCTGTAACATGGAGTCTTAGGGAATTACTTGGTACCTGAGAAGTGTAAATTAGAAACTGGAGTGGAATCTCATTCTTGCTGACTCCAAGCCTGACCCTCCATCTGCTGCTACAACAAAGTTATCAAAGTAATATTAAAATTTATGTTACAGACTAAAGATTCGGTAATGGCTAGTTTGAAGAACTTAAACAGTAGATAGCATGGGCAATGTAGTAGAAAGACAGTTTTATTAAAATACAAGTTTCTAGCACTTAGGGGATAAAAAAAATCAAAGTCAGACAGTCTCAGTCCTGAGGGAGCATCCATACCTGGCATACAGTAAGTGCTTAATAAATATTCTTGACTGTTTGATTTGAAAAGCTTAAAGCACTATTTGTATTTATGACAAATTCATTAGTTATGCTTCTGTTTACATTTCTCAATGCCAATTATTTGTTTAATTAAGTATGCATTCCTTGATCAGCTATGTTATCACATGAAAGCATTTGCTAAGCTAGGTTTCTGGTATGAAATTCAAAACTTATGAAATTCAAGTATGTTCATGGAATAGAAACATTTTCACTTACTAATAACCTTAATCAAGACAGAAATGCTTGCTTAAACAAATAAGCAATTAGCTATGGGAATAGAAGTACAAGCAGAAATAGTTTATTAATTTGTTATTATTCTTTCCTGCTGTGAACATTATCTGGGGTTTGGTTTTGGCCATAATGTAACTATCATATTAATTTCCTTTTCTCTGGCTTAGAACTATGCATTAGAAGTCTTATAATGTCTAGATGGCCTTTTTGCCTCACCTAAACTGTTCAGGGTGTCAGGAAAGAAGGCAGAAGGAAGACTTCAGAAGCCAGAGTAGGTATAGGACTGCCTTAAGTGAAACACTAACTTTTAATGTATATTATAGGCCCCTGATGAAGAGAAAGGATGCAAGAAGTGATCATTATTGGATTGCTAGACACATCCTGCATATCCAAAGATTTCCCCATATTTAATTTCCTTCTCCCATTTTTTCCTGTAAGGACCCATAATTTTTCTGTGTCTGGAATGAAGAAGTAATACCATGTGTCATAACCATGGTGTTTCCACTGCCTTCTTATTCCACTTTATATAGTATCTCATATTCCCTCCAACCCCTAATTCAGATATAATATATACAATATTCTCAGCCTTCTCAACATTCATATTTTGTATCCCCTATACTCCTTCTTCCTTCCCCCCATCCTGTGTTTCTGTTTTTTTTTCAAATGAATCACAGAAGGTTATTTAAAAACCTCTAGACCACTAGTTCTC
The DNA here is from genome assembly GCF_016432865.1 of Antechinus flavipes. Taxonomy (NCBI): domain Eukaryota; kingdom Metazoa; phylum Chordata; class Mammalia; order Dasyuromorphia; family Dasyuridae; genus Antechinus; species Antechinus flavipes. Next base: position 414,990,133 of record NC_067400.1, read on the forward strand.
AAAATGTGATTCAAGGATCCTTGGGTGTCTCCAGGATTATTTTGGGAAACCATGAGGCCAAAATTATTTTTACAATCATACTAAAGTGTTTCAATTTCGAATAAGGTCAACACTGATAGAAATTTATCCTCATAGATGAAGTCCTCAATAATTTTTAAGCATATAAAAGGATCCTGAGACCAAAAAAGTTTGAAAACCACTGTCCTAAGCTATGATTGTGATGGGTAATTCTTTAAGAGAAGGGAAAAAATTTCCATATAGTCAGGCCAAGAAAATCTGAGCAGTTATAGGTAACCTAGGGAAGGAGAGGAAGATGAAGGAAAGGAAAGGAAGAGGATAAAGGAAAAATGATGAGAGGACAGTAAAGAGAGAGAGGTAGGGAGAGAAAGAAGGCAAAACAAGCCATTCAGAAGAATGGAATATTTATTCTGCAGATGTTTTGGGAATTTCATTACATTTAAAGAAAAATTAAAAAAAAAGAATTTAAAGAAAAAAAAAGTACAATGACTAGAATTTATGAAGATCCTTGAAATCCATTGCATAGATGTGCTCTTCTCTGATTTGAATAAATCCACAACAAATATTCTATTTCTCTAATATTCTAATGAATTAGTAATCTCTTTGATGTGGTCATTCTTCCCAGGAACATAGATCATATCCATCTATGTTGTGATCTGCTCCTCTTGTATGACTCTTGTGTATCCTCTATGTCTGTCACCGGGAGTCCACTTAACATTCTGAAAGCCTTCTTTGCATACCACTGGTGGATGTCTCTCTGGCCAGATACTCTATTCTTTCTGCTCCCTCTTCCCATTTGTACAGAGGAGAATGGAATTCTTCCTGGGATTTGTTTATTTATTCCCTGGAAAGTAGTTTAGGATAAGTTCTTTTTTTCCAGTTACCATCCTCACTTCCTTATTTCCTCTCAACCCTTCCTCCTTTACACTCTGGAAATTTAATCTATTACAACAATTAGCTTGCTTTTAACCTAGAGCTAATGTAATGATGCTCAAGTCCACATAGTCCATTTCTCTGCCATTTAATGGGAGTAAATATCAACACAAATTTGTTAGTACAATCATAGGACCTCAGAGCTCTCAGAATAGTTTCTAATATTCATAAAGAGGATTGGTTCTCTGCCTTACTACTTTAACTTTTTTGTATTGCTCACTAACCTCTAGCTTCTATATATTTAAAGCAAAATTGGGATATGGAAAATGCTTAGATAAAAAAAATCTGAATGATATATATTATTGTACATGTAACTGGAGGAGTGATATTAAGAAGAAAAAAACAGACTTGTTGGAACTTCTTTCAGTCCTTTAAGATATGAGTACAAGTGGTTGCTTCTGTCTAAGTCTTCTGTACCAAGATGCCTTCATGGTTTTGTTGTACATCTCAAATTTCCCCCTTTTTATCATAGTTCAGCTTTCCTTTAAATTTCTCCTTTTTACTCCTTGACCCTGTTTTGCTTATCTTTTCCAGATCAGCTTGGTAAGTCCTGGGCAGGGCTGCGGCTACTTTCTCCTCACCACCATTGCTGCTGCTGTTGCTGAGCTCATGTGATCCCTGCATTTTTCTCTTTTTCAGACTATATGTCCCTTTAAAAGCCCTGTGGTGGAAACATATCTACCTTCCAGCTCAGAGAATGTGGTAAGTCCAAATCACTGTCAAAGATGATAGGGAAAGCTTGTTTTTCTGAACTATAATTTCTAGATAATTATTGGTTTTTAATGAGAGTAAATGCTTGTTTATTTGAACTACAATGTCCAGATATCCATTGGTTCTCAATCATTATGGACATTGCACTCCCTAGATATTCTATAGATACCTGTGGAGCATATGGCCTTTACATCAGTTTTACCTTCCTCTGGCTATGTGATTAGTCCTTTTTTTTTCCTGGTCACACATTTTTCTGATGACATAAATGATATTGTTTCTCTTGAATTTATCTTTTTTTTATAATAAGTTTTTATAATAAGTTCACAAATAGCCTATTTGTGAATACCTATCATACTCCTCTTTTTTGCTTTTTGAGTGATTCTCAACTTTAATTTTTCTGAGACTATTATATTTCATGACTGAAGGCCATACAGAGTCATTTCAAGAATATTTGCATTTTATGCTCAAAGCACTATTGATCAGAGAAATGCAAATTGAGGTACCACTATACTCTGAGCTACACTTATATACCACTAAGACAGGAAAAGATAGTGATAAATGTTGGAGGGGATATGGGAAAACTGGGACAGTAATACATTGTTGGTGGAGTTGTGAATTGATCCACCCATTCTGGAGAGGAATTAGGAACTATGCCCAGAGGGCTATAATGTATACCCTTTGATCCAGCAGTGTCTCTCCAGGGCCTGTATCCCAAAAAGATCTTAAAGGAGGGAAAAGCACCCACATGTGCAAAAATGTTTGACAGCCCTTTTTGTAGTGACAAGGAACTGGAAACTGAGTGGATGCCCATCAATTGGAGAATGGCTGAATAAATTGCAGTATATGAATATTATGGAATATTATTGTTCTATAAGAAACGATCAGCAACATGATTTCAGAGAGGCCTGGAGAGACTTACAGGAGCTGATGTTAAGTGAAATAAGTAGACCCAAAAGAATTGTATTGTATTGTATACAGCAACAGCAAGATTTTGTGATGATCAACTCTGATGGATGTGGCTCTTTTCAACAATTAGGTGATTCAAACCAGTTCCAATAGACCTATGAGGGAGAGAATCATCTGCATCCAGGGAGAGGACTGTTGGGACTGAATATGGATCACAACATAGTTTTTTTCTTTTGTTGTTGTTGTTTGCTTGTTTTTTGTTTTCTTTTTTTCCTCCTTTTTGATCTGAATTTTCTTGTTCAGCATGACAAATTTGGAAACATATTTAGAAAAATTGTATGTGTTTAACATATATTGAATTACTTGCTGTCTAGGGGAGGAGGTGGCAGAAGGGAGGGAAGATATTTTCAACATCTTTGCATGTATTTTAAAAATAAAAAGCTATTAATTTTTTAAAAGAATATTTGCGTTTTAAAGAAAGGCCTTTTTAAAAGAAGTCTGGGCTCAGTAAGAAAATAGTGTAAATTTTTAAAGGCAATCTAAATTGTTCTTCTTCTGTTTATTTTTGGCTCTACTTCATTATCTACATTTAGTGGTTATCTAAGATGTTAATGAATGAACTTTATAGGCTATTCGTACAGTTGTATGTAGACAATATACATTCTTCACCCACTTGATTTTTCCTATGTCAATGGTTAGACCAAAATCTTTTGATGGATTATAGATCTGATTTAGTATTCTGCAGCATTCCATGCTTGATGCTATCAGCATCAATGTTGCTTGCAAATAGATGCACCTCTATGTCCTAGACATCCTTCATAATGATGGAGAATAACTTTAGAGAGAATACTTCCAGTTTTATTCCATCTCTTGTTATTCATAATAAGTGAGTTGTAAAACAAAATTTCTCTATTGTTATATCTTTCAAGAAATCTCATACGATTTTGAGGTATACATAAGAGACACCCTGTTAGAGAAGAACTTTTAAGGCAGTATTTTGCTGAACTGAATCAAACATTTTTTGTGGTCAGCAAACAATAAGTGCAGTGGGGTCATGAATTCTCCATACCCTTTGGCCAATTGTGTGATTATAATTACCATATTAAAATTAATTTGTGAACATTTATGACTAGAGAGACTCTTCCGTCTGCTTGAAGAGGTCAAAATGGTCAGTAATAGTTAAAGAGATAGTCACCGTGTTGGGGGAAAGAGGGTTTCAAAGCATATTCACTGCTCCTATTAGCAAAATAACTTAGAAGAAAAGGTTTCAAACTATTGTCTGAAATTTCAGGGTTGGTTATGAATTTATTTATCAGAAATCTAGAGGTTTCCCAATTTTTCCAGATTTACAACATTTTAAAAAGGACAAACAAAGTATACAGGCAGGGGAGAACATTCAGGATGTGTGATCTTGGTCAGATCCCTTTAACCCTGTTTCCCTCAATTTCCTCATCTACAAAATGAACTGAAGAAAGAAATGGTAAGAAAACTTCAAAATGGAGTCACAGAGAATTGGCTATGACTAAAACAACCCAACAACAATGAAAAAACAAGAAAAGGAAATCAAGTCAGAGGTGTTGGTAATAATTTGATCCTTCAGTATCTTTATTTACTTAAGCCACAAATCAATTTCATCTTCAAGGGCAAATTTTAAATATTGGCAGGATGCTAATTGTATGATCTTGGATAGGTCACTTAACTTCCTTTGACCTAAGTTTCCTCATCTGTAAGATGAGTTTTCCAGATCATTACTAAAGTCTCTTCTACTTTTAGCTTCATGACATAAATACAATCTATGATTCACTTTTAAAATTAAATGAACTATCATACACCAATTTTAGATTTCATTGCTTTATAATTGTTTACTCTCAAAAGAGTCCAATGAAAGGATATGTCTTATGAGCACATCCCAGAGCTATGATTGATATTAGAGCTAAATTATTTTTGCGCTCAGTTTGGGATCATTCTCTGAGTGGTGGTCACGGTTTTAGAGGTCATTATACAATCAGGGCTTTACTTCATTTATGTTGTCTTTCAACAAAAGCTAAAATTTCCCAATCTGCCCCAGCCACAAATGTTCTCCTTTGCTGTCTGGTGGCTACTTTCTGGGACACATCTTGCCATCTCTTTTAAATCCTTTGTTTTCAGCAATCTAACAATTTCTTTCATCTGGCAAAATTTTGATCTAATAGATATTGATAATTATTTTATTGGGGAGATTCTGTTCTCAGTCACTTCTTATCTCATAAATGCTCAGGAAGAGATCCAAGGCTACATTATTTTGCTAAGTTCCCTGATAGCCTCCTGTTGACTTTAGCCTTGAGTTTTCAAGGAATCCCATCTTAATGTTTTCTCTAGATTTTACCGTGGAAGGAGTGAGGGGTTTTCCTGACTTTCCTTCTTCACAAAAGGCCTATAAGAAGCTCCCCAGTTAAGTATTTAATCCTGGGTCAAGTTACTGCTTCAGTTTAACCTTCAAATGCCGTGATCCAATTTTGACTGTTCTTTTTCATATGACACAGCAAGGTCATGCTGTTGAATGGTCTACTTTTATTTAGGGGAAGGGATAGGGAGAACTGTCTTAACTTAGTCTCTGAAATGGATGGTTTTTTTTTTAAAGGTCCTGCCTAAACTGTCTAGTTCAACTTAACTGAATCCTTGTCAGATCCCCAGTTGACTGTGTGCTGTGTGTGGTGTATCTAATCATGGAACTTCCATGCTGGTTAAGACCTGGTTTTTGAGCATATTTGCTCATATTGAGAGTTTAAATTGTGCTCAGCATGGCATTTTGGCAGGTTTTCGTTTTGGCAGATCCCAGCTCTTGTACCAATCCTCTACTAGTCAGGAGTCTTTGGCATTGCTTAGAGAGAGAAACAGATGAACCTTGTCCAAAACTCACCATCCTTTTCCTAGCTTAAGTTCCATGATCTATTGGTAGCCAAATGTATTTGCACAGTATCTACAATTAGGGAGGTAATTAGAAATGTTATTAAGTTACTAAAGTTTTCAATGATATGATTCCAAAAAGAACCAAGATCAAAAGTAGATTCACTTGAAACTGCCTCGACTGTGCTACATGGATGCTCTTAGGTAAAACAGTTCTGGGGAAGGACACACAATTCTGAAAGTAAGCAATTTAATCAATGAAACGATTCTGTAGTATAAATCTCATTTAAATGTTATGCAAAATAAACTTGTCTTTTTAAGGGAATGGGAAAGGAAGAAACAGAAGGTCCCACAATGTACTGCAAATATCTAAGTGAACCTCATAGGATTTCTTTTTAATCTGAATACTTAATAGAACAGCAATACAAAATTTGAATTATGCTACTTGAATTTAATGGTTAATCTGTTTAAAAAAATACACAAGCTTAATTGTGACATACGAAAGTCCTTATTTAGGGTAGATTTCTAATTTGATCGCTGTCTGCCCTGCTGTGTAAATAAGTCTCTTGGGCATGGATTTTTAAGAGTATGTATGCTCTCTTACATCTCACTGTAGAACAGTTCCTCTTTCCAGGGGTCCACCCCACCCCCCAATTCTCTAAACAAGCCAAGAACAGACAATAGATACATACTAATGGAGCTGTGTACTTACCATCTGTAAGAGCAGCTGCTCTCCTGCATCTGTACAATATGTTGGAACTGAGAGCTTCACTAATCTGCATAATAAGGAGAAGGCTTATCCCACTCTAGCTAATAATCACGCCCAATCGATGCACTTCATTCCCTCGCTGAAGAGCACAACAAAGTATGCTTTTTACATTCTCTGGATGGACAGAGGTCACATCAAAGAGTGGACTGTATGATTCTGTGAGTCTCACTTCTAATTTCAGCATTGCTTTGGAGCCAGGAAAGGCTTGAGTTGGCTCTTTCATTGAGTAATTTTTAACATATAATTTGAAATCCTAGGGAACTGGATAAAATGGTGAGCTTGCACATTATTTGGGTTCCTAATCAGAGAATGCTTCTGGAACAGTTGCAGTATTGATCATGTTGCATTTGAAAATGGTCCTTTGTGGGGAAAAAGGCAAAACCAGATTTTTTGTTTAATTGTGAATTATTCCAAGTTATTTGCTTTACATTGTCTTGAAAGCAAATAGAGGCAGATTGCTTGTGTCTTTTAAGAAGTCTTAATATGCATCAAAAAACCCACTTGTGGAATATTGTATAAATGTGCTGCTTGTTGGTATTATTTTTGGAGGGATTCTCATACATACTGATTTCTTATGCGGTGAAAGAACACAAATTTTTATATTTCTAATTTCCCCTCTATCAATATGTTATCCTAAAGAAGAAAAAAAAAACTGAAGAAAAAATAGGCAATAGAGCGATAAGCATCATTTGTTTTCTTTCCCATTTGTGACAGACATGTGAAATAGATATCTTATTTTCTGCCACCTATAGACAAAGACTGTGTCAGTAATGAGGAAGGCCATTCTATAGCAATAATACATATCCAAAATGGTGACAGGAGAGGTATGGCAAAGAAGCTTTCTTGTTACAAGGAACCTGAAAATGGCATCATTCTTCCAGAAAGATCAAGTTCATGTGAATTCAGGTGGTTTAGTAATATCTATCTAAAGGTTAAAATGTCTACAATTAGGCTGCGTAGACTGTGAACAGTATTTTAAGTCAAAATATAACCTGACATCATTTATAACATCTTGATAAAAGAAGTAGTAAGTCTTCCTTATCTTTATCTTCTTCCTTACTAGGAAGATAATTAGCATAATTCTGCACCCATCAATGAATGACAGAGAGAGATCATTAATTTATGGAGATGGAGAAATAATTGCTTTAAACAGTAAATAAATCTGATCACTTAGCATTAATTCCAACCTTTTAATCAGTACCATTTTGCTAAATAAGATAGCACCTCCTGGTGTGACTTAGAAGAAACTTTATTAAAGAGGATTCCTTCCAGTCAGAATCAATATTTCTGAATAGCTATAACAAGACAAAGATCTGACATCCCTGAGATACTATATTAGTCAGGCTTTGGGAAAAATCTTAGGACAATATCAAAGAAAGTAAAAAAATCAAAGTCCTTTTTATACCATTCTTGCTAAATCCCGCCTCCTTCTCCTCTTTCCAATCCTTAGCCCCTTAAAACACTACAATTAAAAACATCAGGCAAGATCTCCTTTCCAATTTCCTCATTTTAAAGTCAATACATTCATGCATGGCAAATTCCTGTGCACCTATAAACCAATTTTGTTCTGAGATGAAAATGTCACATCAACCCTGAATTGATTTGGGAGGAACTGCAATTCAATTTAATTCAATATAATAAACATTTGTTAGGTACCTACTATGTTCACAGTACTTGTACTAGGCACCAGACATATAGAGATAATATATGTAATGCCTGTAAAAGAAAAAATGATCACACAATTGCGCTAAGTAAAAATAATAATCCTCTAGATTTTTAAGTTGCTTCCTTTGAAAGAAAGAAGCCAGCAGGGTGAAAAGTAAAGGACTGACTAGAATATAGTAGAGAAGTAACATAAAAATTGGAATCAATATGGCACAGCAGAGGGTATTATATTTGAAATGAGAATCTGTCTTCAAAATCCTGACTCTACCATTAACTACTTCCATGACCTGGAGCCAGAGTGAGATTCTAAGTCCTTGCAATTCTGTAACTTCTTCACACCCCAACTCCTATCCCAAACACTTTATCCCAGTGTTGTTTATTGTAAACACAGGAGAATATTCAAGGTATCTCCATATCATGAAAGACCCAAAGGATTATATATGACAGTGAAAATCCATGGGTTCTTCCAGCAATTGATAATAGAAATCCTTGCTTTTACCTTTCCAGAAAGCAAAGTCCAATCTTCACTATGAGATGTGTGTATAAAATTATTTATCTGTATCTTTTCCTTTTTTTGATCAATGAGTTCCCTGAGTTGATTATATGGATGACTTTGGATAATTTGCAGAAATGGAACGTGAACAATCTTGGGGGACTCTTAGGAACTGAATGCAACATCTACTCTAGTATTGGACTAGTTCTGAAAGATGAGAAGAATCCTCAATGCCTATTTTTTTTTTTTACTATCTTAAACTCTATCTTCACTGCTCAGAATCTCTGATCTGCTCTATGAGAGTTCCTGGAACTAGGAAAGATGTCTGGAAGCATCAGAGTTTTCTCGGGATTAAAAGCACCACTTTAGAATAGGATGACTACAGGTACACAGATAACATGGAAATGCTGTGATCAAAAACAATAATACAGCTTGGTTAAGTCAAAGTGATATAACCTTATGGAAAGTATCACTAACTTGAATCAGAGCTTCCCTGAGATTTTATAAGGTGAAACCTATATAAATATGCTTCTCTTTATTACATGAAAGGATTGTTTACATGAAGAGTTGATGCCTGAGATAAGTAAATGGCTAGTAATAGAGTATCTAGATGCCCTTGATGAGTTAAAATTAGTTGACCCAGATGAACTACATCCAAAGATCTTGCAAAATAGCAGATGTGATTACTGAGCTTCTGCCAGTTATCCCTCTCTGGATGAGAGGAAATCAAAAGCTGTCCTATTTTTCCAAAAAGAAAAGAGAACAGAATCTTGGTAGAGCTGGATATTGATTCTTAGAAAAATTCTAGAGCATGTTATTTATAAAAGAGATGGCTAGTAAACATGTAGAAAAGAAAGCAGTTATTATGAAGAGCTCCATGTTTCATCAAGGACAGGTCATACCAGACTAAATTCATTTCCTTTTTACAAGGTTGGTAGATTGGTGTATCAGGGGAATAAATAGATAGATAGAATGATTGATAGGTATTTATTTCTCTTCTATCTATAACTATATACACACATACACACACATATAGTTTACCTAGATTTGAGCAAAACATCTGATAAAATCTTAAACTACTTTCATGGAAGAGATGGAAATAAATAATAGCATAAATAAGTAAATTCAGAACCTGTTAAATGACTAGACTTAAAGTAGTAATTAATGGTTCGATTTCAGCTCAGAAAGAGGTAACCAATAGAGTGCTTCAGATATTTGTGTTTGGCATTGTGATAATTAATGTTTTATCAGTGGTCTGTAAGAAATCATGGTTGACATGCCTAGCAGCAATCTGCAAATGACCAAAATATTAAGAGAAATGGCTCACATGCTAGATGACAGCATCCAAAAGATCTTGACAAGTTAAAAAACTAGGCTCAGTGAAGTATGATGAAATTTAATATGGATAAATATAAATTTTTACATTTAGGTTAAAACCCCAAATACTCAAATAGAAGATGGGGGAAGTGGCTTGGCTTGTTAACCATTCTTCTGAAAGATACCAGGGCCTTTTGGTGAAATGCAAGCTCCATCAGAGTCATGCAGTATGATATGGAAACCAAAAAAGCCATTATGATTTTAAGCTTACTTAAGAGAACATAAGGCATCTAAATGATGCAGTATAAAGATTGCTGAGCTTGACATCAGAAAGATTCATCTCTGTGGATTCAATTTTGGCCTCAGACACTAGCTGTGTGATCTTGGGCAAGTCACAACCCCACTTGCCTCAATTTCCTAATCTGTAAAAAGAATTGGAGAAGGAAATGGCAAATCATTCCAGTTTGCAAAAAAAAAAAATCCCCCAAAAGGGTCACAGAGAGTTGGACTGAAATAACTGAACAACAAGGAATGAAAAAGTATTAGTTCTTCTGTATTCTGCCTGATCAGATCAACAATAGTTGTTTTGAAAACCACATTTCAAGGACATTGATAAATTGGAGATTGACTAAGAAGAGAGAATTTACGTTGGTGAAGAACCTTAAGTCTATGCTAAAAAAATGATTGGCTCAAAAAACAGGCATGTTTAATTTGGATTAGAGAACATGATAACTACTTTCAAACACCTGAAAAGTTGTCACATGGAGGAGGGATTAAGCTTGTTCTGTATGACTTCAAAGAGCACAGTTATACAGATATTACAAAATTGCAGATTCAGGATTAATGTAAGAGAAAGCTTTGTAACAATCAGAACTATCCCCAAATGGGATGGACTTCCTTGAGAAGTTATGAGTTTTTCTTCATCAAAGATCTTCAAGATAAGGCTTAATACAATAGTTCTAAAGATAGAAATGCCCTCCAGAGAGAATATAAATGACTTGCTCAAGATTGTAAGATAGTAAGCAGCAGAGGAAAGATTTGGACCCTGACCTCTAGAATATTATGGATAGGAAGTTTGAGAGATACAATTTCTGGGTAATCATTTTATTAATCATTCTAGCAATAATTAATAAAAGGCTCAATAGCACTCTTGAATGCCAAAGACTCCTCATGAAACCCATTCAATACTTATATGTGCTTGAGGGTTACAATCAACTCTCATTGGTTAACAATTAATGAGAAGAATGAATATTATGATGAAAGATGGACATATTCTTTTTTATTAATTGCTTTATTTTTTCTGGTTATACATGTACATTAACTTTTTAAAATACTCATTTCTTTATGAATCATTTTGGGAGAGAAAAATCAGAACAAAAGGGAAAAACTATAGGAGAGAGAAAAAAAAAGAAAAAAGAAGGGAACATAGCATGTGTTGATTTACATTCAATCTTCATAATTCTCTTTTTGGATGCAGATGGCATTTTCTATCCAAAGTTTATTGGGATTGCCTTAGAACACTGAACCACTGAGAAGAACCAAATATTTTATAGTTGATCATCACACAATCTTGCTATACAGTATACACTGTATTCCTGGTTCTACTTGTTTTGCTCAGCATCAGTTCATGGAAATCTTTCCCAGCCTTTCTAAAATAAGTTTGTTCATCATTTTTTTTAATAGAACAACAATAATCCATTATCTTCATATACCATAAGTTATTCAGCCATTCCACAATAAATGGGCATCTACTCATATTTCAGTTCTTTGCTAACACAAAAAGAGTTGCTACAAACATTTTTGCACATGGTAGTCCTTTTCTCTTCTTTATGATTTCCTATAGTGGCACTGCTACATCAAAGAGTATGTACAGTTTGATAGCCCTTTGGACATAATTCCAAATTGCTCTCCAGAATGATTGGATCATTTCACAGTTGCAACAGCAATGCATTAGTATCCCAGTTTTCTTACATCCTCTCCAACATTTGTCATCGTTTCCTGTCATCTTTGCCAATCTGAGAGGTATGAGGTGGTATGTCAAAATTGTTTTAATTTGCATTCCTCTAATAAATAGTGTTTTAGAGTATTTCATCTTAGGAGAATTGTCTTACTTTATATATTTTAGAAATGAGATCTTTATAAACAACATTGGTTATAAAGATTTTTTTTCTAAATTTTGTACTTTCCTTTTAATCTAGTTTCTGTTAGTTTATTAGTGCAAAATCTTTTTAACTTAATGTAATCAAAGTAATCCATTTTGCCTTTCATAATGTTCTCTAGTTCTTTAGTCATAAATTTCTCCCTTCTCCAAAGATCTGACAAGTTAATTATTCCTTGGTCTTCTAATTTGCTTATGATATCACTCTTTATACCCAAATCATGTATCCATATTGACCTTATTTTGGTGTGGGGTTTGAGATGTAGATCTATGCTGAGCTTCTGACATATTATTTTCCAGTTTTCCTAGAAATTTTTGTGAAATAATATAGTTTATATCCAGGAAGCTAAAGTTTGGGGGTTTATCAAATAATAAATCACTATAGTCATTGATTATTGTTTCATGTGAACCTAACCTATTCCATTGATCCATTCTATTTCTTAGCCAGGATCAAATGGTTTTGATGATTTCTACTTTATAATCTAGTTTTAGGATTGATACGGTAACCTACCTTGGTATTTTTTTCATTAATTCCTTTGATATTCTTGACCTTTTATTCTTCCAGATGAATTTTGTTATTATTTTTTCTAGCTCTATAAAACAATTTTTTTGACAGTTTGATTGGTATGGCACTGAACAAGTATGCCAAATTAAGTAGAATTATCATTTTTATATTAACTTGACTAGTCATGAACAATTGATATTTTTCCAGTTGTTTAGATCTGATTTTATTTGTATGAGAAGTGTTTTGTAATTGTGTTCATATAGTTTCTGGGTTTGTTTTGGCAGGTAGAAATCCAAGTATTTTATTTTGTCTACAGTTATTTTAAATGGAATTTCTCTTTTTATCTCTGGCTGCTGGGTTTTGTCAGTAATATATAGAAATGCTAGTGATTTGTGAGGATTTCTTTTTTATTCTGCAACTTTGCTAAAGCTGTTAATTGTTCCAAGTAGCTTTTTGGATGATTTCCTAGGATTCTCTAAGCATACCATCATATCATCTCAGAGAGTGATAGTTTTATCTCTTTATTGTCTATTCTAATTCCTTTAATTTCTTTTTCTTTTCTTATTTCTAAAGTCAACACTTCTAGTACAATATTGAATAATAGTGGTGATAATAAGCATGCTTGAGTTTATCATACGATTTTTGTTGGTTTTGTTAATGATATGGTCAATTATGGCAATAGTTTTCTTGAGATTGAACCAGTCCTGCATTATTGAGAGATCCCACTTGGTCACAATGTATTATCTTGCTGATACATTGTTGTAATCTCTTTGCTAATGTTTTATTTAATTTTTTGCATAAATATTTATTAGGGATATTGGCCTATAATTTTCTTTCTCTGTTTTGACTCTTCCTATTTTAGGTATCAGTACCATATTTATGTCATAGAAGGAATTTGTCAAGACTTCTTCTTTACCTATTTTCCCAAGTAGTTTACATGGTATTGGAATTAATTGTTCTTTAAATATTTGGTAGCATTCACTTGTAAATCTATCTAGCCCTGAAGATTTTTTTTTTAAGAGACTTCATTGATGGCTTATTCAATTTCTCTTTCTAAAAGGAGACTAAGTAATTTATTTCCTCTTCTGTTAATCTGGGCGATTTATATTTTTGTAAATATTAATCCATTTCAGTTAGATTGTCAGACTTGCTGGTATACAGTTGGACAAAATAGCTCCTAATTATTGCTTTAATTTCTTTTTCATTGGTGGTAAGTTCATCCTTTTCGTTTTTGATGCTGGTACATTTTTTTCTTTTCTTTTTCTAATCAAATTAACCAAAATCTTATCCATTTTGTTAGTTTTTTAAAAACATAAAACCAACTCTTAATTTATTGATTAGTTCAATAATTTTCTTAGTTTCAATTTTATCAGTTTCTCCTTTGAGTTTCAGAATTTCTAATTTTGTATTTAATTGGGAGTTTTTAATTTGTTCTTTTCTTTTTCTTTTTTTAGCTTGTTTTAGTTATATAACCTTTTTTTTTTTTAGCTCTTCCTTCTCTATTTTATTCATGTAAGTGTTTAGAGATATACATTCTCCTCTAAAAACTAACAGCTTTTGCTATGGAGGACTTATTCTAATGAGTGGTTGGGGATGCATGACTCTCACTCTGTTTTGGACAAAGAGATCTATCTCTCACTCAGACTACCACCTTCTCTAGGGCAAGTTAGATAAAAAGAAGTCCACCTCTGCTCAGATCTGGGCAGGAATTCACCTTAGATTACATTCTTTGTCAAGTTCTCTAGTTGAGTTGGGTAACAATCTGAAGATTTCATCTCATCATCTGCCCTGACCTTCAGAGAACTAAGCTTAGAACTAATTGATGAAGGTAAAAAATCTTGGATTTCCCCTATATTTGGTTATTTAATAAAAATGTCTTTGAAGAGCTAATGTTCTTTTCACTATATCACACATGTTACAGAGGTGAGTCTTGTCCAGGTATTAGTTGGACTTAAATTCTATAATTCTGTGAAATAAAAATAAAATTTTAAAATAAAACTAAATCCTCTTTTTTGATTTACTTATGTCATAATCTTAGAAATAATTTATCTTTGTTTCTAATTGCTCTTCAGCAGGCTTCTAACAATTTAAATTTTTTACTCCTAGGAAGTCTCTCTGTCAAATATTAGGGATCGTAAATTAATGTTTAAATTCATGGACTTTCTGTAGGGAGTTTATGGAAAGAAATAAGCATCTAGGAAATGCTAACTATGTGCCACATATTATGCTAAGCACTTATAACCTTACTCCATTGTGAGCTCTTTGAAGACAGGTATCTGGAATATTCATTTTTGAATCAGGCCTGTGATTTCATTAACATAGGAAGTCAGTAATGAAACACCTTCTACTGATCCACATTGGCAGTGATTTTGCAATTTTTAGTTTTAAAGACCTACTTGGGGTACTCAATTGAGTATGTTAAGTGATTTGCCCAGTGTCACAATATATATATATCAACTAATATATATCAGGGATGGAGTTTGAATTGAGGTCCACATTACTTTTGTTGTCTAACCAATGCCATCAGAGAGATGGCAATCAACAGAGAGATTCAAAATCAACTGGGAGAGCAGTGGATAAAATTCTGGGCTTGGAATCAGCAAGATCTGAGTTTGAATCTAGCATCAAACATTTATTAGCTGTTCGATCTTGAGTAAGTCATTTAACTTCTGTTTGTTTCATTTTCCTTATTTGTAAAATGGGTATAATAATAGCACCTGCTTCCCAGGATTAAATGAGATGATAATTTTCAAAAAGTACTTACCATAGTAGGAACTATATAAATTCCCTTTCCTTCTCTTGTCTTATGCAGAGTGAACACAATAAATAGTTTGAACAGACTCCAATCACAGTTGAAAAGTCTATGGTCAGAACAATATAATTAAACATTAGTGGAGAAGGCTGGAAAGCAAGGAAATAGGTTGACTTTTCCTCAATTAACTATAAGGTATACTCCAAACTAAATGAAAGACTTTGAATAGTAATCTTAGTCTTTACTAATAAATCCATCCTTTGGTTGCTGCAGGAAGACAGGAATGTGCTTTAGGTTAAGAAAACATTTATGCTGATAACTCCAGTCTATTGGTTTGGTCACAAAAAGGACTTTGACCTATCATTATACTTTTGTCTGTCGCCTGTTTTCTTTGAGCTGTATAAATAATAGGAACCTGGAAAAATAGATTTTGGAGGCAAATAATTCAATACGCTGTCCTTTGGTATAGCAGAAAGGGCCACAGACTTAGATTTGGGAGAGATTCAAAATCATTTCCAAATGCCAACTAGCATAGTATGGGTAAGTCATATAACTACTGGGGATTTTGTCTTTTTAATCTATAAAATGGGCATAATGATACTTATACTATAGGCTTCATAGGATTACTCTGAAGATTAAATAAGTTAAAGTCTGTGTAATACTTTGAAAATGCTTAAAAGCTTATATGAGTTTTAGCTGTTAATATTTTGTATACATAATTCTAACATGACTAACTCATTGTTTTGGATTTCCCTTTGACAACACTAAGCTCTCCTTTTATATATGTTAATTTTTTGTTGATTGAAATTTTGATTTAATTGAATTTTGAAATATGCCCAAACAAATTATTAAAACATCTCTAAGATGTTTCAAAGGAGATTTTGAAAAGAAGTTTGCATTATGTAGAGAAGCATCAGGCAACTCCTTTCTTTCTTTTTCTTTTTTTTTTAAACACTCCCCCTCCCCCGGCCTATCAATTCATTTGGTTTAGCATCAGGCAATTTTACTTTACAACCTAATTTTAAAGTCCCATTTCCCCTGGAAGAGATTCCAGGAGATGAGAACAGTCAGAGAAGGGTTAATGTGAGGGAGCTTGGACAGCTGGGGATCATTACCAACATCCAAATGCCAGCCAGTTCAAAAGAGACATGGTTGTGGTGGATATTTTTTTCCTCTGATTAGTCTATGATGAGAAGTGGTTTGGCTTACCTTTGGGTAGAAGAATTTTTTTTTTTTGGTGGGGAGAGGCTGCTATTTAAGGAATTTAACAAGCTATCAGCTCATTGCTTTTGAAATTTCAGACAAAAACTCTTTAACTTCATTTATCACACCAATGTACTCTTTCTCCTTCTCTGTACCCTGCTCTCCCCAACCCCACCTCAAACTCACTTATACTCTTGTTCTATTGTCCATTATACATTTAAAAGAGTACTCTAGTTACAGAGAATTTTCCAGCAATAATTACTGCTCAAGTTCTTGTTTATGAAACACATTTCTGACCTTATTCTTTCTTATAAAAAACAAGCCAATCCAAAAAAATCTACCTGATCTAATCAGTCTCCAAAGAAGCCCTCTGTGCTGTGTCCCATGCTCTCATGACAGAAATACATAGACATATTTTTCCACAAGGATGGACATAAACTTGTTTTTTTTTCTTCCTGACATCAACAGAGAAGGCCCCAAGTATTTCCTGTGAGATCATGAACCCACAAGTTTTCAATAATTTTAACCTTTTTAACAATTAATTTGTCTTTTCTCCTCAACTTCTTTTGGTGACTCTGATGATATTCTATGTGACCAGGGTTGGGTCTATCTATTTGTGTGGGATAAACTGAGTGAAAACTTCTCATAAGAATGTAGCTTTGACCTATGACCCAATTGTGACTTGAGACTTGGCAATAACAAGTTGAGCTATAGCTAAAAGCTGCAGGTGTACAATTGTCTTAGATAAACACACATTTACCTCCTGTCTCTCCCCTTACCCCCTTTCATTAGCATTTAAATACCTAATACCATTAAGTGTGTTCTGAAGTCCATATTTAGTTCCTGGGTAAATTAGAACTCTCTAGCCAATGGGAAAAATGATCAGAGGGTGGGGTGAAGGCTTCATAGTAGGGTCTATATAATCCTGTGTTTGCAATTTTTACTTTGCACTCCTTTACTGACCAAAACTTGTCAGATGTGAGTTGTCCCTTCTTGCAAGATCACAAAAAACCTCTTTTTGCTATTTTTACTCTGACAGTCTCTGATTGTTTTGGTAGTCTCTACTGTTCCACTCATTCCCGGATATTTCCTGTTTGTTAGGGGTCTCTTCTGTACCAAATCCTTGGATAGATACCCTTCAGGGAATTCTTGGGTGATCCTTGAATTTGGCTCTGGAACTCTCACTCTGATTAGTGACAATCCCAAAGAGAGACACTTGGAGAAAGGAAAAATGGAAGTAGGCTAGCAAAGATAGAGGATTAATTTGGCCTGAGATAAACCAGCTGAGAAAAGTTTGAAATCAGTCAGGTAAGTTGTGAACAATTCAGGTGGGTGAGAAACTTGGGGGGGGGAAGAGGGGGCAGAGAAAAGAGGATAAAATACTGTGAACTTTTGGAAAGGCCCATTTCCTTTGATAAATTTGGGGGAATCCTCCATACTTTTCCTCTGCCAAGAACTAGTGAGCCTCCTGGGTTACTGGGATTGGGATTGGGAGAATTTAGGTGGTTAAAGTCTGTAAAAAGTTCCTATTTCCCTTTGCTATTGGGAAACTCCTAAGCAGTCAAGTCCTTAAGGATTTTCCTATTTTCCTTTGATAAGATTGAGTGAGTCCTTCATTAAAAAGAACAAGAAACTGTGAACCCTGGCAAAGGAATAATCTAGTTAACTCTCCTATCTAGTGTCCCCAGAAGATAGCTCTGGGGACTAGTATTTCATTCCAGAATGAAATACTAAATGAATGAAATACTAAAATGTATAGGGATTAAATACTGTTGCTTTGTTTGGGCAGGTACCCTGCTGTGTTCATTTCTTAAGGCTAAGTATAAATCCAAAGAAGCCTTCAATACATAGCAGGCTCCATGCTCCTGTATGCTCCTGAGCTCCTGCTCCTAAGGCTCCAGAACTCCCCTTATTGATTCCATTCCAAGTTGGGGCCAAGAATGAAAGCTAGATTGATTTAGAAAAACAATTTGTATTTGTGTGAATGTGAGTCTATATTTTGTCTTCTATGTTTTTCTCAATCAACTGAATTACAAAGGAAAAGATCTAGATATTTGGTATTTAAAAGCACTTAGTTTTGTACATAATTGGACTTATTCAAATAGCTTTTAGCTAGAGAGAGGAAAGATTAGTTTTGAGATGGGGAAAATTTTTAACTGTCACATCAAAGAAAGAATGGCCTTTCTATGGACCTAGAACTGATCAATTTGAGTCTGCAGAAATAGTTAAAGCTATAGAACTGCTAAAATATTTTAGCAGGTTGACAAAAATTGCTGGGAAAACTGGAAATTAGTATAGCAGAAACTAGGCATTGACCCACATTTAACACCGTACACCAAGATAAGGTCAAAATGGGTTCATGACCTAGGCATAAAGAATGAAGTTATAAATAAATTGGAAGAGCATAGGATAGTTTACCTCTCAGACCTGTGGAAGAGGAAGGAATTTATGACCAAAGAAGAACTAGAGATTATTATTGACCACAAAATAGAAAATTTTGATTATAACAAATTGAAAAGGTTTTGTACAAATAAAACTAATGCAGACAAGATTAGAAGGGAAACAATAAACTGGGAAAACATTTTTACAGTCAAAGGTTCTGATAAAGGCCTCATTTTCAAAATATAGAGAGAATTGACTCTAATTTATAAGAAATCAAGCCATTCTCCAATTGATAAATGGTCAAAGGATATGAACAGACAATTCTCAGATGAAGAAATTAAAACTATTTATAGCCATATGAAAATATGCTCCAAATCATTATTAATCAGAGAAATGCAAATTAAGACAACTCTGAGATACCACTACACAACTGTCAGATTGGCTAGAATGACAGGGAAAGATAATGCGGAATGTTGGAGGGGATGTGGGAAAACAGGGACACTGATACATTGTTGGTGGAATTGGGAACACATCCAGCCATTCTGGAGAGCAATTTGGAACTATGCTCAAAAAGTTATCAAACTGTGCATACCCTTTGATCCAGCAGTGTTTCTCCTAGGCTTATACCCCAAAGAGATACTAAAGAAGGGAAAGAGACCTGTATGTGCCAAAATGTTTGTGGCAGCCCTGTTTGTAGTGGCCAAAAACTGGAAAATGAATGGATGCCCATCAACTGGAGAATGGTTGAGTAAATTGTGGTATGTGAACATTATGGAATATTATTGTTCTGTAAGAAATGACCAGCAGGATGAATACAGAGAGGACTGGCGAGATTTGCATGAACTGATGCTAAATGAAATGAGCAGAACTAGGAGATCATTATATACCTCAACAATGATACTGTATGAGGATGTATTCTGATGGAAGTGGATTTCTTTGACAAAGAGATCTAACTTAGTTTCAATTGATCAAAGATGGACAGAAGCAACTACACCCAAAGAAAGGACACTGGGAAATAAATATAAACTGCTTGCATTTTTGTTTTTCTTCCCGGGTTATTTATACTTTCTGAATCCAATTCTCCCTGTGCAACAAGAGAACTGTTCAGTTCTGCACACATATATTGTATCTAGGATGTACTGTAACCTATTTAACATGTAAAGGGCTGCTTGCCATCTGGGGAAGGGAGTGGAGGGAGAGAAGGGAAAAATCGGAACAGAAGAGAGTGCAAGGGATAATGTTGTAAAAAATTACCCTGGCATGGGTTCTGTCAATAAAAAGTTATTTTTAAAAAAATGAAAATAAAATAAAATAAAATAAATATTTTAGCAGATACTGGGGGTTTTGAGACAAAGTTTTAAGTTGCTTGGCACTATCTCTGTGAGGTAACTTGAATTAGTCTATTGTATTTTTTAAAGTAGGCCTAATCTATATGACTTAAAAGCCTTTTGTGGGCCAGGACTTGAGGCTTACAGAAAAATCACAGAAGGAAAAAAAATGTCCTCTTTGAGATTTTCCAAGTTTGTACTAGTGCCCCAACATCTTCAACATGGCCCTCTCTTCCCTCATCCCATATTTCTGGCATGGAGGGTGAGCTAATCGCAGGGTCACAGTCCTGCAGCTGGATACCAGAGTCCAAATTTCTCTGACCCTCTTCCCCAGGGTGCTAAAATCTGCCAATTTCTTAAAGCATTGTAGCCTGACATGAAAGGGCAGTTTTCTGCTACTTTAAATTTTGGGGCTGTGTGTGTTTAAATTAGAATTCTGATTCTGAAATTGTATGTGATAATTACTACTAATTAGTATGTGCTAAAATTGTGAAGTTGCTTATTCTGGTATAAGACTTTAGAAATGTGTGCATTGATATTGAAGTATTGTTATTAGAAATTTAAATCTATATTTGAATTGATTTTAAGTTAAAATTTTTGTTTCTTTGGTAACTTACCTAAAGAGATCATATGTTTGTATCTCCTAATTAGATGAAATATATTTAAGCTACTATGTTGCTTTCTAAATTATATATTGAGTAATTTGTAAAAATTATGAACTATGCTTTAAAATTATCATCTCTGCTGGAAATATTGTATAAATTTTGTGAAACTTGGTCCAAAGTTATATCATGAATCTTAAGGTTTGTCTTGCTTTCTCCTTTTAACAAAAAAGTAAAAGCAAGAAAATTTGGCATATAGTGATATGTGTAATTGCAGAACAAATTGTATCTGAAAAGTGTGTAATTTGTCTAAAGATAAAAAAGAAGATATTGAGGAGGAAGATGTCCCAGAGGGAGGGAGCTTGGTTCCAAAATATTTAGGTTAGATTTTACTAAAATAACACCAGTGGGTATTGGGTGGAAGCTTTCCTCTGGGTTCTGCTGTTTTAAGAGGGGTTGGTGGAACAAATTGTACCTAAGTATGGATTGGTAGAGACTATTGATTCTGATAAAGTTAGATATTTTACTTCTAAGATTTTATAAGAAACAATGAGGAGGGATTGCAAATTGAATGGCAATTCCATACACCAGGGCATCTGCCCTCATCAGTGAAAGTGGAAAGAATAAATCAAATTCTGAAGCCAATTTACTAAATTTATGTTAGAAACTAAATTGTCTTGGACCAAATGTTTGCCTATTGCTTTGTTAAATAATTAGAACTACTCCCACTTTCCCAGCATGAAATTGGTTTATTTTACTTGGGAGGGAAAATTGGAAAGACCCTTTTTTGAAATAAATAAGTTTTTAAGAAATTATATACAGTGTTCTCATTCCTTTTAGCCCCAGGAAGCAAGGATTGCGGGCCCAGACAACACCTTTGGAGTTCAGTTTCAGGAGAATGGATGCTTACTAAATCTTGGAAGAAGCAGGGTAGGAAGGATCTTACTTGACATTTCAGATGACTGAGACTACAGTCTGGAAGCCAAGAACACCATGCTTAAAAGACCCATGGAGGACCCTTAAAAATGGACAATTAAAGACAATTTATAACCTCTAAAATTGACTTTGCAACTAGGAATGTTTTGGTGGGAAGTGGGAATGTTTGTGCTTAGAGGAATTTTAACAATATTGATATTATTTTCTGTTATTTATATTTCCAGAAAAGTTTATAGGGATTGCTTGATTGGAGAAATTCAAATTAGGATTTTTAGGATGAAGAATTCTGATGGGATTCTTTATTGTGAAATTAGGATATTCTATATTTTATGTGAGTTTAAATTGATTGTATTGAGTCATTTTAAAGCTGTTCCATTGTTTAGGGAGATTCTGAGAACAATGGTCTATATCTTTGTTCCTTTGAACATGGTTAATACCGGAATATGTTTTGATAAAGATTGTTTTTTGAACATCTTAAAGTAAAATGATTTGTGCAATGTTGAATTTAAATCATCTACTTAAATATGAAGATAAGCTGTGAATTTTCTAGGATGAATTTCTTGCTGTTATCAATATAATATTATAGTCAATAATTACTTAGGATATGTGATTCTTGAAAGCTAAATTCATCTGAAGATTTAATTAATGAGACTTACTATTTGAGATAAAATCTCTTGGGATTATAGCGGTTATTATTTGGAATTTTGAATTCAGATATGATTGTCTGATGGATCATCAAGCCAGTCATCCACCATCTGGAAAGAATATGCCATAACCTATTCAGAGGAATGTGAGCCTGAATTATTACAGGTGGTGGTTGGTATCTGGGTAAGAGTTGGAAGGACAACCTTGGCCTTCACATTAAGGTGGGATCCTTCTGATACTGTTTCCCAGTGGTATTCCTTTGAAAAAGAACCCACTTGATTATTCTTAAGTGTGACTATAAGGTGGAATTGTTATTGCATACAATTAGCTAAGGATGCTTTATCCTGTCATGTATATGCTCTTAGGCTAGGGCCTAAAGGACCAGTTTTTGATTAAAATTATATCCTTGCTTTTTCCTCTTATAGCAAATTTCTATAATCAGGGCAAGTATTCAATAAAAGCTATGAGCACAATTCAAGTACATAAGATCTTGCAGTTTCCTATATCAAACTATGTGGTCATTATATCCTAAATAAATAAGTGAGTATTTGGTCTAGTCATCTGTTTATTGAGATATATATATATCTGTTTCTTTTAGCATTTTTGTTATTGCTGACTTTTGTGATAGGCATTTTTATTTGTAAAAGATTATCTACTCTAATTACTCTAATTTATTTGTGAAAGGTTATCTACTCTAATATACACAGAATGAATATGAGTTGGGGTAATCTACAAAGGCTTCATAGAGAAGATGATACTTGAGCTGATAGTAATAACAACAAAAACAATAATAATTAGCATTTATGTAGCACTTACTATGTGTCAGCACTATGTTTACTTTATTTACTGTATTTACTTTAAAAATGTCTATTTGGTCCTTCCAACAATCCTGGGAAGTAAGTATTATTATGCCCATTATATAGGTGAGAAAAATGAAGCACATTACTTCTGAAGGTAAGTGTTTTATTCAAGGTCACATAGCTGGTAAGTATCTGAAGCTGAATTTGAATTCATGTTTTTCTGACTCCAGGTCTAGCACTCTTATCTAATGTGTCGCTTAACTGGTATTTAAAACATTTTAAGCATTTTAGAAGAAAGAAAGACCTGAGATGCATAAGCACCCTGATACTGTATTCATTGTGAAGCAGTCAGGCTTTTTACTTGGAGAAGAAAACTCATAAGCTGAGATGAGATTTTCAGTTATAAAAGTCAGCCTTTTACTTCTCCAAATGGAATGCTTGAGGTTCTCTCTGTCTGTTAACTTCCAGGGAACTTTGAAACTTGCAACACTGGAAGTGTTGCTTATGGAGCTGAGAAAGACTTTTGGCCACATTTAAAGCCTCCTGTGACATTGTGGGTTCTAAATACAAAGTCTAAAGATGATCCGGTTCCATTTATTCTTGGCATAATTCTATGAAAGGAAAAGTTAAAAGGCCCCAGAGAGGCTTTTACAAGTTTTTTTAGATGACAATGTGCATAGACCAATACCATGATGAGTTAAGCGTGAATGAATCAGAAACATGTGGTGCAGCATTTCCTTAAAATGCACTCAATACTTTTCAAATTGAATAATGGAAGAGTCAAAAAATGTTTTCATTTTTTAAGCTTACATGTTTAGGCAACATTTGTTGAATGTGCTTTTATTGCTACCTTCCTTATATTTTCTCTGAAATGTCACCTTTTTTTTTTAATTTAATGATAACTTTATATTGACAGAATCCATGCCAGGGTAATTTTTTTTACAGCATTATCCCTTGCACTCGCTTCTGTTTTGATTTTTCCCCTCCCTCCCTCCACCCCCTCCTCTAGATGGTAAGCAGTCCTATATATGTTAGATATGTTGCAGTATATCCTAGATACAATATATGTTTGCAGAACCGAACAGTTCTCTTGTTGCACAGGGAGAATTGGATTCCGAAGGTAAAAATAACTCAAGAAGAAAATCAAAAATGCAAATAGTTCATATTCGTTTCCCAGTGTTCTTTCTTTGGGTGTAGCTATTTCTGCCCATCATTTATCCATTGAAACTCAGTTAGGTCTCTTTGTCAAAGAAATCCACTTCCATCAGAATACATCCTCATACAATATCATTGTCGAAGTGTATAATGATCTCCTGGTTCTGCTCATTTCACTTAGCATCAGTTCATGTAGGTCTCTCCAAGTCTCTCTGTATTTATCCTGCTGGTTATTTCTTACAGAACAATAATATTCCATAACATTCATATACCACAATTTACCCAGCCATTCTCCAATTGATGGGCATCCATCTAAAATGTCACCTTACAGGATATGCAGTAATGGAAGTTCTAAGATGAATTGTCCTAATATAATTTCATAGGTATCAAAGTTCTTTTCCCTATCAGGAAGATATCAGTTAAGTTTGGTGGATATTCAAAACATAAAATCCAAAGTTCTTTTAGTAAATAGTTTTTCATCCCTCTCTAAGGCATGGCTCAAATTTGGACATAAATAGTTTAGAGATTGCTTACAACTCTCCTCATAGAGCTCGGAGATGGATTGTGTTGTGATCAGAATAAAATGTTTAACACCTGGTTTAGAAGGAGGTTGGTAGAGCTGGCCAATTGGATCATTATCCAATGTGATGCAATTGGCATTGGAGCCTAGATTCATTGTCATTGAGTTTAACACTCCCCTTTAGCAGTGACTTTCCCTTCTTGGCTTTAGAAAATTGTGGAATTATCTCAGCTCTGAAAGCATGAGTGAGGCCATGGCAAATGCTTCAGCTACTCTTGTAATAAATGCCATTGACAAGACATTGGTCCATATCGACCCTCTTCTGTAACTCCCTTTCTCCAAATGTGTGCAGATGGGTGGTTCTTTTGTTTCCTCGTTATGACTCATGTGCTCCATTTAAATGAGTGCTGTTTGTTGGGCTGCAGAGTTGATGCCATAAACCGAATGCACTGTCCAAGGTTGGGTGTTTTATGGAGCTCTTAGGCTTCACAATATACTCTTCTCACTGTTAGGAGCTGAGTTGGAAAGGTGGTTTGAAACAAGTTAAAACTTAAAACGTTCATTCTTATTTGCCTCTTACTCTCAGACTCTTTGCCAATCCCAGCTTCCCTAAAGCTGGAGTTAGCTTTCTGCCTGCTAGATCTCACTTGGGCACTGGTGTTCATTCCCAGGTGTCTATTCCATCCACCCCTACCTCCCCACTCTTTTTTTAAATCAGTGAACTCATGTGGCAGATGGTGTAAATGACTCAGGATATCATTTTGGAATCAATATATTTAAAATGCTTTTTGCCTTTGCCTCTTCCCCCAAAAGGATTGTGCAGTCCCCTTTTTGATGTTGCACCTGGAAGCACTGAAGGTTGCTTTCTATGAGAGTGCTATTCTTTGGTAGTGATTTCAGTTGAAGTCTCTGCTTTTTATTCTGAATTGGATGACCAATAAAATGAAGCTTTTGACTCTTTACCATCATTAACTAGTGTCATGGTACAGTGGGGAAATTGCTGAATTTATGTTAAAGCACCTATGATTCTTATTCTGGCTTAGCTACTTAACAACCTGTGTGATTTTAAATAAAATATTCCTAGCTTTTGTCTTTCCCTTCTCCCCTTTTCTCATTTTCATTTATCTTTTCCTTTCTCCCTCCTTTCCTCTTTCTTTCCCTATTTACCATATTGTGGTGATTTTCTTCTTTTAAAATATAAGAATGGTTCTTTCTGGGAGAAAGCAGGTTTCTCAGGGAGGTTTTCTGGAGGCAGCCTTAGTATCTCCAATATAGCCCGGTTAGCTTAGAGGCCTATCTCTCTGCTTGGTTCCAAGAGCTCTCTCCGAATGTCTCCAAATCCAAAGGTTTGTCCTTCAGCCTCCAGCCAGCACAAAGGTGAATGTCTTGTCTCTGAGAGAGTGCTTGTGGGTTTCCTCCCAGAGTGCTCCTCTCCGACCCCAGTCAATGTTTCGAAGTAACTCTCTTCCGAAAGAGGGCTTCTGGCTGAACTCACTTGACACTCCCCTCTCAACTCCAATGAGTGCTTAAATACTTCTTGCTTATATGAGCTCTCTAAAGGTGTGAACACAAGCATTGTTTCTATTAGTTCTACTTAGTACCTTGTTTCAGGTTCTGGCCCAAAACATCTTGTAAGATCAGATCAATGATACTGAACCATGCTAAATTAGAAAATTATTGTCTCTATCAACTCTAATGACTTAACAATTTGTAAAGATTCCAACACCATATCCATAAATTTGTGATAGACTTTGTTACTCAGGGAGATGACTCATAATTCCTTTTGCCTAATGAAGGAAGGCATCATGGAGGAAGTGGGTTTTGAAGGAAGAAAGGGATGCTCTCTTTTACAGCTCAGCAAAGAAAGAATATTGGAGATGGGAGATTTGATAGGATATAATATGGAATCGAGTTAAGGAAATTAATTTATAACTTTTTTCTTTTGGGATTCTTAGAAATATGTACACACAATTTAAAATGCTGAACATTTTTTATGGGTAGTTGCATTTATAAGATTTCACATATGACTATGGGCACTTAGGTGATACAATGAATAGAATGTTAGGTCTAGAGTCAGATTAATTTTCTTGAGTTCAAATCTGTCTTTACATACTTACTAGATGTGTGACCCTAGCCAAGTCACAAATGGGGTCATAAAGAGATGGACATGGCTGAGAGATGACTGAACAACAACAAATCACATATGAATGGAAATATGCTTTCTCACAGTACTCTACAAATAACTATCTTAAAACTTAACTGTGATTCATTATATACTAGATTATTCTCTTTATACTACGTTATTCTTTGTTCCCTTTTTAGGAAGAATCTCTGATTCTGTGATTTCTAACATTTTTCCTATTCATCTAACAGCTGTCATAGGATGAGCATAAGACTTCTGATTATAAGGTGTTAGGATTATCACAGTACTAGTAGTCTCTAATTTCAAAATTGGTTGTATTCCAGAAATACAAAAATATTGGAGGCCTATTAGAAATTCCACTAAAGTCTCATCTTGATATCTTATTGGAGTATATAGATGAGCTCTATGTGCTTGAATTCTATTCCAGTAGAATGCAGACTGTTGGGTCTTGCCAAGAAGGGATTGAATCTGGGCCCAAGGACAGACTATGTTTTTCTGTTGTCTGTGAATCTGTCTGGTTCAGTGAGGCTCCTTACCAAGTTGGCGGTATGATAATAGTTTTTGTTTTGTTTTGTTTTGTTTTGTTTTTGATGTAGCAACTCTTGAATATGAATTAACAAGTTACATAGGGAATATTCATACCAATAAAGTCAAAACTCTTTGAGGTATTAGTAAATTGTTATAGTTAATAAATTAGTTAAAACTCTAGAGGAATGGAAATTGTTTAACCAAATTCACAGTCAGAGCACTCAGTGATTAGTGCTACAAATAATACTGGCTATATGACCATGGGCAAGTCACTTAATCTTGTTTGCTTCAGTTTCCTCATCTGCAAAATGGAGAGAATAATAACATTTACCTTGCAGGGTGATTATGAGGATCAAATGAGTTAATAATTATAAAGTATGCAGCACAGTATCTAATACATAGTAAGTACTAAATAATTGTTAGCCAAGGCAATGATTATTATTATTAGCCTTCTACCATTCTTCTAGTAATGAACCTCACATAGCATTAGGAAAGTTTATATGTTCACAAGTTTAGAAAAGGTCTTTTTGGAAGTTAAACATAAACCTAACTACTGATTAAGCATACTTAAAAATCCTAACATTCAATATTTAGAATTTTATGAAAAAATTTAGATTAGGAACAAAATTTATGCTGTCAAGTACATTTCAAGTGCTTTCATCTTTCTTCTTTCTTCCTTTTATAGTTTAATTTTGCTTTCTTTTATGTGATTCTGTAAAGATTTTCTCCAGGAAATTCTATAACTGGACTTGACTTTTTTCCCCAACTCTTATACTTAAAACAATCACTCAGCTTCCTCTTCCTTTTCTCCTTTTTTCATCCTGCTTTTTGAAAATTGGAATATCACACACAAAAATGAAATGAGTCTTCAAGGACAATAATATTATAACTCACTTCTTAGTTACATAGGACAGAGATTTGGTATTGGTTAATGATCACTTTTCAATATTTGTTGAAATTAATTTCATTTGAATATTTCATAAGATTCATGGCATGGTTCAGTGGAATAAACCTCCCTCATTTTTTTCTTTCAAAGTAACACAGGATTGTCCCATTATCATAGTAGATGTCTGCAATCCTCCATTGCCTGAGATTAACAGAGGTCTTTGGGGTAACTGCTTTGTCTAGAAAGTAAAGATCATATCCCTGCTTCCCTCCCAGTTTCTTGGCGTAGAAAGAATCTTGTGGTAACTAGTCTGTGTTCTTTTACTCTTGGAGGAATAATAAAAGAGTAACTTGTA
Source organism: Antechinus flavipes (assembly GCF_016432865.1). Lineage (NCBI taxonomy): Eukaryota > Metazoa > Chordata > Mammalia > Dasyuromorphia > Dasyuridae > Antechinus > Antechinus flavipes. The sequence continues at coordinate 415,018,729 of NC_067400.1, forward strand.
CTGCAATATTTTAGGACACAAAGAGGAACAAAATGATTTTCCAAATTATTGGGTATTTTCAAGAACAATTCCTATTTTTTTCAGTTAATCAAAGTTCAAATCAAAGTCAACAAAAATGAGACCAAAACAATTTGTTTCAACTGAGATTGAATGCAGTGCAGCAATAACTTTGTGCATATCTTATTAAGATTGAATTATAGTGGTACATAAGTAATCTCCATTCTGGGCTGGGTTGTTATCATTATCATCAGATGGAATAGGCTCAAGACTCAGATAAGTTATTTTGTGTGTGTGTGTGTGTGTGTGTGTATGTGTGTGTGTGCGCGCACACACGTGCGTGTGTGTGATAAATAAGCATTTATTAAATACTTTGTGTCTGGCATTGTACTAGGGATACAAATATAAACAAAAAAAAGCCCATTTCCTAGACTTAAGGAGCTTGAGTATGGGAGGAGACAACAAAACTCAAAAGGGATGCAGGAAATGAGTGGGGAGGGAATAGTTTTGAGGTCTAGAAAGTTAAAAGTACACATTGGAAAGGGTGGCTGACCTGTAAACTTCCAAAGATGAAATCCTTAAGAGGAAATCACCAATGGCCAAAGCGGGGCATTATCGTAGAGGAACATTCAGGCTGAGCAGGCTATTGGAACTGAAAGATATTCCAAGATATTGTTGAAGTCTGGAAAATCAGAAGCCCAGCCAGGAGGGAATGGGTGGGGAGAGAGAACACACACACATACATACATACATACATACATATATATATATATATATAAAATTGTATGTTGTATGTATATACAATTGTATATTATAGGTATACAATGTATATTGTATGTAATTGTGTATATATATATATATATATATATATATATATATATATGTATTTTTAAATGGAGCATTGATCCCCTTTTGGCTAAGGGATAGCAGGCTGAGAAGGAGAATATAGCATGATCTTTGCTCTCCATGTTCCAAGCAGAAATGTGAATGCGTGCAACATAAGATCTCAAGACAAGGATTTAAACTTTATCCCTAATTAGAGCACTGACTTATGTGACCCTTGGCATGCTGCCTTATCATCATGGAACACTAAGCTTTGAATGGGAAGATCTTTACCAGCTCTGCACATTTGATCATATTTATTTGTTTTTTTATTCAGATTGGAGATTTCTTTGGTAGGCAGACTTTTTGTTGAGAAAGACCCCAGTTCCTGTTCGGTTCTGCAAACATATATTGTATCTAGGATATACTGCAACATATCCAACATATATAGGACTGCTTGCCATCTAGGGGAGGGGGTGGAGGGAGGGAGGGGAAAAATCGGAACAGAAATGAGTGCAAGGGATAATGTTGTAAAAAAAAATTACCCTGACATGGATTCTGTCAATATAAAGTAATTATTAAATAAAAATTAAAAAAAAGAATCAGACATAACTGAAAAATGACTAAACAATAATAACAATAAAAAAAAAAAAAGAGAAAGACCCCAGTTCCAATCCAGCCTCAGACACTTACTAGCTATGTGATCATGGGCAAGTCACTTAACCTATTACTTCAGTTTCCTCATTTGTAAAATGGAGAAAATAATACCTTGCAGGATAGAGTTGTGAGGCTTAAATGAGATAATAACTGCACAGTGTCTGTCATACAGTAGGTGCTCTATAAATGTTTTTATTATGATTATGATTATTGCTATTAGCCTAGGGAAAAGTCATCTGGAATGAGATTGTGAAAATTTTCCAGGAAAACCAATTATGTAGGTCTATTTACTTGTCATTTATTCTGGGATACAATAAATTTGCTTTAATTATTTTCTAAATTTAGTAATGTCCATATTTTAGTGTAACCTACTTTAGACCATTCTTTTCAAGTTTCCTTTATGAAACATTTGGGTCATATTCATTTTAATTATTCAGCATTAAAAGGAGCACTGGAGGAAGGATTATTTAGAAGTTGATGACTGGGGAATTGGCTAATCAGAATTTTAGAGAAGTTACCCGGTGTAACACACTATTTATTGTTGCATTTATAACAATTCCTCTTGTTGCCATCTGGCCTCGGGGTATGATAAAAGGCATTTTAAAATGTTGTAGTCCAAATCACCGCTAAATCCTTTTATAAAACAGAACAAAAAATCATCTTAAGAGCAGCAGAAACAGAGCCTCTTCAGAATGCTGGAATGGATCTTATCCCCATCTGAATGTAAAAGGTTTGCAGACCTGCCCTTCTAGCAACCATATGGTTGTAAAATGAGGCATTTGGATTAGATAGCCGCTGAGATTCTTACTAACTCTGGACCTACAATCTTATGAGTTCCTATGGGCATCTTAGTACACTGAGTGTGGTGGTAGGAGGGAAAAGAAAGAGGTCAGGGTATTCTACCATAAGACACGCCTCATGGAAAACGCTACTGGTTCTCTGATTAAATTCCTGGAAGAATTATCAGGAGCCCCTGGATCAAATGCTGTTATCTTAAGGGTTTTCAATATTTTGTACACAAGTGCTAAGTTCCACATGAAGCCTTTTTTTTTATTCCTTTTTCATCTTTCTGCTCCTTAGTTATTAATGCTCTTTTTTGAAATTACTTTGAGTCTTTTATATCCTTTGTAATTACTCATCAGTGTACAAGTAGAATTGGCTCAAATTGATGTCTCTCTAAGGTAACTACAGTCTTTCTAGTTAAATATCAATGCATTATGCTTATTGATTAATTCTTGAACTTTTGTAGGGACAGAACCTCTCCCTCACTTTAAATCCAATTGTGATGAAATCTTGAAGCAAAATCTTTTCAAATGATTTTATCAAATAATAATATTTCCAATAGCACCAAATAAGATGAAATGAGAAACTTATTCAAAGTATCTTTGTTCAATTTTGTTATAAATCTAACAGCATAATACTCCATATACTTAATGAGGACATGATTGTTTACTATAATCAGGAATGTTACTCAACTTCACAATCACTTTCATTTCCTCCCTTTACTTATATAAACTTTACTTTGGGAAATAGTTTCACTTCATTGCATTTTTGATTTAAAAATATGAGTCTTATTTTCTAATTACTTATTTTGCAATTTGCCAGAACCTGGGGACTATTTTTAAGAATTTAAAAACAAAACATTCATTGTATATCAAAATCACAGTAAGCAAATCCAAACCAGAAGTAAGCATTATCATATTTATGTATTTGGCTTTTGTATTTTGGCTTAAAGTTAGTTTTATGTATGGATTTTTTCTTTATAATCTTGGGTAAAAATACTTATGCCTTCTTATTCTATCAATAAATGGGTAAAATGACTGCATTTTTCCAACTCCAAAAAAATTCTTTCCTTACAATGATGTCACAATAATCTTCCCAAAAGTAAGTCTGGCCATTTTACTTCTCTATTTAAAAATCTTCAATATCTTTTTATTGCCTATAAGATAAGTGAAACTCCTCTTTGTTGATTCATTTAAATAATGCCTGATTCTTCATGACATCATTTGGTGTTTTCTTGTCAAAGATTCTGGATTGGTTTGCCTTTTTTTTTTTTTCAGTTCATTTTACAGGTAAGTAAAAGATACAGATAAGCCACAAATATAGCTAGGTTTGAGGTCAGATTTGAACTCGAAGATGAGTCTTCCTGATTCCAAGCCCAGCACTCTCTCCACTGAGTAGCTTGCTACCCCTTTTCCTTATATTGCCAATATTATGTCCCTGATTTTCCTCCTTACTCTTTGGCTCCTCTTTCTTTGACTATCCTGGGGAGGTTGTGGGGACAGTGGCAGACCTGACCTGACCTCAAATCCCATTTCCTCTATGTAAAACTTCTTCTCTAGCCAGTTCTGATGCTGGTCAGAGATATCTTCACCCATTCCTGTCCCTACCATCATTCCACAAGAAGTGGAAGGCACTGATTCTATCCAGCCATGAGAAGTAAAGAGAATGTAACTAGAGAAGAAGTGGGGAAGAGATTCAGGTTTCTTTTCTATGCATTTTGTATGTTGGACAAGTAACAGAAATCTTTCCACCGTTTTGTTTTTCAATTGTCTTCAACATTTTATATTTTCTTCTGGTTCTGTTATTTGTGTTGCTCTTGCCTCTCCAACTATATTGTAAACTCCTGAAAGGCAGGTACCATTTCTTATCTTCCCTACACCTTTCTTCTTGTTTCTTCTAATGATATATCAGATTCTCTTTCAATTTTGGTTTAGAATGCTTTATAACTGGTTTATATTCAGGAAAAACTATCCATATCAGATGGTAGAACTCAATGACTTGTTGGACCAAATGACATTGTTGAGAGCAAATTTAGGATGAATTAGAAATTTCAGAGCTAGAAAGAAATTCAGGTTGAATTTTGAAATTCAATATAATTCTTGTCCTATTGGAATATTTAGCATGAAAGAAAATAAAATCATATATTTCGAGTTGGAAGGGCCCTGAAAGGCTATCTAATTCAATCTCATTTTAATAAATGAAGACGCTAAAGTCCAATGCAAAGTTAAATGACTTGCTCAATATCATACAGATAACAGAGGGAAGATTTGATTTCATTGTTCTTTTCACTGTAGCATTATGGAATCATAGGACTAAAGAATCTTAAAGCTGGAAAGGATCATTGAAATCTAGTTCAACGCTTTTAATTTATTTAAAAAAAGGAAACTAAGTCTGCTAGATGTGGAGCAATTTTCTTGAGCTCACACAGCTGGTTATTGGTAGCACTGAGACTAGAATTCATCTTTTGTGATTTGATAATCATTCAGTCACACTACACCATGCTACCTCTTCCTGAGGAAATATTTCTGAAGAATGGTCTGTATCCAGGGTTCTGCTGAAGACATCCTGAATTGGCTTAGGAGATCTGGTTGTTAAATGTTCAATATGAGTATTTTTGTTTTAAAAATCAGCAAATGTTACATCTTGAAGTTTGCTTTATTGTTTTGTTGATTGCCTAGAATTAAGAAAATTGAGAAAAAATAATTCAGATTAAATTAAAATATTTGTCATTTTTGGAAAGTCATTTGTTAAACATTTATCATCACTCTCCTGTCTTTATCCTCAGAGTAATCCAATTGTGTTAATATTTACACATTATACTAATTACTCTTATGATTTTATTTAGAGGCCTTGAGTCATGCTCGTCTATGAAATTATTGAACTAACTCTTGCTTTTCTAATTGGAAAATTCAGTGAATGTGAAGAATATACTCATCTTTCTCAGAATCTGGAGTTCCCCCATCCTCCACCCTTTTTTGTGTATTTAGCACTGATATTTTCATTCATCACTTGTCATTTTTTTCAAGTCTTACAAATAGACTAGCTGGAATTAATCATCAATAAATTAGTTCAAGCTTTGTTTAACACAACAACATAAGCTCTTGGCTGCTAATAGCTCCTCCTTTCAGTTTGGAAAGCAATAGCTTTTAAAACAGATTTGCACAGCCCAGGTAAGTTTATTGATAATTCAACCAAGTTCCTAGACTTTCTTGTGGTTTTTTTTTTCCTTCCAATCTCCTATTTTGTTTCTTAGAAACTGTCAAACCTTTGTGTGAAATGCTTCCTTATTTCAAAACTAACAATTGCATGGCCTAAGGGCAGAATAAAAATTCATCCTTGGTCTTTTCTGCTGATTTTTAACCTATATGATGAAAAGGTGTTAGCTTTGCTTATAATACACTACTAATCTTGTATCACTTTATAACCATAAATCCTCATCACTTTCTTTTGAAGTTAGACAGTATAGATTTATACAATCCACAGACAGATTGGCAATACTTTCCTATCAGCCTGAACTGTGAGATTTGTTATTTGGGAAAGTGTTTATTAATGAATAGGACACAAATTACATTTTATACATCAAACATGTCATTGTCTTTAGTCAAAAATGCTCCTGAGCACGATATTCTTCCTTTCCAAATGAGGGCTGAACTTTTTTGATTTAGGACTCATCAAATGTAACAATTGATGACAAAGACCTTTATCCTCCTTTTTGTATTTCTTCAAATGAAGCAAACAGGGTTTTTGCTTCCTTTCCCATTCAGTTCCACCTAAATCCCTTCAGGAGCTCTTCATTTGAGGTCTGTAAACTTGAAAAAAAATTATAGTTGTATGTTTTACAGTTATATTTTATAATTGTATTTCAGTATAATTATTTTATGCCTTTAAAAACATGATTCCTAGCAGAAAATTCTAATATTCTGGTAGAGTCAGAATTCTATTTATTTTTTTTTTTTAATTTTGAGAGGTAATTGGGGTTAAGTGACTTGCCCAGGGTCACACAGCTAGGAAATGTTAAGTATGAGGCTGGATTTGAAAACTCGGGTCCTCCTGACTCTAGGGCCAGTGCTCTATCCATTGCGCCATCTAGCTGTCCCAGTCAGCTCAATCTTAACAAAACTTCTGACTAATGAAGCAGGGGCAGAGTGACAGAGCAGAAGAAACTTGGGCTAGAATTAGGTCTCTGGACTTTTGATTGCTAACCTCAGCTCTAGCACCAATCAGAACTACTTGTCATTGTATGTTGTGCTATGCCAGCCACACAGTGAATTAAAGAGACCAGTCTGTTTTCTGGGTTAAACATAATATATACATTTTGGGCAAAATGTATACAACTACATGTATCAGTTACAAAGAAAAAATCATTTTACCCATCCTGCAGAATAATTCATAAGACATTTAATATTTAAAATATCCGAGTAGCAACTTGCTATTGGACTTATCCTATTTGAACTCCATCAAAAAAAAAAAAAAGATGAGAATGAGATAAATAATAATAAGAGTAAAAATAACTGACATTTATATGTGTCAGTTAATAGCTAGATAGTATTGCCTACAGACTTAGATGTAGGGACTATTTAAGAAGTCCTAAAAGTATTCAATGTCTTCAATGTGTGTGAAATCTAGCTGTAGACACAGAGCCAAAACCCTTAAACAGTTAGAGAGCCATAGTATGACAGCATATAATCAAAGACCACATAATTGAAGTTTGGAACAGATTTATTTGTAGAAATATGGAGAATGAAGTCATGGAAAATATGAAATAGGAGTATGACAAAATGGTAAATGAAAATGTAAGTGGTAAAAAAAAACTAATGGTAAATAAGAGGCAATAATGAATGAGATTAATAATTGGAAACAAGTTCAAATTTCTAAAAGAGTTATCTATAAAGGCAGAAGTGGTGGATGCAGGTGGAAGGCATAACTAAGATAAGTTTTTGGGGAAAATTCATTTGGAGCTAACCTGGGAAGAAACCTTGGAGTTTGGAAGACAAGATACCTTAAGAAAAGATTCTAGAATACTGTTGTTAGGGAATCCATTTGGGAAGAGAGCAGGGCAGGCTGGACTGGGGAAAGCTCAAATGGAATGAAGAAAGGCCTTTTGGATTCCATCTTGGCTGGAGCACCGTTATGGACCCTGATCCTGAGGAAGCGGGGATATGAGTGTGGAGATGCTAGTCTACTAGTGGAAAAAAATCTCTCCTGGATGTTGGTGGCCTGGAGGCAAAGGTCCTGTCATTCTACTATAATTATGGCACTGACACAAAATGTTATGTCTGATTTGAAAAAGGTTCTCATATCTGAGATTTATTATCTGAGGTTTTATAAAAATAGGAAGATGGCAAAGTTATTCCTTTCTAGCGAGGAAGAGGAATGAACTTCAAACTTTTAGCCATTAGGGACTTCTCTGTCTTCTAATTTGCTTTAATACTATAAAGTATCTTTCCATCATGGCTTTGGAGCTCTGTGAATATAAAGACTATTTCAAGAAGCAGCTAAGTCATTTAGACTTTAATTTCCCAGGTGTTATGTTAGCTTGTCTTATTTGAGCAAAGTGCAACAGGTGCACATATTTTTAACTTTTATGACAAGTATTGTATGCTTATCCTCAGGAGTCCTTGCTTGGATAAGAGACATTGAAATGGTGCCAAAAAGAGAAGTTACCCACAGCAGTATACTTGTTTTAAGAACAGTAAAACTAATGGCAAAGAAAAAAAAATTCATTTTACCCATGACCGAGACAATAGCAAAGCTAAACATTTTCTGGGTTTTGTTTATGAATGGAGGTTATAGTTTTAGAGAAAAGGGGTTCATTTTCAAAGTAGAAACTGTGTGGCTATAACAAATGGCATGAATACTATTTACAGATGCTTAAAGAGAGGAGAAAATAGCTTTCCTTAGAGGTGTTTCATGTACTCCTTGTACTCCCTACAGAGACTTTTCCATACCAGGTGAGGCTTTCGAAGTCCTTTAATTAACTTGTATCAAAGAGAATGTATATAAAGGGAACTCTGTAAAGATTTCTTTAATTAGTGAATTTCTTCAAGGTCCACTAACATCCATCAGTAAAGTGGCTGATGGGCTGCCAGTGTCCTTGGTGGTATACTTAGTCAATAAGCTATTCATGACTCTAGCAAGTACTTAGGTTTTTATGCCAATGGGAATTTTGTGGACAATTTCCCTTTGCTATCCCCAGTTACATGGCCAGAATCTATAAACTTCTCTGTCATGGAGAAACAAAGTGCTGAGTTGAGCAAGAAGGCTAGCAGGATTTTCAGTGTATGCATTAATAGCCCTGCTAAGAAATTGTGGTCACCAACATATTATTGTTATTATTTTTAATGAGTCTAAGAGAGGTTGTACTATTCATTTATTTGAATATTTTCATTTTGAATAACATAGATGGCTTTAATCCAAAATCATTTAGCCTTTACTCTAATTTCAAGAATCACATGCATTTCATTCCATTTTCAAAGTGCTAATAAAGCTTGGGAGAAAGGACTCTACTCCCACCATAAATCAAAAGTTAGCAGACAAAAGGTCAAAATACCCATAGCCACAAGAACATTAACACTTTGGATATAAAGATTTCTTAAGAAACTAATGCTGGCTCTCACTTTAGATAAAGCAGACGCCTTATCTTTGTGAGTTTACAAAATGGAGCCAAACTAGACCTGTAGCCACTTTAACTAAACCAAAGCCTGGATCTTTTAGCAGCCTAGAGTCATTAAAGCTTTCAGAAAACCTCCCAGGAGCCAATGTGCTTGCTTAAGTATATGCTGTAAAAAGTCCCAGAGATTTACAAGGAACTGCTCCATGCTAAACTAGGCACCATCTGATAAACAAGCAATTTTAGCTCCAGGCTAAATGATGCTCTTTGAGGCTTTGATTTACAATGCTGGAGATGATATATTTGTAGGGCTAGGATAGGTTCTGTTGTGGACCTGCTGTGATTACTCATCCATGAGCAGAAGTCAGGGCTCAAATCTTCAGCAAGGAGGTCAGAAAATTGCCAGTGGAACAAGAGAGGTTTGATAAGGTTTATTGAGATGCTAAATGTATGAAAAAAACTTATTAAGCAGGCATTTTTGAACACTCCTTAAGCTTTCTAGGGACTAAGGTTTTAGTTAGTCTGCTTTTAGAGGTATTTTAAGTCCAAGAGATAGGAAAATAACCTGTAAAATTGGCCTAGTGGTCTAATTTTTCTTTCATTAGAGTTTGAAAACAGTCCATGCTTACTTTATTATCGCTGACATTTAAAAAATAGGAAATTGTAATTGAACACTTATGTATATGCTAGAAAGCTAAGAATCTGAAAAGCAACCTTAAAAAAATTAATTTACTAAGAAGAACACTGAGAAACAGACTCGAAGCTTTAGAAAGAGCTTAGATCCAATTTAGGTACTGGAAGAATTGCTTCTAAAACTTACAGGCGCTCCCTGTATCTGCTTCCAAACTGAAATAGAAAGATAGCCAAGAAATACTTTGGCAAACCAATTTACCCCTGTGCCCTGTGTCCTGAATGTGCAGTTTTGCACAACAATGAAAATAACTAATAGGATTACAATGGAATGGAAAGGTTCCTTCTTGCCAAAAGGCCACTCTCTTCCCTGTGCCATAACTGGCCAGATTTTCAAATTCAGGAGGAGAGATTTGGGGAATAATTAGATGACCTCATTTAGATCTCCCTTCCCTCTACCCATCAGTAATTTCTCAAAGCATTACCTATACTCCAGTTCATTCTCTTACCTCTCTAACCTCAATCTAATAGCCATTACATCTCCATATTCTTGTCTACTCTTGAAATCTTTATCCTCTTGTTCTATTCCAGCTTTTCTTTTGCTAAACCTTTGTCCCTGAATTATTCCCATCATCTGTCTCTTTGGCTTCTATGCAAGAGCTGCTGAATGAAGCTGCAGGAAAATATTATTAATTTTGTACATTAGAAATTCATTTTATACAACCTCAATTGGGTTCTCACTATAGCAAGGCAATCCGAGTTATTGTGTGTCAAGCTCAGTTTCTTTCTTTTTTTTTTTTTCTTTCTGTGACTTATTTTTAAAGTTAAATTTAATTGTTTTCAATTAACAAATTTATTTTCTTTTCCTCAAATAGACACTCCCAATTAGAAGAAAAGAAAAGCAAAATCAATTCCTACATTGGATAAGTTCAAGAAACATTTGTTTCATCTTACTCCATCCTGAATCTATCAGGACGTGCATTCATACTTTATTATGGGCCCTCTGAAATCATGACTGGTCATTGCAGTATTTTTCTTTATAATATTTTTGTAACCATATAAATTGTTCTCTTTCTTTTGCTCAATTCACTCTGCATCAGTTTATACAAATCTTTTGAGATTTCTCTAACACTGTTCTTTTCATCATTTCTCTTGGCATGCTATTATATTCATATATCATAGTTTGTTCAACCTTTTTTTAGTTGGGAAACCCCTTTATTTCCAATTTATTATAATGAAAAAAGCTTCTATTTATAGTTTCTTTTTCATTTTCTTTGATCTTTTGGGGGTTTAAGTCTGGTAGTGGTATCACTGGGTTAAAGTGTATACCTCGTATATTTATATATATTCTTAGTTTTTCCATCTGTAAAATGAGAAAATTGGATCAGGTGATTTCAGAAATTTCTTTCTAAACAAGTCTTTAAGTCAGAATCTTCTAAGCAGTGCCTTTCCCCCAACTCCTTTTTTGGGTCTCTATAATTCTTATAACTCCTGCACTCCAATTAAAATCTCTTCTAAAGGTAAGACAAATTCATTTTCACTAATATGTAAAGACCCCAAACACCAGAGTTTCAGAGTTGAAAAGGACTTTAGAAGTCATTTAGTCTAATCCATGAATTTTCCAGATGAGGAAACTCAAGATCACACAGTGGCTGACTTTTTGGCTGAATTGGGACTAGAATGCTGATCTCCTAATTCCCAGAGCAGAGTTCTCTCCACTCTATCACCTTGTCTCTGATACTGAGTATGTTCCCTCTCTGAGGGAGACAAAAAATGGAGTTCCAATGACAGAATTTCTGGCATCCTTAATGGTTGTTGTTCGCCCTTCAATTTTGCAGAGGTTCAATGATGTCACAGATGTGCCATGACTTGTGGGTGAATTGGATATAAGTGAGATCCAGTTGTACGATGTTGTCAGCTTCATTCTCTCTTCCAGAGTTACTGAAGTCCAGTGCCGAAACAAGAGTCAAGATGACTGGAAATGTCTTGGAATGCAATGTAAGACCTTGATGTCTTTTGGGGAAAAGCTCTTTCTTGTCTTTTTTTTTTTTTTTTTTGGAGGGTGGAGTAGGGATGGGTAGACATAATTCCCTGTGTTTCTCAACATGTAGAAAGCCACCCATGTGCAAGGTCCACACACCTTTTTGGTGCTCAAATTATCAGGCAAGACTTCAATAACAACTTTATTAAGTAGTTGATAAGCACATCTCCTCTGCTGGATCATCATTCATTTCCTACTTTCCCCTTAGCAAGACTGTTCCCCAGAGTTCTGTCTTGAGCTCTCTTCTCTCTCTGCATATGTTCTCATCTGTTCCCATGGGGTCAAGTATCATTTTTGTGCAGATGACTCCCAAATCTGTACATGTGGCCCTAATTTCTCCCCTGAACTTCAGTCACACATCATCAACTGCCTGCTGGAGATCTCCTCCTGTTTGTCCCTCAAACATCTCAAATGCAACAAGTCCAAAATAGAAGATATCTTTTTTCCTAAACCTGCTATTTCTCTAAGCTTCCCCATTCAAAGCACCAATATTCTTCTAATCACTCAGGTTCATGACTTGAAGTCATTCTTGGGTCTTCCTTCTTCTGAACAATCAAATGGCTAAATCTTGTCTGTTCTATTTCTATGACACCTTTTTGAATATACTCTTTGTGGTTTTCTTTCTACAGCCACTAGTCCTAGTTCGATTCTTCCTTGATTTTGTCTAGACTACTGCAATGTGCTGCTAGGTAGCACAGTGGATAGAGTACTGAGTCTGGAGTCAGGAGGATCTGAGTTCAAATCCAACCTCAAAAACTTACTGGCTATGTGAGCCTGGGCAAGTCACTTAATCCTGTTTGCCTCAGTTTCCTCATCTGTAAAATGAGCTGGAGAAGGAAATGGCAAACCACTCCAGTGTTTCTGCCAAGAAAATCCCAAATGGGGTCAAGAAGATTCAGTTACCACTGAACACCAAAACAACATTGCAATAGAATCCTAACTGGCTTTTTTCAAATTCATCCTCTGCACAGTTATCAAGATAATCTTCCTTAGGTGAAGATCTGATCATAAAATGTGCATAATAATAGGCATCTATACCCTTAAGCTATTTTGAAGAGGGAAAAGAATACTTATAAAGTCCTTAGCCAACATTTTTTATTGATTTTAAAGATTAGCTATCATGTAACTTTCTTATCCCCAAACCTTAGTTGCTTTCCATTGTCTACAGATTAAAATACAAACTTCTTATGTGTCTTTGATGTCCTCTATTATCTGGCTCTCATCTACTTTTCCAGGCCTATTTTATATTATTTCTAGTTGTAATGGACCATAATAGACTTACATCAATTTTCTATCTCATATTTTAACGCATTCAATCAAGCTATTTCCCATATAAAGCATACATACTCAAAATCTTTGCCTTCCTTACAGGTTCAACTCAGATGCCCTCTTCTCAGTGAAATCATCTTCTTGTCAATTCTCTCCATCTCTCTAGCTTTCTCTGACTTTCTCTGTCTATTTTTAAAAATCTCTTTCTCTTCCTCCCTCCCTCTCTCTTTCCTCCTTCCCTTCCTGTTCCCCAGGTTTAGCTCCTACTATTCTTGTATGTATATGTTTTCATGCTCGCATGCGTGCATGCATGCACGCGCGTGTGTGTGTGTATGTGTATGTAACATTAAAAGGCAAACTCCTTAAGGGAGAGACTGTTGTGTGCTTATCATATATTCCTCAGAATCCAACACAGTGCCTTGCATGCAGTAGGTGGTTAATAAATAGTTGTTAAATTAATAGAGAATTAAAAAGATTATGATTATGATTCTGACTTGATAGAATTACAAAAATGTTATAAATGAAGGGTTCCTTAAAGATGATTTAGTTCAAACAGTATTTCATGGTGGCCAAAACCTTGGACTTGAAGTCAAGAAGACTTGGATTTAAATTGTGCTTCAGATAATAAGTGGGAAAGTCACTTAGTCTTGCTATGCCTTAGTTTCCCTTAACTACAAAATAGGAAATTGAACTTGATGGTTTGTAAGGTCCTTTCTGGCTCTGAATCTTTCTTTTTAAACATTTTATTTTATTTTAAAAATCTTTTTTTCTAAGGCAATTGGAATTAAGTGACTTACCCAGGATTACACAATTAGTAAGTATTAAATGTTTGAGGCTATATTTGAACTCATATTCTTCTGACTCCAGGGCCAGTGCTTCATCCACTGCAGCATCACTCTAAATCTATAATGTTTATTTTATACATTTTCTTAAAGGCAGGTTATGTGCAGTTGACTACATCTTTTAGTCATATATTCTACTGATTTATTGAATTATTTGTAAGCCTTGGCTTTGCAATGTGTAAAGCTATTTCCTTTTTCTATCGGATGAATAAGATACCAGCTATAGAATGTCTATGGAACACAAGATAGAAGTAAAGTGTACTTTAGGGAAAAGGAAGACATGTTATGGAAAGCAATTGCAACATACTATTAGCATGACAGAATGATCTAGCTTTAGAGATCATTTAGTCTAACCCCTCATTTATGAATGAGGAAGGCGTGGCCCAGAGAGTTTAGGCTAATGACTGGTCTAAGATAATACAGCCCACGTGTGCCAGAGGCACTAAACCTTAGGCTTTATATTCAGCATCTTTTCCACTCTCATTATGAAGATAGATATGAAGTTGCTCTCTGACATTCTTAGATCTCCTCCATTTCCCAAATCCTTACTTGACTTAAGAGTGTGCTTCTCATTATATAATAGGTTTAGAACTGGCAAGGACCTTAGAGGCCAGGAATCAACAGAAGTTAATTTTCTTTATGTACCCAGTAAATTTGGACATACTCAATGGGATCTAATAAATTCCCCTTGCCAAAATATTTTCCACGTTTTATAGCGTAATTCACTCTGTCATGCCCACTGTCAGCCCAATAATGCACAACCCCCAGGAGCCAAGTGCACTTCATGGAGCTCACAATTAATTTTATAAAAGTTGCAGTAAAGTATAATGATATTTAATGGCACCAATGATGCCATTGCACATACATTGGTACCAGTTTTGAAGTAGTCTTAAGTTCAAATACCCAAGGGAGTCATTCTCCTCTTGATGCACTTGTGCAGCTCCCATTAATGCTAATGGGACATGCAAATGCTTCTCCAGAGGAGGATATATCTGCCCATAGGAAGGTAACAGGTTTTAATTAGTAATGTGTTGAATTGCACAAAATCAACTTGCCCTCCGTAAATAGCCAGGGCAACCAAGGATAAAAACAATGATCGTTTTAGCTTCCATAAATGGAAGGGATTGGGTTAAATGACCTTTGAGGTCGTTAGAGCCTCTAAAAATATGATCATGACCTGTGACCTAGCTGTTTCTATTACCTCTTTTAAAGCTGACATTGTCAAGTAGGAGAGGTATCATCAAGCTTCTTGAGTTTTACTAGGACAAAAGCTATCCCCAAACTCCAAATTAATTTTTTTTTAGATTTTAGTTCTGCTTATAAGCAAATGGTGGATATGAATGAGTACCAAGGATTTTTATACCCTCTAAATTAAAATGAAGAACTAGTAGAAGTGGAAGAATTCACTTTATTCAATTTCAAGGTTTTAATTGATAAAGATTGTTGACTTATCTAGCTTGGAATATTATGACCAATGTTGTTTGTCCTTCATTAAGAGGACCCTGAAGTCTGGGAAGCGATGCCATGAAATGCAAGAGAATTGGATTTAAGTGTAAACGGGCTGTGCAAAGTTACCTGCCTCACTTTCTCCTCTGGAACTTTCTGGATCTAGGGGCCAGATGGAGATCAGGAGATAATCCTGGGAGAGGGTTTGGCTTTTTTAAGTGAAGGTCTTTAAAGAGGACTAGCAACACTGTATCTAAGATAAGGCAGTTGAGACATTATTTTATGATTGAAGCCAGTTCCAATGATCTTGTGATGAAGAGAACCACTTACACCCAGAGAGAGGACTGTGGGAACTAAGTGTGGACTACAATATAGCATTCTCACTCTTTTTGTTGTTGTTTACTTGCATTTTACTTTCTTTCTCATTTTTTTTCCTTTTGATCTGATTTTCCTTGTGCAGCAAGATAACTGTATAAGTATATATACATATGTTGGATTTAACATATATTTTTAACATGTTTAACATATATTGGATTATGTGTTATCTAGGGGAGGAGATGGAGGCAAGAAAGGAGAATTTGGAACATAGGGTTTTGCAAGGGTCAAGTTGAAAAATTATGCATGCATATGTTTTGAAAAATAAAAAGCTTTAATTAAAAAAAGAGATATTATCTTAAAGCAATGATATTTAGAGGGGCTCCTGACAATACTTTTAGTTTATCAGAAGCATAGAAGCAATATAAATTAGCACTTAGTAATAATAACTATTTAAAATTATCCATTAAATGGTGACTCCCACCATTATACTTCAAATCCCAGTTCTGTATCCTTAAGTAAATTTCTTTGCCCAGTCCTACCCTCTTTAATATCACTATTAGCTAGAGCCTACACACACATGCACACATACACACAGACACATGCTTCCTACCCATAAAAAAAGAACTCAGATGACATTGTATACTGCTTAATATGGATGTCTTTTGTACTGTTTATCTTGCTTGTAAAAGTTGTGCTTTATATCTCTGGTGACCATTACCATGATAACAATCTTTGTTGACAAATACTTTAATGGGAAATAGATGGTCTATATGGAACTAGGATGATCACTATGTTCTGAACTGGAAAGTTAAAATAAAAGAATGATTACTAGGGATTCTTTTCTGTTCCATGGTATTTCTATTAGGGGCCTTGCACCTTAAGAGCCTTGTGATTTTGACGACAGGAAGGAAATTTCTTCCTGCTGCAGATCCGTGACCTATCTGCTTCAAGAAAATGGATATGTAGAAAACCAAATATATGGAGCAGAAAGAAGGGGTCTGATTATATTTATTTGATAAAAGAGGGATCACAGGTTTCCTTTAAAAGAGATCTACTATGACTTTTTTTTTTAAAAAAAAGAAAAGCAATGCAGCAATGGTAGATGGAGTATTGAATCTAGAATCCAGAAGAGCTATGTTAAAATCTTGCCTGTGATACCCACTATGTGAACATGAACAAGTGAATTTATCTCTTTTAGGAATAACAGCAACAATAATAACTAACAATAAGCACTTCACTTATGGGGTTATTTAGAGAATCAAATGAGATTTTATACACTTGCACACATGTAAAGTACTCTGTAAGCTTTACAATTTTCAAAATATCCATTTGTTATTATCAAAATGACTGACTTTATACACAGTTTACAAGGATTTGTTAGTTACATTAAGTGAGGCTCATCTGTATTTAACTCTAGCAATATTCTTTTTCTCCTTTCCTTATTCCACCAAAAGCCCACCAATAAGAAAGCTTTTAAGTATGAAAAAGAAGACTAAGTGAACAGAGATTGGATTAGGAAAAGAGCATCTATCATCTATCAAATCTGGTTTTATTCCTAGAATCATTAGTTTAGATCAGAATGAAGAAAATTGATGTTATTCCCTACCCCCTTTCCAGAAGTGAGAAAAGAAATACAGTGCTTCTCAAATTCTAGAGGAGAAGGGAGGAAGAAATGCTGGTATTAGTGTCCCATAATCCCACAAACAATAAAAACAAGCTGAGAATCTGAAGGGCTCTCTAGGCAGGATAAAACTCCATGTGTTAGAAGCATGGATGATTGTGAGTATTAAGGCATTAGGCTAGCATTTGAGGAAGTGCTTTGCTTTGAGGAAGATTTGGAAGAAAGCCACTTGCAGATGACAACGGTTACTATTTCACATGGAGAAATACAAATATCTGAAGTAAAGCAGCCTTTTTCCAACTTTTCTGCTTCTTCTATTCCAGTGGGTATAAAAAAAAGTTCAAGTCCAAATTCAGTAAATAAAGTAATTTAGAGATGAAGTAATTTAGAGTATATCAACTTCTAGCTCAGAGACTAGAGAAATTCCTTGTCTCACAGCCCCAAGATGACAAATCCTTTATCATACACACACAACTTAGAGATGAACAGTCTATAATAATGATGGTGGTAATCAATGTACCTCCCTTATTGTTCTGTCCTTCCTTCTTGAAGAAGACCATGGCATCAGGGAGGTGATGCTATGACATGCTAGAGAGTTGACTTTAAATGAAGAAGGATTGTGCAAAATCACCAATCTCACGTTTCCTTCCAGAACCATTTGGGTTCAAAGGCAAAATATAGGTCAGGATGACAAGAGATATCCCTGGAGGCACTGGGAGACCTTGGTCTTTTTAAATTGAGTCCTTTCAATAGGTCTCAGTAAGGTTTAGTAAGAACTGAGACAGAGAAAGGCCTCTTTTACTTAGTCAAAAAAAATCAATCTGATAGGAAAAGACCCTCAGGATAGAGCTTGCCTTGAGTCCCTCTTCTGAGGTGGGGTAAGAGGAGGGGTAAACTGGGGAAGGGACAGGACTCCAGTGCTATCAGGACAAGTTTATTCATGTCCAATTTCCCCAGATCTGTGAGTATTGCAGATGACTACATTTTTCTAAGAAAGCTGTTCTCTACACATTTTCCCTTCATGACTTGATAGAGTCTGTAAATGTTATTATTGAAGTATCTATTTATGTCTCTATACCAAAACCTTTTCTTTTTGCCCCCTGCTTCCCCTTCTATTCAACAAAGATTGGGATTTTTAAGTGGGACACTTAGAACAGGTTGTAAAAATATTTTAAAGTTAAAATCCTTCCCATGGCAAAATATAGTAATAGGTGTTGAATGTCAGAGCTCATTCTGCACAAATAAGTGTCAAGTCTCTTAATAAAAACTTCATGGCTGTGTTGCAGCATTATTCTATGATCAGTCTGGTATACTTAAGGATTAATTTCTTTTTTAAAAAATGTGAAATGCTTATAGCATAACAAATAGTTTAAACAAGTTGAGGATTTTTCCTTTTAAACATACTGTAGAATCAAATCTTATGTAAGAAACATGGTTATATATTTTTAATTCTTAAACTTTAAAGAGAATGAGACCCTTGTTTCTAGTTATTGTCTTTCCCCCTAAATCTGGATACTTGCAGAGAGTAATGTATTTTGACTGAATTTTGCTGACTTAAGTTTATAAGTAATAGCTTTGGGTTGAAAAAATTAACATCTAAGAAGCCATTTTTTCTTAAATACTATGACCACAGTTCAGAACAATGGCCATGAAGTCTTTAGTGACTGGGATAGGACCTTAAGGTTCAAATAATTAGATTTCTCATAGGTATGGCTAAGAGAAAGACAATGCTTTTTCATTCCTTTAGGTTTTGCCCTGAAAGCAATTTAATATCAACAGTGAATGAAAACTGATTACTAAGTGTGAACACAGGATTGCAAATCTAGGGTTAAAAGCAGGGGTGATGCTGGATCAAGCTCATACCAACTAACTTGTGCCCACTAGGTAATTTTTCAGTGTGGAAATTTATATTTTGGAAATTAGCAAATGTTACAAATAAGGGCTTGACTTACTGTTTTGTTGATTGTCTAGACTTAAGAAAAATGTAGGAAATTTTAAAATAATAATAACTTAAAAACATGTTTGTGTACATGTATATCTTTTCCTCTGGGGGAATGGTTGTTATACATCTACTAGCACTCCACTGAAAAAGGGACTTGACTCCAGATGAAAAAAAAAAAGGACAACAGCATTAAGTGAATTAACTAAGGTCACATCCTAGGTTGAATTTGAGTCCAGGTCTTTTAGACTACCAGAGCTGCACTACTCTCTAGACAAAACAATTAGATGAATGTCTATTATGTGCCAGGCATTGTGCTAGGAACTAGAGATAGCAAGTAAAAAATTAAGCACACTCTGACCTAAGAGACTTTATATTATTCATAGTGTTTAATGTGCCACTAATTTGGTCATTAATCTAATAATACATTTTGACATCTCGTGTCAATACTCTTGTGGACAGGTAACTTTTCATCTTTGCTTTGCTTCTTTAACTAAATTGTAAGCTTACTGAGGAAAAGAATTATATTTTATGCTTTATTGTATATCTCATAATATCTAGCTCAATGAATTGCACATAATAGGAGCTTGATGAATGATTGTTGATTGGATTTCAAAAGCTGGTGCACCATTTAGAACCACATTGTGTGCTTTAATGGCACACAAAGATATATAATTAGTACCTTTCTCATTATTTTCAATTGTTATAAATCACTTAGTCTAATCCTGATTGTAGCTGCAGTAGTGATTGATTCCTATAAATCTGTGACGCCATCAATGTTGGTATTCACTACATCAATATAAATCACAGTTTCTATGTGCTAGAAGCATTCTTCCCTCCCTCCCTTCCTTTCTTCATCTCTCCTTTCTTTACTTCCTCCCTTCTTTCCTTTTCGCTCCCTCTTTGCTCTCTCTTTCCTTTCTTCCTTCTTTTCTTCCCTCCCTTTCTTCCTCATTCTTTCTTTTTTCTTTAATTAGTGGAAAATTCTAAGGTATCTTTCTCTTCTTCCACATTCAAGCCACAAACCTGACCCTCCTCCTTTTCTGATCACATATTTCCTCAATGATATCTTTTATGTTATTTCTTATATGTAGATAATTTTTGGAAATAGGCCACAGTCTTTTTGCACTTACTATGTGGTTCTCTGTTGTTCTTTGGGTCACTTGAACACTTTGATTCCTTAAAGATGCTGATAGTTCAATATTCATAACCATTGTTGAGAGAACATATCTTAAAAAGTTCAATATTCATAACCATTGTTGAGAGAACATATCTTAAAAAGATGCATCTTTGTGCTAGAGAGCAATTTGGAGTCATTAAAAGCACTATAAAATTTCCCAAATACAATCTAATTCATTGTCTTTTTCCAATTTCTTTCTAGATCAGCTTATTGTTCATATGTAGTTTCTGTCCCAGATAGATATATTGAAATTCTAATTCCATGGAATGACCTTTAAACTGCATGTTATATCTGGACATTAGACCTTTTTCATCTATTTTGTTTTGAATTGTTGGTGGTGGTGGTAGTATGGATTGCCAGACCAATCTGCTTTCATTGGAGAGTCCCTATATTATTCTATGGCTTAAAAATTATACAATATCATCTGTAATGGGCTGAGGCTTGAGTTGATGCACTGAGGTCCCAAGCACATGAGGCTAAATAGTAATTGGACCATACTCTATTAATATATAAGCTTGGAGAAAGAATGGCCCCCACCCACTCTTTGTGCAAGTCCTGATGTGTTGTATAAGAAATGACGATTTTGGTGGGTGGAGGCAGGGGAGTGGAAAAGGTTATATATTAATAGAGTATGGTCCAATTACTATTTAGCCTCATGTGCTTGGGACCTTAGTGCATCAACTCAAGCCTCAGCCCATTACAATCATCTATAAAGGTAGCTAGGTGGCACAGTAGACAATTAAATAGTACAGTAGATAGAATGCTGGGCATAAAACCAAGAAGAAGAGAGTTCAAATTCAGCTTCAGACACTTTCTACTATGTGGTCCTGGTCCACTTAATCTCTGTCTGCATGAATTTCTTCAATTATAAAACAGCTATAATAATAACACTTACCTCCCAGGATTGCTGTGAAATAAAATAACACAGGTAAAAGTTTAGCACAGTGTCTACATAAAGAGGCACTTAATAAATGCTTATTTCTTTCCCTTTATAAATGGAGGACCTTGTCAAATACATGGAATCCTCCTTCCACTTTTAATTTGCACAAAATTTTTACTCTCTTTATGAGTTTGGCAAACAACTTTGATGGGCACATATTTCACTATTTTGTCCTTATCTAAATGTTGTTTAGCCTGAGATCAGAGAGTGATAACTTTAGAGCTGAAAGGACATTGGAGGACATTGAGTTTGTGCCCTTCATTTTCCATATAAGGAGTCTGAGAAACTTCCTCAGTGTCAAATAGCTAGTAAGTATCAGAGACAGAATTTGAACTGACTATCAAAAGAGGACCTTAAAACTTCATAGCAATGGGGAAAACACAGGGTTAGTCAGTATCCTCTGGAAAGTTTTCTGTCAAGCATCACATAGCACCCAGTGCTAAGTAAAAACATCTTATGATTAGACTGTCTCTTCCTTATGGTCCTACTCCCTTTTAGGGTATTGAGTCCAGCTTGTATGCCAAGAACATTGATTCTTATAAACCATTGAGGCCTATATATTTAATTATAAATCTGATTCTTAAGTATTGGTAAACTGATACAATTCTCAATCAATATTTCAATTCATAATTAATAAGTGATGCAAAATAAAGTGGGGTATTCATTTTCAATTTTGCAATCTGATCCTTTCTCATATGTTTATGAAGGATACTCTCAATATGTTTTTAAATCATTCTTTAAAAGTTTTAAAATGATGAAAAAACAGGCATATATGTCAGTTTTTATTGATAATCTCTTGGTTTCCTTTTGGAGGTATTAATATTTTTCATGATTTTTTCATCCATTTGATATCTTTTCTTCCTTGTGATATCTTACAAATGATACTGCAATATTTTCATAAATATTGTGGATTGGCTGGTTGGTTTATTCTAGGGTTGTGTTATTTCCCAGATTGATTTTTTAAATTTGTTCTTGGCCTTCTAAACTTTGTCTTCTTAAGGACAATTTCTATTTTTTATATAAAACACAAGGTTCCTTTGTAATTGATTAGGAAAATAAATCATGATAGAAATTATGGAAATGTATTCCATTTTCTGTCTATTTGTTGTTCTCCTGCCACTTTTATCTTGGGATGAAATGCCCTTGGAATGTGGATTACTGGGACTTAGAAATGCACTCATTTGTGCTATTCTGTCTTGCAATACTATTCTTTTGAAACTCATTACTGCATTTTGTTTGTGTATGTGAGATGTTCAAAGAGGACTAGCACATCTAGTTTGAGGACTTGCTGAACCCCTTTCAGGCTGCTCATCCACTTTTCATGCCAGGGTAAATAGAAAATGATTAACAGAGGGAAGGTACTTGAACTTTGAGGGTTGAAAATGGCTTCCTATAGAAGATGGGATTTTAGTTGGGACTTAAAGGAAGTCATATCTTAATATAAATCATCCATCCCTGAAGCTCATTGAGATCTTTGTGGTTCCTGTTTTTGTTATCTAACAAGTTAGTTATTCTCAGCTTTTATCACCTGTTATTTTGGTAAATTATTGATAAAAATGTTCAACAGTTTGAGTTTAGGATAGTTACCCATGTCACTCAGTATTTCTCTTAAGTTTACACTGATCCATTCAAATATTCTTTAGTCTTGTCATTCAGTTCTTTGCCACATGCAATAGATGTTGGTGTATGAGCTAAAGTAAGTTTCAAATTGAACTCTTAAATAATATTTCTTATTGCCTCAGATATAGCACCTAGGCATTTCATTCATTTTCTTTTCTCAGAAGGACCTGGGAGCCATTTAGCTGCAACGTTCTTTGTCTTCTGGTTTTATTTATGTGGAGAATATTAACATTGACAAAATTCCATTGCCCAGTAGTATGCCAATTTGTTGGTCACTGGAAAAATATCTTGCCTCTGGCTTACCAAAGTATGTTATTAATAGACTGCCTAAAATCTGTGTAATTCTTAGTATTCTCTCTCACTCTGCCACCATCACCACAGAAATGAAAGGAGACCACACAAGACTGAGGACCATTTTTCATTTTTCTTTGATTGTTGAGCGGCTAGATCACTGGCAATGGGACTCTGTATACTTAGAGAAATCCTTGACCAGAAGGCAGAATTTCTCATTGTGACCACATTCAAATCTTTTCCAGCATGATAAAATTTGCTAGAGCTTGCATCCTACCAGCATAGTCATTGAGAATCTAGTATTATTTCTAGGTTAATCAGTAAGTCAGTCAATGAGTATTCATGAAGTGTCTTACTTGGTATCAGGCACGTGCTAAGTGTCAGGCAGTGTGCTAAGACACTAGGGACACACAGAAAGGCAAAACATAATCATCAGAAACATGAGAGATGGGTTTTTTTAGGAAGGCTTTTTTATTATGGATCTTTAATTCTCATGAACATATAAGAACTTAACACTTAGATATCAGAGATGGAGATATAGGGTTATTGAAATAGCTTAAAATCATGATGCAATTCCAGTCTCAATAGGCAACAACTGGCGTTCTATTAAATCTGGATTTGTGTTGATGGCTTGTAAGTGGTCTCCAAACTCCTATGTTTGGCATTTAAATATTGTCACAATCTGGCTCCAAACTTTCTTCACAGACTGATTTCCTATTACTCTTTCTTGTTTAATCTACATTCCAGGCAAATGGATTTACTGGCTGTGCCCCATTGGGGACATTCCATATCCTGCCTGTGTCTTTGCTCAAGCTGTCACCTGTGTGTGGAATGATGTCTCTCATCTCCATTTTGTGGAATAATTTCCTTCTTATAGACTCAGTTTAAGTGCCACCTCTTACAGGAGGTTTCCCTGGGTCCCTTCAAACCATTAGCATTCCCCATAAAATTAGTTTTTATTTTGCATTTCTTTCTCTGAGCATATGCTATTTCTTACCAGAAAAATGTAAGCTCCTTATACTGTCCTGAAGAACAGGGACTGCTTCATTTTTGTTTCTACATTTCTAACACCTAGCACAGTACTCCACAATTAGTCATTATTGTTGTTTGTCCTTCATTTTTTAAAGATAAGCAATGATACCATGAGGTGATGTCTTGACTTGTGGGTAAATTGAATTTAAATGAGACAGAGTTGCACAAAATCTTCAGTCTCATTTTCTTCCAGGGTTATCAAAATCCAATGGCAGGACAAAAGTCGGGATGACTTACTTGATAATGGCCTGGGATTGCATTTTTGATATCTGACCAAACAACAAATGAGCCACAGCACCTGCTTAGTGGCCTTCATGGTGGTTGTAACAAATTGTTCTTATTCACCCATTCCACTGGGAGAAGTCTTTATATGCTTAGAGGTAGAAATTAAGTTTAATACTCCAAAGAACCTGATGTGGGCACAGAAGCAGAAGAACAGCATGAAATCCAAGGAAGAGGGAAGAAGTCTAGGCCAGTGAAAAGGACATCTCCACATGGAAAGAAAGCATTGGAGTAGAAGACAAAAAACATTTGACTTGAATCAAGTCTCCACTTCTAAATAGACACTTAGAAAACAGTACAATTGAATTGAATTCAAACAATTTTAAACTCCCTTCTCTAGCCTATATCTCTTTATCTTTTTCACAGGGATAGATTGAGAGACTTTGTCATTTTTTTAGCTAAACTCTAGGTAGACTTTGTCTGTACAAAAGTCAAGTCAAGCAATCTGTTCAAAAACAAGTAACAAAAAAAAAAAACAAAAAAATAAAGTGAATCTAAAATGACATTTTTGATGAAATAAAGGGTTTTTTGTTTGATTTTTTAGTTTTACTATCACTTTTTAAAATAGTATTTTATTTTTCCAAATACATGCAAAGATAGTTCTCAACACTTAGTTACAATCCAATATAGGTTGAACATGTGTGATTCCTTTTAAACATATCTCCATATTCATTATGATGCACAAAAAAAAAAATCAAAAGGGAGAAAAATATGAGAAAGGAAAAAAAAAACAAGCAAACAAACAACAACAAAAAAGGATGAAAAATACTGTGCTTTTTTGCATATTTAGTCTCCATAGTTTTCTCTCCAGGTGGCACTTTTCATCACAAGTCTATTGGAATGACCTTAAATTCTCTCATTGTTGAAAAGAGCCACGTCCATCACACTTGATCATCACATAATCTTCTGGTTACTGTGTGCAATGTTCTTTTGGTTCTGTTCACTTTACTTAGCATTAGTTCATGTAAGTTTTTGCAGGCTTCTCTCAAATCAGCCTCTTCATTTTTTCACATAGAATAATAATATTCCATTACATTCATATACAATGACTTATTCAGTCATTCCCCAACTGATAGGCATTAATTTCCAGTTCTCTGCCACTTCAAAATGGGCTGCTACCAACATTTTTGCATATGTGGGGTCCTTTTCCAAATAGTTTTTAATGACCACATTTTCCATTCATAATATTCTAAAATTTTGATAGAAAAATTAAAGTTAACTTTCTTGTCTTTAATTTTGAAGACCCATCTTTTTCCTTTTTAAAAAAAAATCAAGAAAACATTTTCCCATTGCCAGTCAAATGGAAGATCTCTTATATTTCACAGCTTTTCAAAGATTGTTAATAGTGACTCTGCAATCATATTTGCCAATAATCTTTCAGCATCTTGACATATACTTTTCCACTCCCCCTACACCTGATGACTTGAAATTATTGAGGACATTTAGAAACTTAATATGACTTATCTTTAGTTTGATTTTTTAGTTTTACTATCACTTTTTAAAATAGTATTTTATTTTTCCAAATACATGCAAAGATAGTTCTCAACACTTAGTTACAATCCAATATAGGTTGAACATGTGTGATTCCTTTTAAACATATCTCCATATTCATTATGATGCACAAAAAAAAAATCAAAAGGGAGAAAAATATGAGAAAGGAAAAAAAAAACAAGCAAACAAACAACAACAAAAAAGGATGAAAAATACTGTGCTTTTTTGCATATTTAGTCTCCATAGTTTTCTCTCCAGGTGGCACTTTTCATCACAAGTCTATTGGAATGACCTTAAATTCTCTCATTGTTGAAAAGAGCCACGTCCATCACACTTGATCATCACATAATCTTCTGGTTACTGTGTGCAATGTTCTTTTGGTTCTGTTCACTTTACTTAGCATTAGTTCATGTAAGTTTTTGCAGGCTTCTCTCAAATCAGCCTCTTCATTTTTTCACATAGAATAATAATATTCCATTACATTCATATACAATGACTTATTCAGTCATTCCCCAACTGATAGGCATTAATTTCCAGTTCTCTGCCACTTCAAAATGGGCTGCTACCAACATTTTTGCATATGTGGGGTCCTTTTCCAAATAGTTTTTAATGACCACATTTTCCATTCATAATATTCTAAAATTTTGATAGAAAAATTAAAGTTAACTTTCTTGTCTTTAATTTTGAAGACCCATCTTTTTCCTTTTTAAAAAAAAATCAAGAAAACATTTTCCCATTGCCAGTCAAATGGAAGATCTCTTATATTTCACAGCTTTTCAAAGATTGTTAATAGTGACTCTGCAATCATATTTGCCAATAATCTTTCAGCATCTTGACATATACTTTTCCACTCCCCCTACACCTGATGACTTGAAATTATTGAGGACATTTAGAAACTTAATATGACTTATCTTTAGCTTCATATTTCTTTTCACTATTTTTTGTGTTATTCTTCCCAGTCTGAAAATAATTCTTGGCAGAGAAAACAAAGGCAAAATGACATTGAGTAGTCTTGTTGTTTCTTTAGCAAAGGTCCCATTCATTCTAAACAGAAATAGCCCCCAAGATAGCATAAAAAACAAACTAAATGAAAGAATTTTATTGTCCTTATTCTTTATTGCTAGTTTTAGTTCCTTCTGAGTTTTAGTGTTCTTAAAAGAAGCAGCCAGGTATTATGAAGAGTCAGGAAGACCTAGATTCAAATTCCAATTCTGACATACTAGCTATGTTGCCTTCAATAGGTCTCTTATTCCAGTACTTTTTGACTATGTAGTCTTCAAGAAAATAAGTTATAGAGAAAATATCCACTTGAATTGGTAAAGGAAGGTCCATGAAAGAAATCACAGGTCTAGTCATCTCTATTCCATTCAAATTTCAAAATCCACTGTATGTTGGTAGTTAATACAAATAGCTGTTGGTAATGATGCATAAGTAGGAAATTTAGTAACACATTCCTTAGCATCTTCTTTTGCTGATTTATACTTTAGCTAGATGTGAATTAAGTTCTGGATGACATACTTAAGGAAGCATATTAATGATCTGGATCAGACTCAAAGAGTAAGGCAAGTTGGAGAGTGAAGGAAGGAAGAAAAGAAGGAAGGAAGGGAGGGAAGGAGGAAGGAAAGACACAAGGAAGAAGGGGAAGAGAAGGGAAGGAAGACAGGAGAAAGAAAGGAAGAGAAGGAGTAAAGGAAGAAGGAAAGAAACAAGGAAGAGAGAGGAGGAGGGAAGGAAAGAGGATAGGATGGAAAGAAGGAAGGAAGGGAGAAAGGAAGGAAAGAAGAAGGACAGGATGGAAAGAAGGAAGGAAGGGAGAGAGGAAGGAAGGAAGAATGGAATAAAGGAAGGAAGGAAGTGAGGGAGGGAAGATGGATGAAAACAAAAAAAAAATTAAGCATTAGTTATTTACAGGAACTTGCTTGGTACTAGGGAGATAAATATAGGCAAAAAGAAAATCATCCTTTACCCACATTTACCCACATACTAGAGCTTGCATTCTCATGGAGGAAGACCACACACAAAAGGAAGCTCTCTCTCTCTCTCTCTCTCTCTCTCTCTCTCTCTCTCTCTCTCTCTCTCTCTCTCTCTCTCTCTCTCTTTCTCTCCTTTTCTCCCTCCCTCCCTTCCTGCCTCCTTCTTTTCCTCTCTCCCTTCCTGCCTCTCCCTTTTCTCTGCCTGTGTCTTCTCTCTGTGTCTCTTTGTTTCTGTGTATGTGTGAGGGGAAGGGATAATAAAAATATTCAATACTGGGGAATGATTTTGAAGTCCAGAAAGTCAGGAACAGGAACATGATTGTAATAAGAATAAAAACAGGCAAACTAGGCATTTATATAAAATGAAGACTCTAAGAAGACCTCCCCAATGATCTTTCCAGATGATCAGAACCTTTTCTAAAGTATCTAGAACTTAACCCATTATTCTAAATGTGGTCAGAGCACATTAGAATGCCAGGGAACTATTATCTCTTTATTCTTGGAAGTTGTGCTTCTCCTTACGTGTTCTCTGAAAATCCCTACTGGATTCTTTCTCAGAACCTAGCTGTCCCTTTTCTTCCTCAAACATGAATTGTCTAGTCTTTTTCTTACTCTTTTTTTCCTTCTTCTTTTAGAGGACCTTTAGTAGGTCAGCTCTAATGTTTTGTATTGAAAGCAACCATTTTAAAGAGAAAAAAATATGTAAGCATATGAATACTTCCTGGCTAAGGTGTAAATGGAAAGGTTGAGAAAAATACATTCATCAGGCACCCTGACATTTAAATTCCAGTGGTTTGATGAGGAAAACCAGATTCCATCAGTTATGTTTCAGGGAAAAGGAGTCCTTTGACAATGATTTTAGCAGACGTAACCTTAATTATGTGGCTGCTAGGACGTTTTACTAATTTGCTGTTTCATTCCTTAAATAGATTTAGGTCAGATTTTATTGCTTTTGACCAAAGGCCATCGCAAGACTTAGGAAGCAAAGAGCAGACTCAGGGTGACCTTCTGTGTAGGCTAATTCTAGAAATGAAGAAAACTGTAATTGTACCTCTTACAAGGGTTAAACCACTTAATGGGTTAAACAAATGGAGGTTTTGGTTTTTGACTTTAACTGGCTTAATACTGGATAAATTAAGGGAGTAAAAACATCCCTGAGAGACGAGAGAGAGGGCCCTGGGACTCCAGATTGTTGAGGTACTCTCCCACAGCAGGGAGTTTTTCTGTACCCTCCCTTCCTCCTATCTTTCTTTTCCCATGGACTAATTTTATTCTGGCTGCTAGTGTATGTCATCAGGTTCACAGTCTTTAATTCATAGTAAGTCCTAAGTTATTGCACACTAGCTCAGGAAGAAAGGCATCCTATAAATTCAAGGTACATAATAATACATTATTATTATTAATAAAAATCTTGTAGCAGTATTGCCCCATGGTAATTGGAATGAACCTACCAAGACTCTTAATGTTTCTACATTGACATTTACTTGACAGTTCAGTGCTCTTACTTTCTTTGCGGGGTTTATGTCATGGTATCCTTGTTATGAAGGTACCTGGCAAATATACCAACAATTGGACTTTGTCCAAGTGATGTCCGCTCATATACTTTTCCACTCCCCCTACACCTGATGACTTGAAATTATTGAGGACATTTAGAAACTTAATATGACTTATCTTTAGCTTCATATTTCTTTTCACTATTTTTTGTGTTATTCTTCCCAGTCTGAAAATAATTCTTGGCAGAGAAAACAAAGGCAAAATGACATTGAGTAGTCTTGTTGTTTCTTTAGCAAAGGTCCCATTCATTCTAAACAGAAATAGCCCCCAAGATAGCATAAAAAACAAACTAAATGAAAGAATTTTATTGTCCTTATTCTTTATTG
This sequence comes from Antechinus flavipes, assembly GCF_016432865.1. Classification (NCBI taxonomy): domain Eukaryota; kingdom Metazoa; phylum Chordata; class Mammalia; order Dasyuromorphia; family Dasyuridae; genus Antechinus; species Antechinus flavipes. The sequence continues at coordinate 415,048,393 of NC_067400.1, forward strand.
CTAGTTTTAGTTCCTTCTGAGTTTTAGTGTTCTTAAAAGAAGCAGCCAGGTATTATGAAGAGTCAGGAAGACCTAGATTCAAATTCCAATTCTGACATACTAGCTATGTTGCCTTCAATAGGTCTCTTATTCCAGTACTTTTTGACTATGTAGTCTTCAAGAAAATAAGTTATAGAGAAAATATCCACTTGAATTGGTAAAGGAAGGTCCATGAAAGAAATCACAGGTCTAGTCATCTCTATTCCATTCAAATTTCAAAATCCACTGTATGTTGGTAGTTAATACAAATAGCTGTTGGTAATGATGCATAAGTAGGAAATTTAGTAACACATTCCTTAGCATCTTCTTTTGCTGATTTATACTTTAGCTAGATGTGAATTAAGTTCTGGATGACATACTTAAGGAAGCATATTAATGATCTGGATCAGACTCAAAGAGTAAGGCAAGTTGGAGAGTGAAGGAAGGAAGAAAAGAAGGAAGGAAGGGAGGGAAGGAGGAAGGAAAGACACAAGGAAGAAGGGGAAGAGAAGGGAAGGAAGACAGGAGAAAGAAAGGAAGAGAAGGAGTAAAGGAAGAAGGAAAGAAACAAGGAAGAGAGAGGAGGAGGGAAGGAAAGAGGATAGGATGGAAAGAAGGAAGGAAGGGAGAAAGGAAGGAAAGAAGAAGGACAGGATGGAAAGAAGGAAGGAAGGGAGAGAGGAAGGAAGGAAGAATGGAATAAAGGAAGGAAGGAAGTGAGGGAGGGAAGATGGATGAAAACAAAAAAAAAATTAAGCATTAGTTATTTACAGGAACTTGCTTGGTACTAGGGAGATAAATATAGGCAAAAAGAAAATCATCCTTTACCCACATTTACCCACATACTAGAGCTTGCATTCTCATGGAGGAAGACCACACACAAAAGGAAGCTCGCTCTCTCTCTCTCTCTCTCTCTCTCTCTCTCTCTCTCTCTCTCTCTCTCTTTCTCTCCCTTTCTCCCTCCCTCCCTTCCTGCCTCCTTCTTTTCCTCTCTCCCTTCCTGCCTCTCCCTTTTCTCTGCCTGTGTCTTCTCTCTGTGTCTCTTTGTTTCTGTGTATGTGTGAGGGGAAGGGATAATAAAAATATTCAATACTGGGGAATGATTTTGAAGTCCAGAAAGTCAGGAACAGGAACATGATTGTAATAAGAATAAAAACAGGCAAACTAGGCATTTATATAAAATGAAGACTCTAAGAAGACCTCCCCAATGATCTTTCCAGATGATCAGAACCTTTTCTAAAGTATCTAGAACTTAACCCATTATTCTAAATGTGGTCAGAGCACATTAGAATGCCAGGGAACTATTATCTCTTTATTCTTGGAAGTTGTGCTTCTCCTTACGTGTTCTCTGAAAATCCCTACTGGATTCTTTCTCAGAACCTAGCTGTCCCTTTTCTTCCTCAAACATGAATTGTCTAGTCTTTTTCTTACTCTTTTTTTCCTTCTTCTTTTAGAGGACCTTTAGTAGGTCAGCTCTAATGTTTTGTATTGAAAGCAACCATTTTAAAGAGAAAAAAATATGTAAGCATATGAATACTTCCTGGCTAAGGTGTAAATGGAAAGGTTGAGAAAAATACATTCATCAGGCACCCTGACATTTAAATTCCAGTGGTTTGATGAGGAAAACCAGATTCCATCAGTTATGTTTCAGGGAAAAGGAGTCCTTTGACAATGATTTTAGCAGACGTAACCTTAATTATGTGGCTGCTAGGACGTTTTACTAATTTGCTGTTTCATTCCTTAAATAGATTTAGGTCAGATTTTATTGCTTTTGACCAAAGGCCATCGCAAGACTTAGGAAGCAAAGAGCAGACTCAGGGTGACCTTCTGTGTAGGCTAATTCTAGAAATGAAGAAAACTGTAATTGTACCTCTTACAAGGGTTAAACCACTTAATGGGTTAAACAAATGGAGGTTTTGGTTTTTGACTTTAACTGGCTTAATACTGGATAAATTAAGGGAGTAAAAACATCCCTGAGAGACGAGAGAGAGGGCCCTGGGACTCCAGATTGTTGAGGTACTCTCCCACAGCAGGGAGTTTTTCTGTACCCTCCCTTCCTCCTATCTTTCTTTTCCCATGGACTAATTTTATTCTGGCTGCTAGTGTATGTCATCAGGTTCACAGTCTTTAATTCATAGTAAGTCCTAAGTTATTGCACACTAGCTCAGGAAGAAAGGCATCCTATAAATTCAAGGTACATAATAATACATTATTATTATTAATAAAAATCTTGTAGCAGTATTGCCCCATGGTAATTGGAATGAACCTACCAAGACTCTTAATGTTTCTACATTGACATTTACTTGACAGTTCAGTGCTCTTACTTTCTTTGCGGGGTTTATGTCATGGTATCCTTGTTATGAAGGTACCTGGCAAATATACCAACAATTGGACTTTGTCCAAGTGATGTCCGCTCATCTGCTCTTCCTTCCCCTCCCTGCTGTGAAAGCCAGAGCTGTTATGATTGAACACTAATTGTTCCAGGGCTCCTCATGATCTTATTCTGTAAGAATTTAAGCCTGGGCTCCTAAAATCCAGAATGGCTTTGAGAAACCCCAGAACTGTGAGTCTAAACCAAGGCAATCTTCGTAGTCCCAATGCTATGGGAAGAAGACATCTGATTTTCTTCCAATTTAGGTTGCCATTGGAGACAGTTAGAGGATCAGGGCCAGATCTAGAGTCCAGAAGACTGAAGTTTGAACTTTATCTCATATATGTATTAGCTACATTGCTTGGGACAAGTATTTTTAGGCCCTAATTTCCTCTCCCACTCCCCTATAAAAACGAGAAAGTTGGATTAGATGGCCATCAAAGCTCCTTCTAACTCTAACTCTTACTTTAGGATCCAATGAGCTAATTGATTACTACAGTTATCTCTTCTACAACACCAGAAGGTAGGGGAGCAGCATCCCAGTGATCTTGAAAATCCCTATCAATTTTTTTGGCACTCCTTCCATGCCTTCATACTTCAAAAGTTTCTAAACTTTTTCTGTGTTGTGGGCTAGCCTTTGAGTATTGTTTGTGGCTTCTGCAAAACTCCCCCCAAATTCCCATTTAATTTCTTTTTTGCAAGGCAATCAGAATTGAGTGACTTGCCAAGGGTCACAGAGCTAGTAAGTGTCAAGTGTCTGAGGATGGATCTAAACTCAGGTCCTCCTGGTGCTCTATCCTCTAACCACCTAGCTATAATCCCCACCTCCATTTAATTTCTTATGCCAATCCACAATATATCAAAACTTTGATAGGGTAAGTCATAATGTGGAAGGAATAATTGTAGTTGTATAATCTCGACTCCAGAACCAGAATTTTATCATACATAGAGTCAAGAATGAGTTGAGTACAAATCCCATTTCAAACTTTTAAAAGCTCTATGACCTGAGGGACATCATTTAATTTCAGTTGATTTCAGTTTTTTCACCTATAAAATTAGAATAATAATACCTGCCCCACGGAGTTTTGAATTCAATAAAATGAAATAATAATTGGGTAACACTCGTGGTTACCCATGTCTTAAAATACCATATTGATGTCAGTTATTAGTATTAATATTATCCAGAGTTATAGATAGTGCAGAGAGATTCCATGGCTTCCAGGGGTAGATGGGGGTGGAGGGAATAGAGGAGAGATTCTAATTTGCTTTGAGAAGAGTGGAGGGTGGGGGGTGGCGGGGAGAAGGTTCTGTTCATTTCACATCTGAAATTTCCTATGATAGCTGTGGAGAGGAGCAGCTCATTCTGATTCCAAACTGACAAACTTTGTACTTTTCCACTTCAATATCTTAGCTCATCCCATTTCTTTCAGCTTGTTAGCCCAACGATTAGGAGAAAGCTGAGCTGGCAGCAGTTGTCAAGCTGAAGGGACTTTGAAGGAATTTTGGTTCAACCTCCTCATGTTACAAATGTAGAAACAGGCTCAGGGAGAGATAGAGAGGTTTGTTTGAGGTCACCGAAGTAGAAAAGAGCAAATGCCAGTTTCTAGTCAAAGTCCTTTTTAAGTTTAGTGACTTTTCCATGATCACAGTGCCTCCCATGCTTCCCAGTAGAAAGTCAACCATTTATAAGGCAAGAGTTTCTGTTGAAGAGAATGAGACTCATTAAGATTCAGAGTAGGTGGTAGTAAAGAAGATGATTCCTTTCCATAATCATCTTTTGTAAAGAAATAGCCTAGATCCTCCTTCCTTCCTTCCTTCCTTCCTTCCTTCCTTCCTTCCTTCCTTCCTTCCTTCCTTCCTTCCTTCCTTCCTTCCTTCCTTTCTTCCTTCCTTCCTTCCTTCCCTCTTTCTTTTCTTTTTCTTTCCCCTTAGCACATTACCTGATACATAGTAAGTGTTTAATAAATGTGTTACAAGGAATAATAACTTCCAGAATAATACATATGATTGTAGATGGAATGGTTTGGGGAATCCAATTGCTGAAAATGATCTCAGCCCAAAATGACATTCACACTTTTTGTTTCCAAAACGAGAATCCTCTGGGCAAACTCAAGAGGCACCTAAAACTTTAAGAAACTCAAAGAAGATTAGTGCTGAAAATCAGGATTCACAGGAAATTTTTAATTAGAAACAGGCCTACCCATCAACATTACCATAGTTATTTTTGCCCATAGACCTCCTACCTGACATATCTTTTTTATACAAATGGAATGGTAAAGAGTGAGAGAACTAGCTATTGTGACAACTCATATCAACTAATGTTTAGATGGAGATTATTTGGCCTTTCAAGGCACTATAAAATGATACTTATTTACTTATTCACTCACTTATTAATTTATATGTTCATTATTTCATCTTTTCTTCCTTCCTTCTCTTTTTTCCTCCTTTATTTCATTCATCTATCCATTCATTCATTTTTCCTTTATCTATCTGTCTGTATGTCTATCTATCTATCTGTCTGTCTGTCTATATTCCCAGGAAAAGAGGTGAATTGTGGCCAGGATTAATTACTGAGATCTAAATGGAAGCACCATTCTTATTCTTTTCAATGATTTCAGTGGTTTGGATTAGAGCAGAGAGAATTTAGGCCTATAACAACCTGGATTTAACTGCAGTCTACAATTGCCTTAGAATTAGAGCCCAAAAAAGAATTAAAAATAGCCTTTCAGTATCTGTGGTACTATCTTATTGATTGTTTGGGCATTATAAATATCTGGCTATGCCCTTCAGATTAGCCAACATGCCTACAACTGTCTGCCTGCTGACTAATGAGGGTTTGGCAGACCTTCTTGATCAATATGTCATGCCCTATTTGGGTGACATTCTGAATCTTTTTTATTTCTTAGCATGAATAGAAACATATTGTACAGAGAAATACTCACCAAGCTACTTAAAAATAAATCTGAAAAGTATATATTTTACTAGACCCAAGTATTTTTCTTTGGAGTTTCTGCTAGGTACTAAAGGGTGATGATGAACCAATGCATGTACCTGCTGCATTAAATAAACCTCACCAGCTAAGTCCTGCAACAATTTTTAGGTATGAGACAGTTTTATAGAAAATTCATTTTAGAGTTGGAATCACAAAACTAATGGAGACCCTCACATACTTAATAAATGTACAAGTGGGAGTAAAAAAGGAGAGGGTTTTTATTAACACAGAAGATACTGGCAAATGTGTCCTTTTATAACATCTAAATGTTTGCTGCCTCTCTTTACCCCTTTTCTTTCTTCTACCCCTGTTTGGAGTGTAGAAGCAGATAACTCTAGATAGGTTTTGGAGAAAAACTAACTCAAAATTCGTTAGAAAAATAAGGATGATGGAAGAAAATTTTTGTTTTATTTCTTAAGTTCAGAATAAAATAAATACATATTTTTAAAAGAAAAATAAGTTTTTTAAAAAGGAAAAAGGATGAGTTGAAGTCTAAAGCTATATATCTCACAGTCAGATATTGCTCCAACCAGTAGAATTCAATATTAAAAAAATACAATTCATTGGAAATTGTTTGCAAACAAGGCTGACTTAGAGACATAATGATATCACATGCAGGCAGCCAGCATCCATTTTGCATCTTTATTGGGCCATAATAACAGCTTAGTTTATTTTGAAGAAATTCAGATCTCTTCATGACTTGTAGGAATTATTGTTTTCATGTCTTTTCCCCTTTCCTGTGTGCTTGTGGAAGAAACATATAATGCTGATATGCCATCTACTGCATTATCAAGAGGAAATCCTATAGGCTCACCAATACACCATGTTTATTGGTTATTTTGGAAAGGTAAGTATTATGGAAAAGTTGGGCATGGGATATTTAGCATTATTACCCCAAAACCCCGTCTTCAGTAATAGTGTGTAAAAGAGGGCCTAGTAGAAATTATGAGGGCTGCTACAGATATTAAAGATGCTTCCCCAACCATGGCATTGGGTGGACTTTATTTTGTAATTGTATACAGTCTTTTCAAGGGAATTCCAATTGTGTGCTACTCAAAAGACCAGTCTCAGCATATAGATTACCATGACTCATATTAGTTATTTATACATTATGCAAGATTGTGTCACTTGGTCCCTCCATCTTCTTTGTGGTCTTGTATAAATGTTTGTGTTATTGTCTTGGATATAGGTCCACAGTTTGCAGTCAAGTTTTGGACAGATTTTTTAAAAAAGGAATTAAAGTAATGAGTATTATTGCCTGCAATTCACAGATGCATGAAACCATGGATCATGCATATCAGGACAACAACAGTATCTATACTTTTATAACACATATCCCTAAAATTGCATTAAGTTCTATTCTTTCTAATGGTAGTTTGCTAAAAATAACATGAAACATTCTGCCCTTAGAAACTCAAATATTTAGGTAGCCTCTGGATACATCCCCATATATGAGTCCAGTGGTCATACCAGGGACTCAACCAATTCTACCACTGAAGAATCATAAGTATCATTTTCACAGAAGAAGCATTCAACAAGCATTCAAGTAGTATTGGGAATAGGGAAGAAAAATAACAGCATTGAGGGAGTATAAAGACTCCATTGTTACAACCTTGAGACCAAATCTGGCTAGATTACATATTTGCCCTAGTATTTAGGGCCTGAGTAGAGTTCTAAGTAACAGATAGTCAGATCTTTTTATAATGTTTTGATGACCGTTTTTTTTATTTGATTTGGAAATACTTCAAACTTATAAGATTTGTTTAGTTTTTTATATCTCATGCTTCAAACTAGGAGGTATACATGATTTCCAAAATATATAGAGGGAATGACCTACTGCTATGTAGATGGGATTTAGAGTATGAGGTTCAGGAATGCCTGGATTATCAGTCATAGTTAGTGCTAAGGCAGTGTCTTATTGATTGGAACAAGTAAAATTTAGAGGGGAAAATTTAGAGGTGTTCTTTACATACCTACCAAGAAAGGAAAAAAGAGAAAGAACAGTTAGTATAATGACTAAGGAAAATAGTAGCATTTACCACATAGGATCATAGGTTTAGAGCCAAAAGGAGCCTTAGAGACTGTTGAACTCACCCCCATCACTTTATAGATGAGGAAATAAAGACATAGATGGATTGTGACTTGTCCTGTCAGCCATTAAGTGGCTGGGGCTAGGTTTGAACTAGTCAACTGACTTTAGGTTCAAATTTCTATCATTATATTGTGCTGCCTCTCGATTGTACTATACTTGGTTGAGTTACTCATGAAGTATTTATTAAGCACTTAGTATGTGCCAGGCATGATTCTTAATTTATATTGCTTATCAAAAAGAAAAATATTCTCTGTTCTAAAGGAACTTATTTTATATTCTACTTTTTAAAATTAAAGCTTTTTATTTTCAAAATATATACATGGATAATTTCCAACAATTACAAACCTTGTGTTCCAATTTTTTCCTTCCCTTTCCTCCACCCTCAGATGGCAAGTGATCCAATACATGTAAAACATATGCAATTCTTCTGTACATATTTTCACAAATGTTATGCTGCACAAGAAAAATTAGATCAAGAAGGAAAAAAATTAGAAAGAAAACAAAATGTAAGCAAACAACAACAAAATGAGTGAAAATACTATGTTGTGGTCCACATTTAGTTCCCACTGTCCTTTCTCTGGGTACATATGGCTCTCTTCATCATGAGGCCTTTGGAACTACCCTGAATCATCTCATTATTGATGAGAGCCATGTCCATCAGTATTGGTCATTGTATAATCTTTCTGTGGCTGTGTATAATGATTTCTTGGTTCTGCTCATTTCACTTAACATCAGTTCATGTAAGAGTCTCCAACCCTCTTTGAAATCATCCTGCTGATCATTTATTATAGAACAATAATATTCTATAACATTCATATATTATAACTTATCTAGCCATTCTCCAACTGATGGGCATCCACTCAGTTTCCAGTTTCTTGCCACTGCAAAAAGGGCTGCCACAAACATTTTTGCACATATGGATCTCTTTGGAATGGCTTATATTCTTATAAATTCGAGTCAATTCTCTACTCTATTTAGAAAGGACTATATTTAGTCCTTTATCAGAAAACTTTATATGTAAAAAATTTCCCCCCGTTTTCTGCTTCCCTTCTAATTTTGGATGTATTGGTTTTGTTTGTACAACACCTTTTTAAGTTATTATAATAAAAATTATACACTTTGTATTTCATAATGTTCTCTCCTTTTTCTTTGGCTATAAAGTCCTCCTGTCTCCACAGATCTGAGAGGTAGATTTCTTCTTCTCCCAATATCATAACTTATTCAGCCATTCTCCAACTAATGGGCATCCATTCAGTTTCCAGTTTCTTGCCACTACAAGAAGAGCTGCCACAAACATTTTTGTACATGTAGGTCCCTTTTTCTCCTTTATGATCTCTTTAGGATGCAAGCCCAGTACAAATACTGTTGGATCAAAGGGTATGCACAGTGTGATAGCCCTATGGGCATAGAGGAACTTATATTCTAATAGGGGGGAAATAACCCAAAAAAGAAGCTGGAAAAAAAAAGGAGAGGAAGGAGGAAGTACATGTATAGAGTTAAAGTAGAGAAAGAAGTCAGGAAGATTCTAAAAAGGAGAGTGGGCCTGTCCTTAAAATGGAGATTGTGGAAGGAATTGACCATTCAAAGAAGAGGCTTTCCAGGGGTAAGGGATATTATAGGGTGAAAAGTTGCTTGGGAATGGTGAGAAAAGTCCAGAGAGTTAGAAGCAATGGCCAAAGAGCAATGTAAATATGTTCTGCCATTATTGAGTAGAATAGGGTATTTGGGGATAACTAGGACATTTAAGAAGAAGACAGGACAGTGACTTGTTACAGGATAACTAAGCTAGCTGCAATTACATCTTGCTAAAAATAACAATGTTCTCTACCCTTGGAGATCAACTTTTTTAGTAGCCTATGGATTCAAATCTACTTAAGTGCCAGATATTTATGTAAGTAACTCAACAAAAGTAATCTTGATGAACTTAAAGATAACACTTTTAGAAGGGACTTAGGCCACATAGACTATGAAAGTAGGAAAGGGAGCAGGGAAATCAAGGACAGTATTGGAGAACAAAGCCTTAGTTGTTGTAATAGAGACTGCATGCCTTTGAGCATATAAGACTGTTTACAAGAGTAAGGCTCTAAACTAGATATGTTTCTGGAGCTCTAGAAAAGTATGGCTATATTGTCTGGTTTTCCTAAGAATTTTTCCTAACTTATTAGTCTTGTTATATCTTCACAAATACAGGCAGCTAGGAATACAATATATTATATCTTCATTTCTGTCCCTGAGATGGCTTATGCACTATGACTTTGCTTAGTACCTTCTCTGATGATTGCAGAGCAGTTTTGATACCAGAACTGTGATACTCTGAACATTCAGAGACATATAGATCCAATTATGTTTTTGATAGAATAATTGTCCCATCAGTTCAGAAAAGGGATTTTTAATTGTTTTTTATGTGTCAAAGGCCATTATTGTCAGTCTAGTGAAATCTATGGACTCCTCAGGATATTTTTAATGCAAAAAACAAAATAAAGGATTTTTATTACAGGATTACAAAGGAAACAAATTATATTAAAATATAGTTATCTATAGCCTATATTTATGTATCTACCTCTCTACAAACATCTAAATCATCTATTTTTAAAGTTCACAGACCTCAGTTAAGAACCCGCGTCCTATAAATATTTTAAGGGGACCAATATAAAATTAGCTTTCCCCTCTGCTGTCCTCTTTTCTCTGTTCAAATCCAGTACATTAATATATTACCTTCTTATGAAAATTCCTTCATCCCCCAACTGAGTATAATTATTTCCCCCTCAAAACTCTGTAATAGTGTATCTCTCTCTTACTACACTGATCATCATGTTGCTTATAGACATACTTTATCTTCCCCTATTAGATGTAGGCTCCAGGAGGATACAGACTATGTATATCTCATTTATGTTGATAAACCTAGTGCCTAGCCCAAGGCCTTGTATATAGCAGAGGAACAATAAAGTTTTTTGAATTTAAAAAATGAATGAATGTGTGAGTAAGTAGAATATGTGTTTATCCCATTACCATATTTTTAGCTTAAGTCTCTAGAGCCACTGGATAATATGTAGTATATGTGGATCAGAGATGTCCCATGGATAGCCTATATATGTCTTCTGAGATGCTGGCTTGCAGATGTTTGGCAGGCTTCATTTGTAGGGTATCACAGGAGTTATGGTGCCTGATAGTCATATAACCTTTGTCAAATAGTTAACCTTACCCAGCAGCTAACAAGAAGTACAAGCTATAATCCATTACTTTGAGACTATGTTTTCAGTCTGACTCCCCTTTTTAAAAACTGGGTCCCTTCTCTGTAGTCCCCCATCTGGAAATGTGGAGAAGAGACTACTCACTGGCCCTATTTTCCTACTGATTGCCAAAAGAGTTTTGAACTGCTCTTGTGTCTGACTAGTACAAATTTATTCTTCCTTAGATAATCTGGTGGCCCTTTGATCACATGGGCTCACCACAATGATGCTGGGATTGGTGTGGACACTAAATTGGCTTTATCCATCACATTTTAGAACACTGAGTTCAAGAGATCTATCAGCCTCAGTCTCCCTGACTGCTGGGATTATAGATTTCTACCACCATATCTGGAACCCTGACTTTGAAAAGTCAAACCACATTGGTTATAGTTTGCCTTTTGCTCGAGGACAGCTGTATATTTTCTTGCCATTTTCTAAAGAATGGTTATTTGGTCAGAAAAATTGAACACTAACTGGATGATCTTGGTGCTCCAGTAAGAATAAAAGGATCAGGATGGAATTTTGAATATTTGGTTTGCAGCCAGGGGTAGGTATTTGACAGCCATTTATTTCTGCTTGGTTTGACCAAAGCAGCAATGTGACTACAAGGAAATGTTGAAATGGAAACAATATTTTCATGAGCATTTTTCCAGACATTGGGCTTTAGCATGGGTTGAAAAGTGCACTTAAAGGCTTTTGACCTGCCAAGCCATGAGTTCAGATATTGCAGAAAAAACAGAACTCTGATGACATTAACAACTTCTGAAGTTGAAGTAGGTCAGGAATCAATCTTTGTACTATTTACTTTAAGTGTTAGTAAGGCCCATTGACTGTGGCAGCAACAATAACTTTATAGATGGATCAAATACTTAGGGGCTCCAGATGAAAGGTATTCCAAGTATAAATTATTGGACTGACAACTTCTTTCAGACAAGAAATTTAATGAAATTAAGACATCCAGGGGACATTTTATCCAAACACAAAGAATTAACAGACCTCCAGGGTGGAACGAACCATGGATATTTCTTTTGAACTAAACAATTGTTTGAGAAAAACAGACAATAACCTTTTATCCATTGGAGACTTCAAAAAGGATATTGAGGTGTAATCGAATGATTATTGGCCTTGGAGTCAAAAGAGCTGAATTTCAATTTTCTCTTTGCCATTCTCTCACTTTAGGTAGCCCCTTAGTCTTACTTTCCTTACTTGTACAATATATATATATTGATACTGATGTCATCCATATATTAGAGGGCATGCAAGGAACTTTTTTAAAAACTGTGGTATATGTGATATTTTACTATTATAAGATTTTTTTAGTAGGAAATAGAAACATTTTGCACAGCAGAGAACAAAAGGAAAGCTACAAAGAAGCAAAGACGGACAGTTTTGAATACAATATGTTTTATTATTATAGGTACCTTCTCCAAATGGAAATTTATTGCTACATATTTTGAATCTTTTCATATGTTCTGCTGTTTACATGACGTCTCCTTTTTTTTTTTCCTATTTTCTACTTAAGTTTCAAAATGAAAGGAAAAAAAAAAGAAAAATATTTCTTGACATGTAATTAGGAGAAAAAATAAAATATCATGAAAGAAAACACTCTACCATATCCTTAGAAAGAGTACCAGGCTTCTAATGACCATACTTATCATACTTAACCATGCTTTACATTTAGCAGAGGTAAAGTTGAGAATGTTCCCAAGCTTTCTGCCATGAAGTTTTAACTTGCAGCTGGGAAGGGTAACCCATAGAATAATTCCATCATCGTGTCAGTCTTGGGCAGACCTTACGAATGGGCATTGAACTGGGACTGGAAAGGAGAAATCATAGAAAAGAGGGCTGGATTATATTTGGGGAATGTAGTGCTTTTAATCATCCCAAACTGTTTTCTGCCATTGGAAAAAGCTCTAAATTCAATGAATTTGACAAATATATATTCAGCACCCATTATTTGGAAAGCACTGTGCTATATATTGTAGGGGGTACAAAAGTGGGAAAGAACTTAATAAGCATTTACTATGTCTAAGCACTGTACTTTAGATGGCTACATCAGCATTAATATTGCTACATACCAGTGAATTATGGAACAGCACAATCTCAGAAGAAATTAGTTACCAATATCTCTGAAGGGACTAAAAAAGTGCATTGTGAATGCAAGCAGACTTCCACATATGCATAATGACCAATATTTCCTAATTGAAAGATTGCCAAACTGATATTTTTGAGAATTTTCTTATTCTTATCTCCTTTTCTGGTCCTATAAGTTGTCTAAGTGACAACTTATTCTCAAGGACAAAAAAAGAATAATAAGAAACAGATGTGAAAGAAGAAAGAAAACAAACATTTATTAAGCATTTACAATGTACCAGGAATAATGCTAAGCACTTTATATATATTATCTTATTTGAACCTCCTGGGAGGTAGGTAATTTATTATCCCCATTCTATGCTCGAGGAAACTGGAGTGACAAGGATTAAAAGACTTGTCCAGTATTACACAGCTAGTAAGCTGTTTGAAGTAAAATCTTCCTGACCTCAAGCTCAAAGTTCTATCTATTGTACCTTAGCTGGTATGCCCATATTATTAAAATAACAAGAGAAATGCTTCCCACTCTTTAAATATTCTCTATGGAAAATTTATGGGTAAATATGGTCAAGAACTATACAAGATGAGAAGATGCAGAGGGATTTCTGATGGTAGTTCTGAGATAGTTCTGATGGCATAACACCCATTATTGAAATCTGAATCCTGCAAGCATCTGAATCCCTTTATACTAAGTCTATACAATAACTAACGTCACTGACAGAAACAGTAATATTTCAGATATTAAAAGCCATACAAAAGCAAAATGTCATAGGGTTAGAGCACAAAGCATAGGGATCATGGATAGATTTCAAAGTGCCTTGGGAATTGAGTTGAAGAAAATTACATTTTAATTTTAATATAATCAGCTTCCTGTGTAATTCTATATATTTTAATTTATATTAAAATATTATTCTGAGAAAAGTTCCCTAGATCTTTTTATAATGGCAAGGGGTTCATGATACAAAAAAATTAAAAATTTAAAAAAATGACCTTTTCTTAACTTAAGTGTATCTACTAAATAGAAGCAGACCCTAATCTTTATCTTCCCAGTTTTTGGATGAGAATGATGAGCTTAATGAAATCCAACTAAAGTGTATTCATATATATATATATATATTTTTGCACATTAAAGCTTAGCATACATATCAGTCTTGAAAGGAAAAAAAAAGTCACCTTGTTTTTGCCTACACAGTATCTTGTATTCTTCTGATATTTGAAAATGGATTGGCTATCATCTCAGGCACTAAAGTTAAATTAGCAGGTCTATAATTTACAGAGCCAATCCCTTGGAGAAGCAATGAGATGTGAGGGAAAGTATGCTGGATTCAAATTTGAACTGGGTTCAAATCCAGGCTAAGCTACTTACTATCTATCTGATCTTGTGAAAATCACTTAATCTCTTTGAATCTTTTCCTTCTTATCTATAAAAGGAAGGGATTGAACTAGATAATTTCTAAAGTATATTCTAGGAACTAAGTAGCTCAGTGGATAGAAGAATAGGCTTAGATTCAGGAAAACATGAGTTTAAATCCTTCCCAAGCTACTTATTATTGTGTGATCCTGGGCAGGTCATATTTTCAGCCCCAGTTTTCTTCTGTGTGAAAAGAAGAAGCTGTACTTTAGAGGACAATGTGATATATCCTTTTTAGAACAATCACAAATACATGAATGGCTTTCTAGTTCTAAATCAATGACTCTGTGATCCAGGTCTAAATCTACAATGCTTACCCAAGACGAATATACTTGTTATTTCTGTGAGTTCTTAAAAGTATATCTTTAAAAAAATTGCTCAGTTTCCCCATTGATCCTATAATGATTTAAAAGGAACTGTTAAGTATAAGTAGTTCATTTTCAAAAATATTTTAATCATTTAAAGGACACTTTTAATCTATAATTTTTACTTTCTTATCCTCTCCTAAAGGGCATGTTTTATTTGCTCAAAGTTGTTATTTATTTCTCAAAGAAAGACTCATGTAAAAAAAAAAAAACTTAGTCAACATTTTTGCCTTTTAAAATTCACCTGCTATGACTTCTTCCCCCTTCCTACTATATTTTCCTGCTTAAAGAAGAGCATGAGAATTTGTTTAAAAGCTTTTCCTATGTTTGGATAGTTTGCTGATATTTGGGAATTATAATTTATTTTGGATTATTTTATGTAGAGGAGAAAAGGGTGCAGGGTGACTGAGTGACAGAAGAACATGTATCACATAAATACTGGAGTCAGGAGATCTATGTTTAAGTCACTAATTTATAACATGGGTACTTTGGTAAATGACTTTACCTCAGTAAGCCTTTATTTCTTCAAGTAGAGGTTGGGTGATTTTTAAGGTGCTTTACATGTTGAATTTTCTATGAATTCTGTAAATCTTTTTATAAAAGGTGGTTATTAACTAAACCTTACCTTCCCTGGAACAGAACAATTTTTAAAATGGAATTAGCATAAAATTTGAAAGAAATTTGACTTTTCTTATGATTTTTGTTGTTGTTGCTGTCGAGATTGATAGTATGTCAGACACTAAACTGGTTTATTCAGAGTTATAATGGTGTAGTCCTTTTACTGTCCACATCAAATAGTAAACACACATCAATTATTTTTTTTGTCCCGAAGGCAGGAAGATGGACTCCAAGATAACCATTTAAATTCCTGTTCATTCTTATTATTCTGTGAATACTACAAAATGACTTGTCTAATCCTTAGAAAATCCTTATAAATATATTTTTGTGTCACCTGGAATTATTAAAATCTTCTTTTTAGAATCCCTTTCTTCAAGGCTCAGATAATGAACCATCTTCCTCAAGAAAACCTTTTCCTGATCCCCTAAGCTGTTAGAGTTCTCTCCTTTCTCAAATGATCATGTACTTACTCATATATTTATGTTTTATCCTCCTATTCACAATCCTTGATGTCAGAAAGTACTTTTCTTTTGTTTTTGTATCTCAAATACCTTGCATGATGACTTGCACATAGTAGGTGCTTTATAAATGTTTGCTGAATTTGGATTGCAGTGGATTATCTATACAATGTCATTCAGCTTTTTGAGAACCTGTACCAACTTGGCCAGAAATCTTATGAAATATGTGGCCTCCAGAGTGTGCTCCAGGGAATCATCTTTATAAAAGTGATATGTTCTGCTCATTGTGAAATAAAAATGGATTTTAGTTTTTATAGAGCTGCATACCAATTACATTTGTTGCGCTTCAATGTCTTTGTGATTGCACCAAAATGGATGTATCACATTGCTCATATTTCAGGTTAATGATTTGATTGGATTGTAAACATTTCGTTAGACAAAACTTACACACATTACACAGGCAGCCACTTAAAAAAGGGAATGTGTGCAAATGAGCCCACATATCCTTGTGTATTAGCTATTTTATTAGAGTAATAATGTGCAAACCCTGATTTGCATGTTCAACCCGAATGATGGCAAACTGTTTTTGACATGTAAATTCACTGTTGTTCTGTATGCTTCCACTGAGTTTGGCGAAAGTGAATTGGTCTATTTGAGTTATCCTCCTTTGATTTCTCCAAGAAAATCAATGTAATAAAGTAATTCTTTCCTGCCATCCCCTTCTTTGCAGAGCTCTTCTGAGATCAGTCAGAAGGGGTTTTTCCTTCAATTATTTCAGGCTTGTTTGCATTAAATCCTTTCAAAGGGGCCCAAGTAAATGTGCTACCTTAATAAGGATGTCTCCCTTTGAAATAAGCTAAATAAAATTTTACATTTAAGGTGAGTAAGAACCAGTTATGGAGAAAATTGCTCAATATCTGTTCTATCCTAATTTCTTTTTCCATGCAAAACATGCTGCCGCTCTGTATTGAGGGAGTATGATGATGTGTCGTGCATAATTCATATCTCTGGGCTCCTATATATCCATGTATCCTTATTTTCCACTCTCTTGGCCTAACCCCAATTCAATGTATTTAGATAAGGTCATAGATTATTTTTCCCCCACTGTTAAAAACCTATTTCAGAGAATACAGGATTAAACATGTAAAACTGATAATAGGCTTTAGCAAAATGTACAAATACCTTCACAATGCAAGATATTTCTTATGAAACCTTCAGGTTTTCAGTCATCTGTTGAAGAGAAATTTATTTGAATAACTTACTTGTTGAAGTTGAGGTTCCACACTAAATATTTGCTATGTTTTTGGTATATGCCCCTTAAAGAGCTTATAATTTTGTAGATTTCCTATCTTAGATATAGCAACATGATTAATTACATATATATATATATATATATGTATGTATGTATGTATGTATGTATATCTGAGCAATATTATTGGTAAAAAGCTGCAGAGGAAGACTAGCCTTAGAAGCAGGAAGACCTGTCTTCATGGCTAAGATATATACTCATTGTGGGACCAAGAGCAGCAATTCAAGTTTATCACTCAATTGAGATTCGTGTAGCTATTTTTTCTATAGTCTTAGGATGGTGTCCTGCCTTTTTCAATAAGTTCAGTGTAACGCACCATTTTTTTCTTTATCCCAACTCTTACTCTCATACTAGGAAACTTCAGCTTAGATCCTGATATCCCCTCAAACACTTCTCTGATCTTCAGTCTGGTTGTTGTCATTCAGTCATGTTTGATTCATTGTAATGTCATTTGGGGTTTTCTTGACAAAAATCCTGAAATAGTTTGTTATTTTCTTCTTCAGTTCATTTTACAGATAAATAACTGAGCCAAACAGGTTAAGTGATTTGTGCAAGGTCACACAGCTAGTACACATCTGAAGCCAGATTTGAAAAAAAGGAATATGAATATTCCTTATTCCAAGCCCAGTACTGTGGCACCTAATTGCCTGTTTTTTAATCTATATTCTTATGACCTATTCCTCCACTGCACTTTGGCTATACCCAGAGAGATATTTGGTTTAATCATCACTCACAAGCATTCCACTTTGGCATTCATAAACTCTGAATGTCTCTTATTTGATCATAATCTTTTATCCTATCATATTTCCCTTTGCTTTATACCTCCTAACTCTGTTTTTGCCCTTCAGTCTCTCCACTATTTAATTCTTTCCCCAAACCAACACTCATGATTTGCCTATATTCTCTTTCCTTCCTTCCCTCTCTCAATTCCTTGGCAAACAGTTTTAACTCTGTACTATTTTGTATATTATTACACATCCCTTGCCAATTCTTAACCTTGTGTTACTCTGGTTCTTTGTCGACTTTATTGCTATTCATGTACAATTAAATAGAGATAGATAAAAAATTCTGAAATCTTTCTGACTGGGTTCACTACAAATTTATGTTTCATGATCTCATTGGAACCCTCACAGCAATGAAACAATCCTTTTACCTCTGCCTAATCAATTTACCATATTATCTATATCTATCACAAATTCATCACTATGTCCAAAACTGAACTCTTTATCCCCCCCCCCTGCCCCCAATCCTCTCTTTTCTGTCTTCTCTATTACTGTTGAAACTATATAATCCTTCTAGTCACCCAGCTTCACAGCTTCAGTGTCATCCTCATTTCCTTACTTTTTATCTTGCTTCTTGTCTTTGATGACTCTGGAAGAGAGAGTAAGCCTGATAACTGTAAAACTTTGCTTCACTTAAATCCAATTCATTGGCAAGTCAAGATATCATTGGTCCTCTTCAAAGATGAAGGCCAAACAACAACTCACTCTCATCTCACAGAGCCAATCTCTTGCCAAATCTTTATGTTTCTACTTCTAGGACATTTCTAGTATATATCCCTTCTGCCTTCTAACACAGGCATCAACATGGTACAGGCTCTCATTAACTCATAGATTTCTGGTTAGTCTTCCTATATCAAGTTTCTCCTCACCACAATCCATTAGCTACTTAATTATCAAAGTGTTCTTCCTAAAGCACAGGTCTGATCACATTATTCCCCCACTCAATAAACTTCAGTGGCTTCATTTTACTTCCAGAACCAAGTATGAAACCTGCTTGACTACATTTTAAAGCCCTTTCCAACCCAGCATCATCCTATCTTTCCATGCTTTTTACACTTTACTTACCTACACATATTCTATGATCCAGATACTCTGATCTTGCCATTCCTCACACAAAACAATCCGTCTCTTGACTGGATTTTTTCTCTGTATGTTCCCCCATATCTGGAATGCTCCTTCCTGCCTACTTCAGGATCTTGGAATCACTGGCTTCCTTTAAGACTTAGATCAAATTCTGCCTTCTTTTGGAGGCCTTTCCCTATTTCCACTATGCTTTCAACTGCTAGTATCTTTCCTTCAAGATTATCTCTTATGCAAATCTTACATGGGCAGCTGGTTGGTGTAGTGAATAGAGTGCTAGACCTGGAGTCAGGAAGACTCATCTTCCTAAGTTTGAATCCTACCTCAGATACTTACCAGCTGTGTGACACAAGACAAGTGTTTGCCTCAGTTTCCTCAAATGTAAAAAGAGCTGGAGAAGGAAATGGCAAACCACTCTAGTATCTTTGCCAAGAAAACCCCAAATGACATCATGTAAAATTGGACATGACTTGAAAGAAATGTAAACAACATACTTTACATACCTTATATATACATAGTTGTGTGTATGCTATCTCCTTAATTAGAATGTGAATTACTTGAGTCCAAGAACCACATTTTTGCCTTTTTTTTGTATCCCTAATGCTTTGCATAGTTCCAGGCACACATTAAATGCTTACCAAATCAATGTTGATTACTTTCTCAATGCCTCCAGACAACAATCTAACACCACACATTATTGTCAAGTTGCTAATCTCTCTCAAGTAGAGAATTTCTACACTTGTCTAAGATATTCCCACTCTAATGAAATGATAAGGTACTATTCTTTCTCTTTCTGTGTCTACCTGTCTCATTGTGTCTTTGTAATTTTGTCTCTGCCTTTGTCTCTCAGTCTTTCTCTTTCCTGTGCTACATGAATACACACATATATGATAATAAAAGATACCAAATATTTACCTAATTAAAGTTCATTTCACTCACTCCCCCCAACTTTATCATGAAAGATTTAAGTTTTCTCCTAATTTAAATTAGGGGGAATTTCAGTTGATCAAATCTTTTTCTCTTTGCTTTGAGAATTTCATAGGAAACAATCTTTGTTCATGCTGAAAATTTTGAGTGGATGTAAGTTTAAGTTATAGCTAATGTTATAATCATGCCTGGTGACAGCTATGCCTAGTGGGCAGCTAGGTGATGTTACTTCACCTTCTAGCCTATAATATGCAACTGTTACAAGCAGAATTCTAATATACTTCAAATGAAAAATCATTCTTATTTCCTGAATCACATTCCAACTTGAAGCGTGGAAATTCTAGCATTTTTTTAGTTTTGAAATTCAACATTATGACATTTTCTTCCTTGCACATTTGGATATGTCAGACCTAAAAACTGCATTAGCACAACTTATCTTGCATTTACTAGCCACTTGTAATATAGATTTCTGCTGATCTGGTGCAAAGAAATGAACATTTCAGTGAAAAAAAAGGACTGAGATTACTTACTTTTTGGTACCAGTTGTCTTATCAGGACATCTAGATATCATCTGGAAACTTGCTTATGCAGAATTAATAACTTATTCCTAGTGAATAGTTTTACTCATTATATCAGGTATAATTTGAACAGTTCCCCCAAATACTGTTCTCTTGTATTTCCCCAAAATTCTACATATTGAGATTTTTGAGATATTGTTTTTGTCCTGTCCTACATTGGCAGTCTTGTTTTTATTAGTTTCAGTCATTAATAAATAACCTAAACCTTATACTATTAAAAGCCTAACTAAATTAGGGAACATCAATAAGCTCAATCGACTCAATGCACTATCCTCTGCCATTATCAAAATTGTTTTCCGCCTTAATCCCGCTGAGTGGTGATCCACTTCTATGTCCATTTCCTTTTAGGAAAGGAAATCATACAGAACATAAGAGAGGAAATTAGGAGACTTGCTGAATTCATCCTCTTTTTGTCTAGCTCTACAATGGTAAGGGAAATTAAGTGAGTCACTCATTGCAGTGTGGCAACAGGGGTCATTAGTATATTACTAGAGTTTGGAGGATCTTAGTAGAAAAACCAAAGGTTGTAAGTCTTGAGGTACTATTCTTTCCGAAACAGTGTCCAAGAGTAACTTCAGAACTTTTTCTACACAAAAAGTTCTATGTTGCCATTCTTCTATGAGGGATTATCATCTCCTCCTGCTAACTGGGAGACCAAAGCTATGTGTCAGCATAACTCTTTGTTTCCCTCTTATCCCCTTACAATTTGCAAGTGAGCAGAGAAATAGAATTAGGATTCTAATGTGGGAGATGGTATGAAAGATAACCTTGATCTTGCTGTACTTTAAGATTGTGCATTTTTAATAATTAGTATTACCATAGTTTGTCTAATTTAATTAAATTGTTTAGATTTTTTTATAATATGAGAATTAAATATTTTGTTAAAGGATGGAACTAAGTAGACGAAGACTGCTAATGAGAGGCATGGTTATGAAAATATCTGAAAAATCTCCCTAAGTGGAAATCTTGAGCAATAACAAACCAGCGATACTGTGACACTGTGGTCACAAGACTTGGCAGAGTCTCAGGGATGGAGCCTTTCTGCATCTGAGTACAAGTCACTGAGAGACCATACAAGTTCAGGAGGTGGAGAGGAATATTTTTGATAATGGCAGATTGAAGCCAAAGAAGGCATGGTTACAAGGACTTTTCAGGCTACAAATGACCAGTGACATCCTTCTTATTTCTTATTCTTTCTACTTTTCCCCCCACTTAAACTTGGTGTTATGTCCCATATCCTTTATAACTTTAACCTGTCCAACCAGCTTGGACCACACTGGTATTGAAGCCATACTGAATGTATCATAATTGGGACAGTTATTGGGAGCACCTAGGGACTCCAGAGTTATATTCATAAAGATTGGCAATATAGATCATGGACCTAAAGTATGTGTATTGTTCTGACTGGCTTCTAATTTACCTGGGCAGGTCAGGGTAGAATGCCATATTTATCTCTCTAATTCTGACATCTAGCATAAGCTTTGTACTCAATAAATGTTTACTGAGTAAATCAATGAGCTCCTGGATTAATTACATCCCTATTCCCCAATAAATCCAGGAAACTATTCTCTGATTATTTTTTGCTCTACTTTCCTTCTGCCTCAACAAACACATGCACGTAGAAACTGTCTGATTCTGCCAGACTTTCAGTGTTTGCCTGAGCTGAGCTATCAGATTTGTAGAAATAGTACAGTTTTATAATCCCTCTTCATTATCATTATTATTACTATTCTCATTTGACCTTGTGTTCTGGGTCATTCCTGCTTTTTAAGGACCAACATTGTTGAGAGCACTGTGCCAGATGATATGGAGGACAATGGGGCAGCAAGAGAAGGTACAGCTTTTGTTCTCAAAGCAATCTAAAGATCTCTTTGGTGTTTAAACAAACGGACAGAGCAAAGATTCCATAATATAAAGCCACTGATAAGGAAAATACAAGTGATTCCCTGCTCTTCACAATGTCATATTTTCATTTGCCCTATAGTAGCTTTCCATAAAATCCATGTAATCTTTGAGATTATAATTTAAAAAGTGCTGTGGATAGGAAATATTTGACTTCCAAGGAAGTCAAGAAGTCAGTCATGATACTAAAATGGCATAAAGTATTATCTCAGGGTCTTCTAGTGGTAATAACTTTCGACTTCATCCCATTTTTGTTTCAAGGTCAGACAGTTCCTTTTTGCTCTGTTGCTGCATCTGTCACTGGGGGCAATTCTAGGGTCACTGTTCTGAGACTACTTCCTTCCACTGACCAGGGATAGTGGCTGCTGCTATTCTATATAGCAAGCATCTTGCTATGATAGATTGCCTATAGGTTTCTTGGAGACCAATTCTGCTTTATTAATTTCTCCATAATGTTTTCTTCCAAGCCATTTCAGTGTTATCAGGGAAAGTTCCATAGCTAAAGAGTTGTCTCGTCACTCATCTTCTTCCCTTTCCCTACCCCCACCCCCATTCTTGTCCCTGTTTGTCCATTTTGTACTCAGGATTTGGCAAGCCACACAGCAGAGCTCCCATTAAACTGTGGCAGATAACTCAAATCAAATCTCTGCGGTAAATCTGCTTTTCAGCACCTGGTGCAGTTCCTCTAATGAAGCCTTTTTCTCTCCATGATATGAATCCATTAGACACTGAGAAGCTTGAGTATGTAAAATATTTTGTTTATCTGGTTCTCCTCAAAGGTACTGTCTGTCATCCTAGATGCCTGCAGTAAATATAGCATCAGCATCATGGAATGGGTGAAACGATTAGATTTATGGTACACATAAACTGCAAAGCTTCTAATAACCATAATTCCTAACTTCAATCATGATACTAGTATTAGTGTCATGTTTTCCCGAGTATTTTATGTCCCTAAAAATATCTTAATTGTGTTTACAATAGTTACCCTATAAGTCTTTTCATTTGGAAAGTAAAAGAAATCCACCAGAGACTAAACTCCAGACATAAGCCACCCTTTTATATGTTTATCTGAAGGGTGGGGAGAGATTAATTGCTAGTATCCTGTGTGTTGCAATTAAAATAGATAAATTTTCATGGACAAATAGGGTCCCAGCTAATAGGAAGCAACCTATAATAAACCAAAACAGGGAAGCAGGAGTGAGGAGCCTGTATGTTTATGTTGGGGGAGGGGTGTAGGAATTTTCAATCTCTCAATGGAAACTATTGTATGAATTCCTGCAGCATGATCTCATCATTCTAATTATTTTGTGTCATTTGAAATGTCTTTGAATGGATGCCAACTCTCACTTGTTTTTCTTTTTGATGCAGGGCTGAGATGCTATTTTAGGAAGGGCCTGATATTCAAAAGTTCAGTGGGTTCCTGTCCCAGGAATTTCTCCTTTGCTTTTTACGATAGGAGGAGAGCCCTGTGCTATGTGATGAGAATGTTTTTATTAGCCTTTTTTTTTGGCTTCATGTAGTCACCATAGGACTATGTGATACTATGAACATCTGCCCTTA
Organism: Antechinus flavipes; assembly: GCF_016432865.1. Classification (NCBI taxonomy): domain Eukaryota; kingdom Metazoa; phylum Chordata; class Mammalia; order Dasyuromorphia; family Dasyuridae; genus Antechinus; species Antechinus flavipes. Next base: position 415,072,177 of record NC_067400.1, read on the forward strand.
CTGTTCACATTGAACGTGAAAATCATTCTTTCAAGTATGCTACACACATAGTGCTGATATAGTGACTACTTTTTTGTGGTTCACTGAAATTTTATGGACTTGAGGAATACTCAAGACTAGTAGCCACTAACTAGTACCAGAAGTACATTAGTTAAAAAAAAACCTTTACAAAGGAATTGACCTTCTTTGATTAGAGATGAAAATCTCAGAAGCCCTTTCTCTAAGAATAATCCTTTGCCTATTAGAATTGGGAATATTAAGTGAACTACCTCCCTACCCCAATTATATATGTATTATAATCAGTCCTGTCTTCTATAGCCAAAAGAGAATTAACTCATCTATATCCAATCATTTATTTAATCATTGTGGAGGGGCAGGAATGACCGATCTAAAAACTCCATCAGCAGTCAGATTACTCATATGAAATTCATAGTCTTAAAAAGTTTCTTGGGGGCACTGAGAGGTTGATTACCTGACATTGGATCATACAGCTAATATGTGTTAGAGTTGAAAATTGAACAGAGCTCTTTCTAACGTCAAGGCTAGCCCTTTATCCACTATGATAGGCTATTTATCTGTATCTATATTATCATATAAAAGTAGTGAAAATGTAAGTTTTGAAAAATTGATGATGAACATCTACCCCCAAAAATGAGTGATAGGAAACAGAATACTAGCAGGAGACACAGAAGGTCTGGAAGACGCCTGGATCTAGAAGGTATGGGCTAAGATGATGACTAGGGGACAGAACAAGGAAAATGAACAAGAAGAAACTTAGGGAAAGGATGAATTCAAATTACAAGAGTAGTAGATAGAAATGTTAATCTAGACTTACTTTAAGAGGTTTCTGATTATGGGGGCTGATATTAGAATTATGGGCTCAGGGTGTCAGAGAACTGTGGGGAAAATATTTTTCATCTTAACTTAAGCATCCAGTCAGTTATAAACCATAAAAATTCCTATGTCCTTAAGTCAGATTATCCCCAAAGAAAATTTTAATGTAGACAAACTTTATTTTCTATCCCCTCCCCTAAACTTTTCTCCTAGTATAATATCTCCTTTTATCAATACCCAGGGAGGTACTGTCCGTATAGTCTTTGTTTTGCCTGTGGTCACTGTTTAGATTATATTAAAGATGGAAACCAATATATTCAATTCAATATTCAATAGAAGAAGAGAGGATTTTCCCTGGCTAAAATATAGTACACTAAACTGATGGAAGATGTATAATGAAGGTAGCAAAGTGTCTGATTAGGTGGAGAACAAAGACTGCTTATCTGACCTTTTGTTCTAGCTAAAATTAATTTGAATGCTAAAGAGAAGCTTGGGAATATCTAATTTTAAGCAAAACAGTTGTCTGAAACAGAGGGCTGCAATCTTTACCTAATTCAGGGACTCTTTACCTAGAGTCCATTTATTTAATGCTTTAAGATATTTTGTAAGGCAGAGCTAAAATGGCAGAGAATAGATAGGTCTTTGTCTAAGCTCTGCCTGGCTTTCCATACCAGATCAAGCCTCTGAACAAGTTTTGGAGTGACAGAACCGACAAATATTTGGAGTGTAACAAATTTCCAGCAGAAGATATTTTGGAAGAACTTCAGAAATGGTTTGCCTCAATCAAGCGAAGAGGAGTGTGGTGGGAGAGGCAGCCCAGCACGGGTGCCCCATACGGAGACCCAGGGCCGAGAGGCCTGCATGTGCTGGAGGAATCTACTGGGAGGCTCTTAGCCAAAATAAGTAACATTGGCTACTCTCATCTAGTTCAGAATCCAGTAAAGCTAGCAAACTAGCTGTGAGACCTTTAACACAAATACAGAAATCAAATAGTTAGCCCCTGAATCCTTATAACAAATGAGGCTTGGCCATGCCCACCCAACATAGGAAGCTGGTCAACTGGCAGCAAGGGTCCTAAGACAGGGGTGAAGTCACTGTCAACTTTAGAGAAAGCATGGGACAATTACCCCTTTGCCCTAAGAGCAGATCTAAACCTTTAAAAATAAACAAAAAGAGCTCTGACCATAGATAGCTATTATGGAGCAATGAAGAATAGACCTCAAATCCTGAGGACACTAAAGGCAAAATGTCTCCAGATGAAGCCTCAAAGGATGATCTGAGTTGCTCTCCAACTCAAAAGGCTCTTTTGGAAGAATTTAAAAGGATCTTAAAAGAGAGTCAGAAGAAAAATCAGGAAAGGAGATGAGGGGTTTGGAAAAGGAAACACAGAACATGAAGAAAATCACGCCTTAAAAAATAAATTTGGTGAAATGGAAAAAGAAAACAACTCATTAAAAATAGACTTGTTGAGATTTCAAAAGAAAACAACACCTTGTAAAGCAGAATTGGTGAAGTAGAAACAGAGAACAACTCCCTAAAAAATAGAATTGGTGAAATGGAAAAGAAAATCCAGTGAACAAGCACTTCATTCAAAAGTTCAATTGGCCAAATGCAAAAGGAAGTAAAAAAAAAAAAGTGAACTGAAGAAAACAATAATAAGCTAAAAATTAGAATTGAACAAATGGAAGTGAATAACTCAATGACACATGAAGAATAAGTCATACAAAACAAAAAAAATGAAAAAAAATACAAGAAAATATAAAATACCTCATCAGAAAAACAACTGATCTGGAAAATAGATGCAGGAGATACAATCTAAGAATTATTGGACTTTCTGAAAACTAAAATGAAAAAACGGCCTTGGACAATATCTTTAAAGAAATCATCAAGGAAAATTGCCCTGGTATCCTAGATCCAGAGGATAAAATAGCGATTGAAAGAATCTACTGATCACTTCCTGAGAGAGACCCCAAAATGAAAACTCCAAGGGAATATTGTAGCTAAATTCCAGAATTATCAGACCAAGTAGAAAATACTACTATATTACAATTCAAATATTGAGGAACCACAATCAGGATTACCTCAGACCTAGCAGCTTCCACTTTAAAGGATCAAATGCCTAGAATATGATATTTCAGAGGACAAAGGAACTTGGACTGAAGCTAAAATCAACTGTCCAGCAAAATTAAGCATTTTCTTTCATGGGAAAAGATGGGCATTCAATGAAGTAGGAGATTTTCATTTATTTTTGATGAAAAGACCAAAGCTGAACAGAAAATTTGATCTTCAAATACATGACTCAAAGGTTAAAATATTTACATCCCTCTCGGGGAATATGATATGTTTAACTTTTGAGAACTGTATCTTTGTTAGGAGTATACTTAGTGTGACTTTATTGTGATGATATTAAAAAAAAAACTTGGGATGGGAAAAGGATTGTAATAGAAGAAGAGAAAAGGAGAGGTAAAATATATCAAAAGACCCGTTACAATAAAAAAAAGAAAAAAGACTTGTTACAATTGGAGAAAGAAGGGAGGGAGTGAGCATTGTGTGAACTTTAATCTCAAAAAGAAAATATCAGACATATTTAGTTTGATAGAGAAACTTGTCTCACCCTATAGGGAAGTAACAGGGGGAAAGGACAAGGAAAGGAAGAGGCTAATAGAAGGGAAAACAAAAGTAGAAGGGGAAAGAGATAAGAAAGGGGATGTAAGAGGGGAGAAGATAGTCAGGTGAGTAGTCAGAAGCAAAACACTGGGGAGAAGAAAAAGAGGGAAAGGAAAGAGAAAAGTGGAAATTGGGGAAATAAGATGGCAGGATATAGACTTCATAATTTTAACTGTGAATGTGAATGAGATGAACTCTACCATAAAATGGAAGTGGATAACAGATTGGATTAAAAGCCAGAATCCTATAATATGTTGTTTATAAGAAATGCATTTAAAGCATAGTAATACATACAGAGTAAAGGCAAAAGATTGGAACAGAATATATTATGCTTCAACTGAAATAAAAAAAAATCATAAGTAGTGATCCTGAACTCAGATAAAGTAAAAGTAAAAATAAATCTAGTTAAAAGAGATAAGGAAGGAAACTACATTTTGCTAAGGACAACATAGATAATGAAGTAATATAAATACCAAACATATGTGTACCAAGTGGTATAGCATCCAAATTTCTAGAGAAATTAAGAGAGATGCAAGAAGAAATAGATAGCAAAACTATATTAGTAGGGAAATCTCAACCTTGCTCTATCAGAATTAGATAATTGGAATACAAAGTTTTTCAAGGGTGAATGCTGAAAACTATTTTTGTATGTATTTTGAAAATAAGTTACTTCTTTAAAAAGATATAACTATATTTCAATATAATTGGCTTCTTTGTAATTTTGTGTATTTTATTTTATAAATTTAAAAACATTCTGAGAAGGGTAATTATCTGACTCATTCTGGTCATTTCTGAGAAGAGTTTTATAGAATTTACTGGACTGCCCAAGTAGGTCCATAATAATTAAAGCTAATTAAGGACCTTGCTCTAGACAGGAGTTAAAATGAAAAGATTTTTTTCCTTAGTTTGGGGGCAATCTGCATTGGTTTTAAATAGCTGGGTTTAGTGGCTATGACTAAAAAAGAAGTTTATGATGAGCTTCTCGCCTTAGAACACTGGTGTTTAGTGGATTAGAGGGGAGCAGAAGAAATGAATCCTAGAAACTGATAGCAGATCACTATACAACACAGTGTACATGCCTGTCAGCCACCAGATCATATGAGACCAGAATAGCAATAGCCAGCAAAGACTACTATGCTCAGGAGCTACCATGAGGCCAATGGAAGAACGACTAGCTTGGACTACAAATCTAGAATTCATCGAGGGGGTGGGAGGGACTAATGGGGCAACACATTCTTTTGAAAGGCTCCATCCAATATGGAACAGGCCCAGTGCAGAAGTAGACTATGGCATCACTGAAAGATATAAGTCTTACAATGCCAGAGATAAGAATTAGCCTTCTACATATATGTCCTAGTCTGCTCATTTCACTTAGCATCAGTTCATGTAGGTCTCTCCAAGCCTCTCTGTATTCATCCTGCTGGTCATTTCTTACAGAACAATAATATTCCATAACGTTCATATACCACAATTTACTCAGCCATTCTCCAATTGATGGGCATCCATTCATTTTCCAGTTTCTAGCCACTACAAACAGGGCTGCCACAAACGTTTTGGCACATACAGGTCCCTTTCCCTTCTTTAATATCTGTTTGGGATATAAATCCAGTAGTAGCACTGCTGGATCAAAGGGTATGCACAGTTTGATAACTTTTTAAGAATACTTGCAAATTGTTCTCCAGAATGGTTGGATCCATTCACAACTCCACCAACGATGTATCAGTGTCCCAGTTTTCCCATATCCCCTCCAACAATCGTCATTGTTTTTTCCTGTCATTTTAGCCAATCTGAGAGGTATGTAGTGATCTCTCAGAGTTGTCTTAATTTGCATTTATCTGCTCAATAGTGATTTAGAACATATGACTAGAAATAGTTTCAATTTTATCATCTGAAAATTGTCTCTTCATATCCTTTGACCATTTATCAATTGGAGAGTAGCTTCAATCTTCATTTTTAGATAAACTCTAGAAGAATTTCTTGCAGGGTACATGTGGACTGTGTGCAGAATGTTGGCACAGTGTGGGATTTTACTTTCTTTCCTTTTGGTGGTTATGTACCACCTCTATCCCAACTGAGAAAAGACTATAAAGTTCATATGAGTTTCCAATTAGAAATGTATATGTATGTGTATATTTTCCTTTTGGGGAAAAAAAATCAAAATTTGATTTTGGATCCAGTTGCTCTCTTTCCTGCCTTTTAATGTAATAGTATCTTAAGGACAAAGGGGTGTGTGTGTGTGTGTGTGTGTGTGTGTGTGTGTGTATGCATGCCTATGTGTATGTGTATGTTTTCTTCAAGGAGATAGTATTTATGTTCAAGATAATTCTTCTTTAACCTTATCTGTCACTCTGGACCCCAAATCATTTCCCCACTTTGAGAACTATAATAGATGCTATTCTTTCTTTTTCTCTATCAAAAATATAGTTTAAGAAAAACTCTGAAACTCAGATGTATAAATGATAATGATTTTATTGTTGCCCTGTGAAGAAATAATTTGCTGTTTAACAACTCATTTTTTATGTTAACTTGTAATGGGTTTATTATTGAATGAATAAATATTTTTAAATAATAGATTTTTTCAATTTTAATTTAATTTTTTATTTTTTAATTTTAATTTTTTTAATTTTTAATTTTACTTAAAAATTTTAATATAGTAAATATTGATCTATATAACCCTCTGTGATGTTCTTAATAATTTTTTTCTTTTTAAAAATTTATTTTATTTAAAAAAAACAGAAGAAAAAAGAAAAACAGAAAAGGAATACAAAACAAAACAAAAGAGAACATTGCCGTGTGCCCAGCAGAACATCAGGGAGGATTCAAAGTATATAAAAACAAATACCAGTTCAAGAAAAAAATATATACATACATACATACATACATACATATATATTAGTAGAAGAAATTATATTCATGGCTATCTTTACTTCTTTGTAATATGTTCTTTTGTTTTCTGTTGCACACCTTTTTTACTTTATTCTTTTTTCCTCCTTTCATTCCTCCATCCCCAGAAGGTTATAGTTAAGAAAGGACATATTTATCTAGGAATATGTAGATATATACATGCACATACATACATACATTCCCCCCCCCAACACTCACCCCTTTCCTGTTCCTGCCAACTCTTTGCTTTAATTCTGCTCCTTAACCTGTCTTGCTATTATTTATCCTCTCCCCACCCATAGACCCTTTCCTTGTCTTCTTCCCTCACCCTTTGCTTCCCCATCCACCCATTTCTCCTCTCTTATTTCTTTATAGATTTTGGAGGGTGAGTATGTGGTGAATATGTAGTATTGCCTGTTTGACCCATTCTCTATGTGAGTAAGTTTTCAGAACTACAATCCCTCCTTTCCCCCTCTAATGCCTCTGTGTCTATTCTTCTGCACCTCATTTGTATAACTTAATTATTATTTTTACCTTAACTTTGCCCCAATCTTTGTTTTGGGCTACCCTATTGTTGATGTTCATCTTAAACATATGGTATACATTTCCCAGTAAAAAATAAATAAATAATTTGTCCATGCTGAGTTCCTTAAAAATGATCTTTGATACTGGGTCTTATATGTTAAATTTTCTATTGAGTTTGGGTTTGGTTGATAGAAACAACTGAAAATCTGCAATATCCATTTTTCATTCAATATATTAGATAATTTTGCTGGATATTGAAACTTACCAACCTACTCTATGATCTTCCCAGAATCTTCCCTGTTTAATAACTCTTAAAAGCCTTAAGATGAATGTAGAAAACTCAAATGATGAGATTTTAGACATTGTCTGGGAGGCATTTTTTGGAAGGGACAGTCAGTTATTTTAGAGTCACTGAAATCCTATTGCAAAAGGTTGCCATACATAAGAATAATTCTGTATTCAAGGACTAAAAAGATAGCTTGTTTGATTTGAGGGAGTAATGGTAGAAAGGTAGAATGGTAGAATCTCAGAAGTGAGATATGCATTAACCTGTACTGTACACAGATACTGTGTATCTTTATCTATCTTTAAATAGCTCATATCAAGATGTTACTCTCATTGCAATGAAGTTGTTCTTGCATTCCACACTTAGCTGAGAGGCTAATGATTTGGATAACCTAAAATGGAGATGAGTATTAAACAGGAATGAAGGGTAAGATTGAGTTCTAAAGGTCAATTTAAATCTGAAGAGGAGTACTTTTAATTCCTTAAATGATAGCAAAGGAAATGACCAGTAGGATCATGTGAGGATGACCCTGCCTTCTTAATCATAGATATATTGACCAAATTTCTGAAAAATGGCTAAAAATCTTGGGAAATTCAAGGTCTTTTTTGTACTTAAGAGAATGTGTTTCATAAACATGTCAGTACCTCATAAACATGCCATTTCTTATGGTAACTGTGAATCCACATATTCAGTACCATCTTTTGTTCTACCTCAAAATCCTCTATAATTTGTTTCAAGAATTCTTCTTAGTCACTAAAACTAAACTTGAAGAGATATTGAGGTCAGTAATCCTGAACCTTGCTTTTATCTCTCTGACTTCACCTGGGTTGTAACTTAACCAGATATAAATGGTTTTGAATAATGCTAACAACCTTGTGAAAGGCTCCTTGATCAGGCATGCAGATACTGAAAAGTTGGGACCATCAATCACCAGGGGTGGTTTATATATGTGTGCCCTAGAATAGTGTTAAGGTTTTTATCATTAAAGTACAAAATTTGGTAGAAAGCAATTAATATGTGCAAGTGCCTGAAAGTTGTATGATATTTTTAAAAGAATATGGAAAGAGATGGAAGTAGGACATATAAACAAGGATATGTATAAATGGAACAAACCTATAAGAATAGTAGTAATTACATTATATTCCAAAATGAAAAATGGTAAAGACAATAGAAAGAGCTTGGAGCCAAGCATGAGGAAGGGATATGTGCATTCCTTGGCATGGATAGCATAAATTAAATAGGTGACAGAGAGAAATATAGAATCACCATTCAATTTGCTTTTATTTATATCTTCTCTATAAAAGAAAATGAGGCTAAAATGAAATGATTAGAAAAACATATTAAAAGAAAATTGAAAACCAATATAAGTGAAAGGGTGATAAGAAAAATTCTAGCTGATTTGATTTAGTTCACATATCTAGGCACAGACAAACAATAAAAGAAATCTGCTATCAGTAATCTTTGAGAAATTATGGCAAGTGAATAAGGTGTCAGAGGACAACAATTGAGCAAAATATCCTGATTTTCCAAAGGGAGAAAAATTTAAATTCTGGGATACAGACAGTTTGATGACAACAATTTTAAATTAATTATTAAACAAATGGTCTTTGCACAGGTTATGACAAACCAATCTTGCTAATTTTCTTTAAAAATAAGCTTACTTAATTTATTCTTTAGAAATAGTGTATCTTAAATTTCAGCAAGGTATTTGATAATTTTTAATATCCTTTTGGACAAGATGGAAAAGGCAAGTTAGATGATAGTGGAATAAGGTTGGTTTGTACAATCTTGCAAAATAATTGCAAAAAACAATTATATGAGGAGATTGATTAATGCAGGGCTTTTAAAACTTTTCCCATTTGTTACCTTTTTGTCCAAGAAATGTTTACATAACCCTGAGTAGATAGATAAATAAAATAGATATCAATTAAATAAAATATTTGCTGATCATAAATCATAAAGATTGTTATTTTAAAAATTCTTTGGTATACCTATGTGATCAATTATTAAAAACAAAAGAAAATTTTCATATTAATGAAATGGATGTTTGTTCATTTTTACATAAAGAATTAAATTTTGGTGGAATATTTGATAACCTTTACTGTTGCCAAATTTTTTGTGACCCCCTATGTCAATATGTAAAGATGTCTCTAGACAAATGTCATAAAGCTGCATTTGATCATCTTCTGTTTAACATTTATAATCAATGGCTTCCATGAAGATTCAGAAAGCAGGATTTTAAAATTTGTAGTTGACACAAATCTGCATGGGATAATTAATACAGCGATTGATAGAATCAAAATTCAATAAAAGTTCTCAACTGCATAGAATGATAGATAAACTAGAAAGGTAAGAAAAAGTAAGAAAACTAGAATGAACAATCCTAGAATAACAAGGATAAATGTAAAGACTTGCATTTAGGTAAAAGAACAATAGTAGTTATACAAGTATAAAATGGAGGAGATCAACTGTAAAAATAATTCATGTGACAAAACACATGAAGTTTTAATCAATGATGAGTGCAATTTGAATTAACTGTGTGATGTGGCAGCTAAAAATCCAATACAACTTTAGATAGTTTTGAAAAAAGTCTAATGTGTGTATCAAAAGAAATAATAATCTTGCCATTAGATTGGATATCTGAATTGTCATGTCCAATTCTAAGGCAACATATCAGAAAGAAACAATTTCAAATGAGATCATCCAAATAATAATCACAAGAGTGATACATCTGGTAAACATGTCTTGGAATAAAAACAAACATACAGTAGTTTAGTTTGGAGAACAGAAAATAAGAAGATAGCTATCTTCAAATAGTTCCATGACCATCATGAAGAAGAGAGATTAGAGAGGGTACTCTCTAATGAATCATGTTAGTGAAATGAAACAGAGAAGTAAATTTCAGTTCTTTTTAAACAAATTTTCATAATGGGGTGCATTTTCTAGTACTGAGCCCCACTTCATAATTAGAAGTATCCAAGTTGAAGTTATCAGGAAAGCTATCAGGAAAATTGTAGAGAGAATTCCAGGACTAGGTGGGAGGATAGATTAATGGACCTTGTAATATTCCTTACAAATCTTTAGAGTTCTGTGATATTTTAAAATTATTCTAAAGAAATCAGATAAGATCAAAACCTTTGACACCTCATGAACTTGCAAAACTATTTTTAATAATTAAAATTTTCCTAATCCACCTGCAAAATTATTATAAAGTAGAGTTCCTGTTTGGCACAGACATCCCTTTCTCAGCTCTTCCAACTATCTATGAGCAGATCATACCTAGACTAAAGCAAATCTGTGTACTATGTGACTTTTTAGTCTTCTCTGATCCATAATTCAATGCAGTGATCTATGAGTACTCAATTAATGACCACAAGAGACTTTGTATTCTCTCCTTTCAACTAATATTTTGCATATTTGCCCACATGACATGCTGTAGTCAGTTTAGAAATACAAATTCAAAGCAAGCCAAAGTAAATATAACTTTTTTTCTCACTTCTTTCCCTGTCAAAAATCTTTTTCTGTAGCTAAGTTGTAAATAGAGATGGTTCCTGAATAATCGACTTTGTCAATGGCAGCTACAAAACAAGATTCATCCTTTATTGTCTGAGTGCATTTCATGAACTCTTATTGGATATTTTGCCATCTCTGATTATTAATTATCATTAGATTACACCTTCAGTGATTAATTGACTTCTTTTAACCAAAACAATGAAGGCCATTTAATACATAGAGTAAAATCATGAAAGCTGGCTTTTATGCAGAGCCATATCTATCATTAAGAGGTATTTTCTCCATCTTTTCTTCTCCTGGAAACAGTATTTATTATGATTATATTATATTATATTGTGTATAATATTATTATATTCCTTGAATGGCTTTTATCTGATCTCCAAAACTTTTGCCATACATGAATTACTGAGACACAAACAAAATGTTCTTTAAAGGTGCATTGTTCATTTGATAGATGTAGGAGCCTGAGGAATATAGTAGAAAGAAGAGAATCAAAGCGAAATCCTTGGTTGCCATCCAGAGGACTAATTCCTCTTTGAACCAGTTTCAAGGCTAAGAACTTTGTGCTTCAAATCTGTGGTTCTGATTTCACTTTACTTTGATTTCTAAAAATGTATATAGAAGGATAGATTCTAGACCTTTTGCAATTGTGGATGTTGGGAGGGAATTTTTAAGGCTGGCTCTTGCTATTCTATTTAGAGAGCAGAATGCCTCCATTCTGCTGTCCAGGAAATACTACTTCTAAATAAGGATCAGGCTGGGGATCAGCCTGGGATTTCCAGAAAGCTGAAGTTCAGGAACTTCCACCCCTAAGAAATTCACTATATCACTCTCCTTTCCATAATTTCTGTGTGGTTCAGAGAATACATATGTGCTTCTGCCTCCATTTCACTGGAAAAATCCAATACTTCTACCACTTTTGGACAAAGATATGTATGCCGTCTATCACAAAACTTTGCTTCAAGAGTCTGTTTCTGTTTCCTGATGGTGACCATATCTCCTTACTGAATTAGCCAGAAGCAAAATATCCAGAAGATGAATTTTGCTCTCCTGACTTTTCACCTCTTTAGGTATTGTGTGTAGGTACTCCTCTACTAATAGCCATTGGCTATAAAGTGTCCTCTTCTGACTCGTCTGGGTTTTCTCTCTGAACTAAGAGAATACAACTCTTCTTTGTCTTCTCTCCTTCCCATCAAAAATGACACCTTGTGTTCCTTGATTCATTAATTCAACAATCATGAATTAGATACTTGTTGGTTATTGATTATTCTCAAAAAGGACCCAAAATGACATCACTGTTTTGGGGCCAAGATCAGATTAATATGAACTTGGGAAGCTCTACCATAGGCTAGGTATAAATAGTCCATATGAACATTTAGAAAGGAGGTTTCTCTAAATTTGCATATCTCATGATGTACAAAATACATTATCAACAAAGAATTATGCTAGGCTGGGGAAGATGTAAAGATTATTAATATTTCTAACCTCAAAGAATTTTAAAACTAGCAGAGAGAGTAGTATATATGCACAAATATGTAATATTATACAATAAATATAACTATAGTGCAACGTAGATTATAATAAGGTAATATGAAAAGCATAAAGTTTTACCTGAGAAAGGGAAATTTGTTTTCCAATGTGGAGGTGAGGCAAGAATCAGGGAAGGTTTCCCAAAAGAAGTAGCATTTGAAAGTTCTCTCTTTCCCTCCCTTCTTCTTTCCTTCCTTCTTTTCCTTCTCTCCCTCTCTCCCTTTCTTCCTCCCCTATCTCTGTTTTTCAGGGAGGAAATAAGAATATCTTGTGTAGTTAACATTGTGAGCAAAAATACATAGCCAGAAAAGTGCTGCATGTATTTCAAGGATAGCAATGTGTCCAAAATGAAAGAAACATAGAATATGTGGATAGAAATATTGTATTATGATAACAGGTTAGAAATAGGGTAGTACCAGGTTATAGAGTTCCCTGGACGCTAGACAGCCTATGGCCTCTATATAGCAAATAACAAGGAGCTAAATGAAGGGTTTTTTCCCCCCAATTATTTATTTATTTTATTGAAGTTTTTTTTTTTTAATTTTCAAAATATATTCAAGGATAAATGTTCAACACTGAGCCTTGAAAAACCTTGTGTTCCAATTTTCCTTCCTTCCCTCCACTCCCTCCCTTAGATGGCAAGTAATCCAATATATGTTAAACTTGGTAAAACATATGCTAGATACAATACAGGCATACATATGTATACAATTATCCTGTTGCATAAGAAAAATCAGATAAAAAGGGAAAAAAATGAGAAAGAAAATAAAATTCAAAGAAACCACAATAAAAAGAGTAAAAATACTATGTTGTGATCCACTCTCAGTTCCCACAGTCCTCTCTGGGTGTAGATAATTTTCTTTATCACAACATCATTGAAACTGGTCTGAATCATCTCATGGCTGAAAAGAGCCATGTTCATCCAAACTGATCGTTGTATAATCTTGTTGTCATGTACAATGATCTCCTCATTCTGCTTATTTCACTCAGCATCAGTTCATTTAAGTCTCTCCAGGCCTCTCTGAAATCATCTTGCTTATCATTTCTTATAGAACAATAATATTCTATAATATTCACATATCATAACTTATTCAGCCATTCTCCAACTGATGGACATCCACTCAATTTCCAGTTTCTTGCCACTACAAAAAGGCCTGCCATAAACATTTTTGCACATGTGGGTCCCTTTCCCTTCTTTAAGATCTCTTTGGGATATAAACCCAATAGAAACACTACTGGATCAAAGGGTATGCACAGTTTTATAATCCTTTGGGCATAGTTCCAAACTGTTCTCTAAAATGGTTGGATCCATTCATAATTCCACCAACAATGTATCATTGTCCCAGTTTTCCCACATCCCCTCTAACATTCATCATTATTTTTTCCTGTCATCTTAGCCAATCTGAGAGGTGTGTAATGGTACCTCAAAGTTGTCTTAATTTGCATTTCTCTAATCAATAGTGATTTAGAGCCTCTTCATATGACTAGAAATGGTTTCAATTTCTTCATCTGAAAATTATCTGTTCTTTTGCTTTCACCATTTGTCAATTGGAGAAAAGCGTGAATTCTTATAAATTTGAGTCAATTTTCTATATATTTTAGAAATGAGGCCTTTATCAGAACCCTTGAATGTAAAAATGTTTTCCCAGTTTATTGCTTCCCTTCTAATCTTGTCTGCATTAGTTTTGTTTATATAAAAACTTTTAACTTAATATAATCAAAATTATCTATTTTGTGTTCAGTTATGAACTCCAGTTCTTTGGCCACAAATTCCTTCCTTTTCCATAGATCTGAGAGGTAAACTATCTTTTGTTTTTCTAATTTGCTTATAATATCACTCTTTGTGTCTGAATCATGAACCCATTTTGACCTTATCTTGGTATGTGTGAATGGAAGCCTAGTTTCTTGCCATACAAGTTTCCAATTTTCTCAGCAGTTTTTGTCAAATAGTGAATTCTTATCCCAAAAGCTGGTGTTTGGGGGTTTATTAAATACTAGATTATTATAGTCATTGACTTATTTTGTCCTGTGGACCTGACCTATTTCACTGATCAATTACTCTATTTCTTAGCCAGTACCAAGTGGTTTTGATGACCACTGCTTTAAAATGTAGTTTTAGGTCTGGCATAGCCAGGTCATCTTCATTTGCATTTTTTCATTAATTCCCTTGAAACTCCAAGCCCAGCAATATATCACTGAATCACCTAGTAGTCTTCCTAAGCTTTAAGTACCTCTTAAGTATTGGCTAGTGCTAATGCTATGCTTTTCCTCTGATCATTCCTGAAATACTCTTACTCTTCAGTTTTAGCTTTTAGCTTCTTTTGCTTTCTTCAAGATTCAACCCAAAGTCCAACTCTCCAGGAAGTCTCTCTACCTGCTCAAATCTTCCTCTTTCAGATCACCTTGCATCTATTCTTTCTATATCTTGTGAATATCTAGTTATTTACATGGTGAATCCTCTATTAGACAATACACTTTTTGAGAATAGGATATATATTTTTTGCCTTTCTTTATGTTCCTAGAATTAGCAAGTGCAGTTCTTATACATAGAATAAGTACTTAGTAAATATGTGTTGGCTGATTGACTGAACAAGCAACATATCTAAATTGTATCAATGACCTCAAGAATGCCTTAAACCAATGCTGTGATCTTAATGGTGGGAATTGTAGTTACTAGGAAAGGTACTTATTTGATGTCCTTTAATCACTCATGTTTCTTGTTCTGTTCTACTTCTGGATTTAGGCTCTTTTTGCTTTTAATAAAATCTTTTTTAATCTACAAAAGGTATATTGAAACATTTTGGAGGTAAAAAGTAGTTTTGTCTCAGCATTTCCAAGGAAACTTGCTTTTCTATTTTGGCTGGGCTATTCCCTCCACAAAAGATTTAGGATTTAGAAGTTTGCATCAAGATGTCAGAAAGGCACAATTGTAGTCTGTCATTGCCTCCAGAGAAATGTAATTGCTATTCCCTAGCTTGTGATTCTCTGATGTATTGAGTATAACTTTAAAATGTGTTTGATTTTCTAATTGAATAGAAAAGAGAGCTGGGAAGCTGTTCTTCAGGAAGTGGGAATTTGGCAAAAAAAATAAAGTATGTTCTAAACTCACAAGACATTAGCCTTCAAATCAGATTATTAGGATGGCTGTGACATTCTTTGGGGAATATTGTTCGTCTGTTCCTGCTGTCTTGTTCAGCTGCACTGATGAGAAGATCTTCATTTGTCCTTTCTAATTCCTACATTTGCCTTCTTTTTGCTGGCAGAATGGTTTTTGGAAAGGGGGGATGAAAGAGAGAAAGGGTGGGAACTGATGTGTCTGCTGAGTGATCCTTTGTTGTTCTCAGAATGCCAAGAAGACCTGCTATAGCCAGCTGGAGGCTACTAGTAATTAGTTCAGCCTCCTTGAAACTATGATTAAGAAATACTCTGAACAAAGCAAATGACAAGCCCCTACTCCTAACAGAACGCAAAAACACAAGTTATTTGGAAATGCTGTGCCCAAACAATGTGCACTTTTACAATAAAGGGTCTTTCTTGGATTTGGAAATGTTATTCATAGCTAATATGACATTTAGTGCAGTTATTAGAGTAGAGATTATCTTATTTAGTCATATCTTGACTGTGTCAAGGGCTCACTATTTGATGAAGAAGTGTTATACATGAACATTCTGACCTGATCCTTTGGAATATATTTAAAGTACAATGCATCTGGTAGACTACAAAGTATAGTGAAATGAACACTGGCTCTGTACAATGCGTGATCTTGGGCAAGCCACTGAAAATTGTTTTTATCTCAGTTTCTTTATTTATAATAAAGAGAGAACTTTATTTCTTTAAAAAATTTTTTTGGATGATATTTAATTTTTCCAAATACATGCAAAGATATTTTTCAGTATTCATCTTTGAAAAACCTTACAAAAGTTAAAAGGTTAAATGTGTGCAATTCTTCTAAACATATTTGTCATGCTGAGCAAAAAGAAATCAAATCAAAAGAGAAAAAACACAAGAAGAAAGGAAAAAACAAGCAAAAAATAACAATAACAATAAAAAGGTGAAAATAATATGCTGTGATCCACATTCACTCTTCATAGTTTTCTTTGGATATGGATGGCACTTTCCATCACAAATCTATTGGAATTGCTTTGAATCACTTCACTGTTGAAAAGAAACAAGTCTATCACAGCTGATCATCACATAATCTTCTTGTTACTGCATACAATGTTCTTTCAGTTTTGCTCACTTCACTCAACATCATTTCATGTAAGTGTTTTTAGGGTTTTCTGAAATCAGCCTCTTCATTTCTTATGGAACAATAATATTCCATTACATCCAAATACCATAATTTACCCACCTATTCCCCAACTGGGTGGGCATCACTCAATTTTCAGTTTCTTGCATTACAAAAAACCAAAGCAAAACAAACAAACAAAAAAAACCTGTTACAAACATTGTATAGACACTGCTAGATCAAAGAATATGCACAGTTTGATAGTCTTTTGAGCATAATGATGTAAATGTATTTAACACCTTATACCAAGATAAGGTCTAAATGATGACATAAAGGGTGATATCATAAGCAAATTAGGAGAACAAAGTATAGTCTAAGATATGTGGAAAAGGAAGGAATTTTTGGCCAAAGAAGGATTAGATAACATTATGAAATTCAAAATAATCTAGTAAATAACTAGATATACACAAGATATAGAAAGAATAGATGGAAGTTGATCCGAAAAAAGATTTGAGCAGGTAGGGAGACTGGGAAAGACTTCCTGGAAAGCTGGGCTTTGGGTTGGATCTTGAAGAAAGCAAAAGAAACTAAATGATGCTCCTTTGATAAATTGCTCTCCAGAATGATTGGATTATTTCACAACTCCACCAACAATGCATTAGCATGCTAGTCTTCCCACATCCCCTTCAACATTAATCATTATCTTTTCCTGTCATCTTAGTCAATCTGAGATGTATGAAGTAGTACCTCAGAGTTGTCCTAATTTGCATTCTCTAATCAACAGTAAGAACATATTTTTATATGATTACAAATGACTTTAATTTCTTTGTTTGAAAATTGTCTGTCCATATCCTTTGACCATTTATCAATTGAGGAAGAGTCAGTTCTCTACATATTTTAGAAATGAGGCCTTTATTAGAAACATTGGCTGTAAAATTCTTCTCCCAGATTTCTGTTTCCCTTCTAATCTTGGCTGCCTTGGTTTTGTTTGTGCAAAACCTTTTAAATTTAATGTAATCAAAGTTGTTCATTTTGAATTTTATAATGTTCTCTAATCCTTTTTGGGCAAAAATTCCTTCTTTCTCCACATATCTTAGAGGTAGACTATACCTTATTCTCCTAATTTGCTTATGATATCATCCTTTATGTCATCATGAATCTTTTCTTGGTATAAGGTGTTAAGTGTTGGTCAATACCTAGTTTCTCTCATACTATTTTTCAGTTTTCTTATCAATTTTAGTCAAATAGGTGAATTCTTATCCCCAAAGCTGCAGTCTTTGTGGTTATCAAATACTAGATTACTACAGTCATTGACTATTGTATCTTGTGAATCTAACCTATTCCACTGATCCACTATTCTATTCTTTAGCCAAAACCAGATGATTTTGATGATTGCCACTTTATAATCTAGTTTTAGTACTGTTATGGTAACCTACCTTTTTAATTTTTTTCATTAATTCCTTTGAAATTCTTGACCTTTTGTTCTTCCAGACGAATTTTGTTATTATTTTTTCTAGCTCTGTAAAGTGGTTTCTTGGCAATTTGATTGATATGACACTCACTAAGTAGATTGTTTTAGGTATAATTGTCATTTTTATTATGTTAGCTCATTCTACTCATGAGAACTTGATATTCTTTTGTTTAATTCTAACTTTATTTATGTGAAAATTGTTTTGTAATTGTGTTCATGTAGTTCCTGGCTTTTTCTTGGCAGGTAGACTACCAAATATTTTATATTATCAACAATTATTTTAAATAGGATTTCTCTTTCTATCTCTTGCTGGTAGGCTTTATTGGTAACATAGAAATGCTAATGATTCATGTGGGTTTATTTAAAATCTTACAACTTTGTAAAAGTTGGTAATTGTTTTTATAGCTTTTTAATCTATTCTCTAAATATATCATAATATCATTTGTGGAGAATGGTAATTTTGTTTTCTCATTCTACTCTAATTCCTTCAATTTATTTTTCCTCTCTTATTGCAAAAGCTGACATTTCTAGCAAAATATTGAATAATGGTGGTGATGAGGGGTAACCTTGTTTTACTCCTAATCTTACTGGAAATGTTTCTAGCTTATCCCCATCACATATAACGCTTTCTGATGATTTTATATAGTTGCTACGTATCATTTTAAGGAAGCTTCATTTCTATGCTTTCTAGTGTTTTTGATAGAAATAGGTGTTGTAATTTGTTAAATGCTTTTTTTTTTGCTTCTATTGAGATAACCATCTGATTTCTGTTTCGTTATTAATATAGTCAATTATGCTGATAATTTATCTTGCATTCCTGCATTCTTGGTATAAATCTCATTGGGTCAAAGTGTATTATCCTGGTGATAAGTTTATGTATTATCTTTGCTAATATTTTATTTATGATTTTTGCATCAATATTCATTAGGGAAATGACCTATAATTTTCTTTCTCTGTTTAAATGGCTCTTCCTGGTTTAGGTAACAGTACCATATCTGTATGATAAAATGAATTTGATAGGACTCTTCTTATTTTTTTCAAAATAGTTTATATAGTATTGGAATTAATTGTTCTTTAAATGTTTGGTAGACTTCCCTTGCAAATCCATCTGGCCATGGAGATTTTTTTCTTAGGGAGTGCATTAGTGGCTTGTTCAATTTCTTTTTCTCCAGTGGGACTATTTAAGTTACTTTATTCCTCTTCTGTTAATCTGGGAAATTCATATTTGTATATTTATTCATCATTTCACTTAAATTATCAGATTTATTGGCATACAATTGGACAAAATAGGTCTAATTATTACTTTGATTTTCTCTTCATTGGTGATGTTTACCTTTTTCATTTTTGATACTAGTAATTTAATTTGTTTCTTTCCTTTTTGTAAAAAATTTAACCAAAGCTTTATCGATCTTGATTTTTTCATAAAACCAACTCTTAATTTTGTTTAGTAGTCCAATAGTTTTCTTACTTTCAATTTTATTAACTCTTCTAACCACCCTGACAAAGATAACATTCTCAAGAGTTACATGTATCATCTTCCTATGTAGGGATGTAAACATTTTAACCTTTAAAAATATAGATTTTTTTTCTTTCCTTTTACCTTTTTATGTTTCTCTTGAATCTTGTATTTGGGGATCAAATTTTCTTTTCATCTCTTGTCTTTTCATCAGAAATGATTGAAAATCCCCTATTTCACTGAATGTACATCTTTTCCTATAAAAGAGAATACTTAATTTTGCTGGATAGTTGATTCTTTGCTTCAATCCAAGCTTCTTTATCTTCTGGAATATCATATTCTAGGCCATTTGATGGTTTAAAGTGGAAACTGCTAGATCCTGGGTAATCCTGATTGTAGCTCCTCTGTATTTGAATTGTTTCTTTCTGACTTCTTGTTTCCATTAATCTGATAATCCTGGAATTTACACACAATATTCCTTGGAGTTTTCATTTTGAGGTTTCTTTCAGGAGGTGATCAATGGATTCTTTCAATGACTATTTTATCCTCTGCTTCTTAGTTATCAGGTCTTTTCCTTGATGAATCTTAAAAGATGCCCAAGATCTTTTTTTTAAATCATGACTTTCAAGTAGTCCAATAATTCTTAGATTGTGTCTCCTGGATCTATTTTCCAGGTTAGTTAATTTTTTTTTCTAACAAGGTATTTTACATGGTTTTTCTACTTTTTCATTTAAAAAAAAATTTTGTTTGATTGATTTTTGATGTCTCATTGAGTCATTCTCTTAAATTTGTCCAATTCTAATTTTAATGATATTTTCTTTAGTTAGTTTTTTTAACCTCCTTTTGCATTCGGCCAAATATATTTTTAAAGTAGTCATTTTGTTTGGTGGATTTTTTTTCCCATTTCACCAAATTTATTTTTTAAGAAGTAGTTTTCTTCAGTCAATTTCTTTGCTTCTTTTTACAAGGTATTAGCTTTCCCTTCCTCTCCTGCAAAGATTTCCCAATTTTTCTTCTGGCTCTTTTTTATGATCCTTTCTGAATTCTTCTAAGAGAGTTTTTTTAACTGAAGACCCATTCATAACCCCCTTTGAAGCTTCGTTTGAAGGATTTTGTCTTTCCTGTCCTCTTTTGGGTTTGTGTTCTGATCTTTTTTCATCAGAGCTCTTTTGTCTTTTTTGTTCATTTTTAAATAGATAGGGCACAGGGGAAATTGTCCTGAGCTTCCTCTGAAGGACAATAGGGTCTTCTCATTAACTGTGCTAGAGCCAGTGGTGCTACAGGCTTCCTCATTGCACTGAGTGGGACAGGATTAGTCCCTCCTGTTATGCTAGAAGAAGCTCACAACTTACCTGCTGTAGTTGTGTTGGAGACTGGTATAACCAGGACAGAGTAACCAACATTGCTTTATTTTGACTGAGTCATCTACTAGATTCTTTGCACATATTTAATTGGGCCAGGAATCAATGCTGGATCAAGCTTCTGATTGTATTTTGGAGTGACAGAACCCACAAACATTTGGAGTGAAATAATTTTCCCGCTTACGATATCATGGAAGGACTTCAAAAAAGGTCTGTCTCAATTGAGTTTGATCTAGCATTGATTCTGAGGGAAGCTGTGGAGAGCTCAGGCAATGTCATATCTATTTTTCATCCTCTTGATTCCACCCACCATGGCTTAATTTCTTAATCTGGGCTTCATAAAATTGTTTTAAATTTTTTTTTATAACTTTCCCATCTACCCATCTATCATCTTATAAGATATACTATTTCATATTATAGTCTATCATTTCATATGATATACTATTTCCAGCTTTTTGTACAGATAAGGGACAGATCTTGAGCTCTATTTCCAAGTGAATTCATGTTCATAGTGCCCCCAAGCACTTGAAGGATACATGTGTAATAGAAATCATAATTTCTCCATCACTTCAAGAATCAGATTGAATCCCTCTACCAATGCAGATTGTAATAAATTCAAAATAGATGATTTCATAAGTTGTGATAGCCAAACAATCATCTGGTGGCTTCTTCATTGCCAATAATCCTTTCTAAATTTAACTAAGTCAATCATCAGTTGATAGACATGCAGATTTTCCCTTCTACTCCTAATTAAAGACTTTTCAGTGACTTAGACTCTGCCAATGGACTAGCCTTCAAGAATCTTGGGATACCTTTCTCTTATACTGGGACTTTGATGGAAGGATAATCATTATAACTTATGGAATAAAGGAAACAAGCATTTATTAAGTACCTACTATGCACCAGAAAATGTGTTAAATTTATTATAACTATTGTCTCATTTGATCTTCACAACAATGGGAGCTAGGTGCTATTATGATATCTATTTTACCATTGAGGAAACTGAAGTAGAAGTTAAGTACCTTGTCCAAGATCACATAGCTAGTAAATTCCTGAGGCTGGATTTGAAATCTGGTCTTCTTGTCTAAGCCCAGACTTTTAGTTACATTTAATTTTTAGAGAAAATATAATTTATCAGATGAATGGTACAGAAAATCTGACATTTGCTATCATATGTTAAACAAATAGGATTTTTTCTCCAAATAAAAAAATCATTATGTACAGAAACAATAAAATATTTTTACTCTTTTGTTTTTCTAAAACATACTTTCTAAAAACTAAAATAACTGTCATAGATTTATCTCATTATATCCCTATTGTTGCTATGAGACAGCAATCAACAATTAAAAAAAACAAGCATTAATAAGCACCTTCTAAGTGTCAATAACCAAACTAGGTGCTAGTACAAAGACAAAAAAGAAATAGTTCCTGCCTTTAAGAAGTTTACATTCTATTGAGAAGGGGATATTATTTATGCATAGGGGATATTATTTAAATATCTATAATTAGTAATTTTTTTGAGGGTATTATAAGCCATTCATAAGAGCAGAAAGTTTTGAAACCTCAAGGATCTTCATTTGTTATTGATTTTAAAAACGTCCCATTTGGCCAATGTCATAGTGGCTCAGTGGATAAAGTGCCAGCTCTAGAGTCAGTAAGAATAATTTTCCTGAGTTGAAATCCAAGCTCAGACATTTATTAGCTTATTTGACTTGGTTTATGCAAAAGAGATTGAGAACTACTCCAGTATTTTTGCCAAGAAAACCCCAAATGGGGTGACAGATTTGTACATGACTAAATAACAACATCACTTTTGATAGGAAATCTGTAGGATCTCATCATCTTTATGTTTTCCCAATGGTAAAATGTTTTCTGCTTCATCAAGAATCATGTAGTTTTTAGAAGAAATTTTCCAAAAAATGATTGTGTTGTTTTTCATTATCAAATAAATACAACAGAAAAAGTAAGAATAAATGAATCATTATGAAATTTATTTTTTTTTTCATTTAGGAGAAGTTCTTTTGGTGGTTCCTGCACTAAAGTCTCCCATTTTATTGTATATACATAGCCCCCTTTTCCAAATTCCATGATTTTATTAGAGTTAAAAATATAGTTAGAGTTTGTGGGACTTTCATCTTCAATGAAATCTTCTATGATGCTTTGGCTTGCCTACCTCCCTAGCCCCTCACTCTCAGACATTAAACGCACAAACTTACTACTGTACATTGTATATATTCTGCTCTCACCTGCACTCCCCACCCCTTCAAGATTTCTTAGGGAGCAGTCATAAATAAGTCATTGTATAAGAGAGGTTATGTTTATGTTTAATGACAGGATCTCCTATGGCAAGATTTAAATTAAATACAAATACAGGAAAGTTTTCCTTTTCCACGTGTGCCAAATTTTTCCATGCACTCTTCCAAAGTCTAATGTGTGATATTTTAATCTTGAAAGAAAAGTGCCCATAATTCTTACCTAGATATTACTGTTATTTGTTCACTTTAAATTCCAATATTTAGACATGTGTATGGTTTGTATCTAGTATGTAACATAGACATCATTTATTTATATTAGATAATTCTTGGAGGGTTTAGAAAATTTATTCAGCTGTTTTTCACTTTTGTCCAACTCTTCTTGATTCTATTTGGGATTTTTCTGGGCAAAGAGATTTTCTTCAGTTTATTTTACAAATGAGGAAACTGAGGCAAACAGGGTTAAATCACTTTTCCAGGGTCATACAGCTAATGGCTGAGACCAGATTTGAATTCAGAAAGATGAGTCTTACTAACTCCAGATCCAGTACTCTATCCATCATGCCACATAGCTGCCCTTTAAGAACTTTGATCCTATATGTAATCAACATAAAAAAAAGCTAAAAAATGGAACAAGTAACTTGTAATGAGAGATGATAATATTTGATAAAAGTAGAGATAAGGAGATATGTCCATGTCTACTACTGGATACTGGAGTATATTCTTCCAGTATATTTTGGCATATAAGATATATATACATATAAAATGTCACAGAAAAATTAAAAAGGTTAAAATAGCAGTAGGTGACCAATACTAGAAAACTAATTGCCAGATTACTACTGGACTGCTGAGAACATGATGTTGAGCCTTTACTATCAGAGGAAAGCCAAGGATAGGCAACCTCACTTTGGTAGAAGAAAGAGAATCCTTGCCTTTGAATCTCCCCAGTCTGAAGAAGAAGCCACATCATCTTCCTTCCAAGGAACTCAAATACGGAAGGGAAGACAACTTCTTGTCTTCAAAGAGTTCTCAGTCTGAGGCAGTAGACTAAACATTTGCAGATAAACATACTTCATTTACTTAAAATTAGCTTAATCCTTGAAGAAGAGCTGTTTACTAAATGCAGACATTAGTTATAGTTGAAGCAAAAAACTGAGTTGAATCTAACTTCATCTCAAAGTTCCACTTTTACTATATCATTCATGATACCAGTAGACTCTAGGACACTCAAGTACTTTAGAAATATAAGGAATGGTGACAACAGACAGAAATCCTCCATGAGAAAATATAACTTTTAGGAGGAATTCCATCACAGCAGAATAATGTTATCCAATTGAAATAGGAACAGGAGGGAAGAATAATCCAGCCTGTTCATGACAAAACAGCTCATTGGGCTATCAGAGAAGACTAGATCCTAGATAGAATTTCTATCACCCCTTGGAGGATTTGGCCAATTTGATTGGACACCTAGGGTATGTGTTTATATTTCTTAGGAGATAAGGTTGCCTAGGAGCTACAATAGAACACTAAGCCTGGAGTCAGGAAGGCTTACTTTTCTGAGTTGAAATACAGTTGCAGACACTTAATATTTGTGTGACCCTGGGCAAGTCACTTAATCTTGTTTGCCTTTATTTCCTCATCTGTCAAATGAGCTAAAGATGGAAATGGCAAACCACTCCAGTTTCTTTGCCAAAAAAAAAAGCTAAAGTGGGGTCACAAAGGGTCAAATGTGACTGAAAAATGGAAGTATTGGCATTTGGGAAAATGCCAGCAATGAGAGTTTTCCTCGTAGGTTTGACTATTTATCACTTTCTTTAGGTGTACTTGTCTCAAGATGTTTCATCCCTCTGACAGAAATCTTTGGGGAACTATCTCACTTGCTTCCTTTTGCCAGTAGGAAATCTGATCTAATTATGGTCTGAAAGAACTTAATCAATTCTAGCATGTCAAAATTACCTTCTTTTGAAAAAAAGGTTTATCCAAGTACCTATCAATTTGGGAATGATTGGACAAATTATAGCATATAAATATAATAGAATTCTAATGTATTATAAGAAATGGAGAGAGGTGATTTCAGAGAAACCTGGAAAGGCTTGTATGAATTGATGCAGAGCTACAGGAGGACAGCAAATTATCTAATAAAAGTACCACAAAATAAATTGCAAAAATGAATATTTTTGAAAGATTTAAGGATTCTGATAAATGCAATGGTAAATAATAAATCCCAAGAACTGAAGATACAGAATGTTATCCATCTGCTGACAAGAGGTCATGGACTAAAATACAGAAAGAAGATACACATTATTGAATATGGCCAGTATAGGACTTCGTTTTACTTGTTTGTTTATTTGTTAACAAGGGTTTTGTTTTGATTTGTTTTATTTTCAGGGTACATGGGGGGAGGTGGAGGAAAAAATAATGATTCATAATTTTAAAAAGAAAAAGGAAGAAGATAAAGCAATGACATAGCTCTCCAGAAGTAATCTGACAGATACTGAAAAGATGAACATTCAAACAGGTGGAGAAAAGAATTTAGTGCAAAGGTCATATTGCAGAATGTAAGTGCCTCACATAGTAGAAATGAATTACTCAGTCTGAAAAGGCTGCCTTGCCTTTATCCTCATCCCTAGGCATCTGAAGGTACTTCATTAAGCAGTCTCCTTGAGAGTCTTCTCTAAGGAGTCGGTCAAGTCTGATTCCTGTTTTCATCTTGCACAGCCTCTGTGGGTCCTACAGAAATGGAAGGAAAAGGAATTAGGAACTTTCCTATTGTTCTGAGAGAAGCAGAATCTTTCATTTGCTTCTTTCTGTTGTATATGCCTTATCTCCAGATACTCCTTCACCTCTACCTTCTCATCTTCTGTATGTAAGGGCCTTTGCATCTTAAATGTACAACTTAAAATATCTATTGAGCACTTATCATGTAAGTTCAGGTATTATGAAAAGTTTAAAGAACTATGAGATTCAGTGTCTGCTTTCAAGGAGCTTCCAGTATATTTTGGCATATAAGATATATATATATAATATCATATAACAATTAAAAAGGTTAAAATAGCAGTAGGTGACCAACAATAGAAAACTAATTGCCAGATTATGAAGGACATACTAGAAGAAGAAACAATTGGAGGGAGAGAGACTGAAAAGACAGAATGTTATAATGGAAAAAGACACTTAGAACCAGAATATCTAAATTTGGGTATCAACTCTAATATTTAATAGCCATTGGAATTTGGGCAAGATTCTTTGCTATGTCAAGACCTTGATTTCTTATCTGTAAGATAAAGAGGTTGGACTTGGTAAATTCTACTTTCTTTTTTTTAATTGTTTTATTTTTTTCTGATTATACATATATATTAACTTTTAAAATACCATTTCTTTGTGAATCATGTGGGGAGAGAAAAATCAGAACAAAAAGGAAAAACTATGAGTTTAAAAAAACACAAAAAAGTGAACATAGCATGTGTTGATTTACATTCAATCTTCATAGTTCTCTTTCTGAATGCAGATAGCATTTTCTGTTCAAAGTTCATTGAGATTGCTTTGGATCACTGAATTGCTGAGAAGAACCAAGCCTTTTATAATTGTATCATCACACACTCTTGCTGATACTGTGTATAACATATTCCTGGTTCTGCTTGTTTCATGTAAATCAGCATCAGTTCATGTAAATCTTTCCAGAACTTTCTAAAATTAGCTTGTTCATAATTTTTTACAAAACAATAATATTCCATTACTTTCAGCCATTCCCCAATTGATGGGCATATATTCATTTTCCAATTCTTTGTCACAACAAAAAGAACTACTACAAACATTTTGTACATATGAGTTCTTTTCCCTTTTTTATAATTTTCTTGAGATAAAGACTCAATAGTGGCATTGCTGGATCAAAGAGTTTTATAGCTTTTTGGACATAGTTTCAAACTGCTGTCCAGAATGTTGATCTCTGCTTTCAACTTTTAGTCTATGACTTTATGTTCTGAGCTTTAGGTTCCTTATGTATTAAAAAATGGGGTTGATCCAGATCAGAGGCGCTGATCCTGGGATTCATGAATTTGTTTTTAAAAAATTTTGGATAGTTTTTCAAGGTATTGGTTTCTTTTGTAATATTCTGTATTTTATATAACATATTTTAAAAGATTATTCTGTGTGGGGTCCACAGGCTTCAATAATCTGCCCAAATACCCAAATACCAAATCTGCCCTTTGATTCACACAAAGTTAAGAATCCTTTAAAAATTAAGAATTAAATAATCAAAAAGTTTCCTTCTAGTTTGAATATTCTAAAATTTTATTAAAGCAACTATGATTATAGTACAAGTCTAAAGTTATAGAACAGCAAGCTGGGACAGCGGCAATAAAAATGGAAAAGAAAGGATTTACAAAGAGATGGTCAAATAAGAATTAGCAGATCTTCTTTTGTCTCCCCAGTAGCATCTAGCATATGACTGAGAAATAGAACATAGTAAGTGATCAAGAATCGGATTGCTGCTAACAATGAAAAAAAATATGAGATTCAAAAAGATTTTCCTGTAAAAGATTATCTTTAATTAAATCCAGTTTAAGAAATAGCTATCAAACTTCTACTATGCCTGAAGTGAGCATTTAGGTGGTGCAGTAGATAGAGCACTGAGCCTGGAGTCAGGAAGACTCATCTTCCTAAATTCAAATTTGGCCCCAGACATTTACTAGTTGTGTGACTTTAGGCAAGTCACTTAGCCCTGTTTGCCTCAGTTTCCTCATCTCTAAAATGATATGAAGTAGAAAGAGGCAAACCATTTTAGTTTCTTTGCCAAGAAAACCCCAAATGGGGTCATGAGTTTGTGGGCATTCTGAATGGTCAAAGAATTCAATCTATCTGAGATTTTACTATTTGTTCTTTTCCCAATATATCATCCTACTTTCTAATTTATAACAATATTTTGGTATTTTTTCTATTGTTTTTTATTGAGCTACACATTTTCTTGAAAGTTCATGTACTTGTAAGTCCTCATAAATGTTTTGCTTTATCCTCCATCTGCTTTATTGAATAATGTTCTGCCTATCTTAGCAGTCTATTAGCATCTTTCTTAAAAATCCCTAGAGTCACTGGGAGGCAAAATGAGACAATTGTGCCTTGAAGTCTTTTCCAAGAGCAGTGATGATTATTGTCTGGTAGGAGAATATAGGTATAGAATTTTTTTTAATTGGAGTATAGCTAATAATTCTCTCTTTAGAAAAGGGTTGTTTTCCACAATGGCACTTACAACTAATATATGCTTTTAAAAACTGTCATATCAAGCATTGAACTTTATAGTCCTTCCTATAATGTATCAGTTTTATTCATGATTTGAGAGAATGAATGAATGAATGGGTCTGCCAGGATCCAAACAGTCTCCCTTCTAATCAATGTAGCTTATTGAAACCAGACTTAATATCGCTAAAACAGGACTTTGGTCCTATCCCTATGATACTTAAACACTTTCACCTGTTTGTGATATCTTTATGTCTTCCTGTAAGTTCTTTGTAGTCAGGAATCAAATCTAATACCTCTCTGAAGTTCCCACTATCCCACACACTGAAGTTGGTGCAGGCTCTTGCAAAATAAATATTCATTGTCTTGAACTTTCAGTTCTTGATCTCAGTTTCATAAAGAGCCCTCTTTTCCTCTGTCAATTGAATAATAAGTTAAGAAGGTGCCCCTCCTGAAGGTCAGGGGCTATTTGAATGATTTTTGCCCCTTTGGGATGAAGAATAAGGTCTTAGTACTACAGCATGTGGATGTCATTTAATTTCAATGCAACCTCAAGGATGTGAAATAAATGAAGGTAGTAGCTAACAGAGCATATCCCCAGAAACCAAAATGTAATTGAAGTAATACTGAAGTCTCTTTTGGAAGAAACTGTTCTTAATTGCAAGAAATATATAGATAGGCTTCCAAAGGGACTTTAGTGCCTAAGAAAAATCCAAGAATTGAGTAAAATAAATGAAAGGAAACTGCATTATTTTCCTTCTTTTTCATGTATAATTAAGCTGCATAGATATCTGACATCTTTACAATTTCACTTAGAGGTCACCTATAATAATTTATTTCCTAATGCTGGACACTTAAAGCAAAGTAGATTATACAAGGAAAATATAGTAAACAGTATCAGCAATAAACCGGAGCATCAATTTTTCATTTTCAGCCCAATCTCTAAACTTTTAGGAGAAACTCTGTGTGATGCATTGTCGACATCCTTATGCATCAATAAAATTGATTGGAACATGTTTATTCAAACCCACAATTAGAGTGAAATTGGCAACACTAATATGTGTTAATGATAGGTGGGCTGCCTAATTTTGAGAAATGGTAACGATTAGAATTCAGCTTTTAAAGCTTTTCATTGGTTTTCTTAGTAAACTTAACCTTGCTTTTTATTTTAGCTGGAGTTCACCTAGTCTAGCTGAATGAACATCTTCTCTGTCTGGAAGCTAACTGTTGTTCTACAGCCTTAGCAATGGTGATCATTGGTTATTTTTCTCAGTCAAGGGACAAAAATAGTGATTGTTACAAGATTGGTAAATAATGCTATTGATAACACTCAGTCTTCATCTGTGCTCTTGACAGCAGAAATATGATATTACCATTTTGATAAAAAAAAAAAAACCTTTCCATAGGGCCACTTAGTTTCAGTTTGTCTTCTCATTAGGGTGTTTGGCATAGGTTGGGAAATGTTAGCTAAAATGAACCCAGATAAACTATCTTCCCCTTCCCCAAGTGGAGGCACAAGTGAAAATTCTTGAATTTTTCCTGAATCATTCCTAAAATGTTCTCTGTGCAACTCTGTGATACTACTGATGGGCCTATACCATAAAGAGAACAAAGGAAGAAGAAAAGAATCCATGTGTAAAAAAGAATAATGACAGCTTTTCTTTCTTTCTTTTTTTTCTTTTTTTTTCTTTTTGTAGTGGCAATGAACTGGAAATTGAGGAGTTATCTATCAATTGGGGAATGGCTGAACAAATTTTGGCATACTCCTGTAATAGAAAACTGTGGTGCTGTAAGAAATAACCAAATAGATGGTTTCAGGAAAACCAGAAATGGCTTGTATGAACTGATCCAGAGTGAAGTGAGCAAAAGTTAGGGAAAAATTTATATGATAACAAGATTATAAAGACAAAAGATTTGGAAATGCTTAAGGACTCTGATGAGTGTAATGGAAATCAGTTCTAGAGATGGCTGATGATGAAAAATATTATACACTTTCTGAGAGAGAGAATAAATTCAATATTCAAAATGAATTTATTCTCTCTCAATATTCAAAATGAGACACATTTTTTTGATGTGGCCAGCATCAGGATTTCTTTTTCTTGACTATACATATTTGTTTTAAAAAGGTTTGTTTTTCTTTCTTTTTCCCCCATAAAGGAAAGGAAAGGTGAAAAAAGAAAAGTAAATGCTTTTAAATTTTTTTAATAAGTTGCCTGGCAATAAAATAGTTGTCATGTGACCTCAAAATGTAAGAATTGGTGTGGCTATTATTCAAAGACATAATTTTTAATGTAAATATTTTATGCTTGGTATGTTTGGATTTTTAAATATATTGTTTTTCTTCTTAAAGGAAAGTGTAGTCATTTAAACTAATGTTTTGGTTTTAAAAAGCTCGTTGATAGCTTCAATTTCCTCATCACCTTCACTTCCAAATATACTCCTCCTCTCTGCTATGCACAATACTATTTCTTATAACAAAGAATAAAAGAGAAAGATCTAGTTCAGCAAAACTTACCAACACATTGGGCACATTATTTTCTTTGTATTGCTTATATTATTTTCATCATTTTATATGTTTTCTCATGTTTCTTCAGATTTCTCATACTGGTCATTTCTTATGGTACAGTGTCATTGCATTAAGTTCATGTACCATAACTGATGTCATTCTACAGTCAACCAACATCTACTTTACTTCTGGTTCTTTGCTATTAAATAAGTTCTGCTTTTAGCATTCTGTAGTATATGAAACCCTTTTTTCGGTATTTGACGTCCTTGGGACATATACTTAGGGCAATGGGATATCTGGGTTAAAGGATATGATCTAATATTTCAAGATACTTGATTGGATAAGGAGTCAGAGGGTAAGGGTTAAATTTTAGTGCTTCCATGTCATTTTTAAAAAAGTCATTTTTATTTTTCAGGTAACAAGTATTTTTTTAAAAAAATATTTTCCCAATTACATATTAAAACAATTTTTAAACTTTTTTTTTTAAGTTTTGAGTTCCAAATTCTATTCTTTCCCTCCTCACTTCCTGAGATGGTAACCAATCATATATACATTATACACATGCAACCATGGAAAACATTTTCATATTAATCTTTTTGTACAAGACTTGAATAAAAAGAAAAGAATGAAGAAAAGAAAGTAAAAAATAGCATGCTTTAATCTGTATTCAAATAATATTAGTTCTTTCCCTAGAGATAAATAATATGCTTCATCACATTAATGCTTTAGTATTTTCTTGGATCATGGTATTGCTGAGAATGGCTAAGTCATTCACAATTCTTCATTGAACAATATTGCTGTAACTGGATATAACATTCTTCTGCTTCTGTTCACTTTGCTTTGTATCAGTTTCATGTAAGTCTTTCAAATCCTCCTCTGGACTGAGTAAATTAAAAAAAAAACTATTAGATGGTACATCAGATAACATCAGGACTAAATTGTTCTTGGTCTTATAAATTTTAATCATTTCCTTATATATCTGGAATATAAAACCTGAATGCAAGAGTATAAGTTAAAAAGTATTGCTTCCAAGATGTTTCTGCCAGGTAACTCTTTTCCTTTGTAAGTTTTTGATGCAAAACTTTTACAATTTTATGTAACAATTACATTTATTTTGTTACTTTGTTAGTCATGTCTTCTTCCCCTATTGCTGTTATTGTTTTTGTCCTTCATTCTTAAAGAGGACCATGACATCAGGGAGGTGATGCCCTCCATGCAAGTGAATTGGCTTTAAATGAGGGAGGGTTGTGCAAGGTCATCTACCTCACTTCCTCTTCCAGAGGTATCTGGATCAAAAGATAAAAATCAAGATGCCTAGAGATAGTCTTCCCTATTCATCGATCTGAAAGGTAATTTCTTCTTCATTTCTTTAATTTACTTATGATGACACTTCTTTCTAAGTCATCTTTTATGTGGTATGTTTCTTAATATATTATATGAGATGTTAGTCTACACCTAATGTCTTCTAAGCTATTGTACACCTTTTTCCAGAAGTTTTCATCAAATTAAAAAAGTCTTTCCTCTCAGTGACTGTAGTTTCTGGATTCATTAGAATACTATGATATGTTTGCTTCTGGATATTGTATACCTAATCTGGTCCACTATTTGACACAACTACTTTCTCTTTCTTTGACCTGCACCAAAGAGATTTAATGATTTTTGCTTTATGGTATAGTCTTAGACTTGATAACAATAGATTCTTTTCCAGCATTTCCATTTGCTACCTATGTGACCCATTGAGTAAATCACTCAACCTCCCTTGACCTCAGTATTCTCATCTGCTAACAAAGGAGTTCATTAGATGACCTTTAACAGCTCTTTCAGCTCTTAAATCTATGATGTTACAACTAATTTTTTTTTCTCTTTTGGGATTTCTAACTTCATGTTTATATTCCTTAATAACAGAGGACTACTCTCCTAAACAATTGATGATTCAGCTTCATTTTTATTCTTCATTTTCCCAACCTTAGGTGTGTTTCAGGGTTAGAATACCAGACTCCCTATACAAGTCATTAAGGAATCTCTTAATTTACATGCAGCTGCATGGATTTACATATCATAATGTAAATCAAGAAACTTAAACTTAAGAACATTTAAAAAATTTTATGCAATCATATCCAGTAAAATAGTCGAATAGTTGGGATTTTCCTTAGCTGAAATGAGAGATAGATTTCAAAATTAATGAAAATGAATGAGTGGACAGGATAATAGGGAAGAAGAAAACATTATTCCATCAGATCAAATATATACTTTCTTCAGCTGTTTCATGGCTTTCCTAGCTACCTTAAAGAGCTCAAATCTCACCTCCTGAAGGAGGCCTCAGTCTATTCTGTATATATCTCCAATGTATATACTTATTTTCAGGTTGTATTTCTCATTTGACTATGAGTTCCTTGAGGTCAGGTTATGTATTTGCCTTTGTTTGTATCTCTAGCTAGCATTACTTGAATTGAAAGACTGACAGATTCCAGAATAAGACTGAAACCTGGCTTAATGAATCTTAGCGCTGTGTTTCCCATTCTGTTATGAGTGGCTGCTTTCTGAGAAAAAAAGTGAAACAAAAGATGTCAGGAATAGAAGTATAGTATTAGGAATTATTGCCTAAAATAAAGGGTATTTGGGAAATTTTACCTGAAATACAAATAATTTTTTAAAATAAATTCCTAAGACATTTCATGATGACAGCATATTTAAAAACTCATCTTTCACTAATCTATATTAATGGATACATACCCTGATTATGAACATAATTGAAAAGTTTAATAATTCTGCACATTAATTTCTCAAATTCTCAATGACTACCATAGTCATAAGATTATATATATATATAATATATATAATTGAAATTTATTTTTTACTGGAGGGAAGAACTCACTCACTATTTGACAAAAATTGCTGGAAAAATTGGACAATAATGTGGCAGAAATTAAATTTAGACCAACAGTTCATATACTACAACCCTAAGATATGTACTGCATGAAAGCATGACCTAGATAAAAAAAGTATCCTTATAAACAAATTAGAGAAACAAAGAAGAAATTACCTTTCAGATCTCTGGATAGAGAAAGAAGCTGTGATGAAGCAAGAAGTAAAAATAATATAAATAAAACACAATATTTATTATATAAAATTTAAAAGTTTTTGAACAAACAACCCAATGTGGTAAAAATTCCAAAGGAAAACTTTCACTTAAATTAGGCTCAATATTTCATATTTTATAGAACTTTAGGATTTTCAAAGCACTTTTCCTCAGGACAAGTCTGTAAGGTGAGTAATTTGATTATATTGCCCCTAGTTTATAGATGGGGATGCTGTGATACTGAGAAGTTAAGTGACTTGTCCTTAGTTGGTTAGCTAATAGTATCTGAGGTAGAAGGACATAGTGGATAGAATACTGGGCCTGGAGTTAGGAAGGTTCATCTTCATAAGTTCAAATCCAGTCTCATATCCTAGCTGTGTGATCCTGGGCAAGTCAGTTACTTATTTGCCTCAATTTACCCATTTGTAAAATGAGCTGGAGAAGAAAAGGACAAATCACTCCAGTATCTTTGCCAGGAAAACTCCAAATGAATCATGAAGAGTCAGACATGACTGAACAACAACATCAGAGGTGGAATTTGAACACTCTTCTCTCTCACTTCAGTCCAAACATGCTTTCTATAATGCCATGTACCATTTCCCTGAGTGCATTTCAGGTGATGATAGACAGCTGTCAATAGAAAGGACTTGTGGGAATCATGGATGACCAAAGATCAGCTAAATTCAGATTTGCTAACCACTGTATGTGGGTTATTAAGAGGTTGTGATATTCTTGATTTAGAGTGGGAAGGGACTTTAGAAGCCATTAAAATCCTTCCTTTCTTAGATAGATGAGGAAACTGAAGTTTAAATAGATTAAATCCCTTTCCCAAGACTGCACAACTAACTAGTATCTGAGGCAGGATTTAAATCCATTTCAAATTGAGTTGTCAAGCATTTATCAAGCATTTAGAATGTTGTAGGCATTATGCTAAGGCAGTGGGAATACAAATGGAAGCAATAAGATAGATCACATCCTCAAGGAGCTTGCATTCTACTGGGGGGAAGATAATAATTAAAAGAGAGATGAAAATGGGTGGGTTACAATCCAGAGAATTCCTTCTTCAGAATGGCTAGTCCAGGCCCTTCCTCAAAATGGAGGCTCCAGGTATCTCTCTACTGTCTGGTGTAGTCAGCAATGTGAGGAAAATAAGTGAGCAAACCAGATTGGGGATTTTTAGTGGGCCTCTACTTCTACCACCTTGAATTTCAGTATCTTTTCACCTGCCTGTAGCATAATAAAAAAAAAATTCACACAGTATCTATTAATGTATTCAGGTCTGAGCTTGAACACTCACTTTATGATCCTCCCATTACTTTTAACTTTAGTTGGATATGGAAGTGTGCCCAAGATTAAGTGCCTTGGGTACATTTGGATAAGCCTAAAACATTGT
Organism: Antechinus flavipes; assembly: GCF_016432865.1. Taxonomy (NCBI): domain Eukaryota; kingdom Metazoa; phylum Chordata; class Mammalia; order Dasyuromorphia; family Dasyuridae; genus Antechinus; species Antechinus flavipes. The sequence goes on from NC_067400.1 coordinate 415,107,390, forward strand.
ACTTGACTTTACTTTTAAGTACCCATTTTATCTGGGCCGATTTACCTCTGTCATTAGCCTATTTACTTTTCCTCATCCTTTTTAAGCTTTTACACTGGAACTCTGTCCAAGGGCTCAGACTCACTCTTCCCTGACATAGCTCTTTCAGGGTTGAGTCTAGTGATAAAAGGCCCTTTAAAATGTTCTGGCAGGAGGATCTAATAAGCAGGTTGAAACAAAGGATGAAGCAGTTCTAGCAGAAAGGAAATGTGCAGGAAATAAGAGGGCCCTGCCTGGGATCACACAGCATGAAAGGCTTTAAGCTCGCAGTGAGTCATGTCAATGAGAAGGAAAGCAGAAAATGGATTGCTCTGCAGCCTCCTGAGGACTCCATTGGTTGCATTAGAATAAAGAGTAATGGAAGGATTTGGGTAGGGAAGAGCAGGCTCTGAAGATCCATTTGAAAACTGTATTACAATCCAGGGGATGCTTGAGAGGACCCAAGTTCTTAAAATGATTTGGATCATTAGCCATTTTCTATCAGCTTTACTCCCAAATTTCTTTATCTTCCCAAAAATCAGCTAATTTTCTGCCTTCTTCCTTCTCCTCTTCTTCATCATCAACAACAAACATGTATTAAGTGTCTATTATATGTCAGACATTGTACCAAGCCCTTGGAATACAGAGAAAGGCAACAATGTGATCTCTGCCCTCAAGGAGCTTCTAATCTAATAAGAGAGAAAAAAATATAAATAGCTCTCTCTCTCTCTCTCTCTCTCTCTCTCTGTGTATATATATATATATATATATATATATATATATATACACACACACATGCTTACATATACTTGTATATATATATACATATACACATATGTGTATATATATATTGTTATATATATGTATATATATGTAACATTTATTTATTTATTTATTTGTTTGTTTGTTTGTTTGTTTATTTATTTATTTGTGGGATGGGACAGTGAGGTAATGCAGTAGATTGAATGCTAAGACTTGAATCAGGAAGATTTGAGTTCAAATCTTGCCTCAGACACTTACCAGCTGTGTGATTCTGAGCAAGTCACTTAATTATATTTGCCTCAGTTTTCTCATCTAGAAAATGAGTTGGAGAAGAAAATGACTAACTACTTCAGTATCATTGGCAAGAAAACCTCAAATTATATCATGAAGAGACAAACATGACTAATCAACTGCAAATTAAAAAGACAAATACAGAATAGGTGAAGGTGATCTCAGAGGGAAGGCATAAGTAGAGGTAAGGACCAAGAAAGACTTCTTGTAGAAGATGAAATTTTAGCTAAGACTTAAAGAAAGCCAGGAGACAGGTAAAGAGGAAGAGTCTTGTAGCCATGGGAGATAGAGATAGTAGTTGGTGATGGAATGAAAGAAGACCAGTATCATCTAATTATAATCTGTTACAATTAGTTCATCTGGAAATAATGATGAATTATTGTAAGGGAGACCATGATGTTATTGATCAAAGACTATCTACTGAAGCAGCAGAATGGGGGGAGGAGGTGTGGTGTTGCTGTATAGTTACTTTAAGTACAAGTGAAATTGTACAATGATGGTAGCAATAATAATAATTTTGAAAGTTAGGCAAAATCTCATGAATTAGATTCCATGAATTCATAATTCATGATAATTCACATAAGGAATAAATTGAGATTTATCTTTTTCTGTCTGGAGGAAAAGAATAAGAAAACATATAATTTCATATTCAGCATTACTGACAATTCAATTCAATATAAGCTCCCTGAGGAACAGAGATTAATTCATTTTTGGTTTTATATTCTCAATATTTAACAAATGGTTGGAACTTAGAAGGTGCTTAATAGGTGCTTGTTGGTTGATTGATTAATTAAGAGAATAAAATCTTTAAAGGTACTTTAATCCATTATGTACAAAACAATGGGCAAGGGAGTTATTAGTCTTTCTTATCTATGTACTAGATTGAAAATATTGTATTGAGCTCTGTGTTATTTTATACTTGATTAATTTCTATATAATTTTGGAGGTATTCCAAAGTCATGAAGCTGTGTTTCTTTTATAAATATTCTACAATTAAGGCTGATTTGTCTTCTCTATTAGTCTGTATTAGTCACATGTTATTATATATTAAAATGTCCAGAATAACATGTAAATATGACATTTTCATAAATTTGGGGCATTTTAAATAGAAAAAGGTTCTTTGATGCAGAAATATGGCACAGAAAGTAAGAGTTTATATTGAGAAGGAGACTACAGGAAAAAGAGGAAAATAAGTCAGGCTGTGAAGAAACCCAGGTTGAGGTGCTGAAATAAAATTGTTAGAGAGTTGGTCAGAAACTATATTATATATAGTATTTTGCTAACTTAAGAATGTACCACTGAGAAGGAAATGAAGCATGAGATGAGAATGAGAAGAACAGTGCCCCCTTAAAATGACTCGAGTTTGATGTGAATTGTAAAGGGAAGGTATTTACTTAAATACCTGGTAGGTTCTTGGGGTATCACATTGCAGGTAATACTCACACTTGGAGGAATGGAGAGCACCTGAGGGAGTTGGGCTGGTCTGATCCAAGAGACTGCATAACTTGCATGTATTCTTAAAAGAAGGATGGCAATGTACTCGTTCATAGTGACCATCTAACCAAACTCTGTGCTAATCTTATTCTGTGTATAAAGAAACTGAAATCCAAAAAAGTCAAAAGATTTGCTCAAAATTATGCTGATAGAGGTGAGATTTGAACCCATGTCATTTGGTATATTTCCAGCACTTTTTCCACTTTTCAGGTGTTTTTTGATGGTCAGAGGGAGCAAACATTAGTGATAACCCCCTTTTGCCATATTATTGGAACCCTTTTAACAGTGATGCTGACAAAACATTGACAAAGGATTGAAGATTTCCCTCTTCCACTAGGAAGAATAGTGAATCACATGGAACACAATGAATGTCATAGAACTTTGGAATCTCATGTATTTAACCCACTCCTAAGGTGGTTTCCTGATTTGCACCTCAATATAGTTAAGTATTAAATCAATACTGTGTATACAATATTGTTTAGTGATTGATAGAAGGAGAGAAGAAGTGAAATAAGAGTACATTCTCTTCCCAAAAGTAGTTTACAATCTGGTCACTTCCTCATAAACTCATAGATGGGTCAATTTAGTAGAGATAAAGAAACTTTACAGGTCTAACTAATCCCAACTCTCCATTTTACAGATGAGTGCACTTACATTAGCTAATCCTCTTGCTAACCATATGTGTGAGATTCTTTTTCTTCTCTTGATATTCAAATACTATCTTTTGGAATATCAAGAACTATTAAGATGTTCTTCTAAGAGGATGTAATGCCCAGTATTAGGGTACATAGATAGATAGGTACTTGGGTCTTTGTGAGTCCTTTCTTATACCAATGCTACTTTTGAAAGATCTCTTTAACTTTAGAGTACAATATTACTTTCTGTATTCATCTTTGGTTTTCCCCAATGGAGTGTGGCATAGCATTCAGAACCATTCCTTGGCTAGTTGATAAATCATAAAAAACTTTTTAATCCAACTTATGAGCTATGATAAAAATGCATTCTCTTTAAAAGAATTAGTTTTTGACAATGTGGTACTAATATTGTCTTTTGTAATTGAAATTTTATTGCTTCTTATTGAAATTATTACATAGTTGTAATCATTATATGTGTGTGTGTGTGTGTGTGTGTGTGTGTATACATTATTACATAGTATTGGTGAGATTTTCTTTCTTTACTCTGCATCATTTCATGCAAGTATTTGTTTGTTTTTCTGAAGTTTTCTACATTTGTCATTACTTACAACATAATAACATTCCATTATATTTATATGCCACAATTTGTTCAGCCATGTCCTAATCACTGGATGTAAATTTTGTTTCTAACTTTTTTGTTCCACAAATAATGTTGCTATGATTTGAAACTTTGCTCCCAGTTCCTAAGCTGTGCAAAATATTGCTAGTCATTTATCCCAAGAGATCAAATAGTGAGGAAAAGGACCCAAATATAAAAAAATCTTTAAAATAGCTTTTTTTCATAGTATCAAAAACTGGAAGCCAAAATAATACCCACAAATTGGGAATGATAAATAAATTATAGCATATGAAAATAATAGCATATTATTATACAGTAGGAAATGATGCAATAGTTTTAAAGACATCTAGAAAGACTTTTATGAAATGATTTGGAGTAAAGTGAGCATTATCAGGAGAATAATTTATACAATGACAACCACATTAGAAAAAAATTTTTTTGAAAGATTTAAGGTACTATGTGATTTCATTTTTGTTCAGTCATGTTTGACTCCTCACGACCCCATTTGGGTTTTTCTTGAAAAAGATATTGGAGTTGTTTGTTATTTCATTTTCCAGGCATTTTACAGATGAGGAACTGAGGCAAACAGAATTAAATGACTTCCTCAGGGTGACACAGCTACTAAGTGTGTGAGACATTTATGGGAGCTCAGGAAGATGTCTTCCTGACTCCAGATCCAGTGCTCCATGCACTATAGAGCCACCTAGCTGTCCCCTGTAATAAAAACCAATTTTTTGCAGGACCTAAAATGTAGTACACTCTATCTTCTGACAAAATTAAGGTTTAAATGCCACAAACATTTTAAAATATAGCTAATGAAGGAATCTGTTTCACTCAATAATACAAAAACATGTCCAATTTTTATCCCCCTTTTTACATTAGCAACTTTTCTTACATAATTTCAAATAATTTTCCAAAAAAAATCCATTTGTAGTTCCATTTACAATAATTAGCATGTATGTCTTTCCAAACCCTTCCAGTAATTGTTTTTTTTTTTCATATTTACTACCTCTGATGGGTATTAGATTGTACCCCAAGGCCATTTTAAATCATATTTCTCAGGTTATTTGTGATTTTGAATGCTTTATTTTCAGATGGTTAAAGATGGCAGTTGACTTTTCTTCTTTGGATAACTGTTCTCATTCTTGATCACAAAAAGATCTGTTTCCCATATGATGACTATCTTCTCTGAGTTATAGTTGTTATAATAAGAATACATCTAAATTGTACTTTGAAGTTTATGAAATCCTTTTCTAACAACAGCTCTGTGAAATAGGTAGAGCAAGAGACAAACTCCCATCAGTTAAAAAGTGGCCTAAGGTTCATTGCTTAGAGTCAGCCTTAAAGCTCATCTCAGAAACTTAGAAGTTGTTTTAATTTTAATTTTACTTATAATATATTTTATATTACATTATTTCTATTATATTTATATATTTTTATATATTTAGTTTATATTATAAATAATATAATTTATTTATAAAAATTTTAATTCAGATTATCCTGACTTCAAGGCTTCTATTTATAGTACCATCTATATACCCCAAATGCCTAATTTAAAAATGCTCTTACAACCTCAAAGTGTTTCTTAATCAAACCTCAAGGTACATTCCAGTGAACAAATAGTTGGAGAGAAGAGACAATTCCTAGAACCAGCAGATTATTGTTCCATGTGACCTATATGACCTTGAGCAGGCAATTTAACTCCTTCTGGCCTTGACTTTCTTTTACAAAATGAAGTAAAAGACTAAATGACTTCCAAGTTTCCTTCTTGCTCTATGTAATTTGATGTTTTGAAAATGATTGGATCTAATGAGATAATGCTTGTAAATCATTTTTTGAACTTTAAAGTACTAATGTAAATGCTAACTATTATTCATCAGAAATGGATGAAAGTATTTAAAAAGGCAGAGGGGAAGAGGAGATTGTGTCCTTCTTGGCCAGGGGTTCTTAACTTTTTTTTGATGTCATGAATCCCTTTGGCAGTCTGGTGAAACTTATGTGTCTCTTTTCAGAGTAATATTTTAAAATAAATAAAATAAAATACATAGGATTATAAAGGAAACCAATCACACTGAAACCTAATTGTCAAAATACATTAAAAACAATGGCTTCATGGGCCTCAGATTAATAACTACTATTCTAAATGTTTAGATCTCAACCAGCTCTTTTTATGTCAGCTGACAGCACCCAGTTCTATAGGTTAAAAGAAGCACTCCAGGCTCTCGTTTGGCATGAATTATGAAGCAAACTATTTATAAAAGATATGTAATTACCATAGGGTTGTAATGAAAGAAAGAGAGAAACAGAGACAGAGATAGACAGACAGAGAAAAACAGAGAGAGCAAGAGGGACAGAAAGATAGACAAACATAGACATAGAGAAACATAAAGAGAAAGGTAGAGACAGAGGAACAGAGACAAAAGGAAGCAGACAGAGAAACAGATACAAAGTCAAGAGACAGAAAAATACAGTATGTGATGGAAGAAGAGAGAGAAAAACAGAGACACAAAAAGAAACTGAAACAGAGATAGACTCAAGAGACACAGAGAGAAAGACAGATAAATGGAAAGAGAAGCAGAGACACAGAAATAGTATGTGTGTGGGTTTAAGACAGACAGGTAGACAGACGAAAAGAAAAATAGAGATAGAGACAGATTCAGAGACATAGAGACAAAGAGGGATAAAGAAATAGAGAAGCATACAGAAAAATGGTGTGTGTGTGTGTATGTGTATGTGTGTGTGTGTGTTTGTGTGTGTGTGAGAGAGAGAGAGAGAGAGAGAGAGAGAGACAGAGACAGAGAGAGAGAGACAGAGAGAGAGACAGAGAGAGAGACAGAGAGAGAGACAGAGAGAGAAGAGGTGGGGGCAGTGAGACAGAAAGAAAGAGAGAAAAATTTTGAGCTAGAGAATGTATCCCTTCATAGGAAGTAGGATGTGCTGTATCAAATCAACCATTTTTTTCTGGGGTAATAAAACTGCAAGAGAATTATCCTCTACAGAAAGAGAGAGGGCTTTCCCCCCCTTCCTCCTACTTCAGATATGATACCCTAAGGGAATTGTTCAAGAACAATTTATCCTTAACCCTTTTCCCCAGAATGTTGCCAGCTGCCAAGGTCAGTTTCAACTTAGTTTATCGGTTCTAGAAATGCCATTTGTGCAAGTCAGAGCTGTTAGAAGCAGTTTCAAGTGTTGCGCTCACCTTGTGCCTTCATAAATTTGGTTGGTTCTATAAAATCAGAACAGGAATTCAGCTGTTAGAAGCAGACTCCCCACTTTCATTTAGTCTGCTTGCCCATTAGGACTGGGACTGCACAGCAGGCAACACATTTACAGTATCTCCAGCCCTGGTTTCCTTCCATTCATGTTTCATTAAGTTCTCCTGGATTAGAGTCCAGTATCTTTTTACTATACAGTTTGCTGTTTGCCACTACTGTATGAAGTACAAAATTGACCCAAACTTGGAATATATTTCTGGGTCTGAGCTGCTCGGTACTGTATCGCCCACAGCTTCTAGGCTTTAATCCAGAAGTTTGCTTTACAGTCTTCATAGTCATATGAAAAGAGCTCCCAGAAAACCAAATCATGCGCGTAAAATAACTTTGGTGGGTCTTTTTTGTTTGCTTTTAAAATGCAGTGGATGCCAATGGGTGGTAGATCACTGAGGGTGGAGGTCCAAATAGAATTGTGAAGGATTGTCAGGGTCCCATGTAAGAGTCACATAGGTCAACCTTGACACATGATCAGGTGAAAATTCAGCCTCAGAATTTTGGAGAAGACACTGGCTCCGGAAACCATACTTAAGGAAAATTAAAGTTTTTAAATGGCTTAAACATATGTTTTTAATACTTGTTAAATGTCTTTTCTTTCTGGGGAGAAAAAAAAGAGTAACCCTGTTCCAAAAGGAGGGAAAAAGGATAAATATTTGGTAAAATAATCTTTTCTGCCAATGCCCTTGGGTAAAAGCAAATGAAAATTGTATTTACTACCAGACTGGGCTCTGTTCTACACCTGCATTTTGTTTTTCTTTCTTTCTTCTTTTTTGTGTATATAACAGTTTGATTCTCATGATTTCTTAATTAAATATTTAGCAGCATATAACAGGGTAGGCTGGATTGTTATGCTATGGTTTATTGCCGTTTCTGTAAGAACACTCACTTAGCACTGCCTGCGTATTTATCTTTGTGGTAGTGTTGTAAACCACATAGAGGGAGGGCTGAATTCCACTCCGTGAGCTGTATTCGGAGGGTACATAGGCCTTCAAGCTCAGCTGATTCAAACCGACAACCTGGGCAGTCTTATTGCACCCCTGCAGGCAGCAGTGGTGTGGAGACTGCATCTAGCTCAATTTTTCTTTCAGTTTAGTTTTGTTTGTTTTTCAGTTAGAGTAGAGTAATGTGCTTTATGGTTCCAGAGAATCTGATACATGTGTCTACCTGCCTGAGGGGAACATAAAGGAATTGATGAAGAAAAGTCAGTGAGTTCTTAAGCATTTATTAAGCATCTACTAATGATCAGGCACTATATTCAGTGATGAAGATACACAAAGAAGCAAAAAAAGTCCCTGCCCTCAAAGAGCTTACAATCTAATTGTGAGACAACAAACAAACACATACAAGCAAGTTATATGAGGGATAAATAGGAAATCATTTACAGAGGGAAGGCACTAGAATTAAGGGAGACTGGGAGAGACTCCCTTTACAAGGTGAAGTTTAATTGAGACTTCCTTTCTCTTACCTCTTATTTCCTCATTGTGTACTATTTCATTTGGTCATCACCAAATGATCTCATCACTCTTCCATAATCTCTTTGAATTCAACTATGATCTCTATGAAGATAAATCTAAGATTTGTTGATTCCTATAAATCTTTCTTCTGAACTCTAGAAGTTCTTTACATCTCTGCCTAATGGACATCTTGTTTTGTTGATAATGTTAAAAGTGAACTAGTTAAAAACTGAACTAATCTTTCCCTTAAAGCCTTTTCCAAACGTCCCCATTACTGTAAAAGAGACCATCATTTTTCTAGTCACCCAGACTTGCAACCTAGATATTATCTTCAGCTCTTCATTCTTACCCCATAGCTAATCTGTTGCCCAATTTTATTTCAACTTTACAACATCTCTCATCTATGTACTCTTCTGTCCTCTGACACCCTTATCATCCTGGTGCAGGCTTCCATTACCTCATACCTGATCTATGGCCAGTAGACTTCTGTTTGGTCTCTCTCACTCTCTCAGCTCTTTTTATAATATAGTCTATTATCTACTAAGTTGTCAAAGTGACCTTTCTAAAAAGCAGATCTTAAAATATACTCTGTTGGCTCCCTATCACCTTCCAGGTCAAATAGAAAATCCTCTTTTGGTTTTTAGAGCTCTTGATAATCTGATCTCCTAATTTTCCATCTTCTTATACCTTATATTCCCATCTTCCCACAGAATCTATGTTCCAGTGATGCTGGCCCCCAATCAGTTACTCCAAGAAGACATTCCATTTTCCAGCTCTGACTATTTTAATTTGGCTGTCTCCCATGCTTGCAATTCTTATCCCAGATAAAAATCACATTTTCTACAAGAAGCTTTTCCTAACTTTCCTCTTAGTACCTTCCTCCTACGGACCATCTCCAAACTATTCTTTATTTATTTTGTTTATACATAATTGTTTGCAAGTTGCCCTCCCCCTTAGATTATGAATTCCTTACAATCGGGGAACTATTTTTACTTTTTTTTTAAAAAATTGACTTCCTGACTCAAGTAGCTTCTAGCTTTAGGTCTACAATCCTCGGTGTGTTGGAAGAGGTAGAGGAACAAGAACCTACTATGTGCTAGGTACTGTGATAAAATCTTTAAAAATAAAAATATTACAAATATTATGTTTGATGCTCATGACAACCCTATATAATTATCCTGATTTTACATTTGAGGAAACTGAAACAGAGATTAAGAGACAGGTAGTAAGTATCTGAGGCTAGATTTAAACTCACGTATTCCTGATTTTAGAACCAGACCTTTATCCACAGCACTATCTAGTTGACACTATGTGCTTTTGCTTTATCTTCCTTGGAACCAGACTTTTACATTACTTCCCAAACATTTCCAAATTGTTTTGTTTATATTTCTCTCCCTCTGCCCTCTGCCTAGTAATATTTGATTTTTTGGAGCTCCTTCTAAGGCACAAAAGGATCTCATAGGCAATGAGTTTGGTGGCAGGAAAATAGTTAGGACCCAGATCTGCACCATAGTACAAAGGTTCTTAACCCTGTGTCCAATGGACAAATTTTAGAGCATCTGTGGATTTGGGTGAGAAAAATTGTATCTATATTTCCTTTCTAATTCTATGTGGTTGTTTTTTTTTTTTTTTGATGTCTTTAGGAACATTATTCTGAGAATGGTTCCTTAGGCTTCACCAAGAGGGTCTATGATATAAGAAGAACAAAGAACCTGTGACTGTGTGTATGTGTGTGAGTGTGTGTGTGTGTGTGTGTGTGTGTGTGTGTGTGTGTGTGTGAGAGAGAGAGAGAGAGAGAGAGAGAGAGAGAGAGAGAGAGAGAGAGAGAGAGATAAAGATGCAATTAGAGAGACATTCAGAGGGAGAGAAGAAAAGAGAAAGGAGAAAGAGAAGAAAGAGGGGGGAAGGAAAAAGGGAGAGAAAGAGAAAGAGAATGATTAAGTGCAGCTGCTTGATTCTCTAGTGGTTAGATTCAGGGATGGAAGGAGAGGGTGTGGGGGCAGGGCAGCTGAGGAACTTCAGAAAAGCAGGTTGTTTTTATAGGGATAGGGGATTCTGTAAGGGACTCTTGTCTAAGACACAAGTAAGAGTAAGAGAAAGGGTCTCTGCCTGACTAGGCAGCATCCTCATTGTTTTGGGCATATTTTGCATCTATTTTTTGTGTACATGTTGCTTCTCTCAATAGAAGGGAAGCTTTTTGAGGGCAAGGAGAATTCTGATTTCCTTTCTGTTTGTATCCTCAGTACTGAGCACAGGTTTGGCAGTGAGGAAAAATGAATGAAAAGCATTCATTAAGCATTTACTATGTGGCAAGTGCTGGGCATACCAATAAAAGAATGACATCTAGTCTCTGCCTTCAAAGAACTGACATTTTAGTACGGGGAGAAAAAATGTAAGGCAGTGGTGTCCAGGAAGGGTTATTTTGATTTGAGAAATCACAGGTATGGTGACTGGAGCCATACTGTAGCTATCTATGGCTGAATTATTTTCATTAATGTTTACCAGAAAAAGAGATGGAAAACTTTAGGGATGAAGAGATGGTTGGGCTTGCATGCTCATTAATCAGAACAGCTCAGCCCTCACTGTGAATGTTCCAAAGCTGACTGGGTTAAGCTTTCTAAGGTATATCCACTGGGCTCTGATGATCCTCAGGGTTCAGCATCAGGACAGATAGCATGAAGACAGCTTTGATGCTTCATAAATGCTTACTTCATGATGGAATTAATAATGCAATTCACCTTCTGGAGCCGGGATGCCTCTGTTCTCTGGTTGCCTTGCCTCACCTTACCCCCCCACTCAGTGACTGCCCCAGCATCAGTTCTAATTTTTATAGAGGTCTTTTCTTGTAGGTATGTTTTCATTTCAGAGGCATGCCTAACAGAAAGGGCCATATTTCCACCCTACACTGCCCCCTTCTATCCAGCCCTAGCATGCTGTATAAATGCAAGCTATTGACCTTACATAGATGAATGCATTGAATCTTACATTGGATAAAATTGTAAGAACCAAACTATTCTTGGTTTCGCCTGGGTGGTCCAACAACTCTATCCATGAAGGGAAAAGTGATATGATTGTGTTTGCCTGTGTGGCCTTCAGGTCTCTGAAAGAGCAAGCTGTGCCAATCCCAGGTGTTTGTTGGTGGCGTGTCGCCCAGACTGGCATTAGTCTTGTATATTCAAGTCATGCTTAACTTACAGGTGTGGGGGACATATTTTCTCTGCCAGGTGTGCACATGCCAGAAACCATTAAATAGCCAATATCCCATTCCTGTCTAGATAATATGTATTTGCCTCTGGGAAAAAGCATATTCCATGTTTCATCTTATGTGATTCAGAGAACACATGTAGTATCCTTGATGTGGAGACAGTCCAATCTTCTTGAAATCTAGGACTTCTTTGCTTTGCCTTTGTGTACCCAGTACTTGTACAGAGTAGGCACTTAATTAATGCTTATTGAATGATATTTATTTGTAGGCTATACATGTTTTCAAAAGAAAGCTAGCAGCATTGTAGATAAAAGAGGCTTTTTCATAAAGACAGTTTTCTCTAGGAGAGCCCTTTTTTTCCTGCTAAACCCAATTCCAATTTTTAATCACCAGTATATGTCAATCTCTTAAGGGACATGGGACATAGAAAATTAAATTTAATTCATTCTCCTGATAGGGAAAATGTCCTAGAAGAATAGAAATCAAAGGAATGTGGAAGTAATTTTATAGTCAATAATAATTTCATTTGAATAGTGTTTTAAGGTTTATCAAATGTTTTTCTTACTGAAGACCTTTGAAGTAAGTGGTGCAAGTTTTATTATTCTTTAAAAAAATGAGGAAATTAAAACTCTGAAAAGTCAAGTAATTTGACTTATGGTCATTCAAGGTTCTGTTCGGGCCCTCTCCTTCTCTTTACTATCTCATAGTGATTTCTTCAGTTTCTATAGGTGAAATTATTATCTCTATGTAAATCATGGGAAGCTAGTTATCTCAGTGAATAGAGTGCCCAGCCTGGGGTCAGGAAAACCTGAGTTCAAAACCAACTTCAGACACTTAGTAACTGTGTGATTGTAGGCAATTCACTTAATTCCATTTGTCTCAGTTTCCTTCTCTGTAAAATGTACTGGGGAAGGAAATGGCAAACAATTCCAATATCTTTGCTAAGAAAACCCCAAATGGATCATGAACGGTCAGCCATGAGTGAAATGAATGAACAAACACAAATGGATTCCCATATCTATATAACCAACTCTACCCTCTCTACTGAGCTACAGTTATGTACCTCCAATTGCTTCTTAGGTTTCACCAACTAGACAAATTGTAGGCATTTTAAACCTATCATGTCCCCAATAGAACTCATTATTTTTCCTCCCAAACCTTCCCCATGTCTGAAATTCCTTATTATTGTTGAGAGAGGTATGGTTTTTCCAGTTACTCAGGCTTACAATCTCAGTTTCATCCTCATTTGCTCATTCACAATCACCCCACCTATCCAATCTGTGGCCATATCTTATTTCTATCCTCCAACATTTTTTCTATACACGCCCTTCAACCCTCTCATTAAACTATGACCCAAGTTCAGGGACTTGCTTCTCCTTACCTGAACTCCTGCAATAGATTTTAAAAATTATTCTTCATGGTTCAATACATCACTTGACTAAGGAGAGGATTTTTAAGTGCAGTTTTGTTCATGTTACCTTTTTGCTCCATGAGCTCCACTGGCTCCCTATTATTTTCATGATCGAATATAAAATCCCTTATTTAACATTTTGTAGCCTGTCTCCTTTTGTCTTCTTATGCCTTCCTCCCCTCTGTGAAGTTTGTGATTCAACTATACTGGCCTATCTGCAGCTCTTCAGACATTAGACTTCATCTTTTATCCCCATGCTTTTGAACTATATCTAGTTACTTGCATTTTGGCTTCAATTAGAATATATGCCCTCTGTGGGCAAAGACTATATATGTATGTTTGCCATTCTTTGTATTTCTAATATTTGACAGTTGCTGTATAGCCTAGCATATAACAGTTGCTAACTGACTAATGGAGCTTGCAAATATCTACACAGATTCATTCTGGGTTTCTTGACTTCTTCTAGCACAGAGAGATGACATTAATGTTCGCATGTCTGGCAATCCTAACTTTGGTTCAATGTATAATGTACTATTACCTTTGGATTTATTATTGTTAAAATATATATCAAATTATATCATATAAAGATGGATGGAGCACAGGGCCTGGAATCAGAAGGATTCATCATCCTGAGTTCACATCTGGCATGAACAAATAACTTGACCCCGTTTGTCTCAGTTTCCTAATCTGTAATATAAGTTAGAGAAGGAAATGTCAAATTACTCCAGTGTCTTTGCCAAGAAAACTCCAAATGGGATCATGGAGAGTTGTAAACAACTCAACAACAATAATGATGATCCACATTCAAAAGTTTCTGAGTATTTCTCCATTTTGCCTTTGGCTGTTAGTGGGTTAATAATCAATGTTTTAGAAAAGGTAAATTGGGAATAAGTCATTGTTGTATTGGGCAAAAGAAAACAGAGACCTTTAACAAGATAGACTTTATAACTAAAAAATCTCTGGATCAATTTTTTCTGTAGCTTATAAACCAAAGGAGCTTAAATGGATAGAAAACAAATTTAAACCCTAGTCAAAGCACCCTTAGCATATACTTTTATTTTTAATTTAGTTAATATTTAATTATTTATTTTAATTACCCTAATTTTAATTAATTATTTTTAACTTAATTTTTTATCCAGAAAGGGAATATATCTTTTGTGGACTGTCTCTGCAATGCTGGTTCAAGCAGAAGTGCCAGGTGATTTGAATTAAGTAGTTGTTATCGTCAGAGGAAAATGATTCCTTCTTTCACTTTGTGACTTTGGTAAGTCCTCAGGAAGTTTAACTGAAAAAATTAATGACAGATGGCTCTAGACAACATGCTTCTAATGGTTATATAATCCCATGGGAGGGATGTTTTTACAGTTGATCAACATGGCAATGTCACACTGATCCATCTGCATTCTGGACTTTGTGTGGCATAGATCTTGTAATTTTAGTTAGAGTGGCAGCATCCTGTCTTGGTACAGTTCTGTACTTCTTATTAAAGACTAATTCTCTGGCTTAAAAATATCCAAGGGTATAGACAGAGGAACATACTGAATATCTTGTTTATTTTTTAGTACTCAATTAAGTTGGGACAGTCAAGACAAGTTGTAAGATGTCACCCTCCTGGCAATTTAGCAGGAGCAACATGTTGCTGGACATATAATGAAATGCTGAATTATGAGAAACCTGACAAATCTTGTTGGCCACTCTGTTCCAATGACATTTTCAGGGCATTCTTAGCCACCTTCCTCATTCTTTCTAGTTTAACTTTCTGAGCAAGGGTGATGAGACACAAGAGTGTCCACTTGGCTGTGGTTTCTGTTTAAAGTGAATTAATCTTGAGGTAAATGCAAGCCATTTACCAGAAGTGATGGTACCAGCAATCATTATGAAGAGCTAAGATTCTTGTACGAAGAGTTCTGAAATGGAACTAAGAACAATTTGAGAAGTTTATCAATATTGTGAAGTTCTTTCTTTGTAATAATCCTATAAAATCAATATGAATCTTTGATCTTTTCCCATAGCCTGGCTATGTCAGACTCAATTATCAGCTTTTATAATTAGTCATGGTTTCTAGCCAAGGCTTTTCTAGGAACAAATAAGAAAATATCAAGAAGAAAAACAAAACAACCCAAGAGACATTCTGAAAAAGTCTGAAAAGGAAGCAATGGGATCTGTCAGACATTCTAGTTCCCAGGTTCAAGGAAGGAAAAGAGGAATTAGATGGTGTGTCTATCCACCAAGTGAAACAAAAGGCCAGGACATGCTCTTCTTGAGTAAGAATCAAATAGATCGATAACTCAACATCATAAACAAAAGCTTAATGGAAGAATTTCAGAGTGGTACTTGGATCAAGTTTAAAGCAGGAAGGAGAAGACAAATTGCAGTAAAGCTGGAAGTGGACCTCCTCAAAATACTGTGAAATTTGGTGAGACTGTCTTGTAAGGAATAAATAGAAGGAAACATTTATTCAGTGCCTACTATGTTCTGTGCTTTTACAAATATTATCACCTTTGATCCTCCCAACAGCTCTGGGAGGTAGTACTGTGGGGATTTCTCTAGGGTCATATGGTTAATAAGTGTCTCAAGATGGAGTTTGAGCTCAGGTCTTCCTGACTCCAAGCCAAATGTTCCACCTACCTACCCCTGGAACTACAGCTAAGCAAAGAAAATCTAAACAGTGACAAGCTTGGCGAGAGGTCCTTGCAGCCAAAGGCTCTCCTGGTTCCCAGGACTGAGCTTTGGGCCTATATTATTGTCTTCAATGTGAGACTTGTAGAGAAGAGAGGACAGGTTATATAGGCCTATAAGGAGCTAAAAGAAATATAAGCAGCAATATCTGAAGTGAAGAAAACTCTATAGCAGATGTGGGGAAAGTCAACAAATGTATGAAATTAGTAGTCAGGAGTAATGGGGATGGTTTCCTAATGAGGATAGGACCACCCTCACTTGGATGATTTTACCCCTAATATTTTTAAGTGACATTCCTACACCATGGGTCTAATCATGTCACTTACCTACATAGTAAACTCCAAAGTTTCTCTATTACCTAGAAAATAAATTCAAATGCCTCTGTTAGGCATTTTAAGCACTTTACAATTTGATTCCTACCTAAATTATTCATTAATCAATCATCAGTAAATAAGTAGAAAACAGAAATATTTCTTTTTTTCTAGATATATTTATTTATTTTAGTTTTCAACACTTACTTTTATAAGATTTTGATTTCCATTTTTTTTCTTCCTTCATCCTCTTCCACAGCAAGCAATCTGATGTAGGTTGCGCATGTATAATCATATTAAACATGTTTCCATGTTAGTTATATTGTGAAAGAAGAATCTTAACAAAAGGGAAAAAGTGAAATTAGTATCCTTTGATCTGTATTTAGACTTTATAATTCTTTCTCTAAATATGGATAGCATTTTCCATCACAAGTGTTTTAGAATTGTCTTACATCATTAGCTCAGAAGAGCTAAGTCTATCAAAGTTGATCATCATGCAATGTTGCTGTTACCATGTACAACGTTCTCCTGGTTCTGCTAACTTGCCTCAGCCTCAGTTCATATAAGACTTTCCAGCTTTTTCTAAAATACACCTGCTCATCATTTCTTCTAGAACAATAGTATTTCATTACGTCCATATACCACAACCTGTTCAGTTATTCCCCAGCTGATGGGCGTACTCTTAATTTCCAATTCTATGAAAAGAACTTTAAACATTTTTGTACATGTGGGTCCTTTTCCTTTTTTATAACCTCTTTAAGAGATAGACCTAGTGTTGGTATTGCTGGATTAATATGCACGATTGTATAGCCCTTTGGGCAAAGTTCCAAATAGTTCTCTAGAATGGTTGGATTTCACAATTCCATCAACAAGGTCTTAGTATTCCTATTTTCCTAGATCAGGAAATTTTTATTATGTATCTACTATGTAAGAGGCTCTGTGCTAATTGACAGTGGCATAATGAAACAGTCTCTGTGCTCAAGGAATTTATATTATATAAAGGAAAGAATACCTAAGCATACATAGTACTAGCGGGATGGGATAAAGCTCTATGCCTGGAGTTAGAAAGACTGATCTTCCTGAACTCAAATCCAGCCTCAGACACTTACTCCCTACGTAATCCTAAGCAAGTCACTTCATCCTGTTTGCCTCAGTTTCCTCATCTGGAAAATGAGTTAGAGAAGGAAAGGCAAACCACTCCAGTATCTCTGCACAGAAAACCTCAAATAAGATCATAAAGAGTGGGACACGATTGAACTACAAAAACAAAATATGTAAAAATATAAATGCAATAAATTTTAAGGGGCTTTAAGGGAGACCCTGGCTGCTGGGATTAATTAGAAAGGGTCAAGAAAATGTGAGAGCTTCTTTCTGTAAAACATGACTTCTCCATCAATAAAAGACATGGATTTCTCGATCAGTTTCTCACACAAGCATCTCCTCTACAGCCAGTTAAAATCTAGGAACATTTTGGATCCTATCCTATTTGATCAATCTGAAGAATTGGATCTCTTTTCTAAGTTCAGATTTGATTATCTTGTGATTCAATAAACATCAATATCCCATTACCTCTAGATATACTTCTCTATGTGGCTTTTAGCACTCCTCACAACCTGGCCCTAACATAGGAGTATGCTGGTAAATATTTAATAATCAGGTTGGAGGAAGGAGAGATGTTTGCACACATATAAACACTTTTAAGTTTAATCTTCATTATTCCCACTTTTTAAAGTATAGATAATGAACAAAATCATAAAGCAAGTCCTCATTAGCATCATTGATTTCTGAAGTGTAAAAATGTACTCTCCAACATTAGCTGTTCTCAAACCTAACTTTTCCACCTGGTTCTCCATTCCTCTTCTTCCTGCACTCTGCAATACAGTCAGACCAACCTTCTTGCTGCTCCCCACACAGTATACTTTATCTCTGCTTTCCATTCCTCATTCCCAAAATCCATTCCTCCTCCTTTCTATCTCTGAGAATCCAATATTCCTTTCAAAATTTAGCTCAAATGCCACATTCTACATAAGATCTTTTCTGAGTTTTGGTCAAATTTATTTTTTTTAATTTATATTTTGTACAAACTTTTATGCTCATCATATACATTGTCTCTTCTGATAAAATATAAGTTCCTTTAAGGAACAGATAATATAATTTTTACTTTGTACCCTAGAACCTACTCATTGGCTGACATGTAATAGCTGTTTGGTAAATACTTACTGATCAATGAATTCTTTTTTATTCCTCATTTATAATTTAATATAATTTTAGTATAAGGCTAATCATCAAAAACATTCACATTTTAATATACAAAGAACAAAAAAACATAAAACTATGAATTTCAGTTATATTTAATTTTAAAGTACATATTAAATTTAATATAGAAAGAACAAAATTGCCATACTTATACTATTCCCTTCCAAACTATTTTTTGTTTCTGTATATTTTTAGAAATGTCTTCTTGTTTTTTTCTTTTTCTTATGAGGCATCTCTATCACTATCCACTAAATTTTCCTCCCCATTCTCTGCCAAATAGAATGTTCCCTTATAATAAATAAATTTAGTCAAACAAACCAAAATAGCAGCAAACTTGTCATAGAATTGGCATAACATAATCAAGGATCCAAAGGGACAAAATGACCCTGAGCATCAGTATTATATGCCACTCTTTTGGATCACTTTAGATATAATCAGTGAATAAAAGACTCCAGCATTGGATATATGGTGACGTAGTTAATAGCGTAAGCTTATCTATAGAAAAAAAAACAAACCCAACTTCAAAACAAGATGTGATTTCCACACATTGTAAAGGCCTAGATGGTGGTGGACATTCTTGACTTCCAAAATAACAGCAGGGCTTCTTTGTTGATTTGGATATAGTTGTACTCTGTGACATTGTCCCTAAAATAGTGAGCGATTATTGCCTCAATGCATCTGGCCTTTGGGGGCTAAGCATAATCCCAACATAGGAGAAAAAGATGTTTTGTATTAATTGTAAGGCAATAACATATCAAACATTTTGCAAAACATTCTCATGATGGTGAATTTAGCACAAGAGATTATTTTTTCTGCAGGAGAAATGATATAGCAATGACTCCATTCAGTAGAGGAAATATCTGATAGAAACTAAGTATGCATACAATATCCTAACCCACAGCCATTCATGGGGAGTAATACCTGTATAAGAAGAAGAGTTGGTTCATTAATGGGATATCCACAAGAGAATGAACAGGAGTGATTTAGAACCGTTGAAATTATTTGAATCAGCTTCAATATACAAACTTTTTCTGGATACAAGAAGCTTCATTAGATCATAATGTATGGCTGGAAGGGCCCTTTGGGATCAATGATACTAACACTATCATTTTAAAGTTAAGGAAACTGAAGCCATAGGAAAAAGTAAGGTGACTGGCTCAAAGTCACAGAACTATTAAGTATCTGAGGCAGGATTTGAACCTCAATTTTTCTAATTCCAAGTTTAGGGCTTTATTTATATCAATTTAATACAGTTGATACTCTTATTATATTAAGATTTACTTGTTTTCAATGATTTTCTGATGAAGAGAGCCATCCACACCCAGAGAGAGGACTGTGGAAAATGAGTGTGGTTTACAACAGTATTTTCACTCTTTTTGTTGTTTACTTGCATTTTATTTTCTTTCTCATTTTTTCCTGTTTGATTTGATTTTTCTTGTGCAGTAAGATAATCATATAAACATGTATGCATATATTGGATTTAACATATATTTCTACCATGTTTAACATATATTGAATTACTTGCCATCTAGGGGAGGCGGTGGGAGAAGGGGGGGGAATTGGAATGCAAGGTTTAATGAAAAATTATCCATCCATATGTTTTGAAAATAAAAAAAAGCTTTAATTAAAAAAAAAAAGATTTACTTGTTTGGGAATATTTCACCACCCCCTCCAATCTCAGCTTTTAATTGCATACTTTTGGTCTTATCATAGCAGATACTATGCATGGATACCTATGATCATAGTGCTTTAAAATACCTTATTTCAGATGGACTGACTACTACCATTAATGCTGTGTTAGTCTAAGAAAGTGGCATAAGAAGTCCTAATCATACATTTTTCTATTTTTTTGTCAAATAATTCATGTATTGAATTGATATGATTTTTTTGAGGTGCTTCCATGAGCTTATTCTTTACTGACACCATGGTTAAAACATCACTACATTTATAATCATAGAAATTAGAATCTCCAGGATACATTGGAAAATTAATAGGAATAATGGAAATTCTAAATCAAAGGTATTCTTTGCAGAATATCTTTTGGTGAATGATTGATCAGGTAGGGTTTACAAAGACCTTTCTCTCCAATAAATTAACATGGACATAATAAATATTTATTGATAACCAATTATATTCAAAAATATGCAAAAAAGAAACAGCAAAATAGTACAACTAAAGTGGCTTATTCATATCACATACATGTATTTCATGAGACACTATTTTACTATTAGACACTTTTATAGGAATAATAGTGTGACCCCTGGTATCAGTATAACTAGTTCAAAGACCCTTTCAATAGACATTCAAATATCTTAATTGTTCCTCTTGAAAAGTACATTTCTAGCTTTTAAGTGAATTGATGCAATGGAAGGAACCAGCTGGAATTCTCATAAGGCCCCTCTTTATACGTTTCCAGATAGAAATCTGTTCACAGCTCTCTGTAATTGGACTGCTCAAATTTCCTAGACACCAATTTTTAAAGTGAACCAGTTCCTCCCAGAGAAGCTTTGCTTTGATGAATGAATTTTTCTTCATGAAATTCTTTTCCTAAACACTCTTAATTTAGCTTTCAGCAATATTAATCAGCCATCATTATAATCTTGAAGAATGCATGGTGTCATCAACAAGTTTGGCAACTAAGGCTTAGTGAGAAAATATCTTGAAAGGCATCTTTAACAAGTTACTGATTCACCACAAGTGAAATCAATTACCATCTTTCACTGATGGGCATTTATGAGAATTGTTGCAAATACTGAAGGATCCTATGGCATCTTACTATGAACATTCTGAATATGATACAACTCCTGCGTTTCATTTTCACAGAAATAATTAAGATCACATGATACCAGGTGATAGAAAGTGCTACAACATTCCTAGCTTTCATTTTGATGGATTTTCAATGGCATATTTTTTCAAGATGGCTTCTCTTGTAGAGTTATTAATGATTTCTCTAGGGAAACACTTTAGGACACACATTATTCCCTCTTCCCAGCTAGCCATTCTTGGAATTTTTGAACAATGGTTGATGGGATGTAGGTCAAATCTCATTTTAAACCCTGATAATTTTGTTTGAGAAAGAGAAAGGCAGATATTTAATGAGGAGCTGCAAACACATAGACATAAGAGAAAATTTGCTGTTCACAAGTATATAAATGCATCCCCAAAATGTTTTCTATAAACTCAAAATGTGATTCTAAATAATAATGTTTAAGATATAGATAGATAAGTGATTCTCAAAAGAGGAAGGCATTAGACACATTACCTATTGTTGTACAGATTTTGATACATCCTCTCAGAATAAAAAAGGACTATTTAAGGGCTACTCTTGAGATGCAGAGCTATTTCTTCTAAAGTGACTAACAGGTAAGTAAAAGAACTGGAGAGAGAAGCAGAACTTCAGGATGTATCTTCCTTATGTTTTTCCAATTTCTGCTCAAAACAGGGGGTTCAACAGCTGTTCTTCAACTGCTTCTCAAGGTTAAAAAGTCACCTTTTGCATGTTCATTCTTATGCTAACTCTGAATATCCAATGGGGTGCCGTCTCTTTTTAAGCTTTGAATTGAGAAGGCTGAGCCTTGTCGATGACAGTCTAGTCATGTGATCCATTTCTTTCTTCCCCTACTCCCTTTTCTTTCTAGGATTGATTATTCTGGCTGATTCTGAGAATGAGAGAGGTACACTATTCTTTCCATTCTTAATAGGTAAGCTATTCATCAATAATTATAATATTGATAAGTATAACTTAACGGGCAGGCTCCTAACACAACTGACATTCTAAAATTTTGAATTTGCATTGTTGTGACTCTCTGTGTAGGAGTGAATGCCTCTGATGTGATCTGCTGATATTAATGGGAAAAGTATCTTTCTGGTTCTGATAATCTTGTTGGAAACAGCTCTGTTAATATATCATAGGCAGTGCTTCTATTGTTGTTGTCCAGTTGTTTCATATGTTCAATTCTTAGTAACTCTATTTGGATTTTTCTTGGAAAAGACCCTGGAGTGAATTGCCATTTCTTTCTCTAGCTCATTTTACAGATGAAGAAACTGAGGCAAACAGAGTTAAGTCATTTGCCCAGGATCACCTAAAAGTAATCCAGGCTGGATTCAAACGCAGGAAAATTAGTCTTATCCATTCCAATCCCAGCCCTCTATCCTCCCCACCATCTAGCTATCCAGTGCTTCTATTAGAAGCTTTAATTTCTCTGGGATGTGATGAAGTCATCTTACTGGTTAGTTTTCCCTCCTACCTTTGGCTATTATAAATATTGAATTTGGTGCACTTAAAAGGTAGTTTTAGAAGACTTCATTATAAACTTCACAGAACAAATGTTCCCACAAAAAAAAAATCTCCAAATTGAAATGTTCAGAGAGATTATAGCTTTGGAAAGATAAGCAACAAACCCTCCCCATAAATCCATTGACTCCATTTATTAAATTCAAATCTTTAAATGGTAGTTAATGATCTGGATTACAGAGAGTCCCAGATTGGCCTACATTTCTATGAGATGTACCTTTTCAGTAATTCTACAAGTTCACTGGCTGTCTTAATGTATGTGAAGCAGGACTGGTGAATAGATCTTATGTAGATAAACTGTTGGGCTCCACAAATTATTAGAAGCCTTTTATGTTATTTGCATTGAGACAAAACAAATCTCTCAAGTTTTGAATTTTAAGCATCAAGATAAATGACAACAAACTCTTCAATGACCCCAGGCAACCATTTAAGTTTTTGTTCTATATTCATCTTTTATTTATACTCTTTCTTTTACATTGCTGTCTCTTCTCAGTGACTCCTCATGACTCCCTTAAGAGAATCTTCACAACAACAAAAAGTGCAGCTAAACAAAATGAATCCATATCTTGACAGTGTCTGACAGAGTGACTCTCATTTTCTACTTAAGGTCTAACACCTCTTTCCTAAGAGAAAGGATCATGATTCACCAAGAGTTCAATGGCCTCATGAATGACGCCATACCCTCACTGGAGTGAACATAATTCTGATCTCTTTCAATGTTGTGTAGACTTTGCATTGTAATCATTATATAAGTTCTCCTTGTTCTAGATACTTTACTTATATCAATTTACATGAATCCTTCCAGGTTTCCATTAATTCCTCATATTAGTTATTTCTTATGGCAAAATAATATTCTGTTATTTTAACATACCAGAATTTGTTCAGCCATTCCCTAATTGATTGTTTCTATTTTTTTGTTAACACAAAAGTACAGCTACAAAAATTTATATACATATATAATATTCTATGTATATTTATACATGCATATGTGTATATATATATATATTTATGTATGAATATATATGTATATTGTATATGTGGGCATATGCACTTGCCAAAAAGTCTATTTTACAGAGACCTCACATAGGGTAAGTGCTCAGATGATGGTCAGAAAAAGTGATACACTTAAGGACACTCTCAAGGTCTTTTTAAGAACTTTAGAATTGATTGCATGCATGGATGGCCAGGACCGTCCAGCATGGCATGCCCTCACCAGAGAGGGTGCTGGGCTCAGTGAGCAAAGCAAAATTGAATTAACTCAAAAGAAATGTGAGATGTGCAAAGTTAGAAAAACCACCCCAAATGTTCATATGGATTATTTGTGCCCACTTGTGGTAGAGCATTCCGAGCTCATGTTGGTCTGATCAGCCACAGTCAGACATACTGTAACTTGATTCTAACATAGTGATGTCATTTTGGTCCTTTACAAGAACAAGGACATCAATCATGTGTGCATGCATGTATACATCCATTCATTTATGTACATTTATAGTTATCTGTTACATTTACAATTACATATTGCAACTTCCTCCATTGTAATTTCAATGTATCACAGGGCAGCAAAAGAAATTAAATAGGAATTTTTGTTGGAATTTCCATGGAAGTCATAGATAACATATAAAGGCCAATAGACGACAAGAAAGTTTAGAATTTCAGAATCACATAAAATATATGTATAGTGTTGTATAATGCCATCTTTTAATACTGTGATAATTCAGACTTCTTCTCTGATGTGAAGGGAGAACCAAAAAATTTTATCTAGATTTTCCAGATTATTTGGGTGCCATGTCTCTAACCCCTATGATATGGAAGGGATAACTATGAACAACTAGCTAGCCATTTTAAATGTAAAATTTTGTTTACACACTCTCTGCATTAAGGCTTCTATACCATCGATGACAGAAATCTTTTTTGTTACCTCCTAGGAGATTTTATGACCTTCCTTGATCAGATCTTAATTGAGAAATATGACCAATTCTATATCATGCAACTTGAGATGTGAAGAAAACAGTGAAGACAGAGAAAAAGCAAAAAGAATTGAGAAACAGGACTTAAAAAACAAAAGTAATAGACATATTTTTAAAATTTAATTTGAAGCATAAGAGGGTTTGTGAGGGAATTAATGATAAGCTTTGGCTTTATTAGAGATGATTCTAGAGTGAAATTGTGACCAGCTGTTTTCATTTTCCCTTGGTGGCAGAACAAAGGTCCCTAGATTTAAATTAAAGCACAAAGGATGGAAGTTAGATTCAAGGAAAACAGTTTTGCCTATAAGGGGGAAAAGATCCTGGGAGAATTTAGAGTGAGCGAGATCAAGGCATATTCTTTCCTAGATTATTCTTATTAAGAATCAGATAAACATTTAACCATTTAGAATGATTTGCCAGCTGGTCCATCTGCACTAAAGTAGAAGGCTGGATAAGCTGGCCTCTTGGGGCCCAAGTTAGTCCTCAGTTAGAATGCCATTCACAGTTTTTGTGACCTGGAACTCTGGAAAGTGATGAATACCCCTTTAGCTCCCTGTTGGTTTGGATTTGAGATGAAAAACAATTGGGCAGGAGGGTAGTAAATGGTAAGCAAATCAACCAAAATATAATTTCCGTGTTTGCAGGAGTTGGTGGCTTACTCGAGTAACTGATTTATGACACAATGTTTTAATTTGATTTGGCATTACAAGGATAAATTATTGAGTGCTAATTGTATGTTGATAAGTTGTTCCTGTTGAAATTTATTCCTTCCTCTGGTTGTGTTAATTGGGGTGTGTTGGATAGTAAAGGGGAACTGTTACTTGCTGACTGGTTTATACCAGTGCTAGAAACCTGTATTTTAGCAGTATTCACTTTGGTCAAATAAGAGTACGTATTGGGATAACGAAATTTCTTCTCTATGTATATTCCCTCTGCCACCCCGGTTGTTTAAAAATAACTTCATTTTCTTGTTCCCTACTTTATGTCTGATGAATTAAATAACTGATGGCATAAAGTAGGATCAGAAACTGGTAGGATAATATGATGAAAAAACTTAATAAATATGTATGTGCATATATATGATACATATTTTTATAAATATCATTTTATTCTAACAATAGCCTTGAGAAGTAGGAGCTATTATTATCCCCATTTTACAGAAGAAGAAACTAAGACATACAAGATTAAGAATCACACAGATGGTAAGTGTGTTTTGAACTTATATCTTCCTCTCTGCATGTCTAGTGTTCTATTTGTTATCTAGCTGTATGTATAAATATATATATATATATATACACACATATACATTTTCACATACACACACATATATATGCATACATTTACATATATGTATAAGTATATCTGCATACATACATATATATGCATATATAGTTGTTGACATTTATATGTATACATATATGCATATATATGTCAATAAAGTTTTATTAAGTGTCAGTTATGTACCAGGCATTGTTCTAAACAGAGTAGATATAAAAGAAAGCAAATTACAGTTTCTGCCCTTCAGGAGCTCAAAAATCTAATGCTATATATTATTTTTTATGGATATGCCTAGGAATATGTAGTTGTACACACATGCATAATATGTATACAAGGTGTAAAAAAATCTTAGTGTATTTTTAACATTTAACATTAACTTTAACTTTAATTTAATTAAATTACAATTGGAGTTGGAACACTTCTCTGTATTGCAGTGTTCCCCTTTCTCCCCACTGCTGTTTTGGAAGGCCCTCTTCTATTAATCATGAAGATTTAATTGACTGTTGAACCAAAAACTCTATATATATTCTAAATAACTAATCCTGCACCATCACTTCCTGTTGTGTTTATGATGTAAGGATAATTTTCTAAAGGGGAGGAAGGCACTCTTTTCCCTTCTACCACAACAAGTGCCTGGCCTCATTGGCTATTCTATAATTGGATCAGAGTCTCATTTTCCTTCTATATCAAATCAGAAGAAATAGAGAGGCCAGTGATGGGATTGGGAGCCCCACACTGGTCCTCTACTCCTATCTTACTTTTCTTGAGGGAGGTTAACAGAAAGAAGAGATTTGAGGAGCAGAATGTCCCTTTAGTATGGCCTCAGAGTTCTGACAGCACACAGTTAAGAGTTCTTAAGGTTGATAGAAGATTCCATCTCCAAGTTGGGGCTGGGCTCTCATTAACATGGATAAGTTTTGAGGAATGAGTTCCCTTTACTGACTCAGATAAACAACTGTTCTGCAACTTTTTATGGTCTCAGAAAATTATCTGGAGTATTAAGAACTTAAACAACTTAATCAAAATCACAAAGCTCTTGTTATTGAGTCATTTTTTTCAGTTATGGCAAAGATACCAGAGTAGTTTACCTTTTCCTTCTCCACCTCATTTTACAGATGAGAAAACTGAGGCAAACAGCATTAATTGACTAGTTCAGAATTACACAGCTAGAAAGTGTCTGACACCAGATTTGAATTCAGATCCTCCTGACTGCCGACCCAGTGTTTTATCCACTGTGCCACTCAGCTGCTCTCTTCACAAAGTTATTGTGTTACAGAAGTAGGACTCAAACCCACGTTCACCTGAATTTAAAATCTATCTTTATTTCACTGAAGCTTAACTCCATCATAGAGCAAGCCTCTTTGCTGGTGTGAGTAGCAAACAATGACTTCTGAGTCAGTGATAATACTGCTGCTATCCCTCCTTCCCCACTTAATCCACCACTTCTGTCTTCCTCCGAAACTTGGGTGGCGATTGGACAGAACAGTCCAGGACTGGATGTGGTAGGTCTGGCAGATCTCCAAATTCTGAGCCAGCCAGCTCTCACAGCCAGGAAATCGAATAACTCAGAGAGGGGTAAACAGGTACCATAAATCAAAGGCATGAAGCCATGTCTTGAGTCTAAGACAAAAGCATATGTGGGAGGAAATAAAGAAGCCAGTACAGCTTTAGAAAAGCTGGGCACATTAGAATTATATTCTAAGAGATCAGAATACGACAGAGTGAGGCCAGGCAGAGTGCAAGGAGCTAGAACAAGGTCTGCAGCCCTAGCAAAGAAAATGTAAATGTTTCAGTTGAGTGGGCTGGGCATCTAAATCTTTGGTCATTTTCCCTTGAACCTATTACTTTACAAAGTTAAACACAAACCTTTCACAGAGGAAATGTGTCATGCTAAAAGCAACATCTTAGGTCATCTTCCTGGGTTTATGACGCCCACTTTAATTAACTAGCTAACAGCTGTGCTTGCCTTACAAGTAACCAAAGTAAATTCACTGAAATCTCATTATAACACAATCCATGCTGTGGGGCATCTCCATAGGTGATGCTGCCCTGTGACAGATCTTTTGGTACTTAAGGAATGAAGTTCTTTTGGATGGGTCTAAAACATATTTATTGTATACTGAATTCCTCTCTCAAGGAAATGGTAATGAATTTCCCCCATAATTTTTTGAATAGGAAAATTGGTTTAAACTATCATATCAAGAATAAATGTAAGTATGTTTTTCTCTTTTTTTTTTGTAAAGACATTTAGTGAAATGGCATAAGAAAAGTAGCTGTGAAACATTCTTTCCATAGATACACACACAGATATACACACACAGAAATATATATCATCTGATATATACACATACATACAAACTGAGGCAACTTGTCTCGAATACAGTTGTTTTCTAAGTCAGTCTATATATGTTAGACTCTATGCTACACGGTAGGGATAAAAAAAAATAGAAAAGATAGTTCCTGCTATCAAGGAATTCACAATCTAATGGAATTTACCAATCTTCTGTTGTTGTACTACATGGCTCCTGCCAGGCCAATTTCTTGTTAGTTTTCCATATCATGATGTTCTCCCAGGAAGAGCCCCTCTGGACACATAGATATTGAGCTTTTTTCTACTCCTAGTTTTGAGCTCTAGCTAAAGTCCTTAGAATCTTTTCCTTATGAGAAAAGTAGTTTCTGCTATGCAAAGTTGTTGTTTTTAAATAGCTCTTTTTAAAAGTAATCATTTTAGACATAGATCAGCAAAGTCCGCCAGAGATGAGAGTGGAGGAGGACTTATGGATTTTTTTCTGCCTTTTATCACACAGAATGACATGTCTTATTCCTGTAACCCTTTTAATACTCTTATCCTAGCTCTCTCTCACAATGGAAAGTTGGGTCTCCAGATGACAACTATATTTTCTCCTCAAAGTACTAAATATACCCCTGAAGTCTAGACGATATCTTTCTATTAGTTCAAGCCCCTATTTCTATATTGGCTCAAGCCTCTATTCCCATATCTTCTCCCTATTATCAGTTACTCAATGCCGGCTAGTGATTAGTGCCCTCAATATCATCAAACCTTTTTTTTTTTTTTTTTTTTGGTATTTATTACTATAGTAAAATACAGCAGCCAAAAAATGGAAAATATTTTATAAAAAATTCTCTTGGTCCCTGGGAGATTTGTTTTAAATTTAAACTTGTTCCTATAAAAGCATTTATTCCATCAAGTTTACTTCCAAAAAGTGGCTTGGCCAATAAATAAGTCACTCTTTTGTTTGTAGGATGCGATATTTGACATTGTTCTATTGTTGGGAATGAGATAAGAAAATCACTTCTCAGAGTTTCCTGGGGGTACCAAGTCTGGCTTCCAGTTTTGTTATATTCTCTTGACTTAGTGGTGACAGAGTGGCCCCCTACCAGAAGCCTAGAGAAGTTTATACTCCTCTTAAAAACAATCACATAATTAGTAGATTGTTAAGGCCTTTTGTTTGCATGCACATTCAATTATGCCACTTAAAAAGCTTATTCTTCAGTACATGCTAAGCATATGAGAAATAGATAGAGAAAACCTATACTTTGTACAGGAGTGCTTGGTCCCTCTATTCCTGCCATTATCACAAATTTCCAGGAGTAGGTCCACTATAACTGCATGCTCCCAGAACTGTTTTTTTTTTTTTTGGCCACTCTCTTAATTATGTTCTTTCCTCTTTTATGAATTTCATCATAAATATTTAAGGAGTGAGGTAATTATATGACTTGCTGAGAGGGAAGTTAGGAGAGAGAGTTAGGGGAATATAAGGGAACATGATGGAGAAGACAGTTGACCAGACTCTTTGAGAGCTTCTCTTGTGAGCAACTGACTTTTCTAAAGCTCAGGTGTGACTCTCTCTGGCTAATAATAAATATCAATAGGAATCTGTCATACTCTTTTCAACATTGTGCATAAAACCAAGGCAAAAAAGATGCTTTATTAAAAGATGGCCTTTCTCAATCCATTTGCAGAGGCAGTTGAGGAAAAATAGGTTTCTGTCTGTGTTTCTCTTTACAACCAAGGTGACAGGAGAGTAAACCTTAAGTTCTTTTTTTAAGGTGGATTTAGGCCTGGAGAAAATCACACTTTATGCTTGTTATTAATTTTTGCCTAACTGCCCTGAAGCCCCAGATTTTTGAGTAGAAGGAATCTAGATCAATCCTCTCATTTTACAGATGAGGTACCTGAGGGAGATAAAATAACTTGACTGCAAAGGTTAGTGAGTGAATTAATGGCCAGACCAGCACCAGAATGAAAGCATCAAAAGCAGTACTTTTTCCATCACATTCTGCTCTGGAGAACAATTAAAGGAGAAAAGAGCTCTTCTGTCAGTAACCACCTGTATGACTAGGTAGGTTTTGGGTTTCTCTGAGTTCATTTTCATCATCTGGAAAACAAGAAGATTGGACTTGTTGGCCTCAAAGTTCCTTTCAAATTTAAATCTATGGTCCTATGAGTCAGAGAACAAATTATTCTATTCTTGACTTATTATTTGAGCATTTTGCCATTAAGAAAGCAAATTGAGTGGGCAGTCTTAGAAATGGGGAGCTCTCTTTAGTTCTACTGCTGTTTTTGGCATGATCTTAATTAAGTCACTTGATGGCTCTCTTTCCAATCATAAGATGGGGTTAATAATAATGATGACTTCTCACTTTATAGTGACTAGGAACCTAGAATCTTAAATGGACTTTGACTGAGGTCCAAGATGCCATAAAACATGTTTACTATTCAATTTCATCACCATCATCATCATCAATACCACCACCACCACCACCACCACCATCATCAATGGTATTGTCAAGCATTCTGAAGTGCCTTAAGTGTGTGTTTTTGCAGCTTGATACTTTCCTACAGGACAAATCACATGGCCTTAGCTGTCTCCTCTTTCAGCAAATTTGACAGGGCCATTCACTGAACCTCGTTTATCCTCATGTAATTATTTCTATCCATGACAACTGTCATACATCTGCTGCCAGGAGTTGTGCTCATCCACCCAGATTTAGGAGTTATGATGGAGCTAATAAGGGCAGATGACATTAATGTGTACAGTCAATGAAATACATTGTAATAAATTTAGTTGATTTAAGTTATTAGCTATGAAAAAGATTTGAGGATGGCTCATGGTGACAAGGGGGTGAAACTTGGCATTTTTATTTGAATCTGAGGCTTGATCTTCATTCAAAATGGCTTGTTCCCTTTGACCTTTTCAAATTTCTCTCCCTAAGACTGGTTCTTCTCTTGCATAGTTGCAGGGGTAGATGAATGCTGGGGGTGTGTGGGCAGAGGAATGCCAAAATGGCAAGTCCCAGACATAGGAATGCTGTGGCTATGAGCAAGGCTAAGTGGGCCCTGTGGAGGCCACCTAATGCTCTCATTCGTTCACCCTCACCCCTACCCCTACCCCTTTGGCTTGCTTGTGCTTATCTTGGCAAGGCTCCTAGATACACAACTTAAGTTGATTTTGTTGAAACCCATACTCACACTAGGACTTCAGACTTGAATGGCTATTGAGAATTTATTCAAAGAATGCAGACAGCTCATTTATAGACACCAGCATTGGCCCTGTGAGCCTATCTCGGAGAAATGATTTGAAGGACTGTGGAAGGACTGCTTGTTCCCCAAATGTCTTTCCTTATAGGCCCACTATGATGCCTGAAATTCTTAAAATTAGAATTACTCTGGGTATAAAACCAAGGCATTGTCACCAAAAGGCAAGTACTCTTAAAGAGGTAAAACAATCTGTTTAAATAGGCTGTTATCCAAGTAGCAAAGTGGATGATAGTGTTGGAATTATAAACAGGAAGGCCTGAGTGTGAATCCTGCTTCAGACATCTACTAGATGTGTGATGTTGAGTAAGTTTCTTTATCTATAAATGGGTATAATAATAGAATCTATCACATGGTTAAATGGGTCAAATGAGATAACATCTATAAGAGACTTGATAAACCTTAAAGTGTTACATATTATTATAAATATTATACTGTATCACATGCATATTATTATAAATATTATATGATGTTATACAATTTACTGTTACATATTACATACAATTATACAATAACTATAATGTATTATATATTGTTATAGATATTATGATTTTAACTAGATTTTTATTATCAAGAGTATAGTTAAATGATTTTTATTACCTAGTTGACAACAAATAAAGAGCAAAGGACTAAGAACCTAATTTGGATTGGGATAGAACAGGATTATATTTAGTAACAATAATGATGACGATGATGGTGGTGATGTGTGTGTGTGTGTGTGTGTGTGTGTGTGTGTAGGAAGAAGGATAGGGGTCAGAAAGGGTAGTTTAGCTAAGTGAAGTGAGTAGAACCAAGACAACATTATACACAGCAACAAGATTATATGATAATCAATTCTGATGGACGTGGATTTTTTCAACAGCAAATTGATTCAGACCATTTCCAATGGTTTTGTGTTGAAGAGAGTCATCTGCACCCACAGAAAGGACTGTGGGAACTGAGTATGGATCACAACATGGTATTTTCACTTTTATTGTTGTTGATTGCTTTCATTTTGTTTTCTTTCTCATTTTTTTCTTTTTGATCTGATTTTTCTTCTGCAGCATGATAATTGTGGAAATATGTATAGAAGAATTATACATGTTTAACATATATTGGATTACTTCCCCTCTAGTGGAAGAAATGGGGGGAAGAGAGGGAGAAAAAAACTGGAACATAAGGTTTTGCAAAGGTGAATGTTGAAAACTATCTATGCATGTTTTGAAAATGAAAAACTTTATAAAAAGGGTGGCTTGTTGCTAAAGAGAACTTACCTCTGTTGGGATCCATGGTATGGATCCCTAGGGAGAAAGACTGGCAAAAGAAAAATGGAAGGTGCCAAAATGGAAGCTATTTAATAGCTTAAACTAGGTTAAGGTCTAGTCTTAATAAACAAGTTTGCTGAAAAGAGAAATTTAGAAATAAATTTTGTCACTCCATAGAGAATTATTATTTCAGAATTCCCAAAGATGAACTAATGTGAAAATGCTCTAGTCATCTTTTAAAAAAATTTTTAAATTTAATATATTGTCTAATAACCATAATGCAAAAAACCAAAAATTTGAAACTAAAACAAACAAAAACCCCCAAACAAATATTTAATTAATAGATGGCATTTAAGGAAAAGATCCAAACTGAAATGGATACTAAATGACATGGGCTTTTTTTTCTCTTTAAGATATGAACCTAAGATGGGTTGGTTGCCCATCTATGATTTACTAATCACATAAAGCTGGTTAAGTCACTTCAAGGTCCATGAGCCTTAGTTTTCTTGCATTTAAAATGAGGGCAACAATATCAGCCTTGCCTACCTGGTGTAGTTGTTGTGAAACTAAGAGATAATTGATGTGAAAGCACTTGGTGAAGCCCATGGAGGGAAAACAGTATTATTAATGGCAATAGTGTATAGTAGGCAGAATTCCAGATTTGAATTAGAGATATAGATGTGATACATAATTTTAAGACCTTACTAGAAGAGATCTTAGAAATCATTTATTTCAATATTCCTTTAGTGAGGTCCAATAACTTTCCCAAACTCCTTTCAGAGGAGGTATCTTAGTCAAAACCTATGACTTCAAATTCAGTGCCCTTTTCATTATCCTATAATTAATAACTTAGTTGTTATTATTGTTCATTTGTGTCCTACCTGTCATTACCCCAATTGAAGTTTTCTTGGCAAAGATACTGGAGTGGTTTGTCATTTTCTTCTCCAGTGTGTCCCCATTTTACAGATGAGGAACTGAGGCCAATGAGTGACTTGCCCATAGTCACACATCTAGTAAATATCTGTAGTCAAAGATTTTTTCATTAGTAAAATACATTAGGTCTGCTTTCTACCTATCTACTCATTCATACATCTATCTGCCTACTCATATACTGCTTACTTACTCACAATTCTACCTACCTACCTACTTATGAGAATTAGTTATTGTGAAAAAAAAGTATCTTATACACTATTAAATACTATAGGAATAAGCATTATCTCCCCTTTATACTTAAAAACTTATCTTCTAAATCTGAAACTTAGCCAAATAAACTATAGCTCATTGAAATGAATGGAAAGGAAAGTAGTCAACTAATATTGACATAAGTAATGTGATAACAGTTAATCAGATGATCTATTTAGGCTAGACCTAGTCAGTAATAACAGAAGACATTTATATAACACTTGAAATTTTACAAAGAAGAATAGTCTTTCTCTTGACCCTCCAAAAAGCCCTGTGAGGTCAATGCCACAAGTATTATTATGCCTTATTTTAATGAGAAAATGGAGATTCAAAGATTTTTAAAGGTCAAGATCAAGGACAAGATTTTTAAAAAAGCAAAAACTAGTAAGTATGTGAGTCAGGATTCCAATCCAGGTGTCCCTGATTGCAAATCCTGCACCTGGTCCCCTTGACCTTCGATTTTTGGGACCCATGTTCTGTCATGTTCCTTCTGTCTTCTGGAATTTATAAACTTCTCTCCACACAGAAAACATTGCATCCTTAGCCATTCTCCCTAGTAGGAATGTTTTCATTCTCTGTCGCTCTCTCTCTGTCTCTGTCTGTCTCTCTCTCTGTCTCTGTCTCTCTCTCTTTGTCTCTCTTTCTCTGTCTCTGTCTGCCTCTGTCTCTGTCTCTCTCTGTCTCTCTCTCTCTCTCTCTCTCTCTCTCTCTCTCTCTCTCTCTCTCTCCTCTCCCAATATACTAGACCAGGAGTCAAACATATTTCTTATTCCTGACTTACATCTACACAATCTCCCTTTGCCACCACTGCTCAGCAAACTCTCTTTCTTTGAAGTTTCTTAAGTTTGATAATAATAACATAGTACTTTAGGATTTGAAAAAGCTCTTGTGTATGTTATCTCATTTGAGCCTCATAACAACTCTGAAATTGCTTGTATTATTAGTTACATTTTACAGATATGGATATTGAGGCTGACAAAATTAAATTACTTATTCAGGGTCACATAGCTAAGGAGTGTCTTAAGCAGGATTTAAAGTCTTTCCTGCCTCCAAGTCCAGCATTCTATTCTCTCTGCCATCCAAATGCTTAAGAAATGAGCAATAGCTCATAAGCTCCCAGGTTACCCTTTTCAAGGCTCCTGGTCTTCCCCTTAACCTTAACCTTATATGTGAGACTCAAATGTGTGTCTTTGTTTTTTCAAATGCTATCTCAGTTTATCACTTTCCTTACCACTCTAGACCATAATATCAATTCAATTTTATGATATCTTCTACTTGTTGCCTTGATCCTTTATCCTATACCACTCAGAAACCTCACCAAACTTTGGATATATCCTAGATTGCATCCAAAATTTAATTCCTCCAAGTGTGCCATAGAGCATAGAATACCAGGTCTGGAGTCAAGAAAACTCATCTTCCTGAATTCAAATCTGGTTTCAGATACTTACTGTGTGACTCTAGGAAAGTCATTTTACCCTGTTTGCCTCAGTTTACCATGTATAAAACTAATTGGAAAAGGAAATGGCAAACCATTTTATTATCTTTGCCAAGAAAAATCCAAATGAGGTCACAAAAAGGTGGGTATGACTGAAAAACTACTGAACAACAACAAAATCACTTCCTCTGGGAAGATACCATTCTTCTCAGTTAACATTAAACATGCTAGAAGAAGTCATTGAGTATTGTTCAAATTTATGCTCCCTCATCTTAATTAGGCCCTCACTGCAGCAAGGTAATGAACTGTTAGTGAGTATATCAGATTCATGTGTTCCATAATCATCTCTATGCAGATGACTTCCAAATTTATATATTGTTTCTCCCTTGAGTTCTAGTCACCCATATATTTGACCAGTTGTCATTATGAAATTTCATCATGAAATTGCCATCTACTGCTCAAAAAGCCTTAGTGATTTTTTTATTGCCTCTAGAATTGAATAGAAAGTCCTTTGTTTGCCATTTAGAGCCCTTCACTATTAAACCTGGACTACCTTTGCAGGCTTATCTTACATTACCTTCATTTATTCTCTTGTCTAGTCCAAAGGATCAACTTGCTGTTACCTATAAAAGACCCTCCATCTCCTGCTTCTATAAACCTACATCCTCCCTTCCCTGACCATTCTTGGAATGTATTATTCTATTTAATACCCACCTCCTATGTTTCCCCAAATTACTTTGTCTTTATCTTGTATAGGCTTTATGTATTTTTTCTCTTTATGTTGTTTCCCCCAACAAAGTGTATAGACTGTTTCCTTTAAATCCTTATCAGTGTGTAAGAGAGTGCTAGATATCCAATAAGCACTTGGGCATTTATTAAATTTCATTGATTGACTGATGCAGTTATTGCAATTTTGAGTAAACAGGGCTTGTTTTAAATAAAGCATGTTGTGCCTCTTAGAAGTCTTGGAGATTAATTTATAGATGAGTATAGAACCTTTTGTAAATGTGAAATGCAAAGCACTCCTTCAGTCTGGTGGGAAACTTTCATCCTGACCCTAGCTGGTGACTGGTTTATGCCCCAGAGTATGAGAATCGATTTCCCTTGTAATTTTTGTCCTCGGTAATGAACTGGAAGGTATTGTTGTTAAGGAACCATTCTGATACACAAATGCATTCTACCTTGGAAACGTCTTTAAGTCAAGTCAGCATGCTAGACAGTGTTTGGAGTTATCTCCATACTCAGACCAGGTAATAAAGCAGGAGATTTACAAAAATGCCTCCGAAATTCTGAGAATTCATGCCATTATAAGCAAATAGGTTTTAGTAAAAAGAAATGTGCTGAGAAAAAATCACTTGTTGTGTTTCATCCCCTGTTTTGTTCACTGGTATCCATTTCCCACTCCCAATAAAGACTAAAACAAGAAGGGGCCACAGATTTGCTGCCTCCAACTGCCCCAGTGAGCTTCGTCATAGAGCTTCAGGTAGTTTAAACCTGGTGCAATTTAGGGCCCTGTTAAATCCCACTGAAAGAACTCTATTATTGCTTATTGCTTGTTAACTGCCAGGGCAAAGTTCATTGGAAAACATTCTGGGTTTCTTACCTATAGAACTATTATGTCTAGTGAAGTCATTCACTCCAAGTCTATATGCACTTATTAAACACCTTTTATATTCAAGGTATCATGCTAGGCTGGAAGATACAAAGATCAGAGATTATAGGTCTTGTTCTCAAGGAATTTACATCCTCTAGAAAAAATGTAAATAATGTTAATTTGTGTTTTTCTAAGTCAAAGTGCAATGGCAGGGACTGGTTTTATTGGGATTTGACTATACTGGTTTAGAGGATCAAATGATCTTGTATCATTTTCCCCATTTTATAGATGAAGAACCACACCAATTATGTTATTCTATGCTCTGAATATGTTTCTAATACAAGTTCTAACGGGCTAATACTGATCACTGAACATACATTGTTCTTTGTTGCCAACAAACTAATAATATATAGTCAGCATTTTGCAGATTTAGAAGAATCTAATAGATGTTAGCATTTTTTGGTCTGGATTTCTTCTTTGCCTTTCTCATACTCTATTTTAGAGTATGCAAGTTTTAGTGAGGAAAAAATTGGGGTTGAGAATAATGGTGCAATGGATAGAGCACTGGGCTTGGAGTCATAAAGACTTCTTCTGAATTTGAATCTGACCTCAAATACTTAGTAGCTGTGTGGAACAAGACACTTTACCTTTTTTTTTTTTTTTTTACCAGTTTGTCATCTGCAGAATGAGCTGGAGAAAGAAATGGCAAATCAATCCAATGTCTAGGCTATGATTGAACAACAGTAGAAAGATGGCACTCTATTTTTAGTTTTAGCTATTTCCCTTTACCATTAGAGAAATGCTTGTTCCCCAATATGTCAGTATGAAATGAAGGATATAAAAGAACCCCCAAGATCTTGCTGTCCTTTCCAGAAATGACTTTATGTTGCAAAGAAGGTTATTACTGATGTTTTGTGATTTTAGAGGTTTCATGAAGAATACTTCATTCTCAAATTTCCCCTTAATCTATTCAGGGATACTTGAAATTCGACTTTTAAAGAAGCATTCCTTTGTCTTAAATCATATCACAGTATAAATGCCCAGGAGAGAGGCCTGATCACTCACTTACATCTTAGTTAAAACTGAGTTGAAATTATCTAGATCTTCAGCGTTTATGGGAAGCAAAATCAGTAAGGTAACATAGTACTGCAATACTAAGGATAGAAGAGGAAGGAGGTAATATTTAAATTACTTTTAGAGGAAAAAGGGGACAGAAAAAAAGGGAAACTGAAGACATATTCAGGTATTGGAAGAAAAGCTACAGTGATTCTAGAATGAAAAGATCTAAATTTAAGTCTTAACATTGACAATTGTAACCTGTGTGACCATAGGCCAGTCCCTGAATTTCACTAAGCTACTTCTGTAAAAAAAGGGGGGGGTCAGATGATATCACCTCTAAGCTTTTACCCAGTTTTTGCTTTCTGGTCATAATTTGGCCTAGTGCAGATATTATATTCTTCAATTATATTTGTGAATTACCATGAAGAGAAATGCCCTTGCATGGGACTCTCTTACCCAGGTTCATTTGGAGGAAATATTTACAACATCTAGTTTCTGTTTGTGGGAAAGCAGGGAAATGCTTATGAGTTGTTTTTATAGCTGCTCCTCATATACTGCTGTTTTTGAGACATGACACTATGCTTGCTTCCACAGTAAATCAGAGTAACATTGGCAAATACACAGGACTTTTTCTGACAATCTCAACACAATTTTAGTTTGTTTGGTTTTCAGCCATGAAATGGTGGCTTTTTTTTATAGTAACTCATGAAGACTACCTTTGGAGGTGTAGAGGATTATAATTTATGTCAGTAGGAGGAGCAGCAAAGATGAAACTGCAGTTCTTTTCTAAGTATTTTCATGAATTATCATGCCTTCAGTTATGCTAGGGATGTGTTTGTGGATTAGAGAATGTGTCAGCAGCCACAGAGACCAAGTAGGGCTTTTGGCTACTTAGTCCTGAACAGTCTCTTTGGAGGCTGAGACAGTTGATTCCTGCTGCTTTGTTGTGATAAGAAGAGCTCTCTTCTCTTTCTAGTGCCCAACCAACCTAAAACATGTCAGAAGATGGTGCTCCTTGAAAAAGCTCTTATAGCCCAAATCTCCATTATAAGTCAAATATAGTCAAATATTTAAACTGAAGCTTAAATACTTTAGCCACAAAATGAGAAGACAGGACTCTTTGGAAAAGACTGGGTAAGGTTGGGAAAGATTGAAGGTAAAAGAAAAAGGAGGTGGCAGAGGATGGGATGGAATCATAAAGAGTTGGTCACAAGTAAGGAACAACAAAACTGGGGATGTTTTTATTTTGGGAAGAAATGAATCTTTAGTTTACCAAATGCCCTTAGGACTACATGAATTTAAATGGATCGTGGAGATAAGGAGAATAATGAAAAGGTATCATAGAGTTAGATACTGTAACCAAATATTTTTAGTCAATGGTATTAAAAGTGCTTAAAAGAAGAAAGGAGAATTAGATACTTTCGAACTAACTAAAAAGTTGCTAAATATTTGGAAAGTATTTACTACAGTAAATAGGTGGGAATTTCCATGCATTTCTTTCACTCAGTCTCAGGAAAAGTGGACTAACATCAAAAAAGAGTATTAAAATGAATTGCTCTGACTAAAGCTCTTTTTTTTCTTTTCTTTGGAATTTCTGGCTTTTGTTTTTGAGAAATTGACCATTCATGCCAAATACAATTCTTTGGGCACAGCTGGGATATAGGGGGAATAAAACCAAAAGGAACCAGAAAACCTTGCTTTATACATACTATAGTAAATGGTTGTTAAAGATATGTCTGCTTCAGCTCTTGGGAGAATAAAACAGTAGTTGTGGCAAGAAATGTTGGTGCCTTCCCCCCAGCTCCCAAAATGACCACACTGACAGTCCTGGCCAGAACTGTCATGTGACTTCTCTGACAGGCATTCATTCATAATTTGATGAGTCCCCCACCTAGAATCTGGCAGTCTGACAACACAGCACCTGCTTAACCCAAGTTTTGAGTAAGGAGTCCCACAGCAGTCAATGAAAAGCTGTGTTTTTAAAGGGCTTTTTTTTCATTCAATATTATTTTAGTACCATTTCCCAAGTGTGCAAAACTTTGGCTAAACTCTTCAGATCACCATGCTGGTCAGAAGATGACCCAAGGAGGTTTTCTTTGACTACAATAAAGTTTAAGAGATGTGGAAACAGATTTTTTTCCTCTCCCTGTGATTTTTAAATAAGCAAGTTGCTTTTAAAGTGTTAAAATTCAATCTATTTCTGATACTTCAAAGTATCTAATTTTTCAAAAAGGGAAAACCAATTTGTTTATTGGTTTATATTTATTGAATGCTTATGTGTACTGTATTGTGCTCAGAGCTGAAAGTTTAAAAATAACCAAGACTTAGTTCTTGCCCTTTAGATACACATAGTCTCTGTCTGGAAGGAATGAAGAGAAGGAGAAAAGGAAGGAATGAGGGGGGAGAGAGAAGAAAAGAGGGAGGTACAGAATGGAAAGAGGAAGAAATAAAGGAAAGAGGGGAAAAGGGAGAGAGGGAGGGG
This sequence comes from Antechinus flavipes, assembly GCF_016432865.1. Taxonomy (NCBI): domain Eukaryota; kingdom Metazoa; phylum Chordata; class Mammalia; order Dasyuromorphia; family Dasyuridae; genus Antechinus; species Antechinus flavipes. The sequence continues at coordinate 415,147,889 of NC_067400.1, forward strand.
AGAATAGGAGCAAGAAGAAGATGGGAGGAAGGAGGGAAAGAATCTAGAGGAAAAGAGGTAAGGTGAAAGGAAGGAAGGGAGAGAGAAAAAGAGGAAGGGAGGGAGGGGTTGAAGAGAGAAAAGGAGCAAGAAACGAAGGAAATAAGCATTTAAGCACCTACTATGTGCCAGAGACATTGATCCTTAAATATTCCTAGGAAATGGGTGCTATTATTATCCCCATTATATCTGAGGCAGCTGAAACAAACAGAAGTTAATTGACTTGCCAGAGTCAAACATGTAGCAATTATCTGACTCTGGATTTTACCACAGACCTTATGGACTCAAGTGCTCTATCCCCCAGCTCCTGTGGCACCTAGCTACTGGAGAGACCAGACATTTATATTAAATCACAATATACAATACACAGTATACAACAGGAAAGCATTAACTGCTTCATACAATGGTCCAAGCAGGATTTAATACTATAGGATTTGGGGAAATGTTGAGATAAGTAACTATGAACTGGAGAGAACCATAGAATGTGAAAGTTAAGGAGACTTAAAGATCTACCCAAAGATCCATCACAAACTTGCTGTATGACATTGGCCAATACACTCCATCTCACTGAGCCTCATTTTCCTTATCTGTATAGTGAGGTGAAGGATGAGATGATTTATCATAGAATTACAGAATTACAGAGCTGATGCTAGGATAGTCCATTTAGTTCCAGGATCATACATTTAGAGTTGGAAGGGACCTTAGAGACCATATGGTCCAAAATCTTCTTTTTTACAGATGAGAAAATGATACCCTTCCATACCCACTGAGGATAAATGACTTGCTCATAATTACATGAAAAGTAAGTGACGAGGTAAGATTTTTATTTTTTCTGCTTTGACTCTAACTTTCAGTGCTCTTTCCATTTTACCATCGTTTCTCTATCTAATCTTTATATTTTAAAGATAAGGAAACTGAAGTCTTAGAGTTGAAGTGACTCAATAAAAGTTATGCAGGTAATTAGCAGAAGAACAAAGAAAGATGAGGAGAGAGGGTTTCATTTTGGATCTCCCAGGGCAGAGCAATTTATATGTCACATGGCCTGTGGACTATTATCATTATTTCTAATAATTATAGTAATGGTAGTAATTGTTGTTGTTGACAGTGATAGTTATGATATGTCACATGGGCCATGGATTAGTATTATTATTTCTAGAGGTTGTAGTTATAATAGTAGCAGTAGTAGTTATTGTTGGTGTTGTTGTTGAGTTATTGAAATGTTCAATTCTCTATTAGTAATAGTAGCAGTAGCAGTATCACTGTTAAAGTAGTTATAGTAAAAGTATTAGTAGTCATAGTTGTAGCAGCAGCAATAATGTTAGACACTAGCATCCTGACTTAATTCTACTCTTTTCTGAGGAAAAAGCCTACAGAACCACTAATATAGTTGAATAAAATAAAAATATCTCTTGCAGCAGTAGCAGCAGCAACAGCAGCAGCAGAAGTAGTAGTAGTAGAGGAGTAATAGCAGTAGTTGTAGTTGAGTCACTGTTGACATCACTGAAATGTCCAATTCTCTTTTAGTAATATTAGTAGTATCAGTCCTACAGAAATCAGTAATAGTAATAATAATAGTAGTAGCAGCAGAAGTAGAAGTAATTTTAGACACTTATTAGAATCCTGACTTTTAATTCTACTCTTTCCTAAGGAAAAAGCCTAAGGAACCACTACTATGGTTGAATAAAATATGTAATTTAATATTAAGATCAAATGAAATCACATATAAAAAATGTTTCCCAAATATTAAAGAGTTTTTTAAAAGAGAATTTAAGTTATCAATTATTATCATTATCTCATTCCTTTTTCAATGTATTCAGCTAGCAATGGTCCTAGAACAAGATGCTAGCAGGCTAAAATTCTTTTAAATTCTTTTAAAATTTTTGTGTTTTATGAACTATTGCAGAGAGTCATAAAATAATTGTTTTGCAGTTGAATAAAAGCATTGGATATATGCCCCAAGTCTGTAGGTTCACTGAAAAAAGTCTTCTGTAGTAGATAGAACAACAAAGAAGATTACTATCTTCAACCTGTTGCCACAATTTAATCATTTCTGTTTGGTCTCTATGATTTCAAAGCTTTTCATTCCATATAGCTTGGAGATATGAGTATTTAATGTGGCAGTATCTATGGAAAATATTCTTAAGTTTTTGAGAATCAGTGTCATATCTAGGCAATATTGAACAATAGCTAAATCTGTGACAGTGTTCTAGGTATAGTACAATTTATGTATTAAGTCCTCAAAGATATTTTGAACTCTGTATTTGTTGTATGGGGATTTGTTTTCTATCAGTAATTGTCATTATTAAATATATTATTAGTCATAAAATTGCATAGCATAGTAAAAACTATGAGATGTTGTAGGAAAAGGGTAGGAAAGGTGGTAACCAAATACTAGAGGAAATCTGATACCAGAATAAAATATCAGATTTCCTCTAGTATTTGGTTACCACCTTTCCTATCCTTTTCCTATATTCTGGATTAGATGATATTTATTTGTGTGCATAATTTATCTTCTCTATTATTCTGTGACTCTTTGAAGGAGGGAACTGTGTTTTCATATTTCTATCTTTTCAGTGACCATCAGAATGCTGTGCTTGACAAAAGTTTGTTCACCCATTTTTCAGGTTTTATATTTTGTCAATAACAGCTAATAATCCCCTTGCACACAGTAGGTATATAATAAATGCTTGCTGATTTGGATTATTGCCTCATGTTCAGTGGCATAGTCTTGTTCCTTTATTTCTTCTCATTGCTTCTAGTAAATGTAGTGTGCTTCACATAGACATTGAGGAAATGCTTGGACCTAAAAATAATACTGGCTTGACAATTCAAGATTAATTAACCAATTGGTAAATTGGGCAGATTATGTTTCTCCCTATCCCTGCTTTCCTGGTTTTAGGTTTATTAGTGCCATCATGGGGAAGAAGATTGTGGAAAGAAGAAGGAAGGACATTCAAATTCCTTTATTTTATACATAGATTTGTTTCATGCATAGATGCAAAATGATCATAATTCAAAAAATCATAAATACATAATAAATAATTTTGCACACTTTCTTAACTGGCTTGGAACATCAAGATTAGGCTATTTCTGATTTTTTTTTTGGTTTTGTGTCTTCTTCCACATCCCACAGACTAAAAATAAATTCTTTTAAAATATTATTTTCATTCATTCAACAAACATTTATTAGATATGTTTAAAATTTAACTATCTGATACTGGTACCATTAGAATATACCCAGTTCAATTAATCACCTAAATAAATCTTTGGGGTAAGGTAATACATGCCCAGACTTTCCCTCATTATCCTAAATAATAAACAATTGCCCAGCTATTCAGCCAACCGTGACCTCTGTCTTTCTCTCTTCTCTCAGGCAAGGGAGGAAAGATACATTCTAAACTGATTAATGACTACCGAATGAAAACATCATGCACCCAGATGTGTCAGAAAGGCTATTCAAGAACAATGAAAGGCTATAAGTCACAGTTATCTTCATCTCTGACAGATTAGGCCTCTTAAAATAACCCCTTTCCCAAGAGGATTCCCAAAGGGTAAGGTGCCATGCTCCCTACTGGAAAGAGCCTGGACCAATAACCAGAAAATTTGTTTTCAAGTTCAGACAGATTCTGCCATGGATTCCATCTGCCCTTGAAGGAGTGAGGCCTCTCTGGACCTATTTTCCTCATCTCTTATGTAGCAACCTTAGAAGTCTAGATCCCTAAAGTCCCTCTTAGCTTTAAATCCTAAAATCTCTGGTGAAAGGTAGGACAGCAACCATGAAAAATAGGTAGATTCAGAAGGGCTGGCCCTTCATGAGGGTAGTTTTGGCAGTGGTCTGTCCCATGAGAGAGCAGAACAAGGTTTTCTGGTGGGAATAGAAATTTCATTTTCAAAAGATAAAATATTTTGTTGCTCATTTTAAAGAGTAACTCTTTCCCCTACCTGCGTCATAATTCCCTATTCCTATCTCAATCAAAACCCACTCTTTCCTTGGCACCTTTGCCCCAAACTGCTGCCTATTACTTTTCACCTTTGGATGAGGAGGAAAGGAAAGCAGGTTGCTTCATGTGCTAATCCAGTTCAGGGGTGTATGGAGGAATACCAGGAAGATGAGTAAAAAAGAAAAAAAAAAAGATGTTGAATAATATGTGTATGGGGGGGAGAGGGGCTGTATAGGCATTTTGAGATTTTTGTCATTGAAATAAAAATAAATTTGATAGGTAACTTCCTTCCTTGTAGTATGTCCAAAATTCAGGTAATTATCTGCCATCAAGTAAATAGTTGCACCTTGGATGATAAAAGATAGTCTAGGTGATTGAGCTCTTTTAAATTTAATAGAAGATTGGAACAAAACATTTAGAGCAAACCATAAAGAAATACCGTGTAATTTGAATGTCTTGCTAGGTTTTGTTCGCATTCTGAGATGTGATATTAAAAGACTTTCTTCAAACAAAATTTCTAATAAAAAGTGAACAGATCTATTTACTCTGTTCTTATTAATATTGGAAAATATTTATTATAAGTTAACTAAGATATCATTACTTAATGAACATAAGTTGATCTACAGGTACTTTAGAAAGTACTTAAAGTTATTTAAAAAGCAATTCTGTTTAAAAACAACAATACTACTCATATGCATATATAAAGATAGTGAACAAAGGCCTACAGACTTGATAAAATTCCAGCAATCAATTGTTAATATATGTTTAGCATGTATTTTTTATAGGTGTACAGTTCCCCTCTAGCAATGATATAGGGATAAAATTTTGTTGTTATTTAGATAAATTTCCTAAGACAACACTGAAGAGAAAGAATTGTGGTGTCTTTGATAAGATTCTGTTATCTGGAATGAAAATATCATAATATCATAATATTATATATTAACTACTTAATCCAATATTTGCAATATATTATATTATCTTTAATGCTAACAGCAGTATATTAGTTAATTTCCCTTAATTTATACTTTGCAGCTCTTTGAAGTATTTCCTCCTTTCCAATATCCAGAAAAGTATAAAACAAGTACTTTCTTGTAATTTAATACTTGTCCTTTTAATACTACAATCCTGAATTCATGGACTTAATGTGCTACATTTCTTTAAATCTAGGGAAAAGGGAAATTTTCATTTCCAATCTATACATTGCTATCCCATCTGTTACAATGCTTATAGCTAAAACAGAATTCAATTCCTACAGGTTATAATGATTTTATATTTCACTTAATGCTTCCAATTGCAGATGTATATAACTTAAACATGTTTAACTTTTAAGCTAAATCCAATATATTTGGTTTTCAAAGTTTTAAGTTTTATTCTTAAAGTTATTTGCATGTTTCTTAAACTGTTTTATTAAATAATTTCCTAAAACTTCTACTTATTCTTTCTAAAGTTACTGTGAGTGAAATAAAGTTAATAACCATATATAGCTGGGTTAGAAGATTAAGCTGCATATAGAGTTTTCAAGAGAAGGGAGCTGATGATCTTTATCCGACCATGATCAGACAATATCTGGAATCTGTGTTCTGCTTTGTGTACCTTATTTTAGAAAGAACCACGGATAAGTTGTCCTGTTTCTAGAGTGAGGTGACTTGAGCTGATGAAATGGGGGATACATTGTTGTTCAGTCAATTCAGTTGCATCTGAATCTTTGTGACTCAGTGTATCATGGGGCTTTCTTGCCTTTCCTTCTGTGATTAAGCCAAACAAATGACTTGCTCAGGATCACACAGTGTGATCCTGAATTAATCTGAGGTCAGATTTTAATTAAGATCTTCCTGCCTCCAGGCTCAATGTTCAATGGCTGGGGGAGATAGTAAAACTCAAATGGTAAATCAGCCAGGACTTCTGATTTGTATAGGATAATTACACAAGAAATGTTCCTCTATGAGATTCCCTGTAAAGATTGAAATGTTTGAATTAGGTATCTGTAGCACATTCATATGTATAAATTTTGGACACTTTTTTTCTTGCTCATGCTATTTTCAAAGAGGTCTCAATTTTCAAAGATATCCAACCTTTAGAAAATGAGAACCACTTGCAAATTCACATAGTGTCTACTCTTGTAGATGTGCTATGTTGATTACAGGGGGTATAGCCTGCCCCCCTTGCTTCACTGACCTACTGTAATGCTGCAAAATATAAATCTAGAAGAGAAGAATGAGAGACAATATTTCAGAAGTAAAAAAAAAAACTCAACTAACTATGGTTCCTCAAAACTTCAAAAGATAGATCCTAAAGTCAAGGTAAAAATAATGTCCCAGAAGCATAGTGGTTAATTTAATTGGCTGGGATTGTATTTGATCATTGAAATGATTGGCAACTTCCATCCTATACCTGAGCAATAGAGTTTTGTGCCTAGGTATAGGATCTGACATTCCTGCTGGATTTTGTATCATTTGCTTCTACATATCATTCTAAGCCATCAAAATCTTTTTTGCCTCCCAAACTAATAGTTTAGATTTGTATCATCTGTATGTATGATAAGAGTTCATTTTATGTCATTGTCTAAATCAGGTGTTCTTTAGCTGGGGTCTGTGAATTTGTTTTTTAAAATTTTGATAACCATATTTGATAACCGCTTCTTTTGTGATACCATGAATGCTTTTTTTTTTATTTGAAACTATTAATTTGGGGAGAACACAGACACTACCCAACTGCCAAAGGGGTCTGTGATATTAAAAAAGGTCAAGAACTTACAATCTAAGTAATTAATTTAAAATGTTGAACAGAAGAGGTCCATGTTTAGGGCTTTGAAGCATGTGACTAAACATTTCCCTTTAGGTTGACATGGGTTAACACTTTTGGTTATGGTTGTTCATTTACAAAGCAGCCTGATTTTTGCCATTCTGCTCATGAAGATTTCATGAGGGACTTTTTCAGATGTTCTGATAAAATAAAGATATAGTATTAACAGAAACAAAGAGCATTAGAGCTGAAAGGGACCTTAAAACCATCTATTTCAACAATTTCATTTTTCAGATTAGGAAAGACAGCATCACACAGCAGGAGGAGATGATTTGCTCAAGGTTGAATCTAAAACTGAGTTCTGACTTCTGGCACTATCCCTTCCCTTAGATAGTGTTCTCCTCAAGAAGATCTTTGTTTTTGCCTTTCTTTTTATTTCCAGCATTTAGCATAGTACTTGCAACATTGTCAGTGCTTGATAAATGCTTGTTGACTATCCATTCTGCCTTTTCATCTGTTTCATTACTCTAATCTAATAACCTACAGAAAAGGACGGTAATCATATTTGTAGACCTGGAAGAGGCCTTAAAGATCATTTCATTCAGGCCCCTTTTAGAGATGAGAAAACTGAGCTCATGCCAGATTGATGATTTATCATAGCACAGCCAATATATAAACTCCTGTCTTTTATCTCCAATTTACTAATATTTCCACAACAGAGAGTGACAATAATAGGTTACATTTTTGCAGGGTGACAAAGCCTTTGCTCACAATAAACCTATGAGGTAGGTAGTATAATATTATTACCCCATTTTATATAAGGAAATAACCTAAGGAAGATTAAACGATTTGCCTAGCATAACATAGATAAACATTTGTCAGAGCCGGAACTTAATTACAATTGACATTTAGGATGATGCTTTAAAGCTTGCAAAACACTATATTATATGACATATGATATATACTATATGATATATATAATGTATATAATATATATGTGTGTGTTTGCATCTTTCCTTCCTTCCTTCCTTCCTTCCTTCTTTTCTTTCTCTCTCTCTTTTCTTTCTCTCTCTTTCCTCTTTTCTTTCTTTCTTTCTCTCTTTTCTCCCTTTTCTTTCTTTCTTTCTTTCTTTCTTCTTTCTTTCTTTCTTTCTTTCTTTCTTTCTTTCTTTCTTTCTTTCTTTCTCTCTCTCTCTCTCTTTTCTTTCTTTCTTTCTTTCTTTCTTTCTTTCTTTCTTTCTTTCTTTCTTTCTTTCTTTCTTTCTTTCTTCCTTTCTTTCTTATTGAGCACCAAAGCAATATGTGAGGAAGGTCATAAATATATCATTGTCACCATTTTAGAGATAAAAAATTTAGATTCAGAGAAGTTAAAGGATTTGTTCATTCTCACACAGCTGGTTAAGTGTTGAAGTTGGTTTTTTAATCTGAGTATCATTACTCTAATACAATGTACTATGCTAAGATATGAATTAAATTTGATGATTTGTTCTTAAACCCAAGTTCTGGGTTGGCTCTTACCTAAATGATTGAGTTCATATATATTGGTTTCCCCATAGGATGCCTCATGGATTTGGCTAGAAGCTAAAAAGCAAGTATCTGAGACCAAATGAAAATGTGTATTTCTGACTCAGAAAAAAAAAATATTAGTCACCTAATTATAATTATAGGTATGCCTAGAACATAGTCTGGGTGAGATATGTATTCCAGCCTACCTGGATCCCTTTCTAAATAGTAGAAAGAATATTGGACCAAGGGACTAGATCTCTGAATTATTACTGAACCAATGGAAATGTTACTCTAAAGAAGTCCATGAAATGAAATGATGAAATGCTTGTACTTTACACTTATAAAATGCATAAATACTTTGATGTTTTCTCTCTCCCCCCAAAAGCTGCAAGTTCTTCATAAAAACTAATTTTACTTCTGCAGTAATGAGTCTTGTCTTATACTTCCATCAAAAACCAATCCCTCCCCCAAAACCCTGTTGGAAAAGCATGCTCAAGTGTTTCCTTTTAATTTACCCAAGATCACCCAGTAAGTGGGTAGCAGAACCAGTAATAACTCATGGTTTTTGTCACTTGGTCCAATATACCAAGTAGCTCTGTTTCTCATTAGAGCCTTATATCTCTCTTGGGAGGACCTTATCTGGTAAGATTTTGACTAGGGAGATTCAAATATGTTCTTATGAAGGTTTCCTAGGAGTATTGAGCTAATCTACCTTCAGTTCTTTTGAGGTTTGTCTATCATTAATTTTCTGTAATTGTTTTGACATCGTTGATCTCTGGAAACATAAAAAGTTTTCCCTAACAATAAAGGGACTGTGATTTCATTAAGGGTTTGTTACATTTCAAGGGGGAATAAGATATTTTATGAAAAACAAAAGGAGCCTTGTCATATTCTATTAAAGCAATCCCATAACCCCCAGTGAAATCACCTTAGGGTTTATACTGCTCCTAATTACATACAGTGTACCTTAGATTTTTCATGTAATTTAAGTGAATGAGTCTTGTACTGAATGTCTCTCATTGAAACTATTCAAACTCAATATTTTGACCTCCCCCACTTCCACCAATCCCTGAAAAGGATAGAGAATTTGTTTTTGTTTTTTAAAAGATGATATCTTTTGCAGAAAGCCATCAAATCAAATATTCCTTTTGCTTTCCAACCACATAGAGGACACTGATTTCTTCATTTTAATTTAAGTGTCAGATGCAAGAGGGATGTAAATTGATAGATCTGAGTGAATCAAAGGATTTCATTTTCCCCAAGTACTTCTTGGTAGTGAAGAGACAATCCAGGTTGGCACTGAAGAAAGGGCTGGTTCTAAATGACTTATATTCTTGTACTCTCATACCAGGGAAGTTAACTGATATATTTGGAACTGAGCTCAAGACTCTTGTTTTTTACATTTCAGGAAAATATTAAAGCATTTTGAGGATCTGGGTTGGAAAAAATATAGTTTTCTGTTTTAACTTAGTGGGGAAATAAAAGCAACAGAACTCTTCCATGGTCCCTACCATTCTGAAGATTTCATTTTTAGAATAGTAATTTTTTTTTTGATGAGACAATGACTGGATTATGGAGAGCTCGTGGGGGTTGAGGAGAGTAAATAGGGAGCTGGTCTAGTTGTCAGGAAGATTTTGATTCAAGCTCAGCTTCTGACACTTACAAATTGCATGAACCTGGACAAGTCCCATATTCTCAAAGAATATGTGAAGCAGGAACTGATTTGCTATTGATATGATAGAACAAGTTCTTCTCTGAGAGCTCCCATTATAGATAAAATCACAAACCACACGACTGTCTCAAGCCTTTCAAGCCATGAGTAAATTTCAATCTCTTAGTGCCTCCCAGCATTGACTATCAAATAGAGAGGAGCCAATAGGAGATCTATACTGGTAGTTGTGAAATATACCACTAGTACTTCACATTAATTAAAATAAACACAAAGCAAATGGGGATAGATTAAAGGACAAGATTATTACAAAGAAAGGATGATGAGGAAGAGGGTATCAGAAAAGAAATTTTGTAGGAGGAAGCAGTTGAATTGATTCTTGAGAAGATTCAGGGAGACAGATAAAGAGGGAGAACATTCTAGTCGTGGAAACTAGACGTGTCTCAAAACCACAAAAAGGTCTGGACTATACTTTCCTCAAACCACTATTCTGTATCTTGAATCCTTCTCAGCTTCCAGGACTGTTCTACATTATTGCCTCCATCTTTTCACTTCCCAATTACTTCTCCATCTCTTATAATTTCAATTGTGATTCTCTCACTTAGAGACTTAGCAGCATAATCCAGTGACCACTGCTCAAGCTCATTATTACTTGTCCCATCTGTGGCTTTTAGATGATTGACTATATCCTTTTCTTGCCTTCTTTTCTTTCATCCATACATTCAATAATCCTTTACGAAATGCCCATTCCACAAAGTAAGAAGCATCATGGCTTGGTGCATAGAAAACTAGCCTCAGCATCCAAAACATTTGGGTTCAACTCTTGCTCCTGATAATATACCACCTTTCAAGCCATGAGTAAATTTCAATCTCTTAGTGCCTCCCAGCATTGACTATCAAATAGAGAGGAGCCAATAGAAGATCTATACTGGTAGTGGTGAAATATACCACTAGTACTTCACATTAATTAAAATAAACACAAAGCAATTGGGGATAGATTAAAGGACAAGATTACTACAAAGAAAGGATGATGAGGAAGAGGGTATTAGAAAATAACTTTTGTAGGAGGAAGCAGTTGAATTGATTCTTGAGAAGATTCAGGGAGACAGATAAAGAGGGAGAACATTCTAGTCGTGGAAAACCTATGCAAAGACATAGAACAGAAGGATAGAAAGCTGCATATAGAAAAAAAGAATATATATGTAGGATGGGGAATTTGAAATAAGTATAGAAAGTTAGGCTGAAGTCAGATTGTGAAGGTCTTTAAATGTCAAAAGGAAGAGTTTCCTTCCATTTTTATCTTAGAAACAAAAGTGAGCCAATGAAGTTGCTTGAGCAGGAGAGTGATGTGGTCATATCTGAATTATAGGAATATCAATCTGGCAGTTTTCTGGAAGATAAAATGGACACTGGAGAAATTATAACTCTCCTAGTTTAGTTCTCCCACTTGTATGAATGCTTCTTTTCATCCCCTTATTGAATCATTATTTCATGCCCATTCAGCATGATCTTCTTTCAAACTACTGTTTTGGCCTCTTATTTCTTCTTTCTTTGTACTCTCTTTTGGTGATTTAGTAACTATACGTTTAATTATCTCCTGAGTACAGATGATGCCTAAATCTATATGCCTTGCTCTGTCTCCTGAGCTCCACTCACAACATTACTGGATACTTGCCTGGATAGTTACCTACTTACTCAATCTCTATATATCCCAAAATAGAAATTTTTATCTTCCTAAATTCACTAAACCTCTCAGTTGCTATTGAATCTTCTAATCATCCAGGCTCACAAGTTCAGAATCATCTTTTAATCTTTATTATCTCTCATCTCACAATCTAATTATTTGCAGATTTTGAAATTTTATTTTACTTTTATATCTCTTTACTTATAACTACGTCCTTCCCTATGCTTACATAGCTTTGATCCTTATTCATGTACTTACCATCTCTCCCTAGGACTATTGCCACAATCTCCTCATTGGTCTTCCTGGTTCCAGTTTTTTTTTTGCCCTAGTTCATCTTCCATACAATTGCCAAATTAATATTCCTAAAATATAGGTATGATAATATTAAAATCAAATTATCAAAATCTTCAGTGGCTCTATATTGCTTCCAAGATACAATATAAATTCCTTAGCTGGGCAGTTAAGCTCTGTACAATTTGTCTCTAATCTACGTTTTGAAAATATCTTTTGTATTATTTCCCTTCACTCATATTCTATTTCAATGGAATTGTCATCAATCTACTATTCTACTATTTTCTGGATTTTGGCACAGACTGTGACCCATATCTAGGCTTTATTCCCTTCTTACCTTTAACCTTTTGAATCTTTAGCTTTCTTCTAGATTTATCCCAAGTATCATAAAAATCACACCAAATCCTCCTTTTAATAAGGATTCTCTTCTTCCTGAAGTTCCTTTGAATTTACTTATCTGCACCTGTTATAACCATACCCAAAAGAATGTTAGCTCATTGTAAGCTTAGATTATTTCTTTTTTTGTCTTTGCATCTCTTTCTCTACCACCAAACTGATAAACAGAAAGTATCTACTAAATGTTTATTGAAATGAATTCTCTTAAAATAGAAACTTCAAAAGCAGTAAAATATATGTGCATTTATGGCTAGGGCATTGTTTGTGATGCTCAGTTAATCTCATTCCCGAGATATAGGACAGTAGTTTCTAATTTTCTTGTTATCCTTGAAGAATTCTCTAAAATAACATGAACTTGGCTCCTTGCTCACCTCTTAGAACATTTCTCTATATTTTAGACCAATATTCAAAGCTATCCTCAATCATTAAAATCCTTCTTCCTATCTCCTCGTCAGTTCCATGGACACATCAGTTCTTACTGAGATTAACTAAACAAAAATGTGGAAAAATAATCCTGAAAATAGTCTTGCCTATTTCACAACAGGCTTGCCTTGAGGGGTTCTGGCACAACAGGAACTTACTAGGACAGAAATAAGTCACACTTATATGAATCGTGTGTTAAGGTTTACAAAATGCTTTCCTCACAAATTTGTAAGGGTAGCTATCTGCATACGGACACATTACAGATTACAATGATCATAAGCAGAGAACTGCTCTAAAGGGAAGAAAAGGACTAGGAGCCTTGAATTAAATAACTTTTATCAAGGATTATTCTCATAAGGCTACAATCAGTTCACACTTCTTCAGCAGTCTGAGACCTTAGAAATATACTTCAAGATTAATTAGAAAAAGAATTCTTTAAAATGGAAAAATAGACTATTTCCCTATTATTCATAACAACAGAATCTATTTAATGAAACCTTGAAAGTAGTTCAGTGGCTTGACTGCCACCTACTGGTTATTCTTCATCACAACCTCATTTTAATTTCTTGGGCAAGAAGGAGGAAAAGGCAGCTTTCCTTCTCCGGTAATATCAGAAAAGTATTTTAATCTCTGTGATGAAGTGTATTTTTTTTTTACCAAAAGCATTGTAAAGAAAGGAAAGAATGTAATTGGTATAATTCCTAATTTTTACTTTCCACAGGACTATATAGAGTATACATTGGTCCAAAATGGATGATTCAAGGACATTCCAAAAGCTTGTACTTAGTCCATTTTATTTAATCCTAACAAAGCTCCCAATTCCGGCAAAGCTTTCCATCTGACCTACAGGAACCCTCAAAAAATAAATCTGAACCTGCCAAGCCGAAAGTGACTGTCTTTATAAAACTGATATTCAGATTTTTAGAGCAACAGAAAGAGATCTCTTTTAAGCTTGCATAGCCAGAAGAGACTTTGAAGGAAAATTACTTCTTTCATCAAAATACAGAAATTGAATACCATGTGTATGTACATCAACAGCCATTTCAGAAAGCCTTAAACTAGAAAAGAAATTTGGTTGCCCCAAATTTCAAGTTGTAGGCCTCTGAATAACTCTTAAGCTTGGAAATCAAAAAGCTAGCAGAAATGGTTTGTTGGGGTTTTTTCCCTCTAGTGTTTAAATTACCCATTTTATAGTAATAATCCATTTTCTGGATCCAGTGATAGCACTTAATGTTTCCATATAAAATGATGATGACTTCTTGGTGGACATGTGGCCTGAAGATAAACTCTATGTCATTTATTTTAATTATACCTTTTCCTGTTTTTGTGCTCAATTATGCATATACAGAAAATTAAAAATTGTTTATAGGTTAATAAAGTACTGCATTGAGCTGGTTGCATTTCTTCAAATATGTTTGCATATTTTTATACACACTTAAATCCAGTTATGATTAATTATATCTTTAAGAACATAAATAAAAATTATGTAGAATATTAAGTTCTTTTTATAAAAATAATTTGCTTCCTTTGTAGCCTATACTCTATTCACAATATACTATGTAAGCACAGCAATAAACTCTTAACACTCCAGAAATCCTTTCAAACAATGTTCTGTTCTGTACCATAAACAGACATGGATAATAAATATTAGCATTTGGTAAAGTCACTTAATCTGTTAAGGTAATAATGGCCAAAAGACAAGTCATAAAAAGACTAATAGCTCCTTGCAGCACTAATAAAATTTGCCAGTTTTCAAGTCGACATTTCTTAATCATTGTGAGCTATGTTAAGATCAATTCCCTTTGTATTTATACAAGTGCCCAGATCTATGTACTTAGACATACATTGAGAATATGTATCAAATCATGATCATATCATATCCATGCAACAAAAGCTCTCTATCTATTCTTATTTATAGCAACACCACTAGAATTATTAGAAATTAATGTAAGACAATATTAATAATATTGTGTATGAAAGGAAACCATTTTTATCAAATAATAATGCATAGTTTTTTATGTGATTCTACTCCAGTGAGTCAGTGGAAAAGAAAAATGGTTTTACCTAAAATATTGGCAAACTAGCTGAAAGAATAAAATTAAGTTGACCTTTTAATAGATGTCTATTTATTGATTTAGATTCACCTTTTTTTTTTTTGGAGGGATGAGAGGAGAAAGCATGCTAAGGAGGGGCTCTTAGAATACAGGCATATATAATAATACAGTCCCAACCAGTTTTATTTCTTTTGTGTGTCATTACTGAAGGATTGAGGCAAGCTTCCTTTAAGTGTAGTGATGCAAAAATAATAGTATCCCAGTCTGGCTGTGCACAAGCAGAGGAAAACAAGAGCTTCATATTAAAGTACCTTCTAGGTAGCTGACATGACGCATCTAGTCAGACGTAAATAATGACAGACGGAAACTATCATGAGGTCTGTGAAGCATCAACATGCTGCCATCATTTTCTCTCTAACCTTGCCTTGCTAGCAGCTCTCAGGCTTACAGGCTGAGAGATCATTTAAAAAGCAAATCCTAATGATGCTGCCCACTGTAACAACAGTCAGCAAGATTGGCACCAATTTAGCTCAGTTTAAAAACTCGGGGTGGCAGCCATTGTTGGCTCATGACACCCTAAACTCATGGCATTTCCACAGTCTTCCTCCATTTTTCCTAGCCCTCCCCAACCATCCCACCCCTATAACTACCCACATCTCCCTCTGGGCTCCTTCTGAATCTTGGGGAAAGATTTCACCTGTACAGAAGGAAAATAGTCCATCCTGGTCACTCAGTTGGCAATCTGAGCATAATCTCTTGAATTGCCTCTATTTTTTTGGATGGTCTTATTTAATAAAACAAGACAAAGTATAACAACAACAAACCTTTGTGAAAATCCTCTCCCACTTTCTTCCTTTTTGTGAGTGTGTGCAGTCCACACTATTTTGTGTGCATTATGTATGCACAGGCTAACTGTGGGTAAATAACATTCCAGTGTCCCTGTAGCTTAAGTCTAACATGGTTATGGTTCAGATAAACACATCTGTACATGGCTGCCATAATCAATGTGGA
Organism: Antechinus flavipes; assembly: GCF_016432865.1. Lineage (NCBI taxonomy): Eukaryota > Metazoa > Chordata > Mammalia > Dasyuromorphia > Dasyuridae > Antechinus > Antechinus flavipes. Next base: position 415,163,645 of record NC_067400.1, read on the forward strand.
ATGGCAGAACAATTTTGCAGATGCAGCCCCAGGAAAAAAAATAGCTGTCTTGTCCAGATTCAATAGAATCTATTCACCAAGAAAACCTGCAATAAAGCAGTAACACATTTTATTTGTTAAGACAGTGATGACTTAGCAAACCAGTGGGAACTGAAGTTGATATCCGATAAGATAATGGCATTATCACTTTGCAAATCAGTATGTGGCTTTGCTTGGGTGCCAACAGTAGGACATAAAGCTTCAAGAGCTAAAATAAAACAAAACAAAAAAGAAGGAGATCAGACTGCCTAGGTTGGATTATAAATGCATTTTGATCAATTACCATGATTTTCCTTCTGCTTGGTACAAAACAGATTGCACAGGCTAAAGATTCACTGTTAGAGGGAGCTTGAAGGTGTGTGTTGGGGATGGGGGGAGTTCATGAGGGAGGCAGAGTGTCGGTTGGAATAATTCATCCTAATGGAAAGATATTGATCTCACTTCATAATACTTTAATCACTAACTGAACAACTTATCCTAGGAAAAAAAGAGATGTCAAAATAAAATAAGTGTTTTATGTATGGATACACATATATTGTGCATATATATAATGTATATATACAAATGTACACATTTTTATGTATGTATGCAAATTATTTTGATATACCTACATAATGTTTTTAGGACTTTTGATTTTTTCACAGTTATAAATATTAATATAATTTGTGACTCCCAAAGAAAATAGAAGACATTTAATTCTGTTGTTGATATCAGGTACTGTACAGGTTGATTTCCCTAGGCAAAAGTGAAAAATGTACTATTTGGACTTAAATTTAGATTTAATAAATAGCTAATTTAGGATCTTGTTCTATATGCAAGGAAATAATCACAAGGCATTCCTTTTTAAAAGGTTTCATTTATTCTTGTGAGCTTAATTATTGCAAGGAAACTGTGAGCAATTTGTTTTTTACCAGTGTCTGATTTCTGAGAATGGTTATTAAATATTAAATGGATGCATAATTCAGGCAATTAAGAAAGTAATCACACAAAGTAATGTAATGGAAGTTAATTATTACTGTATAAGCAAATAGTTCATTAATGCTAGGAGTTGCTATGGCTGCATTCTTAATACATGCAGAAGTGAAGCATGAATCCTCCGTGTATTTGAGGAGGTAGGAGGAAGTGGGATACTCCAGAAAGGCTGTTCCTAATGAAAAGCATAGGCAAATAAAGGCCATATTGACCCCTGACTTGTCTAAATAATGTGGGATCATCATTACTGAAGAGAGTTTTATCAAAACCACAACTAACCTAGATGCTTATAATCTTTTCTATTTGTAGTACAGACGTGGCTTAAATCAAGAAAGAACTGAGGGAATTCAGGTTGTTAAAAAAAAAAAAAAAGCCAATCCTGCTTCCCTTGTTAAAAAAAAAAAAATCTACCCAGTGTAGTGTCTCTTGTTAAAAAGCTATAAAATCATTATGTGTAACTTAAAAGGACTAGACCATTTTTGATTTTAAAAGAATAATAACTGGAGGAACTACCCTTTTTCTAAGCTGACACTCATGACCACTGGTGAAAATTCTGACATATCCTGGCTCACAGTGTCTCCCCAAAGCATTACACTTTATAAAGGCTGTTTTACATTAAATCAACACGGATACAAGTTTTTATGCTCCCCACACTTGGTGCAGCTACAAAGGTAACGTAAAATAGGGTGACCAAATGGACTTGGGCAGGAGAAGGAGAGCAAACTAAATGGGAATGATTTCTGAATGAACGAACAATGGAGAGGTTTCAGAATGAAGCCTCCCTCCAGGCCAGGAGCAGAGCTAACCAGGCAAGGAAAGGTTTGTTATGTGTGGATTTTGGAGCTTTTCGGGACTTGCTGCTTTCCTGTAGTGACCCCTCACACATGCTCTTTGTTGTTACTTCAAGAGTGTGTATAATATATATCTGTATATGCACTCACATATATGTAGTATATACCTCTACACATACAGATGTATATACATATATCATATAGTAGGAATATAAAAGATTTAAAAATGTAGGCAATATTATATTACATATGTTGCATGTATATACTTATGTGTAATATATGCAGATGTAAATATAATATGTGTAAACACATTTATAAATATTACATAATTTATCACATAATTTATATATACAGTAGGTCCCAAACATCTTAGTGCAGTTTGAAGCTTTTAATAGCTTCAGACTATACCTAGTAAAGTTTCAAACTTCACTAAGACTTTTGGGACACAGAGCATGTGTATGTATATGTACAAATCCATATACATAAATATATGTAAATATAAATATATATATATGCATAGGAACTCAGTATATATGTTTGCATATATAAGCGTGTATATATCTACATAGCATGAGGTATATATATATATATATATGTCTATATATATATACAAATCCATATACATGATTATATGTGCATATAAATATGTGTGCATATATATGCATGTATACCAGAAAACATTATATATGTATGTATATATTAATATGTGTAAGCATTTGTACATAGGAACATGCTGCATATGTGTCTCTATATACAAATCCATATATATGAATGTTTGTATATGTAAATATGTGTGTGCATGTGTATATATATACAGGAACATGGTACATTTATATGTATATATGTATGTTGTGTGATTGTGTGTGCATATATATCTCTATGTACAATTCCCTATATATGTACATATATGGATTATATGAATATATGTATATATAAATATATGTGAGTATGTGTGTATGCATATATACATATATACACATAGATATTATTTTTCATATTAAAGTGACAAAAATATCTAGCCTGAATTCAGTGTTTACACATCAAAGAAGTTAGAAAAAGAAAATGTTTTGTGGTGTGCTTCCCTCTAAATGGAATAATAAAAAAATTATTTACAGAAAAACTTTAAAATTTATCAGGTACTTTGCAAATATTATTTGAACTTCAGGACAACAGTATAAAGCAGGTGCACCTAGCTACATGTGACATTATGCTTGTGATGATGTGTGTTATGAGCTCAGTGAACCACTGACTCTCATAGTCATATAGACTACTCATAGAGATAGATATAAAAATACTGGTTAATTGATTTGTTTATTCTTGCAAACGGAGCATTATGCTAGCCACTGGAGGTGATATAAAGTTTAGGTATGACATGATTCCTGCCTTCTTGAAATTTATGATAAGATTAATTAAAATAAATTAGGAATTGGAGTCTCCATTTCTTTATGTGGAATTTGAATTAGCTAACCTCTTGTTGAACAATTATGTGATACCATAGCCAGGTCTGGAACAGAAAGACTTATCTTCTTGAGGTCAAATCTGGCCTTAGACATTTACTAACTATGTGACCCTGGGCAAGTCACTTTACCCTGTTTGTCCCAGTTTCCTCATCTGTAAAGGAGATGGAGAAGGAAATGCTAAATCACTCCAGTATCTCTGCCAAGAAAACCCAAAATAAGATCATCAAGAATTGGACATGACTGAAAAACAAATGAACAATAACAAAAGAACATTCTAATTCTATATTTGATCACCTATTAGTTTTCCATTCCTATGTTAGGAGCCTGTAAAGAACCAGAGGGAGTATAAAGTAATGGAAAGACCACTTGGTTTTGGAGTTGGAGGGAGTGGGTCCCAATCTAATCTCTGTTATGAACTATGGGATCTTGCACAAATCATTTTAGCCTGGTAGTTTTTTTTTTTTTCATTCATAAAAGGAAGCAGTCCAGACTACATGACTTCCAAAAGTCTTTCCAGTTGTAAATCTTCCCATGCAATCAGTCTAGTAAGACATACATAATAAAAGAATGAGATCTAAATTACGTGTTACCAGTTCTAGTCCTGTAGAAATTCAGGGAAGGGAGAGGTCTGCAGTAGTTGAAGTGGCCCAATAAGACTTGTTGGAAAAGATGGAAATCTGAGCTCAACCTTAAAGCATGAACAAAATGTAGAGGGAAGGAAAGAGGGCATTTCAAGAAGAGAATAGAGTAAAAGTGGAAAATAATATGAGCCAAGTTAACAGAGGTCTGAATGAGCGTGGCATGTGTGAGTATGGTAGGGGTAATAATAAGATAATCAGACTATGTGGCACAGAGAGTTTGTGCTGGGAAGAAGAGGGAAACAAAATCGTATTGGAAGAGTGAGGTCTTAGTTGGAAGACCTTGAAAGTCAGGCTGAGGGGTCAGGTGTATGTGTTAGACATTAAAGATTCCTTGAAGGCTTGCATTCTCTAGGGAGCTATCAGTGGTTTTTTATTTTCCCTAAATACTTTTTAGCATCTCCTCATCAATAAAAGCATGTTTAATGCATTAAAAAAATCAATCCTCATATATTTTGCCTTTAAACTGACTCTTCATTTCACCAAGGGTTAGGGAAGAGTTTAATGGAATTATGTTTATACCTTTCAGAATTTGGCCTTTCTTTACTTCCTATGATTCCAAAACCTAATTCAATCAGCCAAATAATTCTAGAATAGATGAATCCCCTCCTTTCCCTCTCTTTTCTCATCTCCTCCTCCCTCCCCCAGAGTGATTCAGAAGTAGAACAGAAAAGAAAGGTAATATTTTGCTCCTCAAAGTCATCCTGCAGTGTTTCCTGCAGTCTCACTTATTTTATGCAAATCACACAAACCTTCCTAGGGTAATAAATGAATATCAGATTCAGTTGAAGATATGTTTAGATTTAATTTAGAATAGAATCTACTTTATAAGTTTATTTCTTGTAAGCTAATTGCTTCTCAAAGGGATGATTTAGGAGTAAGGAACAATCCAGGTTCTACTTTGAACAATTTTTGTCCCTATAAGAATATCACTTCTCTTCTCTCTTTTAATTTTCCTATCTTAATAAAATATTACCTATTCTTTATCTAAATTACTGAACATCTACTGGATTACAAATGTCTTGAGAAGAAAGACTTGGGCATTTTTGCATGTCCTGAGGGCAAAAAGAGTTGAATATTTTTTTGTTTTTGTATATCCAGTGTCCAGCACACTGCCTTGCATGTGGTAGGTGCTAAATAAACATTATAGCTGTTCCTTGAATGAATGAATTAATTTTTTGATATACAGGCATTTAATAATTGCTTGTTGAATTGAGTGGAATTGAAATAACTTGCAGTAAATTGAATTAAAGATAGAGATTTGTTCATCATCACCAGCCTTTATTCCACACAGTCAAAAGGTAACAATTGCTTAGTGTATCATTTAAGTCAACAGGAATAAGAGTTTACCAAATATGCAGCAGAGGTTTGAAGGAGTTCCAAAACCCCTTCCAAAAATCACTTCCTCCTTTATCACCACAGAGAGGAAAATGGCTTTCTATCTCAATATTTTCTTATTATCATGACATCCAGTTAATTTCAAGGGGATCATTTTCAATTGTTTCTACTTACCATTTTAAAGTATTATAATGCAAAAAAAAAAAAAAGATTATCAGCAGATTCTAAGAGATTTACAAATAGATAACTTGTATTCAGAAAGCTGTACCAGAAGATATGTTTCAGCTACATTGAATCCTCTTATGCAGAATAGTCATATCCTATTCCTTGGAGACATGTGCTGGAGAACTTTGGGGACATTTTTTCTTTGTGATGAAAGTAAGGGGAGAAAGGAAAATCTCATATCCCTTGTGAACTCATAGCTGGATGGAATATTCACTCATTAGACACTACCTAAGCTTCAATGAAATGTCTTGAGCTAACGCTGCAGCAGCTCTGTGTTAAACCCTGTCTTATCACCACAGTGGAAAAAAAGATCTTATGAGGACTAATGACTAATTCCCTACATCATTTCTAATGTATCCCAGGGTGCTAACTTCAGAACACCTGCCTCTACCACTGGTAAGGTAATGAGAGAATTCGTGAGTTACGGACCACTGAAAGCATTCATAATATTCATCAGTTGAACATTATTGGACGGGGCAGCATGCCTAGTTCACTAGGAGCCATTGAATGCAGTTGCCCTTAGTGCTCTGCTTTTATGGGCAGTTGGTCAGTGAAGTGGTTGAAAATACATACTAATGGAATAGATGAGTTTAGAAAAGTTCTAGCTTCCCAGGAAGGCCAGAAAGCTTGTTAAATTGTGTTGCTAGTAATATTAAAAAAAATAATGCTCCTAATAACAACCAGAAGCTTGAGAAGTGAAAACCTTTAATTATCCAGAAAATCTAGGTCCCCTAAAACCAGGCTTTGGCCTGGACAACTCATACTGTTGGGGAAAAAGTCTCTTGGAAGTTCTGAAAAATCCAGATTGGCTTAGTATATTATCCATGGGGCAGCTAGATAGAATAGTAGGTAGAGTTCTGCACCTAGAGTAAGAAAGACTCATCTTTGTGAATTCAAATGTGGCTTTAGACACTTACTTAGCTATGTGATTATACACAAGTTCCTGACCCTTGTTTACCTCAGTTTCCTCATTGGTAAAATGAGTTGGGGAAGGAAATGGTATCTTTGCCAAGAATACCCTAAGTGAGATCACAGAGTCAGAAATGACCGAACAACAGCAAATATTATTTAAATTCACCCAATAATCAACATTTTTATTGCTTGTGCTAGAAAATCTAAGCATAGTTCTATTCAATGAGCATTTTTAAATTTTGAGATAACCAAAATTTCTTTACTCCTATGAATTTATGTATATATATGCATATATATGTGTATGTATCTATGTATATGTGTGCATACACATATATAACAGATGAGGAAGATGAACTCAGAATGGCTAAAGTATCCACAAAGATAGAGTGATAGAGGCAGGATTCAATTCAGGCCTTCTGATTACTTTATACCACAATATCTCCCTATGTCCATATTCATATCTAGAACAAAGACTTTTTTCCTCTCCCCCAAATTATTTCATTTCTTAATAAGAATCATGGAAATCATAGATATCAGACTAAAAAATATATGGACATTCTATGGGGTATTGGATATCATCTCTTGACATGTCATGGAATATAAATATAAGTAGAATGAGTTTTCTTCAACTCTCTCCCAAGTACCTTAGTCATTTATAAGTAACATCTTTCTTTTTATATTTAAAAATCACTGTTAGGGTAAAAAACCTTGTGTTTCTTTCCTCACAAGTTGCTTTTTCATATTCCTTTCTTCTACCATTCTTCTTAGTTCACTTATTCAGCATCTCACAATTGACTGTGAATATATGACTACAATTAAAAATAAATGACCCAATGACAGATATAAGGTCTTATACTCATTTTTCTTGATGTAAATGTAACTATCTGCTGCAGAAAACTACCTAGGGTTATAACCAAGGTCACCCCTACAGGTGGGAGGCCCACTTGTAAAATTATGGCTCTCAATATATCCACCTTTGCGGGTAGCACAGGAAAGGAGAGAAAAAAATCTAAAATGTCCAGATATCATGGGAGACAAAGTGATTTTTCATCATCTAAACTATGTCCTTTTTTGTTCTTCAGTATTTGCTTCTCTCTCCTTCCTATTAGAAATTATAAAAAGCATTTGTTTTTGAATCTATATACATAGTTCCCAAGAAGATTCACAAAAATATTTTTGGCCAGTAGTATGACTTGGTTGCTTTTCACTGTAACTGCTTCATGAATACCATCTGAGGAAATAATTATGTAAGGTCAGTTTACCTTGCTGCTGAATTCCCCACTTAGAGTAGAGGAAAATCTCCTGGAAGCTAACAAAAATCCTAGGAAAGATGAAAAAATCAATGGAAATAAATGAGAGCAAGTCAGTTTCATACTTGGTGGGTCTATGAGGCAGTTTTGTTGCTGAAAGATTCTGATTAGGAATGTACATATTTTGAGAGACTTTATTTTAACCTTTCTGACTTTTCAGATAACTTTGCTTTAATTTCAAAAGCAACCCCCTACACACACACACACACACACACACACACACACACACACACACACACGGAGTCTGGGATGATTGAAATAAAGAATAGAAATCATTAGGTAGTTTATTTCTTTAGTATGTTGGAATAGGAAAGGGAAACCAGAAAAATGGACTTTGCACCAAAATATTAATTAACAAATAATACTTGTTGAATGTTGACCAAATAAAACAACTCTTTAGAAGACAAATTTAGGGAACGAGAGGAGCTTTGATCTTTAATGTTCGTTAGCCTGGAAACTAGTAAGAGTCAGAAACCCAAATGTGCTATACTAAGTAACATTATATCATGGCTATGATGATGAAGACAATATAGTAGTTATATTTATTCCTTAGAAGGTTATTGAGTCTTGGTACCCAGAAAGAGGAAAGCTTGTCATAAAACAAAACCAGGAAGCATCAAGCATGCATTTTCTATTTCAGTAATGTGTGTGCAAAGATGACTTGCTAGTATGTAAGGCTGGACTATGTAAAACATATTTTCATCTGACTTCCTTAAGCCACATTTGGTGTTCCATTAGCAGTGTGCAGTAGGCCCGAGTGTCCTCTGCATTACACTAATTGTTTAAGCATGACAGGTTATTACTTCAGTCAGAGGGGTAATGTAGATTGGGGTGGGGAGGTGGTTGGAGAAGTAGGGCACAAACACAATTTTCTAGTTTTCAAGGAGCAATTATAAATAGATGAGAAGCCATAAAAATATTACACATGGGAAATGGTCATCAGTACAATTGAAACGGTGCCTGAAGCTGGCGGAACCAGGAGCGAGATGGGTTCAGAGCTGACAGAACTGTGGTTGGTGATTTAAAAATAGCAATGATAATTCTGCCTCAAAACAGAACAATGCAAGCAAGAGTCACAACTCTCACAAAAGTCATTGGTCAAACATGAGGCCATTTCATTGGATAAGCTATTTTCAAAGCAAACCCAAATTTCAAAATGTCAGCCTGATAAATAGGGGGAATCTAAAAAGGATAAAGTCAAGGTGTTTTCTTTTAGATATTAAACAAAAACCACCTTTGCTTTTATTTCTAACAATCTCTCAAAGCTTTAAGAAAAGAGAATATTTAATGCCCTGGGAAGAGACCTATTTATTTCTTTTCTGGATAGTATCTTATTGACTTAATACATCCATGTGCAAGTTTATTTTAGATGTCTCTTGGGGCTGCTTCTGTGATTTCACTCCCATAAAGAAAATCCCTTCATAGATCTAGAAAATTGTTCAGGGAGAATAATATCCATGGTTTTACAAAGAAAAAAATATGAAAGGCAGGACTGGTATCCAGATCTTCTTCTCTCCTATTCATTGTGCCACATTGCAGTTCTAGTTTATACATTAATGTCTCACTTTCTCCATCTCTAAAATGGATGTTATTTTCAGAGACTTTAAAAAGTTTTAAGAGTTGGATAGATGAGAGGCAACAATGCATAGAAGATGATGGAGAACTAACTTTGAAATCAGAGAGATCTGGGTTGAAGTTTTGCCTCTGACATACACTGGATACATAACCATGAGTAAAATGCTTACCCTCTTTGTACCCTCTGATAATACTTGAATAATATAAGCCACAGTTGAGTTGCTGATTTGCCCTACTGGGAGTTTCCATGCTAGAAATTCGCCATGTGGCTAGAATCACAGATCAGTCAGTCCCCTGCCCACCCATCTTCCTGTATCACACATCACTAAATGTAAGCACCATAAGAATGGGGATCTTGTTTTGCCTGAATACCTACCTAGCTCAGTCTTTTGCATAGTGTCCTGTAGAAGGATTTGTTAGGTTAACAACAATATATGTATATTGTAGCACGGTAATTTTTGCTTTTTCCTGCAGGATTGATTGGTTCAAAATTTCCTGTTTTTTTTTTTGTGATTATGGGAATAGGTATATTAAATCAACTTTTACAAGCAATCAGTGTATTCTAGAAAAGATGACAATAGATGGGAGAGTCAGGACACCTACATATTAATCTAGGCTTTTCTACTTATATGTGGCAAATACAAGTCATTTTGATCTCCAGTTCTCACTAGGGTCATTCATAAAATGGGGTTTGTATTAGATGATCTAAAAAAGTGAACTAGAAAATTCCTCCTGGTTCTATGAATCTATGGTCTGTTGATTACTAAGTGGTCTCTCTGCACTCAAGTTGGCGCTCTGGTTTAAAAAATAAAAATAAATAAACATTAGGGGTCTTCAAGTTTTCCAAACAAAGGATCCAAATGAAATTATTTTTTCCCACTTTCAGGTCACACTGGGACAGTCCCATAGCTGACATTAGCCAAAAAGACTTTTGATATTCCCTTGCTCCAATTGCTGGACTATGTTCTTCCCATCTTTTACTAATAATAAATAAAACAAGCTAATTAATAATTTTGAGGGCATTGTGAATTGACATGGAAATGACCTGGTAGCTCAGCTGTAGGGCCTTCCAGTCTCAGTAATGTATACCTTTTAGCTAACCATTTGAAAATATATAAAAAAAGTTTTACTTATTGACTTTCACTCCTTTTTGTCCCCAGTTGAACAACATACATCAAAATAAATAGTACCTATCCAGGAGCAGAGGGCGTCCTCTCTCAATCTTTTGCTTATTATCATATGCTCAGGGAGGAGAGAGAGAGCAGAGCTGAACAGAAGAGTTCCAAGTGAATTAGGAAGTGGAGCAGCTGCAAAGTCCGAATGGTTGGCAGCCGATGTCCCCAACATTGATCATCTCTGCCTTTGCTATTGAGTGTCACTCTAGTCAATGAGATTACAAGAGAGAGTTTAAGGGGAGCACGGAGAGAAAATGACACACATATAAGCACAAAGAAAGTAGTAAAAGGAAAGACTGAGATAGTTTGGTGCATTGGGGTTGGGTCAGGAGGTATCCTTTCAAACAAGATCACTGGAGACTCAGGCTGACCTTGCCTTTTTCACTTCTATCTATGAAATCTATGGACACTTTTCTTTCCCAAACCTTTGTTCTCCACTCTTTCACCTCCCAGTTAGGTGGCACCATAGTGCCCAGAGAAATGGCTCTAGAGTCAGGAACAAGGGAGTTCAAATCTGTTCTCAGACATTTAATAGATGTGTGACCCTGGATTATCTGCCTCAGAATCCTTAACTGTAAAATGGACATGATAGCAATTTTCTCTTAGAGTTGTTCTAAGGATCAAATGAGATAATATTTGTAAAGCACTTAACACTTAACACACAGACTACTAATAAGTTTTTCCTTCCTTCTTTCCTTCTTTCCTTCCTTCCTTCCTTCTTTCTTTCCTTCCTTCCTTCCTTCCTTCCTTCCTTCCTTCCTTCCTTCCTTCCTTCCTTCCTTCCTTCCTTCCTTCCTTCCTTTCTTCTTTTCTTTCTTAGCCTTGCATAAAGTTTGCAAACTTCCAGAATCTTTGGAGAAAAGTAGCACTAAGCTCATAACACATAATATGGGCGGGGGTTGTAGGATAATGGAATAAAGCTGGATTTGGGACAAAGGGTTCAGCTCCTGATTGTTACTTATTATCTGTGGGCAAATCAATTAATTTCTCTGGGCCTCAGCTTCCTCATCTGCAAAAATAAGGTAGTAGGATTAATTGATCTCCAAAGTCCCGTAAGTCTAAAGCTATGATCTTATATATTTTTTTCTCATTCCTTCCCCCCAAATAAATAAATAAAAGCATACGTGTACTACTTATATGAAATTCTATTATGTTCTACAAGTAATACAGCTTTACTTATTGTTGATACCTATTTTGGTGCTTTCTTTATTCTTTCTCAGAAGCTGTGATGCCCTATACAAAATAAGCCCTAAATGAATGTTGGTTGAATGAATGAATTAATTTCCATTTTTTAAAGTTCAAGATTTCTCCAAGGTATCAGATGGATAAGGTCCCAGAAACTAGAAAATCCCTGGGAAAGAATAAGATCAAGGAAATACACTAGTAAAGATAGAAGAACCTAGAATATATAACTGACTCCCCAGTGTTCAAGGAAGCTTGAAGTCATGGGTCTGATTTTGTTGTTTCTCAATACCAATGTGTTAATTACCCAATTCTTAGTCACATTAATGATTTACAGAGAGAAAATTAGACCTTTTATCAGAAGAGCAGATATAGAGGAAAGCATTTGCTAGTAGGAATAAAGCTGGGAAAATTATAAAGAGTCTGAGGAGCATTTTCTAATCTAGACACATTTTTAAATTTTGTCCCTTTTGTCTCAAAAACAAGAAAGGATGAATTTTTTAAAATTCATTTTAAATTTTAAAGAAAATTTTAGAAGTTATAATTAGTTATAGAGACTGTCTCTAGTTCTGTCTGAAAAAAAAAACCTCTATTAATTGTGATCTAATTGAATATGTAGGGTCACAAGATCAAGAATATAGAAGTCTGCAAAGATACTGGGCTTGGTACAAAGGAGATAGATGACATATCCCTGGCCCTATAACAGTTCATGACCTAAAGTGGGGAAGATAAATTCAAGTCAGATATTAGTTATAAAAACAACTTTCAGGGTATTTTCTGAGCTGAGCATGCATTGAGTTTAATTTCTTTCAGCTTTTATATCTAAACAATTATTTTGTTCAGTATTTTTTTCAGTTGCACCTGACTCTTCATGACTCTATTTGGGGTTTTCTTGGCAAAAATACTAGAGTGGTTTGCCATTTCCTTCTACAGCTCATTTTACAGGTGAGGAAACTGGGGCATATGGCATTAAATGACTTAAGGTCACAAAGTAAGTGTCTGAGGCTAGATTTGGACTCAAGAAAATGAGTTAAGGTCACAAATTAAGTGTCTGAGGCTAGATTTGGACTCAAGAAAATGAGTCTTTCTGATTTGAAACCTGGCATTCTATACATTGCACTACTTGGTTGCTCTGAAATAATTAAAGTATTGCACGATGATATTTAGAATTGTAAACCTAATGAGCAAGAGTTTTATATACCAAGAATCACTAATAGAATCTCAGGAACATATTAGATACTATATACATTCTTGGTCTTGAGACCTTATTTGTATGGTACTCCTTTAATAATAATGATTACACACACACACATACATACATATATGTATAATACTTTAAGGTTTACAAAGTATTCAGTATCTCCTAAGAATTTCAACTCCATAAGGTTGATGTTGTTATTATTATCATCACTATTTTGAATAGAGGAGAAACTGATGTTCACACTGTTATTAAGTTTGGAACTAGGATCTGAATCTAAGTCATCCTGATTCAAGTCCAGTGCTGTGCTCTATTACACTGTGATATATTTTTCTTATCCATATCTGTTCACATCCCCTTATCCCCACCAAATCACAGAGTCATGTAAAAATGCGATAGAAGAATTCTAAAATTGGGAGTGAGCTTAGAGGTTCCCCTGCCCAAATCTTAAATTTTTACATAAATTTTATGCTCCCTGTATCATATTTCCTACAATAGTAAAGCAGACTAATACATTTTTAAAGGATTTCCAACTATGAAGGGGGACAGGGATTAAAAGGATTTCCTGGTTAACCTCCAATTGACCAGAAAATTCAAGTTACCATAATTCCCCATTTCGTGAGCATTCTAGGGAATTGAAGTGTTTTTTTTTTTTCAATTTCCCTTTGTATAGATTTGTACAGTTGAACATATCAATTTTTAGACACTATTGTATAGAGAGTTTTCTCTCCAGTCAGGACATAGTAAGAGAAAATGGATAGACAATATGGAAGATTTCACTATAACAATGACTTTTAAAGAGTGGAGAATGTTATAAAAATAATAATTAAAAAGAATAGTTTCTCACTAACCTGGAGGTAGAGAGATTTGTGAAAGTATTTCTATATCTAAATTTCTCTGAACCTTGATTTTTATGATAAATAAATCAGTAATGTTCTCTCTGTCCTATAAACAAACTTCTGATAAAAATTCAGACACTGCCTTGGATTATAGAGATGAATATTAGAAGGATTTGTTTTTACCCATATTAATGCTTTCCATTTATGCATCTTTTTTGTTTTTTACAATGTTTTCACATATATAATCTTTTTTAAAACCTCTGGCAGTGATCTTTGTTATGTAAATAGAATAGAGATTATTTATCATCACTTTACAGATGTGGGGGTGGGGTGGGAGAGGTTAAGTAAACGTATCTAAGGTAATAATATTGATAGTTGAGGTGAGACTTGAGCCTAGCTTGGCATTCTAGCTGTTACTACTTGTGTTCCATTAATCACAACTCATTGACAATATGGCTTCTGAAACAACTTTGCTGTTTCTACTAACCCCCAAAGTGGCAATATCAGACTGTGCAGTCAAAAATAATGATTCAGATGATGTCATGGCTTGTCAGAGACATTCCAAAAAAGAATGAACCACCACACTGATTGTAAAACAGCTAACTGGGCTGTCCTGATGGATTTCATGCTTGAAGTAAAAAAAATAATAGAAAACTAGACTGATCTGGATGTATTTATGAAAATTTTCATGTGGAAAGGAACATCTATTGCCTATTTTTAGAACAAAAGATACTTTGCTGGTGCTATCAAAACATCCTTTGACTTGAATCATCCATTTCAATGGAAGTTTTTGAGACATGGGAGAGAGAGAGACTTGCTGACCTTTAAAAAGGCTGCTTGCTGATCCATTTTCAGTATCTACCTCCTACATTGCCATGACTTCAATATTTCAGTGGGAGTTTTTTAGTAGAAAGGAGGTTTAGGAGACAAATACAACTTTTATATCACCCCGACCTCAGTATGACCATTAGGATTTATCATACTTATTCAAAGAGGTAATAGTAGGAAATAGTCTTTCTGATCCCTTTATGATGTGTCCATCTATTATAATAATAATGACAGCTAGCATTTATGTAGCACTTTAAAGGTCACACAGCACTTTAACATAAAATCACACTTTTTAAAAAGAAAGTATATTAATTTTATTTTAGTCTCTAGACCTTTTTTCCATTAGAAATTTCTATTAAAACATTGAAGTCATAATAGACTTGAAGTCCATTTGGTGAATCTCCTAAGTGGTTCATTGATACTGCCTAGATAAGAGCAAAAGGAAGTCTTTCAATGTGAGGGGTAGGTAAAGGACATGGAAAAATCCATATTACTTTTCTAGTTAATTGGGAGAATGGGATTTCCAGAACTTTTGGCAGTGACACTAAAAATGAACTAGATCAACAATAGAGAGTATATGTAGTATACAATATGAATATGTACGAAGACAGTATGAAGACAGAGAGGAGCTTGGCAAAATCAATGATTGAAGGGAGAATGAGGAAGAAACATATTTGGAAGGTCATGCAAACATAAAAATGGCAATTTTCAACATCAGATTGGAGCACTGAATGGAGGGCATTGAAGAGTTGTAGGAAGAACAGATTATAGATGGTAATATGGGCAGATATGTTGGGAAGGCAAGACTGTGGCAAAGATTATGTGTAGTTTTGATGGCAGCAAGCAACTGTATATTGCTTGAACCTATAGGAGATCTTAGAAAATATGGAAGAAGAACAAGGAACTAAGAACAGATGAATGTAATGGTACAATTCCCAAAAATAAACATATATTTCCTCAAACACTTTTTTTTGTCACAACTTCTCCAAAGAATCTGGTTTAGGCAATTTAATTCTGGAATTCCTTGAATGGGATACAAAAACCATACATTACTATTAAAATTGCAGATGAAGTTAAATGTTAAATATATAAATGCATATGTGTATATACATAAAATCTACCTAACATATATCATGTCCACACATAAACATATGCACACACACACACACACACACATATATATATGTATATATATATATATATACATAGTAGAGAATAGGCAAATATAGTCTAAATAATTTATATATATGTTTGTATATATACTTCTTTGACAAAGTTTTTGATCATATTGATCCAGAAAAAATATTTTTCAAGGGAAATATAAAGAAGAAATACTGCTTTGCCCATTCACTTTTTGATAAATATTTCATTTAGTTGTAAACAAAAACTACCAGATGACCTTTATCGTTATAGCCAAATAGGGCATCTAAAATAAGAATTTAGAATAATAGACTTCTAGAATTAAAAGTAATTTTAGAGATCATTCAGTCCAGCATGCATGTAACCTTATAGATGAGAAAAACAGAGGTCCAACAAGATTAAGGGCCTACCCAAACTATCTCAGCCTCCCTCTCACCAACCAAAAAAATACCAACTTTTTGGTAATAAAATGTATGTCCTTAAGTTAGGATTCTAAAAAATTTAATTTGATTTCTGGCATATAGCTATTTGTCTCTAATAATCAAACTGGTGTATTTATTTTTGAAAAAGTTTTATTGATATCATTTGTTTTTACATCTTTCTTTTCCCATTTTTATTCCCTCTTACTCACAGTGAACCATCTCTTATTATAAAGAATAAAGTGAAACTAACCAACATCCACATAAAGTCAACAAGGATTTATAAAGTGCCTATATGTATCAAGTATTATTCTAAGGACTGTTGATATAAAAGAAAGGCAAAAGTGATGGAAAATGCCATCTGCATTTAAAGTGAATGGAAACTGAATATGGATTAAAGCACACTATTTTCACTTTTTATTGTTGTTTCCTTGTTTTTTTTTTCTCGTTTTTTCCTTTTTGATCTGATTTTTATTGTCTAGCATGATGAATACGGAAATATGTTTAGAAGAATTGCACATGTTTATACTATATCAAATTGCTTGCTATTTTGGGGAGGGAGTAGAAGGGAGGGAGGGAGAAAAATATGGAGCACAAGGTTTTGAAAAGGTGAATGTTGAAAACCACCTTTGTATGTATTTGGGGAAAAATACTATATAAAAAAGGTATAAACTAATTGTAGCTGCTAAGGAGTTCACTATCAAATGAGGAAGACAGTAGGCAAGCAAATACTTATATAAAAAAACGACATTTACAGGATCTTTGGACTTTTAAAAAGCCTGATAAATTCACAGTGTTCCACAGAGTTCCTTATCTCTAAAAAGAAGGAGGACAGAGATATCTTCTCATATTTCTTCTTTGGGGCATTATAGTTTGTCAATATTCAGTTATGATTTGGGGGAGTTTTGATTATTATTTTCCATATACATTGTACTAGTCATTACATCTGTTTTCCTAATTCTGCTTATTTTATTTTTGATGGTTTTAAATCTCCCTATGTTTTTCTATATTCATTATAGACCTCATGTCTTACATCACAATAATATTTTTTCATGTACTTGTTGGTTTAGCCATTCCCCAAATGATAGGCATCCACTTTATTTGCAGTCCTTTGGACAGCAGGTATTAACCCTCTTGAAGTCAATTTCACATTTGTCAATGAGGACTCTAAATCAACTTTAATAGAATACTGTGATGACCTCATATTTAAAATCTGCTGGAGTCAGGAATTCAGGTTAAGGGAAAAATCTTCAATCTTTATTCTTTTTGAGGTGAAAGGGGATTATGACAGCAATATGGGCAGCTGCGACAGGAAGCCAGCCAGCACAGGTGAAGGAGGATTGCAGGTGAAGGAGGATCGGAGATGAAGGGGAGTCGCGATAGCAATGTGAGCAGCTATGTCAAGAAACCAGCCAGCAGTGTCTCTTTTTGCTTCCCTCTCCACACCCCTGCCTCCACCCACCAAAATCAGCATTTCCTATATAACACATCAGGACTTGCACAAAGAGTGGGCGGGGGCCATTCTTTCTCCAAGTATATATATTAATAGAATATGATTCAATTATTATTTAGCCTCACATGCTTGGGACCTCAGTGCATCAACTCGAGCCTCAGCCCATTACATCTCCCACACAGGTGGTCATGCCATCCCTGACTCCCAAAGGGAGGTGATCATACCCTCCTTGACTTCTTAGAAAAGGAGGTGAAATCACCGAAAGGGAGGTGATCACAACCCCCCTGACTTCTCAGGAAGGGAGGTGAAAGCACTAAAAAGGAGATGATCACGCCCTACCTGACATCTCAGAAAGGGAGATGAAAAGCCAAAGGGAAATAGGGGTTGCTAGCGGGTTTCTGGGCTGAAGGGTCTTATTATGCATAAACCCATCAGCATGGAAGGCATGGGAGATGTAATGGGCTGAGGCTCGAGTTGATGCACTGAGGTCCCAAGCACGTGAGGCTAAATAGTAATTGGACCATACTCCATTAATATATATACTTGGAGAAAGAATGGCCCCTGCCCACTCTTTGTGCAAGTCCTGATGTGTTGTATAGGAAATGACGATTTTGGTGGGTGGAGGCAGGGGAGTGGAGAGGGAAGTGAAAAGAGAGACTGCTGGCTGGTTTTTTGACTCAGCTGCTCACATTGGACACTGCCCTTCCGGTGGGTTATAAAAGCTGTCTGCCGGAGCCAATGCATCTTTGTCAAAAACCAAGAAGTTAATAGTATAAAGGGTTAGATATAGAAGTTCTCTAGGGTTACCAAGTATATATATTAATAGAGTATGGTCCAATTACTATTTAGCCTCACGTGCTTGGGACCTCAGTGCATCAACTCGAGCCTCAGGCCATTACAGAATACTAAGTCATTGGAATTTAAAACACCTTAGTTTTTCCTTCCCTTTTCCCTTACTTCAAAATATAAGTGAATTCTTATGGAGTTTCAGAGAAGGACCTGTGGTAAAGGTGAATGGGTACATCATTCATTTATGCCAGACCATTTAGAAATCTCTCTTCCCTAGGTTTATTGAAGAAGTCCATGGCATTGATGCTAGGGGCCTTATAGAATAGACAGTGTGATTGGATTCCTGAAGTTGCTATTTTTGCTTTTTGTACAGAGGCCTGAATGAGGCCTCTTTTGTGAAAACAAATATTTATTGTCAGTAGTATACTCTTCCTTCAAATCAATCTGGTTCAAAGAAAGATATTTGGATACAAGAAAGATTTTTCCTCCCTTCAAAGTCCAAAATTGAGCATGAAGGCTACCACCCTGTATAGAAGAAGTTATACATAAAATTATCCCTAAGCTGCTAGTCTATCATTTTGCATGATATCCTCCTCCCCCCCAAAAAAAAATCAGTATGCATCATGATTCAGCAAAAGTTCCAGAGCAGAAGGTTCCCAAAACCCTGCTTTAGTGACTTGTTCAAACTTTTGACATAATCACTTCAAGACCCAGAAGAACATGAGCTTCCTAAGAGAAATGATCGTTTTCATTCATGTCATTTATTTCTAGCATCTAAATGGTGCCTTAGTAAATACTTAATGAAGGGAATTAGAAATAAAAGACAGGACATTCAGTTCTAGGTAGACTTCAAGAACAACAGACTTACTGAGAATGTACCATATGTTTGCAATTCCTTTCCATTACTACTTTCTCCCGTCATAGCCAAATTCTTGAGACTGATTGAGGATGAACTCTACAATATAAGTAAGCCTTTGTCTTCTTGGCAGCATGAACAGGATATCAACAGGTACCAGATCTGTGATTTCTTTGGTATAGAGAAGTTCCAGTTGAGGGAAACTCCCTCTACCAAGACAGCTTGGCGCCTCGACACTTTATATTCTTAGAGTTGATGTGTTAAGTGAATTGCCCAGGTTCACATAGGTTGTGGGTGTCAGAGTTGAGACTTGAACCCAGGTCTTTCTTGCTCAGAGAATGCCCCTTTATCCATTAAATCATTCTCTTACAGCATTAGGGTATATATTAGTAAATCTCTGGAAGGTGAGTTATCTTAATACAACCTCTTCTTCTACCAAAGGAAGATGAACCCAATTTGTAATACCAGTGCGACTTCCCAATGTTGTGCTCACTACTCTTCTGGACACAGTTTCCTTCATCTATTCTGCCCATCTAACCATCAACTTAGTTATTATTATTTCTTAATATAGAGTAGTTGACATCATAACTAGGTGAGTATGAATTATAAAAGTGGTGCTTGGAGCCTCATTATTTTGGGGGATGGAGTTGAGAGGACAAAACATCTTACTTAAACCAATAAGTTTTTTGGTCAACATCTATAAAAGTGTCCTCAAGTTATCAAACTTGTGGTCTCTTACCTGTCAACATCAGCTCATATAATGCTAGGAGGCAAGGAACTGTGCACTCATTCAGACTCTACAGTAGAATTGTTTCCCAGGAGGGAGGTCTGACATTACAGCAAACTAATCCTCCACCTTGAGAAATTGAAACACTCCATTTAGCAGCTCAAGATGCTATTAGCTTGGTTGGGCACAAGAAGGAGCATTAAAGTCCCCTGTGGTCCAACTGCTGTAAATGTAACTAAGAATTCCTGCCTATTATATTGCATATTGGGGAACCCTTTTTCAAAGTATAGAAGAGTCTGAGCTTACAGCAATCCATCTCCCCAAAATACATTTGGATAAAGACTTAATGTTGATCAGAAAACAAAAGCCAATCTTAAGAATAAGACAGAGCAAATAAGGAAAGGAAACTGAGGTTGAAAAATGGAAGCTTGAAATTTTTATCTTTGATTTTAGGGCCTTTTCAGTAAAGAGGAGAGTATATTATCATTTAATAAGGTAATAAATTGGGCTAACATGGGAAGTCTGAACCTTGCTGCTTCTACCTTTCTAAGATTTTTTTTTCTTCTTTTTTCCTTATTATGCTGTCATAGAATTCCCTGTGCAGAAATCACCTACTGGGTCCTTCTTGTCGATTTGGTGAGGCTAAAGGCTCAATTATCTTTTAGAGCCATTGTGAGGATGATAGCAGTAACCTACTACCTATGTAAGAAAAGTGGATAAGTACCTCTTTCCTGTCTCTAGGGACTTTCTTCTCTTCTTCATAGGTAAGGTAGTAGTGACAAAAAATAGTATTAATTCTTTTTAGTGGCTAAAATTTTTATTTTATTTTATTTGTTGGTTTAAGAGCTATTGTTGGATTTACTGATTTTCTCCAAAGCCAAATGGCTATCCAATTTGAGATTTGAGGAGGGGAAAGGAAATATATGAGGTCAGAAGAAACTCTCAGGGCTGAAGGTCGCCTTCACTCATGAAGACATTTCAGGATCAAACTAACAGACAAATTAATAAATGCTATGAGTTAGTCTATGAATATCCTATGCCAAGTTAGCTTTTTATCATTGATCCCTAGCTATTCCCTAGAATATAGTTTGCCAGGTTCAAGTGATCAAAAATTAGAAAGTATCCCAGACAAATGAATTTCCATTTTCTGTGATCTCATAGACTTTCCTCTCCTCCAGTTGATGAAGAAAAATTATATTGGAAGTTTTGATTTTTAATATACAGTTTAATTTACTACAGACAATATTTTTATAGAGTCACAAGCATGTGGCTTTGGAGTTCTTTTGTAGTAATTTTTTTTTACTACATATTCATTTTCCAATAATGTCCTTCCAAAAAATAATAATTTCCTAATTGCTAACATAAAAATAAAAAACAAAGTAGTTAAGCAAAACAGACTGACACAATGACCATTAAAACCTACTTTATGCTAGGCATCTTGCTAAGTACTTACAAATATTGATAGATGCTACTATTACCCACATTTTATAATTGAGGAAGCCAAGATAGACAGATGTTAAGTAACAACTAGAGCAAAATGAAGAATGCTGAGTCTAGAGTTATTAAGACCTGAGTTCAAGTTTGACCCCAGATACTTCCTAGCTATATGATCTTGGGCAAATCTCTTAATCTATTTGTATCAATTTAGTCAACTGTAAAATGGGGATAATAATATCTATCTCCCAAGTTTGTCGTGAGGAACAAATGAGATAACATTTTAAAAATATTTAGCACTGTGCTTGACACCTAGTACTTGATTAATATAGGTGAAGATGATGATGATGATGATGATTTTGCTCAGGCATCACACAACTAATAAATATCTGAAGCTGATTTGAACTCAAATCTTCTTGACTCACACCTTAGTGTTCTATCCATTGTACTATCTAGTTGTCACCATCATGATTGGTAGAGTATGTAAGATTCTCACTCAGAGTCTCTTACCTGTCAACTGAAAGGTAGCTAATATTTCAGTAATCTTATCATGACATTGGATCTGAATTATATTCTCTTGTATTGTTGTCTTCTTTTGAAGTTCTTATGTATATTTTTCTTCCGGTTCTGTTCATTTGCTGAAACATATTCATCTATTCTCCCATTGATGAGTACCTGCTTTGTGTCTAATTTCTTATTACTATAAAAATTCCATTACAAGTATTTTGGAATATATGGGAACTTAATTACTGTCACTGGTTTTATTGGATATATGCATTTAGTTTAGCAAAACAAACAAAATTATTATAGTATTGGTAGAAAAACATTGTTTTGGATTATTTTGATATTAGTAGTTTTGATCTGAATGAGAACTATTTTCTTTCAGGTTTCATACTAAAGTTGACACTTTCTTTTGATCTATTTAATTAACTATTTGTATATAATTAATTTCTGTTTTAATGGCAAACTATAATTTGAGAAGTTTATGGTTAAGACTTAAAGACTTTTTGGGTTCTATGAGATTCCAGAAAAACTTTTGATGGCTGAAGTTTCTTTTTTTTTTTTTTTTTTTTTTTTTTTTTAAATTTTTTTATTTAATAATTACATTATATTTACACTCATTTCTGTTCCGATTTTTTTTCCCCTCCCTCCCTCCACCCCCTCCCCTAGATGGCAAGCAGTCCTTTATATGTTGGATATGTTGCAGTATATCCTAGATACAATATATGTTTGCAGAACCGAACAGTTCTCTTGTTGCATAGGGAGAATTGGATTCAGAAGGTATAAATAATCCGGGAAGAGAAACAAAAATGCAGATAGTTCACATTCGTTTCCCAGTGTTCTTTCTTTGGGTGTAGCTGCTTTTGTCCGTCATTTATCAATTGAAACTCAGGTCTCTTTGTCAAAGAAATCCACTTCCATCAAAATATGTCCTCATACAATATCGTTGTCGAAGTGTATAATGATCTCCTGGTTCTGCTCATTTCACTTAGCATCAGTTCATGTAGGTCTCTCCAAGCCTCTCTGTATTCATCCTGCTGGTCATTTCTTACAGAACAATAATATTCCATAACATTCATATACCACAATTTACCCAGCCATTCTCCAATTGATGGGCATCCATTCATTTTCCAGTTTCTAGCCACTACAAACAGGGCTGCTACAAACATTTTGGCACATACAGGTCCCTTTCCCTTCTTTAGTATTTCTTTGGGATATAAGCCCAATAGAAACACTGCTGGATCAAAGGATATGCACATTTTGATAATTTTTTGGGCATAATTCCAGATTGCTCTCCAGAATGGTTGGATTCGTTCACAACTCCACCAACAATGCATTAGTGTCCCAGTTTTCCCGCATCCCCTCCAACATTCATCATTATTTTTTCCTGTCATCTTAGCCAATCTGACAGGTGTGTAGTGGTATCTCAGAGTTGTCTTAATTTGCATTTCTCTGATCAATAATGATTTGGAACACTCTTTCATATGAGTGGTTATAGTTTCAATCTCATCCTCTGAAAATTGTCTGTTCATATCCTTTGACCATTTATCAATTGGAGAATGGCTTGATTTCTTATAAATTTGAGTCAGTTCTCTATATATTTTGGAAATGAGGCCTTTATCAGAACCTTTAACTGTGAAAATGTTTTCCCAGTTTGTTGCTTCCCTTCTAATCTTGTTTGCATTAGTTTTATTTGTACAAAGGCTTTTTAATTTGATGTAATCGAAATTTTCTATTCTGTGATCAGTAATGGTCTCTAGTTCATCTTTGGTCACAAATTTCTTTCTCCTCCACAAGTCTGAGAGATAAACTATTCTATGTTCCTCTAATTTATTTATAGTCTCGTTCTTTATGCCTAGGTCATAGACCCATTTTGATCTTATCTTGGTATATGGTGTTAAGTGTGGGTCCATGTCTAATTTCTGCCATACTAATTTCCAATTATCCCAGCAGTTTTTATCAAATAATGAATTCTTTTCCCAGAAGTTAGGGGCTTTGGGTTTGTCAAACACTAGATTGCTATAGTTGACTATTCTGTCTTGTGAGCCTAGCCTTTTCCACTGATCCACTAATCTATTTCTTAGCCAATACCAAATGGTTTTGGTGACTGCTGCTTTATAATATAATTTTAGATCAGGTACAGCTAGGCCACCTTCATTTGATTTTTTTTTCATTAATTCCCTTGAGATTCTCGACTTTTTATTGTTCCATATGAATTTTGTTGTTATTTTTTCTAGATCAATAAAATATTTTCTTGGAAGTCTGATTGGTATAGCACTAAATAAATAGATTAGTTTAGGGAGTATTGTCATCTTTATTATGTTCGCTCGGCCGATCCAAGAGCACTTAATATTTTTCCAATTATTTAAGTCTGACTTTATTTGTGTGGAGACTTTTTTATAATTTTGCTCATATAATTCCTGACTTTCCTTTGGTAGATAGATTCCCAAATATTTTATGGTATCAACAGTTATTCTGAATGGAATTTCTCTTTGTATCTCTTGCTGTTGGGTTTTGTTGGTGATGTATAAAAATGCTGAGGATTTATGGGGATTTATTTTGTAGCCAGCTACTTTGCTAAAATTATGAATTATTTCCAATAGCTTTTTGGTAGAATCTCTGGGGTTCTCTAGGTATACCATCATATCATCTGCAAAGAGTGATAGTTTGGTTTCCTCATTGCCTACTCTAATTCCTTTTATATCTTTCTCGACTCTTATTGCCGAGGCTAGTGTTTCTAATACGATATTAAATAATAATGGTGATAGTGGGCAACCTTGCTTCACTCCAGATCTTACTGGGAAAGGTTCCAGTTTTTCCCCATTGCATATGATGCTTACTGATGGTTTTAAATATATGCTCCTGACTATTTTAAGGAAAAGTCCATTTATTCCTATGCTCTCAAGTGTTTTTATTAGGAATGGATGTTGGATTTTATCAAATGCTTTTTCTGCATCTATTGAGATGATCATGTGGTTTTTGTTTGTTTGGTTATTGATATAGTCAATTATGTTAATAGTTTTCCTAATATTGAACCAGCCCTGCATTCCTGGTATAAATCCTACTTGGTCATAGTGTATTATCCTGGTGACAATTTTCTGTAATCTTTTTGCTAATATTTTATTTAAGATTTTAGCATCAATATTCATTAGGGAGATTGGTCTATAATTTTCTTTCTCTGTTTTCAGCCTACCTGGTTTAGGTATCAGTACCATATCTGTGTCATAAAAGGAGTTTGGTAGGACTCCTTCAATCCCTATTTTTTCAAATAGTTTATATAACATTGGAGTTAATTGTTCTTTAAATGTTTGGTAGAATTCACATGTAAATCCATCTGGTCCTGGGGATTTTTTCTTAGGGAGTTGATTGATAGTTTGTTCTATTTCTTTTTCTGAGATGGGACTGTTTAGGATATTTACTTCTTCCTCTGTTAGTTTGGGCAAGCTGTATTTTTGGAGGTATTTTTCTATTTCATTTAAGTTGTCGAATTTATTGGCATAAAGTTGGGCAAAGTAACTCCTAATTATTGCTCTAATTTCCTCTTCGTTAGTGGTGAGTTCTCCCTTTTCATTTTTAAGACTAACAATTTGATTTTCCTCTTTCCTTTTTTTAATCAGATTTACTAAGGGTTTGTCTATTTTGTTGGTTTTTTCATAGAACCAACTCTTAGTTTTATTAATCAATTCAATAGTTTTTTTACTTTCAATTTTATTGATCTCACCTTTTACTTTTAGAATTTCAAGTTTAGTGTTTGACTGGGGGTTTTTAATTTGTTCCTTTTCTAGCATTTTTAATTGCAAACCCAATTCATTGACCTTCTCTTTCTCTATTTTATACAAATAGGCCTCTAGAGATATGAAATTTCCCCTTATTACCGCTTTGGCTGCATCCCATACATTTTGGTATGATGTCTCATTATTATCGTTTTCTTGGGTGAAGTTATTAATTATGTCTATGATTTGCTGTTTTACCCAATCATTCTTTAGTATGAGATTATTTAGTTTCCAATTATTTTTTGGTCTACTTCCCCCTGCTTTTTTGTTGAATGTAATTTTCATTGCATCGTGGTCTGAAAAGGATGCATTTACTATTTCTGCCTTACTACATTTGAGTTTGAGGTTTTTATGTCCTAATATATGGTCAATTTTTGTATAGGTTCCATGAACTGCTGAAAAGAAAGTGTATTCCTTTCTGTCTCCATTACATTTTCTCCAGAGATCTATCATATCTAGCTTTTCTAGTATTCTGTTTACCTCTTTGACTTCTTTCTTATTTATTTTCTGGTTTGATTTATCTAATTCTGAGAGTGCAAGGTTAAGATCTCCCACTATTATAGTTTTACTGTCTATTTCTTCTTGCAGCTCTCTTAGTTTCTCTTTTAAGAATTTAGATGCTACCCCACTTGGTGCATATATGTTTAATATAGATAGTGCTTCATTATCCATGCTACCCTTTAGCAAGATATAGTGTCCTTCCTTATCTCTTTTAATTAGGTCAATTTTTGCTTTAGCTTGATCTGAGATCAGGATGGCTACCCCTGCTTTTTTGACTTCACCTGAAGCATAGTAGATTTTGCTCCAACCTTTTACCTTTAACCTGCATGTATCTCCCCGCTTCAGGTGTGTTTCCTGTAAACAACATATTGTAGGATTCTGGCTTTTAATCCATTCTGCTAACCGCTTTCTCTTTATGGGGGAGTTTACCCCGTTCACGTTTATGGTTAGAATGACCAATTCTGTATTACTTGCCATCTTGTTAACCCCGGTTTATGCTTTCCTCCCTTCTTTCCCCTTTCCCCCCCTTCCAAGTATTAAGCTTGTGAGCACCCCTTGCTTCTCACAGCCCTCCCTTTTTAGTATCCCTCCCCCCTCCTTAGAGTTCCTCCCCCTATCTTACCCCTTTCCCTCCCAGTTCCCGTATTCCCTTCCCCTTAGCTTATTCCTTCCCTTTCCACTTTTCCCTTCTCACTTTTCAATGAGATGGGAGAAGTTTCACCATAGATTGAATATGTCTTAAGATTTTTCACTTAAAGCCAATTCTGAAGGCAGTAAGATACCCACTATATTCATCCCCCTCCATTCTTTCTCTCAGATATAATAGGTTTCCTATGCCTCTTCATGAGATGTACTACCCCCACTTTACCCTTTTTCTGGTACAATGTCCTTTCCACATCAATTTCTAGAACAAGGTATACATGTATTCTTTATACATCTATATAGTCAAAATATAGTTCCCAAGATTAATCTTTACCTTTTTAGATTTCTCTTGAGTTCTATATTTGTAGATCAAACTTTTTGTTAAGTTCTGGTTTTTTCATCAGAAATAGATGAAATTCGCTTACTTCGTTGAATGTCCATCTTCTTCCCTGGAAAAAGATGCTCATTCTCGCTGGGTAAGTTATTTTTGGTTGCATACCAAGTTCCTTAGCTTTTCGGAATATCATATTCCAGGCCCTTCGATCTTTTAATGTGGATGCTGCCAGATCCTGGGTGATCCTTATTGTGGCTCCTTGATACTTGAATTGGGTTTTTCTAGCCGCTTGCAATATTTTTTCTTTCACCTGAGGGTTCTGGCATTTGGCCACTATATTCCTTGGTGTTTTGATTTTAGGATCCCTTTCAGTGGGTGATCGATGAATCCTTTCAATGTTTATTTTTTCCTCTGTTCCTATGACTTCTGGGCAGTTCTCTTTGATAATTTCCTGGAAGACAGTGTCCAGGCTTTTTTTTTCATCATGTTTTTCTGGAAGTCCAATGATTCTCAGATTGTCTCTCCTGGATCTGTTTTCCAGGTCTGTTGTCTTCCCCAGAAGGTATTTCACATTTTTCTCCATTGTTTGATTTTTTTGGATTTGCTTGACTGATTCTTCTTGTCTCCTCGAGTCATTCAATTCCACTTGTTCAATTCTGATTTTCAGTGAAGTATTCTCTTCACTCACTTTTTTAAAATCTTTCTCTAATTGTCCAATTGAGTTCTTTTGTTCTGTGGAATTTTTTTCCATTTCGCCAATTTTGTTTTTTAGAGAGCTGTTTTCTGTTTCCAGTTCACTAATCCTATTTTTCAAGGATTTTACTTCTTTATCCACTCTCTCTTTAACTTTCTCCAGACTCTTTTCCCATTTTTCTTCTAGCTCCCTTGTGAGAGCCTTTTTAATCACTTCTATGAGGTTCATCTGTGCTGAGGAACAGCCGATCTCCTCCTTTGGGGAATCACCTGGGGACTGCCTGTTTTTAGTCTCCTCAGGATTTAGAGTCTGCTCTCTATCTGTATAGAAGCTGTCAAGGGTTAAAGTCCTCTTCAGCTTCTTGCTCATTCTGTCTATTAATCAAAGACAAACTACCAAAGAAAAACAGAAAAAACTGGAGTCTTTCTTTGGGGGGGGGCTGGGTGTGTTATCGAGCTTCCTCTACAGACTGCAGGTGGCAGCAGTGAGGCACTAGCAGGACTGTGCTGCGCCTGCGCTCTGAGATCCCAGAGCGTGCTGAGTCACTGAGGGGGGGGAAGGGGGGGGGGCAGGTCCTGAGAGACTTCAGCTGTTTGCGGTTGTGTTCTTCAGCCCCGGTGTTTTTAGCTTTTCTGCTGGGCTGTTGACTTGCTGCCGGAGGAAATTATCCAAACCTGTAGCGAAGCTCTCCCCGCAGAAACGGCTACGATCACTCTCCACCCCCTCTCCAGTCTGCTCCCGTGCTCTCACTGCCGCTGCCCTCAGCCTGTGCCCGATCTAAAACCGCCCCAGCCCTCCAGTAAAGACAGACCTTTCTTGGCGGATCTCAAGGATGGCTTCTCTTGGTAACTATTTGTGGGTTTTTTTTCAGTCAAGCATTGATTCAGAGGCTTGTAATGAAGTGGATAGTGAGAGAAAGCGCGGAGCTTATGCAACTGTGAGCCTCCTCTCCGCCATCTTAACCGGAAGTTGATGGCTGAAGTTTCAAAGGCACATGTTTTCCTTAAACTATATTTGGACTATATAATTAGTTGAAGAAAGTACTTTTGGAGGAGATAGAAGTATTTTGGTGGGGAGGGAGAGTGAGACAGAGTCAGAGAGGGAGACATACAGAGAGAAACAGAGAGAAAAACACATAGAGAGTGAATGTACAGTAGAAAAAGGAATGAGTTAGTAGTCAGAAAATCCTCGATTCAAATCATACCTCACATACTAGATGGATGATGCAGGAAAGTCATTTAATCTCTGTTTCATCATCTATAAAACAAAGAATTTTGATTATAATCTCTGACACTTCCAGCTATGATGCTAATAACTATCTATAAATTGAAAAGATTTGACTTCAGTTTCTTTATGAAATGGTTAGAACTTCTATTTTGAAGACAGCAGGTGGCAGAAATAACTGTTGTGCTTATATTTGTTTAAAATGAAGATTAAATCATTTTCCCCAAGGAAAAGAAATACCTATGCATCAGGTTTTGGGATACCTTTTTATTATAAGACTGAGACTCTACCAAGTGAGTGTGCTCTTGACTATATTTGGAGACTGGCTAGGCTAACATAAATAAAATTAGCATGGCAACCTATGCATGAAAACAATCTTCTTTCTTGATCAATTTGGTACAATGTGCATACTTTTTAATTTTCATTTCCTAACTAGTATGATTGATTATTTTTATGTCTATAACATCTTTTTTTAATTAAAGTTTTTTTATTTTCAAAATATATGGAAGTTAGTGACCTAGAAAAAATAACAACAAAATTCATATGGAAGAACAAAAAGTCAAGAATTTCAAGGGAATTAATGAAAAAAAATCAAATGAAGGTGCCCTAGATGTACCTGATCTAAAACTATATTATAAAGCAGTGTCACCAAAACCATTTGGCAATGGCTATGAAATAGATGAGTTGATCAATGGAATAGATGAGGTTCACAGGACAAAATAGTCAATAATTATAGCAATGTAGGGTTTGACAAACCCAAAGATCCCAACTTTTATATTATATTATAAATGATAAGAATTCATTATTTAACAAAAACTGCTGGGAAAACTGGAAATTAGAATGGTAGAAAATTAGGCCTGGACCCACACTTAACACTACATACCAACATAAGATCAAAATGGGTCCATGATTTAGGCATAAAGAATGAGATTATAAATAATTAGAGGAACATAGGATAGTTTACCTCTCAAACTTGTGGAGGAGGAAGAAATTTGTGACCAAAGAAAAACTAGAGATCATTATTGATCACAAAATAGAAAATTTTGATTATATAAAATTAAAAAGCCTTTGTACAAACAAAACTAATGCAAACAAAATTAGAAGGGAAGCAACAAACTGGGAAAACATCTTTACAGTTAAAGGTTCTGATAAAGACCTCATTTCCAAAATATATAGAGAATTGACTCTATAAGAAACCAAGCCATTCTCCAATTGATAAATGGTCAAAGGATATGAACAGAAATTTTCAGATGATGAAATTGAAACTATCTCTACTCATATGAAAAGGTGTTCCAAATCATTATTGATTAGAGAAATGCAAATTAAGACAACTCTGAGATACCACTACACACCTGTGAGATTGGCTAAGATGACAGGAAAAAATAATGAAGAATGTTGGAGGGAATGCAGGAAAACTGGGACACTGATGTATTGTTGGTGGAGTTGTGAATGAATCCAACCATTCTGGAGAGCAATCTGGAATTATGCCCAAAAAGTTATCAAACTGTGCATATCCTTTGATCCAGCAGTATTACTACTGGGCTTATATCCCAAAGAAATACTAAAGAAGGGAAAGGGATCTGTATATGCCAAAATATTTGTGGCAGCCCTTTTTGTAGTGGCTAGAAACCAGAAAATGAATGGATGCCTATCAATTGGAGAATAGTTGGATAAATTTTGGTGTAATGTTATGGATTATTATTGTTCTGTAAGAAATGACCAGTAGGATGAATACAGAGAGGCTTGGAGAGATTTACACAAATTGATGCTGAGTGAAATGAGCAGAATGAGGAGATCATTATATACTTCAACAACAATACCATATGAGGATATATTCTGATGGAAGTGGGTATCTTCGACAAAGAGAAGATCTAATTCAGTTCCAATTGATCAATGATGGACAGAATCAGCTACACTCAGAGAAGGAACACCGGGAAATGAATGTGGACTACTTGCATTTTTGTTTTTCTTCCCAGGTTATGTTTACCTTCGGAATCCAATTCTCCCTGTGCAACAAGAGAACTGTTTGGTTCTGCACACATATATTAGATATACTATGGGATATACTATAACATTTTTAACATCTTGCCATCTAAGGGAGGGGATGGAAGGAGTGGAGGGAAAAGTCGGAACAGAAGTGAGTACAAGGGATGATGTTGTAAAAAATTACCCATGCATATGTTCTGTCAATAAAAAGTTATAATAAAAAAAAAGGAAAAATATATGGGAGGATAATCTTTTCAACATTAACTCTTAAAAAACCTTGTATTCCAATTGCCCCCTTCCCCTCACCCCTTTTCCTAGGTGACATGTAAGCCAATATTTGTTAAACATGGTAAAAATATATGTTAAATTCAAAATAGGCATATTTATCCAATTATCTTGCTGCACAAGAAAAATCAAATAAAAAATGAAAAAGAAAATAAAATTCAAGTAAACCATAATAAAAAGAGTGAAGTGCTATGTTGTAATGCACTCTCAATTCCCACAGTCCTCTCTCTAGGTGTAGATGGCTCTCATCATCACAAGATTATTGGAACAGGCCTGAGTCATCTCATTGTTGAAAAGAGCCACATCCATCAGAATTGATCATCATATAATACTGTTATTGCTGTGAACAGTGATCTCCTGCTTCTGCTCACTTCACTTAGCATCAATTCATATAAATCTTTTCAGACCTTTCTGAATTCAGCTTGCTCATCATTTCTTATAAAACAAAAATATTCCATAACATTAATATATCATAATTTATTCAGCCATTGTCCAACAGTTTCTTTCACTACAAAAAGGGCTGCCACAAACATTCCTTCCTTTAAGATCTCTTTGGGATATAAGCCCAGTAGAGACACTGCTGGATCAAAGGGTAGGCACAGTTTGATAGCCTTTTGAGCATAGTTCCAAATTGCTCTCCAGAATGATTGGACCCATTCACAATTCCACCAACAATGTATTACTGTTCCAGTTTTTCCACATCCATTCCAACATTTGTCATTTTCTTTTCCTTTATATCCCTCATTTTTCCAGCCAATGTGGTAAGAGAGACATGTAATGGCAGAACTTCTTTTTTAGACTGCTTAATAGTCCCCACAGCATTTAGCACAGTGCTTGGCCATATATCAGGCACTCAATAATTTTTGTTGGAAATGAAGATGATGGTGGAGCATTATGATGAAGTGAGACCAAGTCAGAGAAGGAAAATCACATTGAAATTTCAGGTTCATCTTCATTTCCCACCTAGAACCAAGTATTTGATTTTATAAAGAATGTAGTATAAAACATGAAAATAATTGATGACTGTATAAGTAACTAAGGTAAATGTTGAGAGTTACTCAAAGTATTTACTTAGTCTTTGGGGTAAAGGATAGAAATTTTAAAAGTAAGCAAAAACTTGCTTTTATCCAATTAATTAATATGTTTTATTTCCCAAATTTAAAACCAAAATTGTATGTAAGCCTCCCCTCTTTTTGCCTCCATTTTGCCAAGGGGAGAACAGGCAGAAATAGATGAGTATTGCCCACAGACATTTGGTCTATGGAAAACTATCTATTTATTAAAATGGATAGCTCTACATATTGTTCATGCAATCCTATCCTTTAGTTAATAATGAATATTTTAGTAAGTTTTTATATTTAGATATTATATAGGGCAGAAAAAAATCAGTGCTAGATATATTTATTATTAATACAGGATATTTGATCTCCCTACAGTATCTCTATAGATGATGCCTTGAAGAACTTCCCTTCAAACTTAAATAAAGTTTATTATTGTGGTCAAGGACCACAGTCTTTTTGAAAAGACAATAAAATGAATAATTCAATTTACTTTAAAAAAACATTTATTAAGTGCCTACTGTGTGCACCATGGACAAACTAGTACATGCCCCTAACATTGAAATTTATTTGGTTTTTCTTTCTACTTTAAATCTAGTCTACCCCCCCCACCCCTTCCCCAACCAATCCCATACCTTGGGAACACAAAAACAGGCCTTTAAAAATGTTCTTGTAGCTTGATTCTATTTCAACTCTGCAATAATTACAATAATTACAAAGATAAAGGGTAGAAGTCACAAAGTGCTGGCTGGTACATTCCAGGGCAGTAGAAAGCTTGGCGCCATTTTTATAGTTATGCCTGTTAAGATTTAATAGACGGAAAGTTTCATTAGTGAGCTGTGCTGCAATTAACTTCAAGGAGGTTCCAGACTACTGTATATAGCCCTTGCTAATAGAAAATTGTTTAAATTTCCCTTTTGAAATAACGCATTAGATTCTCAACACTGTGATTATAAGTAGGAGGCACCATTTAATCAAAAGGGTACAAGTTATATTATTTTCTTATTACATGACACATGTCCAGCTTGTTCTCCCTTTCTCCATAGGACATAAGTTGCTGACAAATTTGGGAGTGAGCTTATTGTTGTTTTTCAGAAGAAAGGTAGGAACTCAGTGCTTTTATTCTCTCTTTGTTTCCTTTGCTTCTTCATGAAAACATGCCCTTTATGTATTATAGTAAGGGTGGGGAACAAGTCATTATTACTCTAAATCTGGTCTCTTTCTTGAACAATAACACTTTTAAACTCCAAATTTCATGTATAATGTTTGCTACCCAAATCTGACAAGTTGCTAAATGTATGGGGATGGATGCATGGAAAGCAGTATCTTGCTCCCTCCTGATGTCCATGGAGAGTTCTGACCTAGGCTGAGTTTACAATCTAGCCAAGATGAGATCCCTTTTGTAGGCAGGAAGGTGATGCTTTTTTAACAGCTCCCTCTAACCCAAAGGGTATAGGTATTGTGAAGACTAATTTTACACTGTGAAACACCCGCTCTTCAAAAGAAATGCTCATGCCATTATCTGGAAGCTCACTTCCAGTCTGTCGGCAATTGGCAAGTCCATCAGAGAAAAGGAGCACAGATACAAAGCAGCAGCACTGTTTAAGTGGTCTTATAACAGTTATGGCTCTCTGGCAAAGCTATTTCTCTACCTGCCAAAAATACTACAAAACTTTTATCCTCTTCATATTCACATTTTAGTGAAGAAAACATACTGGAAAGTCATTTAGATGTATTGTTGAAATTTGACAATTTAATAATCCAATTTAGTTGCTTTTGTTAAGTGTCTTCTCTATGTCACTTACTGTTCTACTAATTGATCCAATTACCAAAAAAGACAGCAGATTCTACCCTCAAGGAACTTACATTTTAATGGAGGAGAAATGTTTCAGCTTATTAATAAATACAAAGGAGCGTGATGAGTGGAAAAGGTCCTTTCTAGTAGATGGCATTCGAAGGGATCTTTGACACACAATTTGAATCAATTTGCTGCCTTTTCTGCAATTCTATCATGAGACTTTTTTCTTTTGCATACCTTTTATTTAATAAGTAATGGACCAGATCCCTTTTGATGTTAAAGGCATTTCCTCGGCATGTGATAAGCATTTTGGGAAATGGATTTTTTTTGGTAGTTGTTTGTTGTTTAGTTATGGGATGGTCAACTCTTTGTGACCTCTTTTGAAGTTTTCTTGGGGTTTCACTGGAGTGTTTTGCCATTTATCTTTTCCAACTCATATTACAGATGAGGAAAATGATACAGCTAGTGGTTTGCCATTTTCTTCTTCAGTTCATTTACAGATGAGGAAACTGAGGCAAATAAGGTTAACTGATTTGCCCAGAGTCACATAGCTAATAGGTCTCTGAGCCTAGATTTGATTCAGGTCTTTTTAATTTCAGACCCTATGCTCTATCCACTGAGCTGCCCTAACTTCCCATCCAAAGTGATACTATTTGGTATCACAGTGGTAAAATAAGCAAAAATCAGAGAGGAAAGGGCTGTTGATTTGAGTTGATTTGATATTAGGGATCATTTTATTATTATGTATGTATTCCCAGCTCCCAGAACAGTACCTTGAACAAGTTCTTAATAAATATTTCTTTCTTGAGTTGACTTCCCATTTCTTGTCTCATTCTTTGGAAAGGTCCACATTTCCCCATTTTATGTGAAACCTTGAAATGAAACATACTGTAGCTGTCACACAATGACAAATTCTGTGTCAAGTTGAAAATGTGGTTTGAATTTATTATAATGAAATTCTTATTATCTTGTTCTCATTTTTTAATGATGTTCAGAGAGAAATCACTATGAGACAAGTTGCTATTCCATTAACCTGCTTTAGGGCAGTGAAGTGGTATAGTGGATACAGTGCCAGCCCTCAGATCAGGCAGCCTCATCTTCTTGAAGTCGAATCTAGTCTTAAATATGTACTGTGTAACCCTGGGCAAATCAGTTAACCTTGTTTGACTCAGTTTCCTCATCTATAAATGAGTTAGAGAAGAAAAATGGCAAACCATTAACTGTATGAGCCTAGGCAAGTCATTTAATTCTGTTTGCCTCAGTTTCCTCATCTGTGAAATGAGCTGGCGAAAGAAATAGCGAACCATTCCAATGTTTTTGCCAAGAAAACCCAAAAGATATGACTGAATAACAACAAAACTACTGCATAGATGGATAAAATAGGGTTTTTTTTTTTGGTATTTGTGACAAAGCATGAGAATCTCAGCTCTTTTTTGGTGGGTCTGCTAAAAGTATTATCTGTACAGACTCTAGCATCAGACAAGAGAGCCCCTTTTAAGCTTAACCACCATCTATTTTTTAAGGAGAAAGTGGCAAAGTGGGATAATACCAGCCACGAAAATGTATAGAGTAGGGATTCTGCTTCCTGAGACTTCTACCATATTTCTGAATCCTGGTATGAACTCTGAAGAAGTTTAAACCACTTTCATATTTATCAAATGTATTAGTATTGATAAATGCAATGACATACACCTCATTAATCTTTGCTGATATTCATTGAACTTATTTTCAGTTGATCCTTGCTACCACACTAGATGAATGCGATTTTATCATTGCCATTTTATGTAGAGGAAACAGAGGGAGCTGTTAAGTGCTGTTAAGACAATTGTTAAGAGATTAAGTGACTTGGCGGTCACATAGTGTCTGAGGAAAGATTTGAACTTAAATTCCTCTAACTCTAATTTCATTTCTCTATACACTGCACCACCTAACTGCCTTGATAAAGTTAAATTTCAGTTTGAGCTGGTTCACTAGGTATTTGTTGATTTGTTTTCAAAGTAATTTGTTTTATATTCTGGAAGCAATTTGGAACTATGTGCAAAGGACAGAAAGTGCATACAGTACAGTTTTTGATCTAGTAATACTTCTAGCATCTGTATCTCAAAAAATCATAAAAAAGGGAAAGGAACCCACATGAACAACAATATTTATAGCATCTCCTTTTTGTGGCAAAAAAATGGAAATTGAGGATATATACCCATCAGTTGGAGAATGACTGATCAAGCCATGGCATACTCATATAATGAGATACTGTAGTGCTACAATAAAATAATTTTGGTTTAATAGAAAATTAATAGTTAAAAGCTTGTTCAAGATTTAGCCAATTAGTATGATTGGTTCTCTGTTTTGATTTGGGTCTCATTTTTGTCCCCGAA
The DNA here is from genome assembly GCF_016432865.1 of Antechinus flavipes. Lineage (NCBI taxonomy): Eukaryota > Metazoa > Chordata > Mammalia > Dasyuromorphia > Dasyuridae > Antechinus > Antechinus flavipes. Next base: position 415,200,116 of record NC_067400.1, read on the forward strand.
TGAAAGAATGAGTTCTTTAGGTGGATGTAGAATGAAGTCACATTTTCAGGGCTAGTTTGTGATCTCATGTTTTTATCATTTAACCACTTATCCAAATATTTATAACTTTTTATGCTACAATCAAGTCTAAGTGTATTTCACCTTGTTTACATATCAGCAAAGGAGGTGGGTTTGCTTAAAGGATAGTAGTTAGAATAAATTAATTTTTAGGTTTCAGGTGGGCAGCATTGTATTGTTGTTGCTAGCTTCTGTATGTCAAATGGATCACTACATTGTATATATTTCATTGTCTTTGTTAGCCCATATTCTCATCTGAAGAAACATTTAATTTTTATTAAGCAAGCACAGTACTATGAAGCCTCATATTCAAGACTGTTTTCATACATGTCTTGGTATTAATTAGGGAGCCGATCTTGCTAGACATGTTTACTTTTAATTCTTAATAGGTTTCTAAGTAGGGTAATGCGGTAAGTATCCAGAAAAACTAACAATTATCTAGTCTAAAGAGCTTTGTATTTCACTATAAAATTCAAATTGTGGGAAAGTTATGCTTCAGTCAACTTCTATTAACCTTTTCTTGTCCACATCAACTACAGGTTAACTCGTTCTTGCCATTTTTATGGAGTGAGAAGCAGGAACTTTGTCTTTTTATTAAAGGAAACCCAGGAGTGCCAAATGTTTATGACAAATTAAAATGAGACTTGATTGGAGGATTAGCTTTGAATGAAACTCATTTCAAGTGTCAGTTTCTGTAAGGGTTGATTGTAAATGTCATGAATATGGCCACACAATTCAAGTTTCCCTTCATTTTTGTCACCTGTTGTAGCTGTCATGCCTTCCTGACAGGGACTTCTCTGACTGTGGTTTTTGGACTACAGTGTATGTGGGGTGTGACTATCACTGAGCTTTCACAACAGCATAGTCTTGGTATGAATGTGTCCTATTAACCCAGATCCTTTTTTCTTTCTATCACCAAGAGACTGGGCACACAACATAAATTCTTTTTTATTCTTCTCTGAATTGAACCAAAATTGGGAAGGGAAACATCATCTGAAGCCCAATAATATGATATTCCAGAGAAAATATCACTGAACTCTTAGATGCCAATCTCCTATCACAGGAGGAACAGAGAGAATTAGTAAGTCTGAAGAGGAGAACAAAGTTGGACTTCTCTTTTAAGTTCACATGAATCATCAGCAACAAGGATTCTTAACCTGGTATCCACAGACTATAACTTTCACAGTGGGTCTGTGAATTTGGTACTTTGATTATTTTATGGCTACATTTCAACATAATTGGTTTCCTTTTTAGTTTCATTTAATTTTTGTATTTAAAAATATTATTCTGCAGAGGAGTTCATAGACTGTTCACCATGTTCCAAAGGGGTTCATTACACAAAAAGTTAAGATCCTATAATCTATGGGAATGATCAAAGTTTAACAATGAACAAAGTTTCTGATCCAATGCCCCATTTTCTAACAATTCTAGAAGAAGGCACTATTGAAATTCATCTTTTCCTTTCTAGAGAAAGATAATTAATTTTAAGAAAGCAAAAATCAAAACAAAGAACAAACCTTTAAAGCCTGAATTACTATGATATGGTATGAGCCTTTTCCTAGAATTGGTCCCATAATTTCTAAATGAATGAACAGAAATAAGAAATGTATTATGCTATTTTATGCTGAATTAACCTCTCTGTATATTGCTAAAGATCTATCTCTAGAGGCACATCATAAAAACTAATCACTTTCACCACCTTAGCAGTATTAAAAAGTATTTCATATTTTATTGTCAGGGTATAAAATTACTAATCAAGATGGGGAAATGGGCAGGAGAAAACAATAGTATAAGAGACCCATCGAAATATATCTTAATATTGCTAAACTATCATTGCATGCTCTCATTTGGTTTTTAGAGACATCTACCTACATATCAAATTCAGACAATTATATCAGAAAACCAGGAGTACCATGCATGTGAATAATTATTAATCCTTAAAAAATTAGGATGAATTGTTGTTGATAAAGCACCAAAACACAAATATTTCTTCAAAAGCCATTATTTGGCATAGTGTATTTCATTTTTTTTTTTTGCTTCCATGGACCAATTGGGGAATATCAAAAATTTTCCCTTATTACCACAAACAACATCTCCCAGAATCAATAGTAAGCTCAAGGATGCTTTCAGAAAATAATGTCCAATTGTCAATAAATGTAATTTTAAAATAAATTACAAATTCTTCACAGAAGAGAAAAAAAAAAAACCCTATCAATATTTAAGAAAAGGAATCGGTAATTAAAGATACCTCTTTTTAATTTTCACCTTTCAGGGACTTTCCCGATTCAGAATTCAAGTGTAATTATTAATACTTATTATTACTTATTTTATTATTTTAATTTTAAAAACATTTTTGTTGAAAGTTTGTGTCCTAAATTTTTGAAACATTTTTATTGAACGTTTTGAGTTCCAAATTCTATCCCTATACTTCTCATTCACCAAGACAGTAAGCAATCAGATTTAGGTTATACATGTGCAATTATGTAAAACATTTGCATGTTAGTCATTTTGTACAAGAAGACTCAAATAAAAGAAAAAGTAAGAATGAAAAAATAGCATACTTCAGTCTATATTCAATCTATATCAGTTCTTTCTCTGGAGGCAGATGGTATGTTTTACCATTAGTCCTTTGGGATTGTTTTGGATCATTGTATTGCTAAGAATAACTAAGGTATTCATAGTACTCCATCAAAAAATATTGCTATTACTGTGCACAATGTTCTGATTCTGCTCATTTCACTTTGCATCAATTTAAGTAAGCCTTTCCCTATTTTTTTTTCTGAAATCATCCTGCTTGATGTTTCTTATAGCACAATAATATTTCATTACAATCATGTACCACAGTTTGTTTAGCCATTCCCCAATTGATGGATATTCCTTTAGTTTTTAATTCTTAGCCACTATAAAAGCTGCTATAAATATTTTTGTACAAATAGATCCTTTTCTCTTTTCTGGATGTCTTTGGAATATAGAACTGGCCATGGTATTGCTGGATCAAAGACAATGCACAACTTTATAGTCTTTGGGTATAGTTCAGAATTACTCTCCAGAGATCACAAGTACACCAACAGTGCGTTAGTGTCTCCTTTTTTTCCATATCCTTTCTAATATCCAACTTTTTTGTCATGTTAGCCAATTTGATAGGTATGAGGTGATACCTCATTTTTTAAATTTTTTTTAATTTTTTTAATTTTTTAAATTTAATTTTTTTAAATTTAAAAATATTTTTAAAAAATTTAAAATTAAAAAAATATTTTAAATTTAAATTTAAATAATATAATTTAAATAAATAAATTTAAATAAATTTTTTAATTTTTTTAATTTACCTTTCTCTAATCAATAAGGATTTAAAACATTTTTTCATATGACTCTAGATAGCTTTGATTTCTTTTTCTGAAAACTGCCTATTCATACTTATCAATTAAGAAATTATTCATATTTTTATAAATTTGACTCAGTTATATATACATACATATAGGTCAATGAGGTTTTTATCAAAGATACTATTGCAAAAATTTTCCTAGTTCTCTGCTTTCCTCATACTTTTGGTTGCATTGGTTTTGTTTCAGCAAAACTTTTTAATTTTATATAATCAAAACTATCTATTTTACATTTTATAATAATTCTCTATCTTTTCCATGGTCACAAATTACTCTGTTATCTATAAATCTGATGGATAAACTATTCTAAGCTTTCCTAATTTGCTTATGGTATCACCCTTTATGTATAAATCAAGTATCTATTTTGACCTTATCTTGCTATAAGACATAAGATGTTTGTCTATAACTCTTTCTGCAATAATGTTTTCCAGTTTTCCCAGTTTTTCCTCACATAATGAATTTTTATTCCAAAAGCTTAGATCTCTGGGCTTGTCATACACTAAGTTACTATAACAATTTACAATAATGTAGCTTGTATGTAATCTATACCACTAATCTACCACTCTATTTCTTAGCTAAGACTAGATTGTTTGATAAATACTTCTTTATAATACATTTTGAGATCTCTTATGGCTAGACCACCTTCTTTGGCTTTTTTTTTCATTTATTTCTTTGATATTTTTTAATTCTTGTTGCTCTAGATAAATTTTGCTATATTTTTTTCTAGCTCTGCAAAATAATTTTTTGATACTTTGATTGGTATGGCACTGAATAGATTAATTTAATAGAATTGAGGTTTTTATTAAATTGGCTTGGCCTGCCCATGAGCAATTAACATTTTTGCATTTGTTTAGATCTGACTTTATTTGTATGAAAGTGTTTGATAGTTGTATTCATATGGTTCTTGAGTTTGTCTTAGAAGATAGACTCCCAAGTATTTTATATTGTCTATACTTCTCTTAAATGTAATTTCCCTTTCTATCTCTTGCTGTTGAACTTTGTGGGTAATATATAGAAATGCTGGTAATTTATGGGGGTTTATTTTATATCCTGCAACTTTGTTAAAATTCTTAATAATTTGAAGAACTTCTTTAGTTGATTCTCTAGGATGTTCCAAGTATAATTTCATATCATTTGCAAAGAATAATAGTTTTGGTTCTTCATTGCCTATTCTCATTCCTTCAATTCATTTTTCTTTCTTATTCTTCATCTTCTATTTCTATAGCTTATATTTCTAGTACCATATTTAATAATAGATTAAATCTATTTTTAATCTTCATTTTATTGGGAAAGCTTCTAGCTTATTGCCATTACAGCTAATGTTTGCTGATAGTTTTAAATAAATATTAATTAACATTTTAAGATAAACTTCATTTATTCCTATACTCTCTAGTGTTTTGAATAGGAATGGGTACTCTATTTTTTCCAAGGCTTCTTTTTTCATCTATTAAGGTAATTCTATGATTTCTGTTAGTTTTGTTATTAATATGACCAATTATGCTGACAGTTGCTTTCCTGGTATAATGCTCTAGTCATTTAGTCATATCTAAGGATATATTGATGATATATGATATATTGTTGTAATCTCTTTGCTAGTATTTTATTAAAATTTTTTGCATCAATATTTATTAGGAAAATTGGTTTATAATTTTCTTTCTCTATTTTGGCTTTTCTTGGGTTGGGAGCCATGTTTGTGTTGTAAAAGGAATTTGGTAGCACTCCACCTATTTTTGCAAATTGTGTAATATTGTGTCCTTTAAATGTTTTGTAGAATTCATTTATGAATCCATCTGGACTTGAGGATTTTTTTTCTTAGGAATTTCATTGATGGCTTTCAATTTTTTTCTCTAAGATTGGGTTATTTAAATATTTTATTTCCTTTTTTGTTAATCTGTGTAATTCATATTTTTGTAGATATTCTTAGACTGTCAAATTTTTGGCATATAGGTAGACATAGTGCCTAACAACTGACTTAATTTCCTTTTCGTTTGTGATGAATTCACCTCTTTCATTTTTGATATTAGTAACTGGTTTTCTTTTTTCATTTTTAAAATCAAATTGATCAATGGTTTGTTTTTTATTGGTTTTACATAAAATCAGTTTCTAATTTTATTTCTTTGTTTAATGGTTTTCTTACTTTCAGTTTTATTAATATCTGTTTAATTGGGGATTTTTAATTTTGTTCTTTTTCTAGTTTTTTTAGCTGCATGTTCAATTCATTGATCTGCTTTTTCTCTATTTTATTGATGTAAGCAATTAGAGATATACATTTTCCCTGTTTTAGCTACATCCCATAAATTTTGGCACATTGTTTTTTTTTTTTTTTTTTTTTTTTTTGCTGAGGCACAGGATCACACAGCTAAGAAGTATTAAGTGGCTGAGGTCAAATTTGGATTCAGGTCCTCCTGGTTTTAGGACTGGTGCTCTATCTACTGCACCACCTAGCTGCCCCTATTGTCATTTTCTTTGATGAAATTATTGATTTTATTTTATGATTTGTCCTTTGACACATTTGTTTTTTAGGATTACATTATTTAATTTCTAATTAATTTTTAATCTCTCCACAATCCATTGTCCATTGTTGAATATAACTCTTATTGCATTATGTTCTAAGACAGATGTGTATACTATTTCCTTTTCTGCATTTGGTTGTTACAATTCTAATTTTTAATCCATTTCCATTTTATGGGTGAGTCCATCCCATTCACATTTATAGTTATGATAACTTGTATTTCTCTCCATGTTATTTTGTGCTTATTTATCCTTCTCTTTTTTATCCCCCCTATCCTTTTCCTCCTCATAAGTGTCTTACTTCTGCTCATCACCTTCCTCAATCACTTCCTTTTATCAGTCCCCTTTCCCCTTTCTATTATCTCATTTCTTTTACTTCCTTAAAGAGAAAGACTGATTTCTATATCCAATTGAGTATGTATATTATACCCTCTTTGAGTCAATTTTGATGAGAATAGGTTTTAAGCTTTGTCTACCACACATACACACACTCTATCTTCCCTTCCAGTATAATAACTCTTTCATGCTTTCTTTATGTAGGGCCATTTATCCATTCAATTCCCCCCCCTTCTTATTCCAGTGAAATATGCTCTCTCACTCCTTTATTTTGTTTTTTTTTTTTTTTTTTTGAGCATCATCTGTCAAGTTCCCCTTATCTCCACACCTTCTGTCTACATATATTCCTTTTAATTGCTCTGACAGTCATAAAGAGTAACATGTTATCTTGCCATTTTGAAATACAAACACTTAACCTTACTGAATTTTTTTATATTTTCTCTTTCTTGTGTCTTTTTTAACTTTTTATGTTCCCTTGAATCTTGTATTTGGAGGTCATTTTTAAAAAAAATAAATTCTGGTCTTACTATTGCTCATTTTTAAGCAATGCTTGAAAGTTCTCTATTTCAATAAATAGCCATTCTCCCTCTAAAAGATTATATTCAATTTTGCTGGGTAGGTGATTTTTTTGTTATAATCCTAACTCCATTGCCTTCCAATATATCATATACCAAGGCTTCCAGTTCTTTAATGTAGGTGCTGCCAAATTCTGTGTGATCCTGACTATAACTCCATGATATTGGAAATGTTTTTTTTTTTTTTTGGATTTTGGTTTCTGAGGTTTTTGAGAGGACTGCTTACAATACAAATTCTTGGTTCTGTGAGCTCTGAAATTTGGTAATGTTCCTCAGAGCTTTCATTTTAGCATCTCTTTCAGGGAGTGATTGATGGATTCTTTCCATTTCTATTTTGCCCTCTGATTATAACATATCAGATTAGTTTTCTTTGATAATTTCTTGAAAAATGTTGTTGACGCATTTTTTTGGGGATTATGGTTTTCAGGTAGTCCAATTATTATTATATTATCTTTCCTGGATCTATTTTCTAGGTTAATCATTTTTCCAATGACAAATTACACATTTTCTTATATTTTTGATTTTATTATATTGATGTGTTTTGGAGCCATTGTTTTTCATTATTTCAATTCTAATTTTTAAGGAATTATTTTCCACAGTGAGTTTTTGTACTTCCTTTTCCATTTGGCCAATTCTTTTTTTTTCCCAGGTACTTATTTTTCTCAATAAATTTTAGAATATCTGTTGCTGTATTGGTGACTCTTTTTTCATGATTCTTTTGTGTTACACTCATTTCTTTTCTCAATTTTTCTTTTACTTATCTAATTTGCTTTTTAAGATCCTTTAAAAGCTACTTCAGGAATTCTTTTAGATTTGAGACCAAATTATATTTTTCTCTGAGGCTTCATATGTAGCCATTTTAATTCTCTGTCCTCTTATACATTTATGATTTGATCCTCCCCATCACCATAGTGATTTTCTATAGTCAAGCTGTTTTGTTTGGGATTTGGGACTCATTTTTCTGCCTTTTGGTGATTTGGCATTTTTACATGAAAGATGGGTTCTTGTCTTGCACTATCTGAAGCTTTTTGTACTGGGGGTCTGGGTTTTCACTAGGCTTCAGGGTTTAACTGTTTGCTTTCTCTGGAGGGTAGCCTTCCCTTCTGCCTTCTACTGGGGGATGGTGAAGCCTCTGTTGGCCTTCCCTAAATATGGGGTTTACACTGCTGATCTGTTCTAAGGATAGTGTTTTGCTGCTGGGTAACCAAGCCTTTTTAGTGGCTGGCCCTAAATGGGAGGGATCTCATTGCTGATTTGCTGGAGGGATGTGATTCCTGCTGCTTAGTTGCTATGGAAACAGGGCCTTCATATAAGAGTAAGGTATCACTGTTAGCTAGCCCTAGGGTGGCACTTTACTACTGTAGGTCAACGATGGGGTCAAAGCTTGACTGATGGCTTGTGCTATGAATAGGATTGCTTGGATGGGGCCTTGCTATTCTGCATAGATTACTCACTTGACTAAGGAACTACTGAACTTGCAGGAAGTTGGGGCCTAGTTGGTGGATGGCCCTAGGCTTAGAGCCTTGTTGCAGACTCCTTCCTGTAAGGCTGGCTGCAGCTTTTGAACATCACTTCCCTCCCATACCAGTGAGATACACCTTTCCTCCTGGGTTGGTAAGCTGCTTCCCTGCTATTAGATCAATTCTGAGGTCATTTTTTAAATTGTTTGGAGAGGAATTTGGGGGTTCTTGACTCACTCTGTCATCTTGGCACCAAAAGTCACACTTATTTTACTATTACTAATTTTTAAATTATCTTTACTAATAATAGTTAATATTTATGTAACACTTTAGGATTTGCAAATTGCTTTACAAATATTATTTTATTTTGTATTCACCACAATTTTGGAAGGCAGGTGCTATAATTTGTCATCCTTTTATAAATGAGGAAATTGAGACAGACAGAAGTTAAGTGGTTACCTAGCTATTGACTGTCCAAGGTTGAATTTGATTTCCTACAAAAATACAATACTTAGATTAAGCTAATACATTTCTCAATTGCTACCATAAGCTATCATTTTGAAAATTCATAGATGTTCATCAACATTAAATATTTATTAAGCCCCCTTGGATTGGAGAACATTGCAGAAAAATATTTTGACTTAACCAATTATAAGAACCATTTATTTAGGAATATTTGGGGTGGAATAAAAGATCTTTCATCCTGTGTCCCTCAACCTGAATTTTGTCAACCAAGATAACTAACTTCTGCCCGTATCTTCTCTAAGGTAGTGTATTCCTGGTGGACTTCTAGAGATTACTTTTCTGGTTTCCTCTTCTATATCAATGTATCTTCCTTCCCAAATTTTCTACATAGAGAATCCTGGCACTTTCTTTAGTGGGAATTTTCTTTCTATTTTTTTCCCTAGATTCCACTTGATGTTGGAATGTATGTGATATAGATATAAGATGCTCAGGAACAGGATTAGGACATTTAAGAAACTGTGCTTCTAGCTAGTCATCTGATAAATTTTAACAAAGATTTCAAGCGTTGATTAGTTTCTCTCCTACCCACAATAGGCTTTTCTTCAAAAATTCCTGGTACCTGATTGGTCCTAGTTTCTCTGACACAACTTCCTGGTCATCCAAGGATATAAAAAATCCTAGCCATAATGGAATCTAGACTCCACAAATTTGGTGGATTTTTGAAAAATTACCATGCCCATCACCATATTCTGCTCTGTTTCCTCATTGCATATCTTTGTTGTTTTGGGTCAACTAAACTTCCTTTTGTTAACTATTCAAGGACTTGCTAGTATATCATTTTTTTTTCCAACTAAGATCCTGAACTACAAGAGTGCTAGTGTTAGAACAACCTCAAATCAGGAGGTAATAGAACTAAGTTATTTATCAGAGGCAAAAGCATTAGATAGTGAGTATATCTTTATAAGGAAGTCTGGGAAAGAATGGAGAAAGAAGGATGATTATGTTAGGATACAGTCACTAAATTACACACACATATGATCTGTTTATTATTATTATTATATTATTATTATTATTTTGCTCAAAATAAAATTTCTAAAGAACTAAATGCATTTTCCTCTACTTGTTCCAAGGTTCTTGGTACAAGTAGAAAATTAAATGATTTTGTTGTCGAGTTGTTTTTCGGTTATGTCTGACTCTATGATTCCATTTGGAATTTTCTTTTTTTCAGTTATTAGAACATTTAATCAAATGGAAATGCATGAAGAATGAAGCCAAATTAAATAAATCCAAACATTCTACTAGCCAGAATCACTAATTTTAAAATATTTCCTCATTTAAAAAATCTGTAATAGCTATTTATTTTTCAAATAGTTTGCAACATTCCCCCTTGCAAAACCTTGTGTTCCAATTTTTTTCTCCCTCCCTTTCTATCTCCACTCTCCTCTAGACAGCAAGGAATCCAATATAGGTTAAACATGTGACATTCTTCTAAACATATTTCCACATTTATCATGCTGCCATTCAGGGTTTTTCTAGGCAAAGATACTGGAATGGTTTGTCCATTCTCCAGCTCATTTTACAGATGAGGAAACTGAGACAAACAGGGTAGTGATTTGCCCAGGGTCACACAGCTAGTAATGTCTGGTGCTGAATTTGAACTTAGGAAGATGAGTCTTCCTGACTCTAGTCCCACTATTCTATCTACCATGCCACCTAGTTAGTCAAGGAAATTAGATGAATAGTTTTTTTAATGTGTCAAATTTCAGTTCGTTGGTGTTCAAAAAGACAAATTTTTAGCTAAGAAATATTTATTAACTCTATGCATAGGAAAATGAGATAAATATTTACAAAATTATATGCATAGAAAAATAAGAAATAAAAGGAATATTATGAGAATGAAAATTAGCTAACAGTATCTATTTTTCAAATTTATTTTTTAACTTGCTTCCCTCCCCTCTCAGTAAGGCAACTAGGGTTAAGTGACTTGTCTAGGGTCACACAGCTAATAAATATTAGGTGTCTGAGACTGGATTTGAATTCAGGTCCTTCTTACTTCAGGGCTAGTGCTTTATCCATTGTACCATCAGCTGCCCCTTTGTTACTTGCTCTTAATCTCAAAATTCTTTGCACCCCTAGTGGTTAATGCCACATTTTTAATGTCAGGAATATTTAACCTTAACTTTGAACTTTTAAAAGAAAAAGTAGATAAATATTCAATATAATTGGCTTCCTTTGTAATGCTATATATTTTAATGCACCTTAATTGAGAAGGATTATAATTAAAAAATTTTAATATATTTAAAAATTTTAAGAGGTCCATAGGCTTCATCAGACTACAAAAAAGGGCCAGTCCATGACACACACACAAAAGTTAAGAATTTTTGATCTAAGGAGCTACAGAAGATAAAGGAGCAGCCACATGGCTGAGTCAATGCAATCCACCAATTCATAGGTGATAGACTAGGATTAAGGTGATCAAATAACTGTTGAATCCCCATCTGAAATTTAGTTGCAGACATTATGGCTGGAAGGAAGGCAAGCTTGCAAGTTAACTCCTTACTCTTGCATATGTTTTTATCTGATGAATTTTCATGTAAGAATCACTCCTAAAAAAAAAAAAAATCTCTCCAAACGTTCTGAAAGGAATGTCACACAGCACTTATTAGAGTCACTATAACAGTGACTCCTCTAACTTGCTTTGATTTTGTGACATTACTTTTGGTTAAAAGCTTTAGGTAAGGCCACACACAGTGACTGGTGATTTGGATAATTAGTAGGAATGGCAGAGGCCTGTCTCTTTACAAGGAAGTTAGCAGTGACATGCAATTAAAACAAACCATGAGAGTAAAATCATGTAGATATAAGGAATATAATGGACTGGGTCAAGTGAGACAATGTTTACCCTCAACTCCCACTCAAAGTGAATGAATATATTTTCTTATTTTCAGTAAATTATTCCTAAGAATGATGTTTCTCTAAATACAGCATTCGTGCCTGCAATAAACATTTTTTGGTGCTTCCTATTAAATACAAGTCACTAGGGATTCAAAGCTGATTAACAACATAGTTCCTACTCTCAAGGAGCTTTCACTCTTTGGAGTGTAGGGAGTGGGGATGGGAAAGGGTGATGGGGGAATAACACTTGTAGACAAAGAAGTATTCTATCAAAAGAAGTATGTTACGAAGAGATATAACAGTAATAATGACAGAATTCTCTCACTTTGTTGTCCTGAGTCTTTCTAACTTCATTTAAGGTTTTCTGGGCTCAAGAAAATGCAATAGTTTTCCATTTTCTTGTCCAGTTTATTTTACAGAGGAGGAAACTGAGACGAACACAGTTAAGTGACTTGTCCAGGATCACCCAACTAATAAGTATCTAAGGCCAGATTTGAACTCATGAAGATGAGTCTTTCTGACTTTAGGACAAGCACTCTGTGCACTATGGCGCCACCTTGCTGCTTTTCTCTGTCATTTATCTCATAATTTTTTGAATTACATACTAGTTATCAAAGCTATTTGTCATTATAATCATAATGAGGTGACTGGCAGATCTCTTTGCATTATAATTGGCAAGCACTTTCACATTCATGGCCTTCTCTGCCACTTGTGGTCTCTTTAACATCGAGTTCCTTTACCTTCTGACCCTCAGTTTCCTAATCTGCAAAAACAGACTACTTAGCCAGATGATCTCTAAGGAATCCTTTGTATTTGATACCTTCTCTTTATTCACACAGCACCTTAATTCAAATCCTCATTGTCTTTCACCTAGATTATTACTGCAGAAACCTCCTCACTGGTCTCTCTGCCTCTTCATTTCCTTAGAAGTTGCTGACAAAGACATTTGCCTTAAACACAGATCTACCTATGCCACTCTCCTACTGACTAAGCTCCAATGATTCCTCATTGCCTCTAAAATCAAATATGAATTCCTGTTTAAAATTCCTCTTTAGGAGCATCTAGGTGGCATAGTGGATAGAGCACTAGCCCTGAAGTCAGGAGGATCTGAAGTCAAATCTGGTCTCAGACACTTCCTAGCTGTGTGATCCTGGGCAAGTCATTTAACCTCAATTGCTTCAGCAAAAAATAATAATAAAATAAAATTCATCTTTAAATCAAAATTTAGAAAATCCTCTCCTCCACCTTAAAAGTCTAAGCAACATTGCCTTTAACATGATTTTCCAGTTTTCCTGGGCATTACTCTCCATTTTACACTCTACAATCCAGCTAAAATGATCTTTTCTTTGTTCCTCATATATGAAACCCTATCTCCTTTTCTCTGCCATGTATATTCTTCATGTCTAAAATGTCAGCTAGCCAATTAGTATTTATAAAATACTTACTATGTGGTAGGCACACTGCCAAGCCCTCGAAGATAGAGTCAGGTAAAAGACAATCAATCCCTGCTCTGAAGAATCTCACAGTCTAATGGGGGAACTTGCAAACAGCTATGTACACATGAGCTAGACCAGGATAAACTAGAAATAATCAAGAGAGGGAAGACTCTAGAAGTAATGAACTCTCCTACATAGGCCTCCAATTTCTCTCTTCCTTCAAGACCTAAGACCAGTACCACCATCTATATGAAGCTTATTTATAGGATTAAGAGTTTTTGAATTAAATTGATGTGAAACACATTTTGCCATTGGTAGTAGATAAATAATAACGGGATAAAATTGTTCCTTAGAGGCAGTCAGGTGATTAAGTGGAGAGGGCACTGGACTCAGGCCAGGAAGATTATGTTCAAACACAGCCTCAGATACTTACTTGATGTATGATGTGTAAATGATCATCTGTAAAATGAGAGTAATAATGGCATTGTAGTGAAATCAAATGAGAGAATCTTTATAAAGTATTTAGCATAGTGCCTGGCAGATAATAAGTGTTTAATTATTGCTTATTCTCTTCCTTCTATCCATATGGACCAGTTCCCTGTTCTTTTTTTTTGTGTATATGTGTGTGAGAGATTCTAGTATTAATTTCTAGTGATTGTGATTGTCTCTAACTGTGTAGATTCTATGGTATCCCTAGGTATGAATTACAAGATTGGAAGATATGTCCATTCCCTCTTCAATCAGGTAAGACAAAGCCTAAACCATGCAAGCATACATCTCTGTCCCTGTTTCTGTCTCTCTATGTATCTGTCTGTCTTTTCTTGTCTCTGATCTCTGTCTCTCTATATCTCTCTCTCTCAAGTTGCTTCTTTCATTTTCTGAAGTAATCTATTCCAGTTTTGGCTATGCTATCAAGAAATTCTTTCTCACCTGTAACTGAAAATCCTTTTTACTGTGGTATAGACTTGATTCTTATTATGAAAATGAACAATGACCTTCAACACATTCCAATAATAAGGCCTTAGCAGTAGTATGAGAACAGCTGTTTTGCCTATTCTTAAGACAAGCTCACTTTCTCTAGCTGTCAAAAGCAAACTGCTAAGTGTATGCTTCCTTAACATCTAAGATATCCTCCAGACTATAATTCTCAGAAGACATATTTTTACCTAATAGCTCCAACAAAGTCAAGATGATCACAGGAGTAAGAGGAGAAATTGTAACTCTGATACCATATGCTGGCAGATGTTCTAAAATGTGAACATGAAGAACTAAGGTGGATTTTTTTTTGGTAGAGAATCAATAGATTTTTTCCTCTAATTATGTAATAGGTGCAGATATGGATTTGAGAATTTAAAGCTTGAAGTCATCAATTAAAGCTTATCAAACTTTCATAGTTTTATACTCTCCTTTGAATTACTCCTCCCCTACCAGGAGACAGTGGATGGTCATTCCCTGTAAACTAGACCCTCTTTTTTAAACCTCTCTCATTGCACTTTCACATTCTCCTTTATGTTAATTACTTATGTATATTTTGGTTTTAGCTCCTTTTCCATCACCTATCAACCCCAAGGGATTTGTTGAATGAATAATTGGCTCTATGAAAGACAATTCACCAGGGCAAATCTATAATGAAGCAAAATGCTTTCTTAGTGCATTTTGGAGAAAATAACAAGAAAATAAAACAAAACAAAACCAAAGGGAAAATATCCTAATAACTGAATTTAAATAGCACATAAAATTTTATAAATTACCTTACTGACATTACTTCACTCTAACTTCACTAATTCTGTTATTCAGTCATTGTCAGTAGTGTCTCTCCCTGACCTCAGTTGGGGTTTTCTTGGCAAAGATACTGGACTGGTTGGCCATTTCATTCTCCAGCTCATTTTGCAGATGAGGAAATCGAGGCAAACAGGATTAAGTGACATGACCAGAGTCAAGATACTTGCACAGATAGCTTGTAAGTGTCTGAGGCTGGATTTGAACTTAGGAAGATGTGTCTTCATGAGTGCACAATCTCATTATAATGGGCATCATTATTCCCATTTTGCTGTTGGGGAAACTAAAACATAATGACAGTTTAACTTTCCGAAGGCCATACAACAAGCACTATATGCCACAGGGGGAATTGCACCAGCTCCATATGCAGTATTTGATTCATGACATGATACAAAGAATCAAAGTGTATCACAAAGTGAGAAAGAGTTGTAACTATATGTATAAATGAAATTAAGCTGTTAAGATTGACACTGGGCAACTAGGTGATAGAATGGATTCTATAATGTCTGGGGTCAGGAAGACACATTTTCCTGCATTCAAATCTGGTCTCAGACACTTGGGAGTATGACCATAGGCAAGTCAGCTTTCCTTAGTTTCCTCATCTGTAAAATAAGCTGGAGAAGGAAATGGCAAACCACTCTGGTATCTCTACCAAGAAAACTCCAAATGAAGAATTAGAAACTACTGCACAACAAGACTGACCATAGACACAAGTGGGGAGACTATAGTTTATCTATAATTATTCTAGTCAATTCCACACCCTGTAGGGGTGATACAACTGCCCCTTCAATGTCTGTTCTCTTGATTTCTTCTTTAGATCTCTTTCTTCCTATCCCTTATTAAAATTTGTCCTTAGAAATTTGGCTTTGATATAATAGTCATGTACAATTTAGGCTGAATTTGCCAATACATTATTATCACTTCCCTGGAATAAGGTTATTACATTTGAAACCTCCTCTCTAAATGTGAAATGAAAAAAAACTTTGTCCTCTATGAGATATATATCATTTGAGTAGAGTGGTCTATTTCAGGGCAGACAAAAGTGGTCTTTTCTAAATTCCTGACACTATCCCAGGGAGGTATCTCTGTCTGTTCTTTCTATACTCAAGGCTATTTCTGGGGCTTCAAGCTTTATCTAAGACAAACAATAAATAATCCACTTTCCTGCTGCCTATCAGAGCTCTCACATGAACTTTACATACGTTGGGTCTTCTTTTAATTCCACACACAGGCTACTACTTCCCACTTCAAGAGAAGCTACGAAAATCCTTTCCTTGTTTTTCTCTCCCATCAGGAACCAGAATGGAAAACAACAAAGCCTAGACAGCATGGAGTCAGGTTTATGTACAATTCCCTGACTTTACTATCAGCTGTTAAATTGTCTTCTTTGGAGTTGGGAGGAGGAGGCTGCTAAAAGACTTTACCATGAATTCTGGGTAAATTGGAAAGCCAAGGTTATCTCTTCAGAGTTTGTAGCTGAAGCAAAAACAGGAACCTGGATGGTGGATACTGTACTAATTATCTTGTTTCTGGAATCTGTTTTATAATCAAATAGTCAAGTCTTAGCTGTTTCACTTTTTAATGGAGAATTTGTGAATTATTTGGGACAGTTTTATTTTTTAGAGTTAATTGCACATCCAGGCAATGAATACAAATTTTAATATTAGCACTAATCTGCCAGAACATATTTATAGAATTGTTTAAAAGGTTATATATCTAAATATGACCCTAGAAAAAAGTTAAGAAAATTCATTTCCCTTAATTCTTTGCACTAGTGGTAGATTGTGGGTGTTAAATGTTGTATATAATATCAGACATGGTTCATGTGTTGGTTTTGTTTTTGTTTTTGTTTTTTTTTTTGAAAAGGGATAGGTCCCTGAATAGTGAAGGGGAAAGCAACATATCTGAAACTGTAAATTATATAAAAAGTAAAAAATAATCTGAGAATAATATAAAGCATTCCAAGATTAAAATGCAGGTGATTTTGAGCCTTTAAGACTATGAATTCTCTAGCTCTTGTCCTTCCTCCATACTGGAAAAGTACATAGGTAATTTGGGGTTTGTTAGGCAGCAACAGTCTAGGGGATAGTAAAGGGAAAGTAAAATATGCATATAAAAATTACTTTCTCTGCAAAACCTGGCATTTATTTGACTATTGCAATAACTTGCTGGTTCATCTCCCTGCCACAAGTCTTTCCTCACACCAGACAAATTTTTCCTCCATTCAGTTGTCATTAATCTTCCTAAAGCTCCCATCTGACTATGTCATCTCATACTCAGTAAATTCTATTATATCTTTATCACTTCCAGGATATCATCAGCTTTTAGTTGGCAATAACAACTCTTGAATAATTTGCCTCACTTAATTTTCCAGTTTTCTTATGACTTACTCCTCTCTTTATTCCTCCTCCTTTCATAACCTCTACTGGTCTAGTGACACTGGATCCTTGCTGTACCTTGTACATCTTCCGACTCCCATCATTTTCCCTTGCTATCATCCATGCCTGGAATGCTCTATCTCCTCATCTCTATTTCATAGTTTCTCTGCTTTCCTTCAAGTCCTAGCTTAAAATCCCAACTTCTATAAGAAGCTTCTTCATTTCTTTCTTGATTCTAGTGTCTTCCCTCTCTTGTTTATTTCAAATTTATCCTATTGTAGATTGGTGTCTTTGCCATTAGACTGTGAGCTCCCTGATGGCAGGACTTTATTTATTGATTTATTTTGCTTTCTTTATATCCTCTGTGCTTAGCACAATGACTGGTACATTTTTGTTATCCCCAGTCATTTCAATAGAGTTTTCTTGGAAAGTTTTTTTTTTTTTTTTAAGCAATTGTGATTAGAAGATTTGCCCAGGTAAGTGGCTTGTCACGTGGATAGGAAGTATTAAGTGTCTGAGGCTGCATTTGAACTCAGGTCCTTCTGAATTCAGAATGAGCACTCTATCCACTGTGCCATCTAGCCACTGAACTTGGAAATTCATTGGAGTAGTTTGCCATTTCCTTCCCCAGCTCATTTTGCAGATGAAGAAACTGAGGCAAACAAGATTAAGTGACTTGCCCAGGATCACACAGCTAGTGAGTTTCTGAGGCCAGATTTGAACTCATCTTGACTCCAGGTTCAGTGTTTTACTGAGTTCTTGCTAACTCCTAGAATAAGATCATTTACTACATGAGACTTATCCTGAGGCCCCAGTTAGTTGTGCTACTTCATATGCAGAAATTCCCATTTCATACACTTATTAGATATATGATACTGGGCAAAGCACTTAACCTGTAAGGCCTCAGTTTCCTCATATGTTATATAACATATAACAAAACCTCATAGAGTTTTGGTAAAGATAAAAAGTTTTGGTGAGATAATGTATATATAGCACTTGGCAAATCTTAAGGCTCTATAAAAATGCTGATTATTAATATCATCTTGGAATTTACTTTGAATTTTTTGTGTCTATAGACATATGCATGTATATGTGTATATATATATACATGCACAAATAGTATAATAATGAATATAAACACATTTGTGTAAATGTATATGTTTATTTTTGTAATTCCATTAGTCATGCACATATTCTGATTTTCCCTTGCTCACTAGAATAGTAAGGTCAGTGAGGACAGGTACAGTATGGTTTATCCATCTTTAGCACCTACCAAAATGTCTGGTCCATAGTGGACATTTAATAAATGCTTATTGAATGAATTGAGTATATGTGTTTGTGTAGTCATTCACTTTATGTATATATACAGTATACTATATAGAGGCAGTAAGACATAATAGCTATAGAGCCAGTCTCAAAACCAAGAAGACTTAGATTAAGTTCTCCTTCTAGAACATTCTGGCTGTGTGACCTTTGGTTGACCAAGTCACTTAATCTCTAAGCAATCATCTTGGATTATAAATTGTAAAGGAGATGCTCATCTACATTGCTAGAGGGATCTTCCCACCTTGATTTTGAGAATTATCAATTAAATCATAGGTCTATTATATACATATGTATATATGCAAATATATACATATGTGTATATATATATACAAAACCAAAGAGAGACAAAGACAACATGTCAAAGTAGTTATAGAGTTGGACTCAAAGCTATGAAAACCTGGGTTCAAGTGCTATCTCTATTAAACACTGACCTTTGGGCAAAACAATTATCCTCTAAATTCTCCATGCAACT
The DNA here is from genome assembly GCF_016432865.1 of Antechinus flavipes. Classification (NCBI taxonomy): domain Eukaryota; kingdom Metazoa; phylum Chordata; class Mammalia; order Dasyuromorphia; family Dasyuridae; genus Antechinus; species Antechinus flavipes. The sequence goes on from NC_067400.1 coordinate 415,219,186, forward strand.
TTAAGATTATAATTTGTGGAGGGCTGCCTTACATCTGTAGAAGGTGGTATTACTTATCAGAAATTCTCTACTCTAATAAAATCATAGTAAATCTATGACTATGTCTATATCTATGCCTGTCTATGTCTATTTATATTTGTGTCTATGTCTGCATTTATGTCTATGTCTATCTGTGTCTATATCTGTGTCTGTATTTGTCTATGTCTATATCTATGTCTGTGTCTATGCTTGTGTCTATGTCTATGTCTATGTCTGCATCTATGTCTATGTCTGTGTCTTTGTGTCTATGTCTATGTTTTTATGTCTGTTTATGTCTATGTCTATGTCTTTGTCTATGTCTCTGTGTCTATGTCTATGTCTGTGGATATGTCTATCTCTGTATCTGTGTCTATGTTTATGTCTGTGTTTACATCTTTGTCTATGCCTGTGTCTGTGTCTCTATATGAATAAAGATTGGACTTATGATTTCAGTGACATAGACAACTCGGTGGTGAAGAAACTCTCTATCAATTCATATTGGCATCTTCTCTGCCAATTACAATCTTACAGAAAAGCCTGGAGCTCTGAGAGGTTAGTGAGCATAAGAAGCAGGTTTTGAATCCAGGTCTTCCTGACTTACACACACACACATATGTACACAAACACACTCAAACACATAATACATACCTGAAATTTTGTGTTCAGCATTAGTCAGAAAGGTTGTCTAATGATCATTGTAAGGCAAAGCACAAAATTCCATTCCTCTCCTGCACCCTTACCTGTCTAGAGTGAATAGTTTGATTTACTGTGTTAGCCAGAAAAGGACAATTAAAAAGGATGGTCCATCTTCAAATAGACATTTTCTGGTGTTTTATTTTTCACTAAACATTAAGTAGACTATTGTGTGGGTCATCTTTTGTTAATTCACCTTTCACTGAACATTACATGTAGTTGTATATATTACACACGTATATGCAATACAACAATTGCATATGTTGTGTGTGTGTGTGTGTGTGTGTGTGTGTATTACACACATATATTCTTAGCTAGTTAGGTAGTTAGCTAGCTAGAAAGTGGTTGTCCAAAGAGATGAATGAAAGTAAAATAAAGGAAGATCAATTGAGTAGCTTTCATTTTAAACAGAGAAAGATCTTATTTTACTTGGGAGGGATTAAGAATGGCTATTTAATGGCTATTTCAAAGTATTTCCTGTTCACACCCTTGTTAGAGTATGATTTTAGAGAAAATGGTGGTTCAGGAGTGTGTTTTAAAGTGAGGCACTAAAGCTTGCCTGAGATTTTTGAGTTCTGTCATGTTTGTTCAGGAGATGGGGAGGTCCCCAGATTTTACAACTTGGCTAAAAAACGTTTGGTATCCTCTTTAGATCCATTCAGCTGCTACCATTTATTTTTTGATGACTTCTGAGCTAATCATGTTACTGAGAATTGATATAGCAATGAATTTTAACTGGGTCTCATTTAGACTGGACTTATGTATCTAACATTTTTCTTCAAAATTCCTAGGAAGCCCTTCCTGTTTTATAGACAGAATAATTTATAAGATACCCATGCGGGTATAGTCCCAGTGATACCAGCAGAACTGATTTGCATCTTTTCTTCATTTCAAATTGTCCATCCTTGAGCTTGGCTGCACTTGCTTCTCTTTAAAAGAATTGCACTAAAGAAGACGTGCAGATATCCCTGTTTGTTTAACTTGGCTTGGACTCTTTGATCTCATGTTAACATACCTTAATGGCAGGTAATGATTGATAATGGTGTATTGTAAAGTTCAGGTAATAAATACTGCTTAACTCATAATAATGCTGAATAATGTACTTTTTATGACTTGGTTTGATGGAAAATTTCCTTGTCAGCTCTGCCTAATTGTCCAAACAAAACCACCCATTACTTGAAGAAATACATGTCCAACCTAGACACATTAATCAGGGTCATGACTGGACTACACAAAGGAATATAGTAACACTTCTGTTATCTTTTAACATAATCTGTGGACAGTCTTCCTAATGTTAGACCAAGGTTTAATGAGAAACTGTTGTTTACACTCTCTCTTTGTGGCTCATGGGCTGAGATTGAAATCAATCTGTGAGGGCTACAGGACACACACAAAAATGTTCCTTCTTTTGAGGTCCTCGGAGGTCATCTATGCTAGTGGTTTGAACATCAAAAGTCAGAATGTTAAGCCAGATTGTTGGGGGGATTCTAGCAAAGGAAAAATATAATGTTTTTTAATTTTTTATTAGTCAATGTCTAAAGACAGTAAATATCCCATGGCAGGGAGATTTGTTATAAAGGTCTTTGGTATCCAACTTTTGATGGCCTTGAACACTTGAAACATCAAAGTGTTTAAATTGCTGGCATTTTCATAATGCTTAGCTTTCTTTGATGTCTGGGGACTGTGACAGAGAATATGGCACAGAAGGGATCTCTGGGGCAAGACCATGTGGGCTTTTAGCAAAATGATCAATGGCAAAACAACAATAGCAATAACAAGCAAACAATAAAATTCCCACATAAAAATCAAAAGTTTTCCTTCAGACCACAACACTGTTGTATCAGAGCAAGTACAATGGCCCAAAGTTCTGGACTCTGTAGTCAAGAATTTTTTAATTCAAATACATCCTCAGACACTTAGCTTTGTATTATGGGCAAGTCACTTAACTATAATTTTTCTGAGCCTTAGTTCCCTCATCTGTACAATGGGGATAATAATAACAATAGTAAACATTTGCATAGCACTTTAAGTGCTTTGCAAATACTTCATGCTATCCTCACAATAAACCTAGGAGGCAGGTGCAATTATTATCCCCATTGTACAGATGAGGAGACTTAACTCAGAAGTTAAGGTACTTGGCCTGTGCTAGCAAGTGGCTGAGGCTAGATTTAAATTGAGGTTTTCCTGACTGCCCCACCTAGGTGCTACCTATCTCATAATCTTGCTCTAAGTAGAAGTAAAATAATGTATAAAAAACATTCTGTTAACACCCGGTTGTTATTAACCAATAATCAGTTGCCTGGAAATTTGGTGATTTGCTTTTTAAAACATTGAAACTAGTCAATTGGTGTCTCCAAATGAGGGGACAGCTGGGTCTGATGCAGTGGTTTGTTCAGCACCCTTGGAGAAGGAGAAAATGTATGTATAATGCTGCAGAATATAGCTTAATTGTCATCTCATCTGGGTTTATTTCAACTCATTTAAAACATGAATTTCTAACGAAAGCTGTAGTCGATGAAAAATTCCAGGCTTTGTTCACTGCAATCATTTCATTTTCTTTCATGACTAATCTCTAGAAATGACTTATTCCTCCAGTAGTTATACCTTTATGACTTCCTCAGGCATAAGGCACTTAGATTTGCTCATTAGGTTGAATAACACACTCCTCCTACTGCCTGCCCCCTGCCTTGAATCCTTTTTTCCCCCCCAAGTATGAAATTTTTCAAGGTGACTTTCCAGTTAACAATATCTGTTTGTCCCCTACACTATTTTTCCTTACATTCCGATGATTCATTCCATGTACTGGTTCTGTCTATTTTTGCAGAGGTTGTTGGAAGATTGCAAAATTAAAAGGCATCTCCTTTTAAGAATTTGGCTTATTCAATTTGTACGCCTCCTGGTGTCTCAGGAAGATTGATTTGCTTGTTTCTTGGAATTTTAAAAAATGTATTTTTTTCATTGTTAAACACAGAAGAACATAGCTAAAAATCACATCACCGTAAACACCCCCTGGGCCCAGACAATAACCTGAGCTAAGCTCCACATGCATCAAACAGTAGTGGCACCACAAATAGAGAGAACCCAGCTGCCATTCCTTTGCTGCTTAAATCACACAGCTATTTCACTAGACTCCCCTATACACAGTTCTCAGAAGGGGAACTATATCAGAATAATGCAGCAATCATAGAAATTGGAATACTCGGTCACTTTATACTTTGGGTGAAAATGTAGTTTAAAAAAGATCTCATTTAAAAAATGTTTTTAGATCAACCAATCAACAAATATTTATTGAGCACTTATACAAATGATAATGATATCATTTTGTTGATAATAGTACTTATGTTTGCAAAGCATATTATCTTATTTGATCCTCACAATAATCCTTAGATTACCTACCTTAGATAGATAGATTACCTACCTTAGAGGTAAAGTTAAAAAAAAAATCCCCTTTTTACAGGCTGGGAAAAGTTAAGTGATTTGCCTATCAAAGAAAACAACACTTAAAGAGAAACTTGAAAAGATAAGGTATTGGAGTAAGACCTTTGTTGAGGAGGTGGACAAGATGAGAAAATGACTTGATTTGTATTAACTTGAGTATGGCTTGGAGCTCCTCAAGAAAAAGTTGTCTGGGATAGGGATTTACTAATCAGAAGTTTACTCTAGGGCAGAGGTAATGCCATAGATAAGCTACTGAGTTTGAAGTCAGAAAAACCTAAGTTCAAGGCCAGCCTTAGATACTTCCCAGCAGTGTGACTCTGGGCAAATCAATTTAATTCTGTTTACCTCGATTTTTCCTCAACTATAAAACTGCATATAATAGCACTTGCATCCTAGGGTTGTCATGAAGATCAAATGATATATATAGGAAGTGCTTTTTTTCATGCCTGGCACATTGCTGTTGGTTTAAAAACGATTCCTTCCCCATCTTTTCCTTAGGATGGAAATATCTCAAAGTGGGCAAGACTTATTAGTGATAAGGTGAACTACAGAGATTGTCCGGTTCTTCAAGGATCTGAGAGTCCATGGAAGTGGCTATTCCCTCATGACATGGATGAGAGACTTTGGAGGCCACAGTAGATGGTCCATGTGGTCAAACTTCTGTTGCCATATCTCTCCTACTTTAGCCAAGCTGCCCCTCATATCTCAGTTACATGTACCATCATTGTCCCTTCCCAGCTTTGTATGGGCACAGCTTATATACTGTTGCATGGCCTTCAAAAACCCAGGATCACTTTTTTTGCTTAGGGCAATTTACTCTCAGAGTCTGGAGGGCATATTAGAATATCTTTGAGATAAGTCATCATCTTCTGGTCTAATAAATCTTTAAATTTGTGAATTCCTGAAAGACACCAAGAACATTATGCATACAGCCTACATTCATTTTTGTTAGATTTTGGGTTCCAAATTTTTCTCCCTTTGTCTCTTACCATCCCCATACCCAAGAGAGCAGGTAATCTGAAAAAAGGTTAAATATGTGCAATTCTCTTAACATATTTCCATATTTGTCATATTGTACAAGAAAAATCACACCAAAAGGGAAAAAACATGAGAAGGAAAACAAACAAAAAATAGTGAAAATACTATGTTTTGATACATATTCAGACTTCATAGTTCTTGGATGTGGATGGCATTTTCCATTCCAAGTCTATTGGACTTTCCTTGAATCATGGCATTGTTGAGAAGAGCCAAGTCCATCACAGTTGATCATCACATAATCTTCTTTTAGTACTAAATCAAGAGACAAAATAAAGGCAGAGTTTAGGCATTGACTATATGACTCAACTGGTGTCCCCCAAAGTTTCTATTCTTTATGGTAACTGCTTGTATTCCCCATCCTATCTTGATATGCCTGTAGAGTTATGAGTTGGATTCAAAGTGCTTCCTCCTGATTCAGCACCAGTAGTAAAACTGTGGACTTGGTCATCCAAACCAAACATCCCTTCTTTCATGAAGCCTTCTATGTCCTCTTATCCCCATGTAAAATTGATGTCTCTCAGATTTCTCCTAGCACTTGATTCGTCTCCTTTGTATTTGTCGTCTTCTCTTTTCTATTTCAGTTATTACCTGCATCCTTCCATCTTAGACTGTCATCTCCCTGAGGGCAGGACTTTGGACTTAAACTTTTGATTATTGTGCATAATTCTTTGCAAATTTAGTGATTTTGCTCTCTAGATTTCTTTTTTTCCCTAGTGTATGGGGAAAGTAAATGAGAAGGGGGGAAGCCAATATTTTATCATTAATAACAATAATAATTCAACAACCTATGGAGCTAAATAAGTGTGCACTAAGAATAATTTCTCTGCTAAATTCTACTCCAATGCCATTTTGTATGTGTATGTACTGGTGTATTGGTAACTAAATTCTTAAAGACAATGCTTTTGAGGGCATATACTCTATTAGCACCTATAAAGCTGGGAATATTTTCAATATGGGTCCAGCATATGACTTTAATTCTATTGTCTGAAGGACAGTACTGCTAAATTTGGAAAGACTTGTCACAGGGTTGGCCAAAGGATGATGAATTTTTCAATCTTGACAACTCTCAAGGACCATATACTTAGACAAGGTTGGACTGCAATCCACTTTGGTAGAAATGGTACCCACACTCACCAAATGATGCATCTTTGAGCCATTGAATTATCATTTCATTATTATCATTATTTATTACAGGATTAAATCAGTACCCACACATATAGCTTTTATATTTTTTAAGATATTGATTAGAACATAGCTATGGCAAAATTCATGGCTTATAGAAATTTTCTAATTTAGTATCAAAATAGTACTAAATGGGAATTTTACAGTGCCTAACCTTTAGTAAGTACTTGATACATTTGTTGTTTTTTAAGATATTGGCAGGTAAGAATGGGGGTTGTGGAAGGGAACAAGAGAAGAAGGGAGAATGGATGATACTATTCAATTTTATTTTTAGTCCTATCTTACTGACTTCAATAGATTCACATCCTCTTCTTTCATAAGACATATGAGAAACAAACAGTGGGCCTAGTTGAATATACAAGCTTGTCTCTGCACTTGTTTGTTAATCTCTTAAGTCATAAAAGTAGACATGACTTGGGGAAACAAACAAACCTACTATTCTCTATCTTCTTATCTAGCAAAGATTACTAAAGACTGATGCTGGTATACACGCCTGTGCTAACAAAGTAAGTTTCCCCATTTTTAGATTGCTTAGAGTTCTTCTTTTTTGTTGCTGTTGAAAGTTCTTCTATTTGAGTATTTAGCTCATTCCTTAAATAGGAAGTGGGATAAAAGATGAAGGATTTAACAGAAACCATAGCTAGCTCTACTCTAAGTGGAAAAGAGTTTTTTTGGCTCGTATTCTGTGAATGAACTTGGAGGGGAAAAAATACATCTTTTCCCCTTGAATTTCTAATTGAAATTAAGTATTTAATGATAATCATGATACTATCAATAGTAATAATGATACCAAGAGTTAACATTTATATAGGGTTTATTATGTGCTAGATACTATGCAAGAATTTTACTGTTATTTCATTTCCTCTTCACACTCTTCACAATAACAATTATTAATCTCCATTTCTTTCAGCAAATCCTGGGGTCAGATCCTGCCCAGATGCATACTAGCTATGGGATACTGTGCAAATTATTTAACTTTTGGTTGCCCCAATTTCCTCATCTATAAAATAGGGATAGCAATATTTATTTTCTAGGTTTATTGTGAGGACAAAATGAGATTAGATTTGTAAAGCACTTGGCAAACCTTTAAGTGCTAAAATGTTAGCTATTTCTAATGGGGGAAGATACAAAAGAAAAGTCCCGTCCCTCCCTCTATCACTCCTTTCATCCAGTGCTATTTCTAGTCCTCCTGATCTATATCTTGCCCCTGGACCCAGAGGGCTCTGGAGGAGAAGATGAGGCAGGGGACCTTGCACAGCTCTCCCTCACTCAAATCCAATTCACTTGCATGTCATGGCATCCCCTCCCTGATGTCATAAAGGATAAACAGCAACAACCCCACTCCTTCTGGTTAGTGCTTCTCATGATATGGAGATTCTAAGTAAGGACTCATCAATTTTAGGAGATCTTGATGAGTGCAAAACTAAGACATGAGCGGGGAAAGCAGTGGATCTATCCCACTGAGGCTAGAGAATTACAGCTGAAAGAAAAGTTGGACTAGATAGGCTTTGAGATTCCTTCCAAATTTCAAATTCTACAAATTTCAGCCATTGTGGCACCAGGGTCTTCCTATCTGGGAAAAGTTTCTCTCCTTCCTTTCCATTTTTCTCCTTCCTTTCTTCCCTTTCCCCTTTTCTCTTACCCTCTTTTATTCTTTTTCTTTTTCTCTCCTTTTTTCTCTCTTCTTTCTCTCTCTTTCCTCTCTTTTTTCTCTTTCTTTCTCTCCTTTTTCTTTTTTCTCTTTCTTTCTTCCTCTCTTCTTTTGTCCATTCCTTTCTTCCTCCTTCCTTCCTTCTTTCCTCCTTCCTTCATTTGTTGCTTGCTTTTTCTTTTCTTCCATTCTTTTCTTCCTCTTTCCTTCTTGCCTCTCTTTATCTTTCTCTCCCTCTCCTTCCTTTTCCTTCTCTCTCCCTGTCCCTACCCCTTCTAATCTTCCTCTCACATATTCATCATATAACCACTTTCTAGTTTGATTGTGCCCAGGTATGTCTGGGGAAAGTGGAAATGTGGGAGTGAGAGTAAACCCATGGGAAAAAATGGAAAAAGACTTACATCAAAGAGTGTTGGTTACAATCACAGATTTAAAACCAGAGAAGACCTCAGAATCCATTTAGTTTGATCCCTTCTGAGAAAACCAAGGTCTACAGACATTATAATTTACCTAAGTTTATACATATAATGAGTAGCAATGCCATGATTTGAACATAGATCCCTGATTCTAAACCCTAAGCTTATTCCACTAGATGAATACTGCAGCCTGTTGTCGATCAGCTAAGTGACTCATTCTTTCTTTCTTTCTTTCTTCTCCTCCTTCTTCTACTTCTCCTCCTCCCCCCCCCCCCTGCTTCTCCTCCTTCTCTTTCTCCTCCTTCTTCTTCCTCTTCTTCCTCCTCCTCTTCCTTTTTCCTCCTCCTCCTCCTCCTTCTCAGGGCTTTGTTAGAAATACAGGTTTCAAATGAGATATAAAACAAACACAAATGAGGTAGCAATTTAGCTGGAAACTGCAATATTCTACATACATTTTCTTCACAGTGTGAACTGAATAAACATCTCTGTCTCTGCATTGCATGGAGAAGCACTCATCTCATTTGCAGCCATGGAATGAATAGTCACCATATTTAAAAGAACAAACACAAATTTCCCAGGATGTACTTTTTAATATACTATGGTCAGTACTTAGACTAAGTTTCTGAGTTGGCTATTTGGTATTTTTCTAAGAGCCCACATGGAATTCTCATTGTCTTCATTATAGTTTTTCTCAGTCAAATTCCCATGACTTCAAAGAAGCTAATGGCATGAAAATACCCTCTTCTCCATGGGAGAAAACCACAGAAGAGAAAGCTTGAGCTTTAACTTGCTTTGGATCTGTATGCCTCCTTGGAATCATACCCAAGATGTTCTTTGGGGCAAGGCCTGATTTACCTCACAATGAATCCAGAGGCCCTAGAATATGAAATCCTAGATTTGTGTTCCTGGATTCAAATATTACATCTTTCATCTACTCAAAAGGCTCTTGTGAGGATCAAATGAGATAATCTATTTAAGCCTTCAGAAGACTTAAAGTTGCTATCTACAGGTTAGCTATTACTGGTGTTAATTATAATTATTATTATCATTCCTGTGACATCAGATAAATATTTGAACTCTGGATCTCAATTTCCTCATCTGTTAAAAAAAAAAAAAGTGGAATAATGGATCTTTAAGATCCTTGCTAGCTCTTAATTATATGATCCTATGAGATGATGTTGAATTAGGCTTAGTGGATTTTTTTTTTATTCAGGGGAGGGATAGAGGATAAAGAAAGTTGGAGGTGTATAATCACACATCTAACATACAAGTAAGTGTACATTATGGGATAGTGTTGGTTTAAGAGAATTTGTATTCCACAAAATATCTCTGCCTGACAACCACAAAAGTCCAAGGCTCAGCTTTAGATTGATTGTACCAACATGATTGGAATAAACCAAAAATGTCTCACTGTCTTGCACTGAACCCCAATCCCACCTCCACCCCCATCCTTGTCCCCACCCCCATCCACCCCATTCAGTGACTGCTAGGATTATACTTTTTGCGGCTAGATTTGTTTTCCTGACATGGAGAGGGGACATGCAGTCTCTTGCCAAAAGGGATTTGTCCTTTTTATCTAGTCAGAAGAGTGTCTTTTTTTTTTTTTTTTTTTTTTTGCAATTTGCATTTTTGAATTGCTTAGCTGCCCAAGCATGCTTTATGCATGCTGCTTGAAATGTGTCACCGAGTCACGTGACTGCTGTACTCAAGCTGATGTTGGACTTTCTCCAACAAATATGGATTATGTTAAAGTCGGTTCTGAATTGACGAGGATATGTTAATAACTCCCAGATGGGCATCCCTGTGCTCTCCAGCAGGGAAATGTGAGCGGTGGAGGGCAGGATCTAGTATTTGGCAGGTCTATCATTCCGTCATTAAAGGCCACATTATTACTTACAACGGTGCTTGCATGACAATGGTTGGGATAAGCCCAGTTTCACAGTAATGAACACTCAGAATTGGCTTTTAGGTAGAATTTTTTTTCCTAGCCTGTAGAAGACATCTCATTGAAGTGGAGGAGGAAGGTCTTCATCTCCTGAAATTAGATTAGGATAATTATGTAACATACAGGACAGGCTGCCCTCCTGGAGAGACATAAGAGACAGAAGAAGAATAGACTGTGCTCAATGAAATCTCACCCAAAGGTGGGCTCATTCAATGTTTGTAACAGCTTGTTACTCTGTGGGTTTGTCTCTGACTTCTATTATATTTGATTTCAAATTAGTGATCAAAGCACATTCCAGTTGGAACAAATACCTCAAAATTGCCCCAATTTTTCCTTAGATTTTTTTTTTATGGAGAAATATTTTCTTCATGTCTTATGCTTAAACAACCAACCAGGTTGGTCATGAAGATGTTAAAAGTGCTTCTACAGTGGTTGTTTAGGACAGGGAAATGTTGAATCCCCAGTAAAAAGCACTGATCTGAACCATCTCCTACTGAATACAGGGGTTAGCTCAGTGGCCATGTTGTATTGACTGTATGAACAATCTAATGGATTTTGTCAATTGACAAAACAGTTCACTGAAGCTCCTTGAGAATGAGGACCATCTATTTTTATTAACCTCTCTCTTTATCTCAGTGTATTTAACAATTTGCTTGAAGTGGTAGGGGAGGTGTTTGGGTCCCAACAAGTGAGTTCATTGGTAAAGAGATTTCTCAGGTTGGGATTTCCCTCCTCTGGTGTCTGTAACTTTTCCTTATTGAATTGTGTAGGGTGAATGGAGAGGTCAAGTGACCAATCCAAAAATCACACAGCAAGTAAGTAAAGACAGGACTTGAACCTAGTATCTTACAGACTGATCTTCTATCCACTGTGCCAGATTAACTCTTATTTAAAAAAAAAATCTTATTAAAAAAAAGGATTATAAAGTTTTCATCTTAAAGGATATGCTCATATAAGTGTTAATGTTCTCTTAAATGTTACAAATAAATATATTGCTAAAAGTGAAAGGGATTCAGACTCCTGGAGTTTTTTGATTTACTAGGAGCCTGCTGCTCCTTGAGGACACTCAAAAGGAAGATCTTAGTCCAAGTTTCACCCCTTGCTCATAAGCTATTTGTAGGCAAGTCACTGAACTCCCTGTCTCCCCAGCAAATGTCTAAGATCACGGTAGAAGTAGGTGGTCTGTATTTTGGCAGCGCACAATTACAACTGCTCTCTTCAAAGGCAAGAGTAGTTTCTTAACTGCCAGATCTGATCACCTTTTCTCAGTCCTCATCATTTGGATTTTTTAAACCTTTCTTTGGCACTTGACACTGCTAACTTCCTGCTTCTACTGAAATTCTTTCTTGTCTGAGTGGTTTTTTAAATCAGATCTGTCTTTGTCTCTACCTCTCTGTCTCTGTCTGTCTCTGTCTCTTTCTTTCTGTCTGTGTCTCTCCCTCTCCTCCCCTCTCTCTCCCTTTCTTCCTGTTGCTCAGTCTCTTTCTGTCTCTATAGCTCTGTCTCTGTCTTTTTGCCTCTCCCCCACCCCATGTGTCTCTGTCTCTGTCTCTCTCTGTGTTTCTCTTTCTTTGTGTCTCTGTCTCTCTCTGTATCTGTCTCTCTGTCTCTCAGACCCCTCTGTCTCTGTCTCTCCCTCCACTCTAATGCATTTGTCATATATTAACAAAAGCAATTTCTCCAAGGCATGTTTCTCTATGTCACTGTCACTATTTGATAAATACTAGTGACTCCCTATTCCTTTGAGTCAAATATAAACAAACAGGCAAAAAAGCCTTCTGATGAGCTTTCAATCTCTTCATAGCCTGACCTTTGTCATTTTATTACATGTGTAACCCTCTATGTATCTTAGAATCCTTTTAAATTGACTTATGGTTCCTCAAACATCACATTTCATATTTCATCCCCACACTTTTGTATTCACTGTTCCCCATACCTGAAATGGGCTTCATCACCTAGACTTCTTGGAACCCCTGGTTTCCTTTCAAATTAATCACAAGCCCTATCCTTGACATGAAGCCTTTACTGCTCCTGCTCCCCTCCTTCAACTCCAATCCCCCACTCCCACATAACACATAGTAGATGCTTAAAATAAATACTTACTGACTGATGAAGTGCATTGTATTTTCCTCACTAAAAATTCCCTATACTGATAAACTCCCAAGTTTGGACCATGAACAACAACAATAACAAAAGAGAAAGGCAACTTTATGTTTCTAGTTCTCAGCAAGCTACAAGGATACAGTGAAAAGAATGTTTTTCTTTCTATTCTGATGCTATTTATGTAATTTGGGGCATGTCCCTTCTCTTGTCTGATCTTCAGTTCCCTAATCTATTGGAGAAGATAATGGCAGAGGTCTCTTCTAATCAAAAAGTAAGAAAGCTCTGGAATCAATCTTGGATTCAAATCCTATCCTGATATTCCCCATCTGTCCAATCTTGGGTAGAATATGTAACTTCCTTGGAACCCAGTTCCTTCATCTATAGAATGAAGAGAGTATTGAACTAAAATAGGCTCTGAGGTACTTTCAAACTCTTATTCTATGTGTAAGGATATTTACAAATAATCCACTGGAAAATATTTTAAAGTTGACAAAAAGATTACATAGGGACTATCTCTTTTGGTCAACTTTAAAATAACAACAACAACAACAAAACTTCTCTTCACATTAGACCACGACAGAGATCTTTCCAAATTTACCTTATTTATTTAAAATAAAGGGTTATTAAAAAGAAGCTTGCTAGTATATCTTAGAGGTCTTCAAAAAAGAGAAAACCTCCGTAGTAACCAGGAAGTAAACCATTTGAGGCTTTCTATCTAGAATCCACATAACTTCAACGAATTTGTGTGCATCTTTGGACATAGATAATTTACACACAACTAAGAACTCTGTGGTATCTACATTCCTTCATTAAATATTTACCAAGTATCCACTGTGTGCCTGGCATTAAAGGAGGTACTTACTATAAGAGACTAAGAAAGCCCTACATGGGATTCAAATCTCCTAACCCAAATTATAAGGCTCCAATTCTAGTACTTGAGCTGTAGTAAAGTGAGGCTCTTTCCCAAGAAAAACATCCTTTCTCTGTTGACCCTAGATATCCCCTAAATCGTCTGCATTTACTTTTGTCCTTATGCTATACCATTAATAGAACTCCAGTAATGAATTTCTGTTGTTAAAGGGCTGTGGGAGTTTGCAGGTACCATCGAATTAGAAGCTACTGTTTTTAAATGGCCATTAAGTTTAAACATTCTGAGATATTGCAATGCCCCAATCAATTAACTGAAGATCATCGGTGGTTCGTCATTGTCATTAGGTATTAATTAGGCAGCTATAATATTCTAGGCACGCTACAAAAACCACAGAAGCAGCAGGCCCTGGCCTTTGGGAGCTTATGCTTCTAGGAGTGGGGATTCTTGGTTTTGCTATAAATGTTATCATTGTTAATGGACATCGGGGGATGATCATTTGGCATGTTGGAAGAGTTGATTGTTGTTAATTATGGTCTTGCTTTCATGCTTGTGTCTCTGGGAGAAAGAATAGGTGCACATAGTGGAGATGAGTCTTCTTCAAGACTCCAGAATTGTTCAGAGATTAAGCCAGCATTACATATTACCTGTGTCTCTGAATCCTGCTTTATAAATTCAGTTCTTCATGGTAGAACATTCTCAGTAACAGTGATACAAGTGCCTAAAACTAGAATAGTTTGGAAGAAAGTCTCAGAAGGTCTTTGAACTACTAATTCAGAGATAAAGCTCGATGGTTTTTTTTTTCATCTTGCCATCTGTGACATTGCCATCTCAAAATGGCGCTCAACGTCCTTGATTTGTAAGAAGAGCCTTCTAAGAGCAATTGGATGTAATGTGGGCATTTTAATATTGTGACTCTTAATGCTACATAAAACCTTTGTTTCCTACAGGTTTATTGAGCTGGTGTATTAGATTTCCTGCTGTATGAGCAGGAAGATTATGGTGGCTTAGGTCTAAGTATACTTTGGGGAGGCATTTTGTATTTTCTCTATAAATAGTCTTTCTAAAACAACACAATTGTGTAACTATTAATGTTTATATTGCATTATACATCTTCTGAAGTTTACTATGCAGAATGTACAGGGTGGTAAGCAGAGGAAATGTTTTTGTCTATGAAACATTGTAAGAATTGTCATTATTGAAGAGCTACTAAAGAATCCATTTTATTTATGCCCTCATCAGTGGGATTTCCATGCCCTGCTGGAATGTTGCCATGCTTATGTGCATCTAATGGAGAAAACATATATGTTACACATTGGTGTTTAGTCTTCCCTAGAAGCAAGACACTGGTTCTTTAATAGAGAAAATACATTTTGGAGATTTCTGAATGTGTGGGAAATTTGAGAAGAGTTTGTTCTGAGTATGTGTTTTACAAATGAGAAATTTGATTAAGAGGATTACTCACCAGAACACATATCAGCGCTTATTTTTGGTCCCCAAATAATTTCTCAGCTTAATGAAAAGAACAAAATGAATCTGTTTTCTTACTAAATATACATTTTTTTAATATAGTAAAAGCAAGATCCTGTAGATGAAGGGTGGACCCCTGATAAAAAGGCATGGACTTTTTCAATGTATATATGTGTGTGTGTGTGAGAAAGAGAGAGAGAGAGAGAGAGAGAGAGAGAGACTGTGTTGAAGTTGTATTTCTTTGTGTGAGTAATTTAATGAGCAATTTCTTTAGAATTTATAAGGAAAAGCCACAGACCTAGCACTATGAGCCCCCCAGAGCCACTTATTCTTCCATCCATGAATAGCCAGTTTCATTACATTCAAAAATATAACATGAGTGAAACAAATGGTGAGGGCCTCTCCCTCCAATGAAATGAAAGATTATCTTTTCCAAACAGCAGAAATTAGATGTATCGGGCCTACCTCGGAATCACTCCCGGCCCCAGATAGAACATGACGTATGGGTAATCTGCAATTTGCTAGGGGCATTGTTAGCATGCTTTGCCTCCAGGGTAGGATTTTAACCAGGCCTCCAGCAGATGTGTGCTCAGCTCCACAGACACATTAGATATACAGAACACCCCTGCTATTACCCTGGTGAAACCCGTGCCAAAGCCCCTGGTGACACAGAGGAGGTATTAGGTCAGATGAGTTACATTAAGTGGCAAGTGATAAATTCAAGATGACAATTCAAAACAGCAGTGTTTCTTCTAGTAATTAATTCCAGGGGTGCCTAAGGCAGCGCTTAGTTGCCGCGACTAGTGTGGCCAATGCTGAGCGGCTAATGAGGAAACATTACAGTGAGGATTAGGGGCCTGTACATTCTGGCAGGCTGAGGTCACTATGATTAGGAAATATTAACACAGACTTACTATGATAAACTAAATACGCCCAGGAAACTTAATTTTTATTTTATTAATGTAAAAACTGTCGAATAGTTTACGACGTGGGGATGCTGGGAGTGGGCTTGAGGAGAGGGGTGAGGCCTTGGAGCCTGGGTCGGAGGCAAGGCTGTGGAGACCTTAGCCTGCGTCGTGGCTGCTCTTACAGTCATCAGCAGAGTACGCGGGGATAAAGTTTTTCAGATTGTTTTCCCTTATCCCAGAGTGATTTCATAAAGTATTCTCATTATACAGATCATCCTCCTTTGCTCATCAACTTCACGGATGGGTTTGCATGGTGGGGATCACAAATTTAGAGATGGAAGGACTATTCGACCTTTCTGTTTTACAGGGCAGGAAAATGAGATCCTTAGGCCAAATGATTGAGCTAAGATAGTAGGCCAAGTACAGTGCCAGGTTTCATACTTAAGAACTTTGATGCAAATTCAATTGTCTTTCCCTTTTTTTTACTATGCTTTTTTTGACTGTCCAATCCAAGGCACAGTTTTTGTGTGCATGAGCAAAACTTTTATCACCAATTTTCTTTATTTTTTACCTCAATTTTTAATTTAGATTAATATCTTTTGTTTTGAGATCCTTAGATTGATTGACCTAAGGTCAGTAGGTCAAGTATAGTGACAGGATTCACACTTAAGAACTTTTTTTCCTCCCTGAGACAATTGGGATTAAGTGATTTACCCAGGAAGTATTAAGTGTCTGAGGCAAGATTTGAACTCAAGCCCTCCTGACTTCAGGGCTGATGCTCTATCTACTGTACTATCCAGCTGCCCTCACACTTAAGAACATTGATGCAAATTCAATTGTTTTTCCCTGTGGTTTACTATGCTTCTAATCCTAGATGACAGTCCAATCCAAAGCACATTTACGTGTGTAAGAGCAAACTTTTATCACCAATTTTCTTTATTTCTTACCCCAATATTTAATTTAGATTAATATCTTTTGTTTTTATGTCACCTTCACTTCTTAATATATCCTCCTTCTTTTCCCTATTCAGTGAATTATCCTTAAAATATAGAATAAAAAAGAAGAGAAAAAAAAACTGAGTCTGAATCAACTGAGTCTGACCATACCGAGATGTTCTACACCCATAGTTATTCATCTTCACAAAGAAAGGGTAGATGTATATTTTCTCAATTTTTCTTTGGGACCAAATTTTGTCATTTTAATTACATGCTGTTCAGTGGATTTGTCATTGTTGTTTTGCTGTTGTTATTCTTTCCATTTTTTATTGAGGTTGTGGTATATTTTCCTTATTCAGCTAATTTAACTCTTGTCTTCTCTGAACATATCAAATTCAAAGTTTTTATAGCATCATAATATTCTTTTTCTTTCTGATACAATAGTTTATTTATCTATTTCCCCAATCAAAACTTCTTTGCTACCCTCAAAGTACCACTATGAACATAAATATAATATATATGCAATAATATATATATGCATACATGTATGACAAAAGTATCATATATATTATGTACATATCATATATAATATGTATGATATATATACATATATATATGTATATATATATGACTTTTTTTCCCCTTTGGTCTTCTTAGAGTATATACCAAATAGTGGGATCTCAAGGTCAAATGTTAGAGACATTTTATTCATTTTTTACAAAGCCTAATTCCAAATTGCTTATAAGATTGTTTCAAGAATTATCCAATTCCCAACTCCATCAACAATGTATGTGCATGCCTACCTTCTTTTAACCCAAGAATCCTCAGAATTGCTTTATTTTTTTTTAACATTTTGACATTTTTGCCTATTTGCTGAATGTGAACTGAAACCCCAGAGTTATTTTGATTTGCATTTCTCTTATTAATGGTATTGTCTTTGATTGCACATGATTGTTAGTTATTTGCAGTGATTCTTTTGAGAACTAGTGGTCAACACATGCATCAGGGACTGACTGTTGGTCTTGTATAAGCATGCTACTTTCCTATATTTTCTTGGATATCAGGCCTCTTTCAAAGATATTTGATGTAAAGATTTTTTCTCCAAATTATTAGCTTTTTTCTTGTTCTAGTAAGTCTTATTTCTTAAAAACCTGTAAGCTTAAAATGCTTATTTTTCTCTTATTATTTCTTAAGGTTTTTCATTACCTCTAGGGTTATTGACAGTCATCCTAACCTATGTCTTGCCACTGGACTCTGATGACTCTGGAGGAGAGAGTGAGACTTACGACTTTTCAAAGGTCTAACTCACTTAAATTTAATTCACCTTCAAGTCAAGACGTCACCCTCCTGATGTCACTTGTCCCTTCTTAGCATGGATTCCAGTCTCTCTCTGTTCCTGAGCTATTGATCTCTCACTGAGCAGGCTATGTCAGGAAGACTGGTATTTCTACTTATTACTATTCTATATTCTTCTCAGAAAAATATACAGACATATTTAAATACTGTCTTCTACAAACATTTGATCAAATATGCCTAAAACATTATGTCCTGACTCATTATTTGAAATAAAAAGCTTTCCAGTGTGAATAACTTCAGGTGATAGCATTGTATCAATCAGTTAACAAATGCTTAATAAGTGCAGATTATGTGCAGAAAGACAGTCCCTGCTTTCAAGAAACGCAAAGTCTAATGAGAGACAACATGCAAACAGTTATGTATAAATAAGTCTAATACTTCATAAAATAGAAAAAATCAACAGAAGAAAGACACTAGAATTATAACTTGTAACATTCCTGGTAAATAAATATTCTATTGGTACACAAGAATACATATGAAGAATGGAAAACATTTTATTTTATATATTCTACCAGCTAAGTGGTAGGGTGCTAGTCCTGAAGTCAGGAGACCCTGAGTTCAAATCTAGCTTTAGACACTTACTAGTTATATGACTCTTGGCAAATGACTTAATCCTGTTTTCTCATCTTCAAAATGAACAGGAAGGAAATGGCAAATAACTCCGGTATATTTGCCAAGAAAACCCCAAATGGTGTCAGAAAGAGTCAGACAAAACTAAATCAACTGAACAAGAAAAGCATTTATATAGCACTTGAAGGCTTTATATATCATATTATATGATATCAAATTAAAAAGATCATGAGATCATTGCAAGAGGGCTGGAAGGGACCTCAAAAACCATTTAGTTCAACCCCCTCATTTTATGGATAAGAAACCAGGAAGATTAAGTAATTTTCTCTGCCACAAAAGCAAGTCAAAAGTCAGATTTGAATCCAACTATTCTGAATCAATCCTTACCCTATTTTACTTGTCCCTTCTGTTTCTTATGGGTAAGACTGCTTTCTTTTGTTAAAAAAAAATTATTTCCTCCCAATTACATGTAAAAACAATTTTCAACATTTATTTCTTAAAATTTTTGAGCTCTGAATTTCTTTCTCCCTCCCTCCCCTCATTGTGAAGGAGGGAAATTTGACATACATAATCTATGTATGTATAGTCATGGAAAACATATTTCCAAATTAGTTATCTTGGGAAAGAAAACAGACAAAAATCCTAAGAAAAACAAAGAAACTTAAAAAAAGAAAAGATATGATTTGATCTGCATTCAGAGTTCATTAGTTCTTTCTGTGAAGATGGATAGCATTTTTCATCGTAAATCCTTAGGAATTGTCTTAGATCATTGTACAGCTGAGAATAGCTAAGTCATTCACAATTGATCATTGTACAATATTGCTCTTTTTGTGTACAGTATTCTTGTTCTGCTGACTTAACTTTGTATCAGTTCGTGGTAAGTCTTTTTAGGTTTTTCTAAGAGCATTCTACTTGTCATTTCTTATAGCACAATAGTATTCCATCACAATCATATATTACAATTTGCTCATCCATTCCCCAATTGATGGGCATCCCTTCATTTTCTAATTTTTTGCCACTACTAAAAGAACTAATATAAATATTTTGTACATATAAGCCCTTTTCATTTTTGTTTTCCTTATCTCTTTAGGATACAAACCTAGTAATGGTTTTATGGCTACTTGGTCATAGTTTCAAATTGCTCTACAGAATGATTGAATCAGTTCACAACTCCACCAAGACATGTAGTGTTTCAATTTTCCCCATAACTTCTCTAACCTTTGCCATTCTGTCATATTAACTAATCTGAGAAGTATGGATAGTACTTGAGGTGTTTTCCTTTGCATTTTATATGATTATAGATAGCTTTGATTACTTATTGTAAAATGCCTGTTCATATCTTTTGATTATTTTTCAGTTGGGGAATATTTCTTTTATTATAAATTTGACAGTTCTCTATATGTAGTTGAGAAATCAGACTTTATCAGAGATACTTGCTGTAAATTTTTTGTTATAGTTATGATCACTCATTGTGTATTTCCCTCCATCCTACTTTCCCCATTTATCCTACTATATTTCTCCTTTCATCCTGTCCATTCTCAAAAGTGCTTTGCTTCTATCACTTCCTGCAATCTGTTCTCCCTTCAATCAGCTCCTTCTTCTCTTATCCCCTTCCCCTCCTACTTTCCTGTAGTTAGATAATTTTTTTGTCAGCTGAGTACATATTTTATATGCTCCTTGAGACAATTCCTGTGAGCATAGGGTTAAAGTGCTCCCTACTACCCACTTTATCCTCCCCTCTACTGTAAAAGCTTTCATGCCTCTTTGATGTGAGATAATTCACTCCATTTTACCTTTCCCTTTTCCTTCTCCCAGTGCATTCCTTTTTTAACCTCTTAATTTTATTGTTTAGATATGACCCCATCATATTCAACTCAGACCTGTGTCCTCTGTCTAAACTATATTACTTCTAACTGCTTTAAAGTTCTTAGGAGTTCCAAGTATTATCTTCCTATGTAGGGATGTAAACAGTTTAACCTTATTAAATTCCTTATGATTTCTTTTTCCTGTTTATTTTTTATGTTTTCTATTAAGTCATATTTAAAATCAAATTTTATATTCACTTCTGGTCTTTTCTTCAGTAATGCTTGAAAGTTCTTTGTTTCATTAAATGTTCATTTTTCAGATGATTCAAACCAGTTCTAATTGTTCAATAATGAAGAGAATCAGCTACAACCAGAGAGAAAACTATGGGAAATGAGTGTGAACCACAATATAGCATTTCCACTTTTTCTATTATTGTTTGCTTGCATTTTTGTTTTCCTTCTCAGGTTTTTTTAACCTTCTTTCTAGATCCGATTTCTCTTGTGCAGCAAGATAACTATATAAGTATGTATACATATATTGTCTTTAACATATACTTTAACATATTTAACATGTATTGGACTATGTGCCATCTGGGGAAGACGGTGGGGGGAAAGAGGGGAAAAGCGGGAACAGAAGATTTTGCAAGGGTCAATGCTGAAAAATTATCCATGCATATGTTTTGTAAATAAAAAATTATTATTATAATAATAAATAATAACTTGAAAAAAGTCCATTTTTCCTTTAAAGTATTATGCTCAGTTTTGATAGATATCTAGGTTGTAATCCTAAATTCTTTGATCTCTGGAATATAATATTCTAAACCTTCGAATCCTACAATGTAGAAGTTACTAAACCTGTGTTATCGTGTTATCCTGACTGGTTCTACAATATTTGAATTGTTTCTTGCTGGATGCTTGCAATACTTTCTCCTTGATCTGGGAGTTCTGGAATTTCTCAATAATATTCTTGAGAAATTTTGTTTGGGGATCCTCTTTTAGGAGGTGATCAGGGAAATTTTTTCTTCCATTTCTATTTTATCTGCTAGTTCTAGAATATTAGAACAGTTTTTGTTAATAATTTCTTGAAAAATGATGTTTAGGTCTTTTTAAAAATCATGGCTTTTAGGTTCTCTCTCTCTCTGATCTGCTTTCCAGGTCTGTTATTTTTACAATGAAGATAGTTCACATTTTTCCAAATTTTTATTCTTTTCATTTTTTTTGCTTTTTAATGTTTTGTGACATTATAGCTTCTACTTGCCCAGTTCTAATTTTTAAAGAATTATTTTCTTCCTTGAGTTTTGTACTTCTTTTTCCATTTGGTCAATTTTACTTTTTAAGGAGTTCTTCCCTTCAGTGAATTTTTGTGTTTTTTTTTTTACAGTTTGGTCTATTCTGTTTTTTAGGGTGTTATTCACTCGTTACTGTTTTATGCTTCCTTTACCAACCTGTTCACCCTTTTTTCATGATTTTCTTGCATCACTGTCATTTCTTTTCCCAATGTTTCCTCTACCTCCCTTATTGGATTTTAAAAATCCTTTTTTGAGCTCTTTTAGGAATTCTTTTTGAGCCTGAAGTCAACTCATATTCTTCTTGGAGGCTTTAAATGTAATAGTTTTGACTTTGTTATCTTTGTGTTTTGATTTTTCCTATCACTATCTTTCTGAGATCAGATTTTTTTTGTTATTTTCTCATTTTCCCGCCTATTTCTTGACTTTTAGTTTTAGATTTAAGTTGGACTCTGCCCCCAAGGTGAAGGAGACACTGTCCCAAACTTCAGCTTTTCTGTGCAGCTATTGTCAGAGGTAATTCTGGACATTTGTAAGCTTTCAGTTCTTCCAAAGTGATATGATCTAAAAAGAGGTGTGTTTGCTACTCTCTTTGCCTCTGCTCTGATCTGTGTGTAACCACAAGCACTCTTTTCTACCTTGGAACTATGACTAGGATACCTGATTCCCTTGTAGTCATAAACTTTGGTAAGGTTCTCTCTGCCCCAGTCTTGAGAACCAGGATTGTGACTCAAACCCAAGTATGAGAAATGCAATTGAGTTCCTCACTCAGTGTCAGCAAGGGACTCCTGTAATCTTCTTCTGAAAAAATTTGTCTGTGAACTGAGAACTCCAGAAGCAGCTGCTACAACCACTGACTAGATTATCCCCAAGTAATATTGCTGGTGTTCTGTGGCATGGCTTCTACTGCTATAATCTGTGCTGGGACTGCATTTGACTCTCACTGGTGAAATAGACTTTTCCTTCTGACCTTCTGAGTGCTCTTGGGCTGAAAAATTGTCTTTTTGTCCCCTGGCTTTTTGTGGGATCAGCTGCTCCAAAATATTTGTTTTAACAAGTTATTTAAATTGTTTGGAGAAGGGAATTTGGGAGAGCTCAGGATATCCTCTATCTTTTATCCACCATTTTGATTTTGTCCTCAAAAGATCATTTCCTAATGACTTTGGCTTTAGTGTTTGATTTCCCAGGTTCATCACCTTCTGAAGAAAAAATGTCAATTGAGTTAAAGCCTATAATCTAGAAGACCATTAGCAGGATCTCTTTGCAGCTGTTAGATTTCTACCAAATGTTCCTTATATTTTTATCTTTATTTTCTAACTTTATCTCTTAAGCAGTGAAACACATTTCAGGAGTAATTAAGGAAATGATAAGCACGTTGTACTATTTATTAAGGGAAAAAAAGATGATATTGATTTTACACTAGTAACCAAGAAGTTCAGCAAGTCTCAACATCTAAAAAAGTAGAAATAATGGAGAACACATTTATCATCTCAGCTGAGAAAAGAATTTGTTTTGTTGGGGGGGGAAATCCTAAAAATTCACTAATTTTAATGAAAACAGGGATTTTAAAATCATTTGTAAGTAAGTGCATTCATCTCTTGTTGCTATTATACCTGACAAAGAAGCTCAGAAAGGAAAACAAGAAGTGAGGTGGAAACCTACAACCACCTGCTTTTCTAATGTAATGTTTTAAGAGAGAAAAAGTACCACAGCCATGCTCCAAGATTTCATCTGGATAATGGCATATGAAGACAGGAAGACTTTAGTTCAAAACCCACCTTAAACCTTTTCTAGCTGTGTGGCCAAGGCAAGTTGTTTTCCTGTTTGTCTCAATTTATTCATTTGTAAAAATAATGTTGTGATAAAATGAGAGAATATTTATAAAATATTTTGTATTTGGAACTATGCTCAAAAAGTTATCAAACTGTGCATATCCTTTGATCCAGCAGTGTTTCTACTGGGCTTATACCCCAAAGAGATAGTATAGAAGGGAAAGGGACCTGTATGTGCCAAAATGTTTGTGGCAGCCCTGTCTGTAGTGGCTAGAAGCTGGAAAGTGGATGGATGCCCATCAATTGGAGAATGGTTGAGTAAATCGTGGTATATGAACGCTATGGAACATTATTGTTCTGTAAGAAATGACCAGCAGGATGAATACAGAGAGGACTGGCGAGACTTACATGAACTGATGCTAAGTGAAATGAGCAGAACCAGGAGATCATTATATACCTCAACAACGATACTGTTTGATGATGTATTCTGATGGAAGTGGATCTCTTCGATAAAGAGAGCTAATTCACTTTCAACTGATCAAAGATGGATAGAAGCAGCTACACCCAAAGAAAGAACACTGGGAAATGAATATAAACTGCTTGCATTTTTGTTTTTCTTCCCGGGTTATTTATACCTTCTGAATCCAATTCTCCCTGTGCAACAAGAAAACTTTTTGGTTCTTCACACATATATTGTATCTAGGATATACTGTAACCTATTTAACATGTAAAGAACTGCTTGCCATCTGGGGTAGGGGGTGGAGGGAGGGAGGGGAAAAATCGGAACAGAAGTGAGTGCAAGGGATAATGCTGTAAAAAATTACCCTGGCATGGGTTCTGTCAATAAAAAGTTATTTAAATAAAATAAAATAATAAAATATTTTGCAAATCTTATAGGTTTATATAAATGCTAGACATTCTTTTAATTTTCAGTGGTAGTAGTAAGTACTAGGAGCAGTATTAGTAAATACTAGTAATGGTAGTAGTAGTAGCAGCAGCAGCAGCAGCAACAGCAGCAGCAGCAATAGTAGTAGTCATAGTAGAAATAGCAGCAGCAGCAGCAGCAGCAGTAGTAGTAGTAGTAGTAGTAGCAGTAGCAGTAGTAGTAGCAGCAGTATCTCAAATGAATTTGGCAAATTCTACTTAAATGGAAAATGTGTGATGAGTAAGAATCCCCAGTTTTCTCTTCCATAAAATGACAGGGTTGGATTATAGCATGCCTTCCAACTCAAAAATTCTGATTTTTCTATTTTAAACATGAGATATTTTAAACACACCATCAGTAGGATTCTACATTCATTTAACCTATTCCTTGATAAATAATTTTTAAAAAGAACCAAGTCACTGTGAACTTTTTCTGCATAATTTACCTATAAATGTGGCATGTCCTTATATCTCCTTATCTCTCTGTTTTTAAACAGGAGAAGATTTTGATTATCTTCATCTAGGAGACAAACCTTTAGAGATACTTCTCTGTGGGAAGGACAACATTGAGCAACATCATGGATTCCTAGGAAGTCACAGATCAAAGAAAAGGCAGACAGAGCTGTCATGTCATTATTTGAAAGTCCTTCCCTTGTTTTCCCTTCCCTGATGATTGTTTTTTCTGCAAAGAACCTTATCATTTCTCTAGCTGCTAATCTGCCAGGATTACTACAACCATTTAAAAAGGGGATCCTGAATTCCTTCTCTCCTTTCTCCACATCTCTTTTCCCACTTCTACCCATCCTACACACAAGTATTAAATTAATTTTTTGCTGCTTATTATTTAACTATTCACCTATTACCCAGGTTGGTAGTGGGAGTAGTAAGGTTGCCAGGGGAAGGGAGGACTTCTGGAGGCTTCAGCAGAAGCAGGTATCACAGGAGGTCTTCCCCTTCCCTTGTCCTCATCCCTGACCAGTTCCCAACAGGTGCTGGAATCCTCACTTTCCTCCCCATCCCCAAACTTGTGGAGGGAATCTCCTGTTTCACTCTCATCTTCAGATTCATTCTCCACCAGGCTCTTGCAGACTACATGGATGTTCAGAACATTTAGACACAAAAGATGTTAACAACTTTAATTCTTCTGAGGAAGTTTTGGACCACTCTATCATAGTTGCTTATTAATACACCTTCTATCTCTTGCAAGCCTCATCATGTTTCATGTTCACTGACCTCCAGGTTGTCCCATTAGCTCTGTAGCTTAACTCTCTTACGCAGAATGTTATTTCCCCTCAGTAAAATGTGAGATCTTTGAAGGCAGGCATTCTTGCTTTTGTCTTTGAATCCCTAGTATTTAGCACATAGTAAGCATCTAATAAATGTTCTTCATCCACTCATTAATCTATTCTTTTATTTCCCAAATTTCAGTGTGAGAATCATAGGTAAATAGTAAGAGATATATTTATTTGCCTCTCATTGGAAAGGAGCATCCTCCCCCCCCTTTCTTTCCATTCAAATGAGTTAGTTTTCATTGCTGACCTACTTAAGGGGAAGATTATGGCACCCATGGAACAATTATAGGAAAATGATCACCTATACTTTCATTTTTTAAAGGCTTGTTCTCTTGTCAATATAGATCTGTAACTTTCATTAACAATGATGGGAGCTGTACAACTTCAATGACTATAAAAATATATCTCTTCCCTCCCAAACCCTTCCCTCCAGTTCTCAATAAAACAAAAAAATTAGAGATGGGAATTGAAGGGGGAATATTTCTGCAACCAAATTTCAGTTATTTTATTACATTAAGTGTAGTTCTATGACTGTATGGAAATTTTTGTAGTTATCTAGTTGACTCCCGAGACCTTTATAGCTGCTATATCCTGGGATTATATGATTTTTAAATAGCTGCTCAAATAACTTGAGTAAGGATGTCCTTTGTCACTGTAACTTTTTCTCCCTCACTGTCTTTTCCTAGGTACTTGATGAACCTCAAGACAAGCCAATATTTTTAATCCAGATGCCAAATATCAGAATCAAGAGATGACAGACTTACATGATCCCACTACAAAAGACCCCAGGGATCTGTTTGCAAACACAAAACCCACCCATCTATGGTAGTGTGATACATGAGCACGAAGCTTTTCACATTAAATAACAATAGTGTGTATGTGTATGCACATATACATATGGATGTGTATATAATAGACAGCACTTAGGAAAGACATCATTTTTTCCTAGATATCTGACTTTCTCCTCCATGTAATGTATTTAACATTCACATAAATCATAAAAATTGATAAAGATGCTGGCTGTGGTCACAAGACATACATACATACATACCCATGTATATACATATATGAAATGTAGTTCTATAATTACATATACATATGCATGCATTGTATGAATACACAAATATAGCATACATGCACATGACATTGCGTGTGTACCCATATAAAATGTATTCTGTGTATAATCTATGCATACGTGTCTATTGTGTTCATATATTTGCATATATGGGTTGTTTCTTTCTGCGGATAGCATCTTTTTAGAATATTATATATCCAAATAATGGCTCATATATATCTATCCATTTCTTGAGGCTTCCTGAAGGAGATGGAAATTTAAAGGCACTTTGGGGAAGGGCAGTTGACAGGGGAAGAGTGTACCTTAGGAAACCTTTTTATTTTCCATCTTGGGTTAGGACTGTTAAAACCATAAAAAGATATGTATTGTTCTCACATTCCGTTCACTTTTCCACTAGCTGCTCTCTGCCTTTGCATATATCAGGCTTGGAATTCTCAGGGAGAGAAGGAGGCTGGTGAGCATATAAACACTGAAAAATGACAGGTTTTTTGCAGCGGTCGGAAACTGGGGAATATATAATTACATCATTGTCTCTCATTCTGTTCCCACGTGGATCTTTGCTTAAATGTCATTTTCCAACTGCAGGTTCTCACTCTTCCCTTTCCTCGGAAACCTTATTCAACCCGCACTCAGACATCATGATAGCGGTTCCTCGGCGCGCCTTAGCCCGGAGCGTACGTGGGCGCCACGGGGGAATTCATATTCAGGCATCACCGATCGTTGACCTGGCTATTGTTGTTTGTGATACTTACTGGTAAACTTTCTCAATCAATACAACATCAGCCCGCGTAGCTCCTGGGAACGGGAGGCTGAAACAACGCACTTAATCTTGAAGCCAGCCTGTGCTCCCTGCTCTGTTGCTAAAGTGGGTAGTTGGCCTATTTGATGCGGCATTATTGCTGCAGAGGTCAGATGTGAGCTGGCTTGGCAAGGGCTGATGAATGGCTCTCTGTGATGAAGCACCTCTTCCGTCCAACAAGAGACATTTAATAATGATAGACCATAACTGCGCACGCACAAAAACACCTTGTAGCTTGTTTCTGAGCCTTTTTAGGAGAAGATAGAGAAAGCTAGAAGCTATGAGGGGAGAGAGCTCTGAATGTTGATTTGGTTTCAAAGAAAGAAAGGTGAGAAACACAGAGAGAAAAAGTGTGAGAAACTCTGTGTGTGTGTGACAGAAAGACAGAGACAAAGAGACAGAGATAGAGAAAGAGACAGAGAGAGACAGAGAGACAGAGACAAAGAGAGAGAGACAGAGACAGAGACAGAGAGACAGAGACAGACAAAGAGACGCACAGAGAGACAGCGAGACAGAGGGAAAGAGAGAATATGAAAAAGAGACAGTGAGAGACAGAGATTTGAGAATGGTAAATAAAGTTTTCTGTTCCTTCACAAACAGAAGGCTAGCTGTTATGCACAATTGCCTTTATTCTTAGCCTTTATTTCTCATTAATCCTATTCCTGGTCCCAGCAGGCTTTGCAGCTTCCTTGTCAAAATGGGAAATAATTTTAATTTTATTGAAATGGACCACTAAAAAGTCTTTGTCATTTTAAAGGTAATCACTCAGAATGTGAAACATGGATTTCACTATGAAACATCCACAAACATTAAAGAGAAATAGATATCTAAAGAACGGAAACATAACAGGGAAAACTGTACCTGCAGTTGTTTGGCATATAACTCTAAGGAGACTGACTGTGAAGGTTCTAAAAATGTAAGTCTTGCAAGTGGCTTTGATGCGTCATTTATCTAGTTATTTCCTGTTCCATCCGATAGCTTTCTTAGTGATCAGACAAAGAAAAAAAATGAAAATGCTTGGCATGACCTAAATATTCTGTCTGTTATAAATGAAGGCAGGTCTCTGTGTAAATAAATATACTATATTGTATTGTCAAGAAAATAATCAAAATTGTAAGTATTCAGTTCTAGGCAGGATCTACTCACTTTAATTACTTCCATGACTTTGCTGTTATTTAATGGCAACAGAAAGGTGGGTGTCTGGTTTTCTGTGTGTTCGGAGGAGATGTTAGCCCCGCCAAGCATTTTGATTTTACACATTGGAAAGGAACAGAGATTAGAAATGGATACTCAATTGGGCAGAATAAATATTATAAAAGGAAGTGCAGGTGGTTTTGATATAGTCTTCCTCCAGTCAGAGAAATTGTTGATATGATCTCTCCAGATTCCTTAAAGTTGTATGTTGTCCCATTTTTGCAGTCTTTGAGATCATGTAATCCAGGTGACCTGAGGCCCAAATACATCTCGGCCCTGGTGCTTCAGAATAGTTAAAGTGAGTTTAGCTTGATTTCTAAATTATCCACATAGTCTATGAAAATGTTTGTAAAGCATGCAATAAGTTGAAAAAAGCATTGAGCTTGACATCAAAAGACTTGGATTCAAGTCCTGGTTTTGATGTTAACTAGCTATTAGGTAAGGGCTACTTGGTGGTGCAGTGCATAAAATGCTCAGGCTGGAGTCAAGAAGACCCAAATTCAAATTTGACCTCAAACACTAGTTGTATAACCTTGAGCAACTCATTTAATCCTGTTTGCCTCAATTTCCTCATCTGGAAAAAAAACTGAAGAAGGAAATGGCAGACCATTTCTATTTCTTTGCCAAGAAAATCTCAAATGGGATCACAAAGTTGGGCATGACTAAAATAAATAATAACAAGAATGCTACACATACAAAAGAATTTTATATAAAGTGTCATGTAAAGTTTGAGAATATAAAGATATTTTAAATCTGGGAAGGGATCAAATAAATTTTCGTGGAAAAAAATGGCACCAGACTTGGGCCTTGAAGTCCAAGTATTTTCATAGTTTGAAGAAACAGAAGTAGAGGTGGAGAAATGGGCTAGGAGATGGGGGTCTACTCTAGATATGGGGGCTGTCATAAGTAAATAAAAGCAAATCTTTTCTTGGATGATGTGCTTATTTAGCAATTCCTATTGTGAGTTGTGAGCATATAGCAAACAGAAACCATATACTAACAATTATTTGTCAGTAGCCTTAGGAAAGACCTTATAGGAAGTATAACACGGCAGAAATGGCATTGCCTTTGGAAGAGTAGACTGCTTCAAACCCTAGTTCTGATATTTTTTTCCTGTGTGACCTTTAACTTTTCCCCTTATCTATAAATGAGGAACTAAATGACTCTTACAGCTTTTGATCTGTGCTATTATGTTCCCTTGAAGGTGGAGCAATACCTTAGGCACAAGAAGCTTTGGAGTTTGTAGAACCAAGTCACTGGTGTGGATTCCATATCTTCGCCTCACAGCATGATAACTAGGAATAAAACTTGAGCAGGTTGAAAGAGCAGGGGTCAGTCAGGGAATGTCTATTAAAAAGAATAGGAATAAGGACTAGGAGCAAGAGAAAGAAGAAGAACAAGGAAGAAGAACAAGAACAAGAAAGAAGAAGAAATTATAAAGAGATAGAGAGACAGAGACAGAAAGAGAATGGGAGAGAGCGAGAGATAGAAAAAGGAGAGAGAGAGAATTTTTCCATATGCACAGGAGATAAGCTAGAGTGGAAAGAGTTGGAGTAGAAGAACTACTTATTCCCCACAAAAGTATAGTGATAGTAAAGAGTACAACTTGTTCCCCCTGATGAATTCACATCATCAGATCCAAAATAGAAGGAATAGGAGATAGAATGGGAATCTGGAGATTACATCAATTATCTCATTTGATCCTCAGAAAATCATAGTGAAGCAGGTGACATTTTTATTCTCATTTTACAAAGTAGGAGTCTGAAAGATATTATGTGACTTATTCATGGTCGTCCCAAGTACTATGAGAATTGGGAGATAACATTACATAGCTACTGATTATGATCTTTGAACAATTATGGAAAAAAGAGAATCTACTTAGTAAAATGTAGTAATATGTTTCTTTTCCCTTTTTAAAATCAGCATTGCCTTTTAAAACATTTTTGCTGATATCTCTTATTGTTACATTACCTTCATGTCCAAACACATTTCACTCCTCAACTTTCCTTATTACTATCCTTTTTTTAATACAGAATAAAAAGAAAGAGAAAAAAGATTTTCAACAAAGTTAGACAAATCAATGGGAGTTGTAGTACAATGATTTTCCATACCCGTAATCTCCCATCTCAACAAAAAAGGAGAAAGATTCATTGTCTGCTCTCTCAGAAAAGATTGAATCATTATAATTACCCAGTATTCAATTTAATTCTTTTTATTCTATTTATTACATTGTAATCATGATCTACATCATTTTTTTAGTTATTTTAATCCTTGCATCAGTTCACATAAGTCTTCCCATACTTTAGTGATTTTCAAAAGCGGTGGGGGGGGGGGGATAAATGCAATCTGCAAACCAATGCAATGAGCATGATGTGGATTTCTACCAAAATTTTAGAGAATATTTTTATTTTTTTTAATTTTATTTTTAATTCATGGAATAGTACAATAAAAAGATGATTGTACATGAAAGTGCAAATCTATAATGCACAACTTGCTATTCCTTTCAACTAAATATCAAGAAAAAAGAATCAATGTACACAGAGCCAGCATGGACTTTCATATTTAGCATATTTTAATAGCATCACTAGAGGGAGGTTTTGGACATATAGATCATATAGCGGTAAGCGGGACTTTTGACTGTAATTATGCATGTAATGGAGATGTGGACTAGACAACAGCACAATGAAGTGGATTTAGAACTATTTAACTGAAAGAGTAGTCAATAATAGTTCAATGTCAATTTGGAGGGAGAATTTCATTGAAATCCCCTATGGGGATTTTCTTAGTCCTTTGATATCTTTATCAATAACTTGGATAAAGGAATAGATTGCTAGCTTATCAGATCTGTAGGTGACATGAACAAGAAGGAAGACATATTGGATAACAAATTCATTATATTAAAACCAAAAAAATATAAAGACAATATCATAAAAAGAAATAACCTAAACAGTTTAATACAGTAGAGTCAACTCACACAGAAAAAGGAGGCCACACATAAGGATCCCTTCTTGCTATATTGACTTAGAAAAACATATCAACATTATTTATGCTCTGTAACATTTTAATTTATTTTGTTAAATATATCCCAATTACATTTTAGTCTGGTTTGGCTACACTAGAAGTGGTGAGGCTCTAAGCTGCATGTTTAACATTATTGGTCTACAACACTAGATAAATCTAATTAGAAATGTACTATGTACAAATGTAAAGTTTTCTAGTTGGGTTCAAAAAATCAGTTTCACAAATATATGATCAGCCTAATTTTATTGGAAAAAGTGAATTGAGTGGATAGACATCCATTAGAGATGTGGAAACCAACCACTAATATGATGCTTGTGGGTTAGCTGTTTTTCAATTATGTCCAAATCTTTGTGACCCCCTTCTGGGATTTTCTTAGCAGAGACTGAAGTGGTTTTTCATTTCCTTTTCCATCTCATTTTACAGATAAGGAAACTGAGGCAAACGGGATTAAGTGACCTTGCCCTAGGGTCACACAAAGAGTATCTGAATTCAGGAAGATGAGTCTGTCTTATAGTACTCCAGGCACTATATCTAACTGATAATTTACAGTTTTAATGCTATAACAATCATAATTCCAAAAGGAATGTTTACGCAAATAGATAAAATAATAATGAAATTCCTTTAGAGGGGCAAAGAACTTAGAAAACCAAGAGGGGAAAATGAAAAAGAAAAGGTAAGAATAAAGGAAGAATGGCACTTAACAGATTTCAAAATCATACTATAAAGCAGCAGTCACCAAAACCATTTGGTCCAAATAAATTTAATGGAACAGACTAGATATTTCTAAGTATCAGACATAATGGAATTCAAATCTAGTCTTTAATAAATATCCTAATATAAATCATATAGGAAAGAATTTCTTATTTGATGAAAGAAAAATTGAGAAAACAAAAAACCACTCTGACAGAAATTAGGCTAAGGATAACACACTATATTTCCCAATAAATTCAAAATTGATATACAAGCTGAATATTAAAGATCATAACATAAAAAAGAAGCAGATCATATACAATTCACAGGTATGAGGTCAATTCTTTTTTTTTTTTTTTTTTTTGCTGAGGCAATTGAGGTTAAGTGACTTGCCCATAGTTACACATCTAGGAGGTCTTTAGTGTCTGAGGTCACATTTGAACTCGGGTCCTCCTGACTTCAGGGCTGGTGCTCTATCTACTGTGCCACCTCATTGCTCCCAATGAGGTAAATTCTTAACCAAAGAAGTGATTACAAAAGATACATTAGTAATTTTGGTTACAAGAAAATGAAAAATGTGTGTAAATAATATATTTAGGAAAAGAAAGAATGAAGATAAATGGGAGAGAAAATCTTGTCATCTAATTTCTTATATAAAATGTGATATCCTAAACACACACATATAAATAAAATAGAATAATAATATGTAAGTGAATAGTTATATATGTATGAATACATATATATTTCTTAGTAACTTATAGACATGTTATTTATCTTTGTGTATATATATATATGCCTCTCTATAGTTCCATTAGCAAAACTATATAACCATATAGCAATATAATTATATAGTTGACTTTTCATATTGATTAGATTTTCTCCATGTCCCTTTCCCTAGCCTATAATAATTATAACTATACTATAATCTGATAGACCTATGAAAGTTTAAAAGTCATTTACAATAGATAAGTTATCAAAGAACATAAACAGTCATCAGAAAAAAATTCTCAAATATTCACTACTATATTAAAGAATATTCTAAATCACTAATAAAAGAAAGGCACATCAAAACAGTCATACCCAGTAAATCGACAAAAGTAGCAAAAGATGGGAACAGTAGATGTTCACTGTGAGACTGGGAAAAGATAGGAATCCTAAGACATTTTTGGCGGAGTTTTGAATTGATACAACCATATAAAAAGCACTTTGTAATTATACAAATTAAGTCATTTAAATGTTCATCCTTTTTGACCCATAGATTCTATTAGATGTGTACCTTAGAGATGTCATTGAAAAAAGAATAGGATCCAAATACACCAAAAAATTTTAACAGCACTTTTGTGGCATCAAAGAACTGAAAAAAAATGTAATTGCCTTTCAACTGGGGAATGTCTAAACAAATTATGGTATGTGAATATAATAGAATATTACAATGTTGCGAGAAATAACAAATATGATGAATACAAAGAAAGATACAGGTGAACTTAAATGAAGCAAAATGAATTAAGCAGAAGCAGGAAAGCAATATGCATAATGACTGCAACATTGTAAATGGAAAGAAAAACAACAGCATAATAAAAAATTAACTTTGTGAAATTATAAAGAATAATATTGTCCTCACCAAAGAAATAAGAGATGTCTTCTTTCCCTTGCTCATCAAAGGTGAGATGTACATAAATTTATCATATATCATCATATTTTTTTCAATCTTTTGATTAGTTTTGCTGAATTGTTAATCCTTTTCCTCTCTCTTTTTAAATTTTTCTTCAGATCATTGTTATAAAGGATAGCTGTCTGTAAAGAGAAGAGAAATTAGATAATATAAATAATAGTTAAAATAATAGGCTAATATTTATATAGTAACTACAACCTGTCAGACAGTGTGCTAAGTGATTTACAAATATTATCTCATTAAATCAGGATAACCCTTTAATTTAAGTACTGTTATCTCTGTCTTACAGTTAAGGAAATTGAGGCAAAGGTGAAGTAATTTGTCCAGGAGCATACTGGGGCTAGATTTGAATCCTGGTCTTACTGACTCCAGGCCCATACTCTATTGTACAAAAGATAATGAAAACAATCCATTTAAAAAAAAAAAAAAGCATAATGCCCAGAACTAGGGAAGTGATTCCCGTAGTACTTTCTACCCTGGTCAAACTATATCTGGAGGTCTTTGCACAATAAATAGAATATTTCACCAGGAGATCAGGTGACTTAGAAGAAAGAGTAATCTTAGCTACCTTTTGGTGGAAGGCTCATCATCTGCACCAACTATAAATAATGTCTGCTACAATCATGGAATTTTGTTTAAGAATGGGGCAGTGAAGTGGCACAGGGGGGAAAGTTAGATGGTGCATTGGATGGAGTACTCATTTTGCAATCAAGAGGACCTGAGATCAAACTGGGAGGGAAAGGGGTAAGATAGGGGGAGGAACTCTAAGGCGGGGGGAGGGATACTAAAAAGGGAGAGCTGTGAGAAGCAAGTGGTGCTCACAAGCTTAATACTGGGAAGGGGGGAAAGGGGAAAGAAGGGAGAAAAGCATAAACCGGGGTTAACAAGATGGCAAGTAATACAGAATTGGTCATTCTAACCATAAATGTGAATGGGGTAAACTCCCCCATAAAGAGGAAGTGGTTAGCAGAATGGATTAAAAGCCAGAATCCTACAATATGTTGTTTACAGGAAACACACCTAAAGCGGGGAGATACATGCAGGTTAAAGGTAAAAGGTTGGAGCAAAATCTACTATGTTTCAGGTGAAGTCAAAAAAGCAGGGGTAGCCATCCTGATCTCAGATCAAGCTAAAGCAAAAATTGATCTAATTAAAAGAGATAAGGAAGGGCACTATATCTTGCTAAAGGGTAGCATGGATAATGAAGCACTATCTATATTAAACATATATGCACCAAGTGGGGTAGCATCTAAATTCTTAAAAGAGAAATTAAGAGAGCTGCAAGAAGAAATAGACAGTAAAACTATAATAGTGGGAGATCTTAACCTTGCACTCTCAGAATTAGATAAATCAAACCACAAAATAAATAAGAAAGAAGTCAAAGAGGTAAATAGAATATTAGAAAAGTTAGATATGATAGATCTCTGGAGAAAATGTAATGGAGACAGAAAGGAATACACTTTCTTTTCAGCAGTTCATGGAACCTACACAAAAATTGACCATATATTAGGACATAAAAACCTCAAACTCAAATGCAGTAAGGCAGAAATAGTAAATGCATCCTTTTCAGACCACGATGCAATGAAAATTACATTCAACAAAAAACCAGGGGGAAGTAGACCAAAAAATAATTGGAAACTAAATAATCTCATACTAAAGAATGATTGGGTGAAACAGCAAATCATAGACATAATTAATAACTTCACCCAAGAAAACGATAATAATGAGACATCATACCAAAATGTATGGGATGCAGCCAAAGCGGTAATAAGGGGAAATTTCATATCTCTAGAGGCCTATTTGTATAAAATAGAGAAAGAGAAGGTCAATGAATTGGGTTTGCAACTAAAAATGCTAGAAAAGGAACAAATTAAAAACTCCCAGTCAAACACTAAACTTGAAATTCTAAAAATAAAAGGAGAGATCAATAAAATTGAAAGTAAAAAAACTATTGAATTGATTAATAAAACTAAGAGTTGGTTCTATGAAAAAACCAACAAAATAGACAAACCCTTAGTAAATCTGATTAAAAAAAGGAAAGAGGAAAATCAAATTGTTAGTCTTAAAAATGAAAAGGGAGAACTCGCCACTAACGAAGAGGAAATTAGAGCAATAATTAGGAGTTACTTTGCCCAACTTTATGCCAATAAATTAGACAACTTAAAAGAAATAGAAAAATACCTCCAAAAATATAGCTTGCCCAAACTAACCGAGGAAGAAGTAAATATCCTAAACAGTCCCATCTCAGAAAAAGAAATAGAACAAACTATCAATCAACTCCCTAAGAAAAAATCCCCAGGACCAGATGGATTTACATGTGAATTTTACCAAACATTTAAAGAACAATTAACTCCAATGCTATATAAACTATTTGAAAAAATAGGGATTGAAGGAGTCCTACCAAACTCCTTTTATGACACAGACATGGTACTGATACCTAAACAGGTAGGCTGAAAACAGAGAAAGAAAATTATAGAACAATTTCCCTAATGAATATTGATGCTAAAATCTTAAATAAAATATTAGCAAAAAGATTACAGAAAATCATCACCAGGATAATACACTATGACCAAGTAGGATTTATACCAGGAATGCAGGGCTGGTTCAATATTAGGAAAACTATTAGCATAATTGACTATATCAATAACCAAACAAACAAAAACCATATGATCATCTCAATAGATGCAGAAAAAGCATTTGATAAAATCCAACATCCATTCCTAATAAAAACACTTGAGAGCATAGGAATAAATGGACTTTTCCTTAACATATATTTAAAACCATCAGTAAGCATCATATGCAATGGGAAAAAACTGGAACCTTTCCCAGTAAGATCTGGAGTGAAGCAAGGTGCCCACTATCACCATTATTATTTAATATCGTATTAGAAACACTAGCCTCGGCAATAAGAGTCGAGAAAGATATTAAAGGAATTAGAGTAGGCAATGAGGAAACCAAACTATCACTCTTTGCAGATGATATGATGGTATACCTAGAGAGCCCCAGAGATTCTACTAAAAAGCTATTGGAAATAATTCATAATTTTAGCAAAGTAGCTGGCTACAAAATAAATCCCCATAAATCCTCAGCATTTTTATACATCACCAACAAAACCCAACAGCAAGAGATAGAAAGAGAAATCCCATTCAGAATAACTGTTGATACCATAAAATATTTGGGAATCTATCTACCAAAGGAAAGTCAGGAATTATATGAGCAAAATTATAAAAAAGTCTCCACACAAATAAAGTCAGACTTAAATAATTGGAAAAATATTAAGTGCTCTTGGATCGGCCAAGCAAACATAATAAAGATGACAATACTCCCTAAACTAATCTATTTATTTAGTGCTATACCAATCAGACTTCCAAGAAAATATTTTAATGATCTAGAAAAAATAACAACAAAATTCATTTGGAACAATAAAAAGTCGAGAATCTCAAGGGATTTAAAGAAAAAAAAATCAAATGAAGGTGGCCTAGCTGTACCTGATCTAAAATTATATTATAAAGCAGCAGTCACCAAAACCATTTGGTATTGGCTAAGAAATAGATTAGTGGATCAGTGGAAAAGGCTAAGTTCACAAGACAGAATAGTCAACTATAGCAATCTAGTGTTTGACAAACCCAAAGCCCCTAACTTCTGGGAAAAGAATTCATTATTTGATAAAAAAAACTGCTGGGATAATTGGAAATTAGTATGGCAGAAATTAGGCATGGACCCACACTTAACACCATATACCAAGATAAGATCAAAATGGGTCCATGACCTAGGCATAAAGAACGAGATTATAAATAAATTAGAGGAACATAGAATAGTTTATCTCTCAGACTTGTGGAGGAGAAAGAAATTTGTGACCAAAGATGAACTAGAGACCATTACTGATCACAAAATAGAAAATTTTGATTACATCAAATTAAAAAGCCTTTGTACAAATAAAACTAATGCAAACAAGATTAGAAGGGAAGCAACAAACTGGGAAAACATCTTCACAGTTAAAGGTTCTGATAAAGGCCTCATTTCCAAAATATATAGAGAACTGACTCAAATTTATAAGAAATCAAGCCATTCTCCAATTGATAAATGGTCAAAGGATATGAACAATTTTCAGAGGATGAAATTGAAACTATTACCACTCATATGAAAGAGTGTTCCAAATCCTTATTGATCAGAGAAATGCAAATTAAGACAACTCTGAGATACCACTACACACCTGTCAGATTGGCTAAGATGACAGGAAAAAATAATGATGAATGTTGGAGGGGATGCGGGAAAACTGGGACACTAATGCATTGTTGGTGGAGTTGTGAACGAATCCAACCATTCTGGAGAGCAATCTGGAATTATGCCCAAAAAATTATCAAATTGTGCATACCCTTTGATCCAGCAGTGTTTCTATTGGGCTTATATCCCAAAGAAATACTAAAGAAGGGAAAGGGACCTGTATGTGCCAAAATGTTTGTAGCAGCCCTGTTTGTAGTGGCTAGAAACTGGAAAATGAATGGATGCCCATCAATTGGAGAATGGCTGGGTAAATTGTGGTATATGAATGTTATGGAATATTATTGTTCTGTAAGAAATGACCAGCAGGATGAATACAGAGAGGACTGGCGAGACTTACATGAACTGATGCTAAGTGAAATGAGCAGAACCAGGAGATCATTATACACTTCGACAACGATATTGTATGAGGACATATTTTGATGGAAGTGGATTTCTTTGACAAAGAAACCTGAGTTTCAATTGATAAACGATGGACAAAAGCAGCTACACCCAAAGAAAGAACACTGGGAAACGAATGTGAACTATCTGCATTTTTGTTTTTCTTCCCAGGTTATTTATAACTTCTGAATCCAATTCTCCCTATGCAACAAGAGAACTATTCGGTTCTGCAAACATATATTGTATCTAGGATATACTGCAACATATCTAACATATAAAGGACTGCTTGCCATCTAGGGGAGGGGGTGGAGGGAGGGAGGGAAAAAAAATCGGAACAGAAACGAGTGTCAATATAAAGTAATTATTAAATAAAAATATTTCTCATTGCTTAAAAAAAAAAAAAAGAATGGGGCAGTGAAGTGGCACAGGGGGGAAAGTTAGATGGTGCATTGGATGGAGTACTCGTTTTGCAATCAGGAGGACCTGAGATCAAATTATCTTCATATATTTAACACATACTAGTTCTATGATCATGGGCAAGTCATTTAACCCCAATTGCCTTGTCAAAAATAAAGATAAAACATAAAATGTTAGTATGTTGCTGAAGGGAGATTGCTGAAATCTTTCCTGACATTTCCTTAAGTTTTTGCATCATTTTGGAAATAGTCCTTTAGCTTATATCAAGCTCACTTGGTGATTATGCATAATATGATCTAAGCATTATAATGTTAATCAATAACAATAAGCTATGTTTATTATTTCCACATCATAACTCTGAGAGAAAAATAGAGTAGTTATGCATACAAACTGAAACTGAACCTCCAAGAGGTTAAATAACTTGTCTACAGTTATGTACCTAATAACAGGACTCAATTCAATTTAACACATTTATTGATCAAAATATTGTTCTGATCATTTGGAATATAAAAATAAAATATGACAAATTCTCTAATCTCTAGGAAACCACATTATATAATGGAAAGGATCAACATATATCAGTCATATTTTATAATAAGTATGATAAAAGAAGAGCAGAATAATGCAAAAGAAAGATGAAGACAAAAATGTTCCCAAAAAACATGAGTGAAAGGAGACTTTTATCTAGAGAGAGGAGGGAAAACTTGCTAGAAGAAGTAGTATCCAAGCCTTGATAAAAGGAAAGATTTTGGAAAGGTGAAAATCAGAGAGTACTAGGAAAAGGGAGGACAGAGTGTAAGAATCTAATTTCTAAACATGAAACTTTAATTTGACTGTTGATAATTATAAATGTGAGTTCCTTATCAACTGACCAAAGAGTAGACATTATTGTTTAAGAAGTTTAATTTTGTCCATCTTGACATTCTTAATATAAATGAATGCAAAAGAGGGAACTTTCATGAAGGGGTGGTTGACTGGTACTCCATGGAGAGGCAAAAAAAAAAAAGGGATTTTGCTTTGAATATTGGGTCATCTCATTTTACAATATCAATGATAAACATTTGCAAAAAGACTACTCTGAAAATAATTGCATGGCTCTTTAGGATAAAGTGGTAGAAAAATTATAGGACTGGGTAAAACTGTTCAAACCAAATAAACATCAATTCTTGATGACTTCGATACAAAAAACCAGGAAAAGGTGAGTTTAGGGAAAAATAGATGGTAAATTTTGACTCAGGAAAAAGACATGAGACAAAAGATTTTACATCACCCATATTTACCAATATTTTCTTTTAAAAAAGAAGTGGAAGAAAAGGAAAATGAAAGCAAAGGAGAAAAAGAGGAGGAGGAAGAGGAGAAGAAAGAAAGGAGAAGAAGAAGAAGAAGAAGAAGAAGAAGAAGAAGGAAGAAGAAGAAGAAGAAGAAGGAAGAAGAAGAAGAAGGAAGAAGAAGGAAGAAGAAGGAAGAAGAAGAAGAAGAAGAAGAAGGAAGAAGAAGAAGAAGAAGAAGGAAGAAGAAGAAGAAGAAGGAAGAAGAAGAAGAAGAAGGAAGAAGAAGAAGAAGAAGAGAAGAAGAAGAAGAAGAAGAAGAAGAAGAAGAAGAAGAAGAAGAAGAAGAAGAAGAAGAAAAAGAAGAAGAAGAAGAAGAAGAAGAAGAAGAAGAAGAAGAAGAAGAAGAAGAAGAAGAAGAGAAGAAGAAGAAGAGGAGGAGGAGGAGGAGGAGAAACAGAAGATGACAATGACTTTCATATGTCATGGCAAGCACAAACAAGATCACGAAGAATAAAACTGACTACATTTTAATAGACAAGAAAAGACTTCATTATGAACTTCAGAGTTATTCCCTGAGATAGCTGTCTGTGAACAGGCAGACTACAAACTTGTCAGAGTGAAGATTAGAATTAATAAACAAGAAGAAGGAATAGCAATGAGAAAAAAAGAGAAATGACATACAATTAAGAAGGCTTAACTCTGAGTTGTTCAAATGAGATACTGAAAATTTTAAATGGGAAATGGAGAATGGAATAACATTGACTATAATGATTTCATCCAGAAGTTAGACCAATGCATATTAAGTGCTACAACAGGGAGACCATAAAAGCCCAGAAAGTACCTTAGTCAGCAAGCATTTGACTTCCTTGCCAAATGGAGAAGGATGACTGCCAAAGGCAACCATGGGTTATAATATAAAATCATTTTTAAAATCTTAAAAAGAAGTATGATGTACAATGAGCAATATGGTCTCATAAAGCAGAAAGAAGCAATGGAGGGTAAAACTAGTCTGAAGAAAACTTGGCAAGTTACTAACTAAGCAAAGTCATCCCAAAGGCATTCAAGGATGAAAACAGAAAGCAGATTACAAACAGAAGAAAAGCTAAATAGATCTGCAAAAATCACTACAATATACTGTTTTTCTGTCAACAGTACAGGAACCACCATATTTAGATCCTAATGTCATAGTTCATGAAGTGCTGACAAAGGAAGCATTCCATTTGGAAGAGAAGGAAGAGCAGCCCAATTGAATTAAATAAATATAGAGGAGCTCCATACTCCGTGCCCCATACAAATTGTCAGGACATTGGGGACTGATTTACAAATCTATAGGAAGAAGAGATAACAAAGACATAAAATCTCAGCTTTTATTGATACCCCTCCTTCAACCCCCCCAAAAAGTTAACTGTGAAAACATCAACAAATACCAAACTTTCCACTCTCTCATCCACCCAAAATCTATATGAATGTCTTGTTCTTGTTGTTGAGTCGTTTCTCAGTCATACCTGATTCTTTGTGACCACATTTAGGTTTTCTGACAGAGATTCTGAAGTGGTTTGCCATTTCCTTCACTGGCTCATTGTATAGAGCAGGAAACTGAGAAAAAAGGATAAATTTGCTCAAGGTCATAACAGTTAAAGAGTGTCTAAGACTGCATTTGAATTCAAGAAGATGAGTCTTCCTGACTCTACTTTTGGCACTCTATCCACTGTATCACCTAGCTGCCCAGCATGAATATAATAGGTATTTAATAACACTTCTGGAATGAACTAATGGAAGAATGAAACCAAACTTTATTGACTATTTTAAAGGAAGGAGGAAAGTATGGTTTTACAAATGTGATTATAGGCATTTCTTTTTTTCAGATTTATCATAAAGAGAAAATAAAATTATATAAAAAGGACTCTTTTTGATGTTTGAGAAGTTTTACTTTATTCTATCAGGATTACAGGATCTCAGAGGCTACCAATCCCCTTATCTTACATATGAGAAAACACAAGATAAGCTATTTGCCCACATAGTAAGCAAGTGTTTATTAGATGCAAGATTTGAACCTGACCTACTTCAGAGGCACTGTTTTTCTAGCATATTAATCTTGCCTTCTCAAAATTCTCATAATATATTGTTGGGATTTGTTTTTGTTTAGTCATTTTTCAGTCATGCCCAATTTTTTATGACTCCATTGAAGTTTTCTTGGCAAAGATACTGATGAAAATTTGCTATTTCCCTCTCTGGTTTATTTTACAGATGAGGAAACTGAGTCAAACAGAGTTGAGAGACTTGACCAGGATCAGACAGCTAGTATGTATCTAAGGCTGGATTTAAATTTACAAAGAGGAATCTTCCTAACTTCAGGCCCAGCACTCTATCCACTTGACCACCTAGCTGGCTCTACACAAATAGAGGACATCCTCAATGACTTTATGGGGAGTAGAAGGCTTTCACAAATGCTATTCAGCAATGAACCACTTATTTATCATTCCCTACTGACTGAAAGTCCTAAAGAACATAATATCCCATTATGTTTATTTGTCAGTTTTCAAAGTGTTTGATCCAGTAAAATACAAATTACAACTTTTATAATAAGGTCTCTCCATTTATAGAACAAGATCATTTGAGATTCCTTGGAAGATGCAAAGACAAAAATAGCTGTTTTCATGACCTGCTGATAATAAACATTAGATAAGATAAAACAGGAGATGTAGGGTTGCCAAAAGTATTTGTCATTGGGCAGCTAAGTGGCTCAATGAATAAAGCACTTGCCCTGGAATCAGGAAGCCCTCAATTCAAATCCAGCTTCAGATACTAGCTATATGACCCTAGGTAAGCCACTTACCCTGTTGGTCTGAATTTCCTCATCTGTAAAATGAACTGGAGGAGAAAATGGCAAACGAGCCCAGTATCTTTGCCAAGAAAATTTCAAATGGGATCAGGAAAAGTCAGACATGAATTTCAAATGGGGTCATGAAAAGTCAGACATGAATAAAATGACACAACAGATATGAAGAAATATAGAGGAGAGTCTTAGTTTTTCTGTGACTGATTAGTTCTGCCAGATGCTTCTGTTTGAGTCTAGCATTATATAGATGGCATCAAGATCCAAGACATTACACAACTTCTTGTAAAGGAGCTTTGATAAGTCAAAGGCATTTGGTCTGTCCATTCACACAAGAAATACAAAATGGATGAAGTGTCTATTGTCCAAAATTTAAATGCATCTGAATGAACACTCTATTCAGCATTCTGACAATGGTACATCTGGGAAAGTAAAGATGAGGAATGAATCAAATCCAGATTTTTAAAGGAGGAGAATTGGATAAAATGTTTTGGGGGGAATTTTATTGACTCCAAGCTAACCTTGACAGCAAAGACCCATCTTTTCAATACAAATATTTTTTGCCAGTATTGTTATATGATAGCAAATTCTGAACAGCATTGCCTCTGGAGAGATAAGAGGGAACAAAAGAAAAAAAGCCAGTGGTGGGTGTGAACAAAGCTACAACATGTAACCAGAAAGGAACTCCAACAAGCAGAAGTAAAGGACATTATTTTTAAAAATGAGGACAGGATTTGATCACGAGGCAAGGGTGAAGGATTATAGCAGATGGATAGCCAGAGTGTTCCACTTATACCCTAGTAATATCAGGGGAAAAGAAGGTAGACCTCCAGCATGTTAGGTGCACACCTGTGGTGAACTTTTGGAAGGACATGGACAAGAATCCCCAAAGATGGGCAGGCACAGATGGGTCACAATCTGCTTTATTGGGGGGAACTCCCAAGCTGATAACATATCCATCTGAGTATGCATAAATATGAGAGAGAATATGAAGTTATTTTGTTTGAGCGCAATTTGCATGTTGTCTCCCCTGCCAGTCTGTTAAGATACTTAAGCATAGGGACTGTTCTTAATTTTTCGTTTGTATCCTCAGTGATTGTCACAGGATCTAGCATGCAGTAGATACTTAATAAATGCCTCTTGACTTATGTTTTGGAATGAGAGGTCATGGATTTGAATTTTGGCTCTGCTAGTATTTTTTCTCTCTGGGACTGTTTCCTCATTTGTAAAATAGGGAAGAGAGGCAAAGTTTGGACTTCAAATATGACTTCCAACTCTAAACCTATGATTCTCAAACAATTGTAAATAATTCATACATATCCACTGGGCTCTTATTCTCTTCTAATACTTATCATCCCAAATTTTGATTATGTTGTTCTTCGTGCTGTTTGAGTTAAATGAGTTACATAAAGTTCCTTTCTAATTGGATGAGCCCTCTCAAACTCAGCATTTCTAAAATGGAAC
This sequence comes from Antechinus flavipes, assembly GCF_016432865.1. NCBI lineage: Eukaryota > Metazoa > Chordata > Mammalia > Dasyuromorphia > Dasyuridae > Antechinus > Antechinus flavipes. Next base: position 415,263,957 of record NC_067400.1, read on the forward strand.
TCAACATATTTCCCCAAACCCATTCTTCTTCCAGACTTTCCTGAGGGTACCATCTTCTTTCCAGTTATGTAGATTTTCAATCTCAGGTTCAATTTAGACACTCAGATTAACATTTTGCCATCTGGATCTGAACCACCTTTCTAGGTTTATTTAGTTTCCATGTTTATGTGTCAGCTAAACTAGCTTATTTGTTATTCCCTGAATTCTGTATTCCATCTCTAGCCTCCCTACATTTGCCCAGGTTGTTCTTAACTTAAATTCCAAATTTCACACCTGCTTCTTAGAATCCCTGACTTCCTTCAAGGACCAGTTCATGTGCCATTTTCTACACTGTGATACTGAATTAGAAACAGATCCTTGTGAGCTTCAGGAAGCTCTCTCTTACCTTCCCTTTTTCTCCTTTTCTTTTTTCCTTTCCTTCCCTTCCCTTTTTCCTTTCTTTTTCTTCCTTCCTTTGAGCCAATCAGGGTTAAGTGACTTGACTAGAGTCACACAGCTAGTAAACATCTGAGGCTAGATCTGAAATCAGTTCCTCTAACTCCAGGGTCAGTGCTCTATCCACTAAGTCACCAAGCTGCCCCAAACCTTGCTTGATATATGTTCAATCTATGCATCCTTCTATCTTCTCCCCAAGTTATCATGAACCTGTTAGTCATAATTCCTGGAACATATTAAATTTTAATGAATAAATGCCTATGAATTACACTGGACAATGAACATGGTTTGATTATTCTTATAATAGTTACATTCCCCCCCCCTTTTCACAGTTTTTCCAGGTGTTACTGAGTGCTTTTGCTAATCATCTCTAAATCTCCAAAATATATCATTCTGTTATTTTTTTTTGGTCTGAATCAGAGCAATGTCTACCTAAATGGAACATTTCCCTTTATCTACAATTTCAAAAAACCTTTACATTTGTTATATAATTGTTTTTTGAAAAATTTTATTTTTACAGGTTATAAAAGTTGTCAGTGGATGTGAATTTTATAATTAGCATCTCTTTTCTCCCCCAAATACTGACTTTCATATAAATCATCTTTTATCTGGGGCAAAGGCTACATAGGAGAAGAAAAAGGTCAATGACTATTTCATTGGAGAGAGATAGGATGGAAAAGTGGAGAGAGCAGGGGACATAGACCTTGGATTTGAATCCCAACACACTTAGTGGCTGTGTTACCCTGGTCAAGACACTTTACTTGTTGAGCCTCAGTTCCTTTTTCTGTAAAATGGGGATAATGAGAGGACTCAGGAAATGTACAAATGCCCTATTTAAATATTAACTTCCTCACTATATGTAACTAATGTGTATAAAATATATCTACTATATGTTACTTTTCATTGTCTTCCATCTGCCCCATCCTTTCAAGAAAGAAAATGTCTTTTCCAGTGTGACATCTCATCATTATAGTGAGTGGGAAAGATAGCAGTCAAAAAACAGTTTCTGATACCAATATTGCAGAAATAGAGGTATCCTGATTTTCCACAATAATTCTAATTAAACCAAAGAACAACAGCTCCAGATTTCACACACACACACACACACACACACACACACAAAACTCACCAATACACAGAGACATTTTAGAATGGGTTAAAAATAAATACAAACCCTCTGAAAAAAAAAGCAGAAATAGTAATGACAGTTTTGAAGTATCCAGTACCTGTTGTGACAGGAATAACAAATTAATTGGGACTATAACGGATTCTTTGTAAAGGTGAAGTAAACACACTTGACTGTATATTTTTCACCATCAGTTAAGTCTCAATTGGTTCTAAAAATAAACAGAAGACATTGAACAGTTTTAATGGATTTTGACACCTAGGTATTATGCTGTCACTCCAATATAAATGAATCATAACTTTGGACTGCACCAAGGAATTACTGCACATTTGGAGAAAATTTATGGTGCACCGAGCTTTGAATCATGATGTGATATCTAAACTAAAGTCAAAAAGAGGAAAAAAGCCTGGCATAAATTATTATTCTCTATTCCATACATAACTACTAATGCAACAGGTAACAGTTTTAGAATTTAGGAATTGTGCCAATAATTATTATCAGAGCTGAAATTAATTTATCCTTCTGAGAAGATTCTAGCAAGAAATACAAGAGAGAATCACTTTTACATAAAGTGGTAGAGGCCCTTTCATTTCTCCTTGGTGTGTCCCTTTCGGTGAGTTTCTCCAGCAACAAGGAGGAGAGTTGGCTGGAGTACATGGAAAAAAACTGTACAATTTTTTGAATGACTCAAAATTTTTCTCTGAAAGAAATGCCTGTATTTTTAATGCCCAATATTCTTCTAATGATTCTGTTTGACCCTGGGCCATGGATTAATACAGCCTCCAGAGACTAGAAGTTAGGAATTAGCAAAAAAGACAACAGAGAGGTTCACTGTAGGCACAAGCAGACTACACCATAGACAAAACAAGGAATTATAGAGGTGTCATGAGAGAAAGAATATTATCAAAGAAATATATTACTATAAACAAAGTGAATTGGTCATGTAGTAACAGGGAGGAATAACTGTTAGAAAGCCAACATGCTTTGTTGGTATCCTTGTCATATAAAAAACATACAGATAAAGCAACCAACATTGCCTTTTAAAGTTTTATTTTTATTGGGTAAATTCTCCCCACTTCTACCCATTTTATGAGAAAACATAGACAAGAGTTACACAAAATGGGTAGGTATAAATTGATTGAGATCTGGATTGTTGTAAGGTATGTCCAGTGGTAGAGCACTGGACTTGAAATCAGGAAAACTCAACTTCCTGAGTTCAAATCTGGCCTCAGACAGTAACTAGACATATGACTTTGAGCAAGTCACTTAACCATGTTTGCCTCAGCTTTCTGAGCAAATGACACCCTAACATAGATTTTATCAGATTCTTTTTTATTTCCAACTGTCAAGCTATCATACCTACTAGCAGATCCTGTACAGTACTTTCCTATCTCTATACTTTGGCAAAGACTTTTCCCCATGTTAGAAAATGTTCCCTTCTGATTTATTATCAAAATAAATATATAATAAATATTATATGTTGAAATCTTTCTCATTATTCAAAAGCTAGCTCTGGATGTCTTGCCTCATCTAAATTAAAAGTGATTTCCAACTAAAAGTCTTCTCTCCATTCTGAGATTTTCTCAGACCACTTTGCCCTTACCTCTTCCATTATCTCATGTTGTCATGTACCAAGTTTACTTGTATATGTATTATATTTTACTTTTTCTTGAACCTTAAGCTCCTTCAAGTCTGATACTATCTTGTTTTTGTCTTTGTAATTCAAGCCCCTAGCATAAGAACTTGCACACAATAGTCACTATATAAATATTCATTGGGCTTAGTTCAATTGAAAAGTTGGATAATAGGGAAAGAAATATCTCTGATGTAACTCTACTTAGTAATTTAAAAAAAAAAAAAGGAGGGAAAGTCTGTTGGATTAGTGACAGAGAGAGGTGAAATAGATCTACTTAGATCTTAAGTATTTCAATGGGAAAAGTCTTTCAGGCCATCTGAATTTCTCCTGCTCTCACGGTGGGGTTATCTGGATAGAAACCTTTTCCTTTCTTCCCAGGCTGCCATTTTGATGCATGTCCCATGATGCTCTGCGAATGCAACTGTATGTCATGATGTTCATTTTAGCCTCTTCTCAGCTTAATCCATCCCTGGTGGCTACTTTTGCAGTTTCAGTCCTGATTCAAAGCTTTCTGCATTGACCTTGTACAGTTATAAATGTTTTAACGTCCATAAAAAAGTGCACTCACATAAAGAGTAACAGAAAACATCAAATACAAGGAAGTCAAAGCACGGTCTGATGCTATGCAAAACGAATTTGCCTGGTATTACTCCTATCCTTTGCCTTCTTTGGATTTAATGGTAGTGGGCACAATTATTGCCTCTTTTTTAGAGGGCATTACATTATTGTAACCACCAGTAAGTTTTAGTATAACATTTTTATTTCTGTTTCAAATGAGGTCGTTTTCTAGACTTCTTCGGAGAGAGGAAATAGGCCTTTGCAGATTTTTAAAAACCTTTGAAAAGAGACCATGACTCCCACCATTCACTGACAGATCATGCATGGAGGGCAGAATAGCTACGAGCATCTGGATCTTTATTTCTGTTAGGAAAATCAGAGTTTAATTTCACATGGAGATTTCCTAGTGGTTTTGTTTTTAAGATTTAAAAAAACAATAAAAATGAAACTTTAAAAGCTTCATCAAAGGTTATAAGTTCACTCATTCCTGCTTCTCAAGGTTATAAATACAGATTTTGAAAGGGCAACCAAGTGGAGCTGAGAGACCCAACTAGACACCTAAAGGAATAGCACTTTGATTTGTTAATTGGGTACAAACTGAATGAGATCTTAGAATGTTTAAAGTTGTTAGAATTTTGTTTCTTTGTGAGTTTTTAAAAAATTGTTTTAAACAGCTATGATTTTTATCACTCTACTGTCTGATAGATTTCATATCAATTCTTTTTTATCATTTTTATTTTAATTTTTTTTATTTTCAGTTCTTAATTCTCTCCCTTCTCCATCCCTCCCCCAGTATCAACTCCTATAAAACACTGTCATTCTAATCTTATAGCTATGCAATGTAGGGCTCTTTCCTTCCTCCCTTTCTTTTTTTCTTCCTTCCTCCCTCCTTCCTTCCTTTCTTTCTTTTTTCTTTTTCTTCCTTCCTCCCTCCTTCCTTCCTTTCTTTCTTTTTTCTTTCTTACTTTTTTCTTTTTCTTCCTTCCTCCCTTTCTTTTTTTTCTTCCTTTCTTTTTTCTTTCATTCTTTCTTTCTCTTGCTTTTTCTTTCTTCATCCATTTCTTCTTTTTTGTTCTATCTTCCTTCTTTCCTTCCCTTCATCCCCCTCTCCTTCCTTTCTTTCTTTTTTCTTTCTATCTTTCTGATCCTCATTCTCCTCCATAAGAATTTCTGTTGGCCTTTTTTCCATCCCCACAATATATAGCACAAGTACACAGATTTCATGTGATCCTGTGTATTTTCCTCTCTGCATAGTGTTTAGTTAAAATCTCATGTTCAGATTATGAAAGAAAGAGAAAGAAAGGAAGGAGGAAGAAATATAATATTTGTTAAAATAATTCTGTGGATTAATAGGAACAGCAAAGAACTAAAATATAAGCTATGTAAAATCCCAACTAAAACCTGAATGTATTTAATGTATTCATTTAGAAGCTAACTAAAAGTCCAAGAAAGATAACACTTTCAATATAATACAGTACTACAGAACAATTGCAATTTTCAGTTATCAAGATTGTAGGTTTTGCAAATTTTATATCTTTTTAAAGAGGATTTTTCTAATTTGTTTTAGAGCTAATAGGGAGCCATTGTTAGTCATTGAATTGGTGGGAGTGACATGGATGAATCTGTCCTTCAGGAAAATCACTTCAGCAGTTTCGTGAGAAATAGATGGGAATGGGGACAGATTTGAAGCAAAGAAACCAATCAGAAGAGTATTACAAATAAGATATATAATGCAGCAAAAGTAGAAACAAGAAAATTAGAAAACAGATTGGATATAGAGGTTGATTGAGATAGAAGAATTTACTTCTCCTTGATAAGATTGTGAACTTGGATAACTGGGAAGATATTGGGGTGCTTGACAGTAATAGAGAAGTCTAGAACAAGACAAAATTTAGATCATTTCTATTTTGGATATGTTGCGTCAATAAGACATCCAGCTTTAAATGGCAAATAGGAAATGAATGATACTTAAGAGAGGTTAGGACTGGATTTTTATATATGGGAAGCTTTTATATAGAGATAATTGAATATATAGAAGCTGTTGAGACTGTCAAATGGAGAGAATATAGAGAGCAAAGAATAGAGGTCAAACTTTAGGCTGTATCCTCATTTAGTGGTCATGTTATGGAAGAAGATCCATCAAAAGAGACAGAAATAGAGAAGTGATAGGTGATAGGGGAATGAAGAGAGACTGACATCATGAAAACCCCAAAAGGAGAGATTGTCTAGGAAGAGATGACCAATAAGGTCAAATGCACTTAAAAATGCTTAGGATTAAAAAAGAGTCATCAGATTTTGCAATTAAGACATGATTGGTAACTTTAAAGAAAACAATATTCCAACCTCTTCATTTTATAGATAGAGCACCTGAAATGTGATTTACCCAAGAGATGACATGACTTGCCCAGGTTACACAGATAGTCAATGATAGAATTGGCATTCAAGCCAAGTAAATTTAAACCCAAATAAGTTTGTCTTTTCAATATATATGAGAAAGCTTGCTTTTGTGTAAGCTTGAGGCTTAGCACATTGTGAGCATTTGATAAATGCTACCCAGTTGATTTTATGGGCAATATTACATAGAAGTATTTATGTGAAAATGGCATAAGAATAATAGCTAACATTTAATATTTGCAAACTCTTTACAAATATCATCTTATTTGATCACTCCAATAGTGCTAGAAAATAAATGTTATTACCTACATTTTACAGATAAAGAAACTGAGATACACAGAAATTAAGTGACTTGCTCATAGGTTGTCTGAGGTTAGATTTGAATATATATTCTTCAGGACTTCAACTCAAAATTAATAAGATATGTCAAGATTTATGTTCCAGGAATTGTGTTATGTGCTGAGAATAAAAGTGTAAGCAAGTGAGACAGTCCCCTAATAGTATTAAGAATCTTATATTCTAATGGAGGAAGACTATACAAATGTCAGGATTCTGGAAAATAGGAAGAGGTCAAGTTTGAGTTTGACTATTGGAAAATGTAATGAGGAGATGACAATGTAGTAGAATATGAAATCTGGCTACCAGGTAAAAGTTCACCATCAGAGCTGGGGGAACCCAAGGATATAGTCTAAGTCTCAAATTGAAAATATGTTCAATTATATATTGATTTAAAAAAAATCCCAAATCACAGAAAAATACATTACAGTCTAACTACAATAGGATCCTAACATAGCCTGTAATGTGATGTAAAGGGGTCTTTTTAGTCACCAACAAGAAGGAGGTTCCATTCATAATAACCCTAGTGTTTCATCTATCACACAAGCTTTTGGTAGAGTCAAATGGACAATGTAAACTCATTACAATTTGTAACACTATACATTTCCAAGGATTATAGTAGAATCTATGAGAGGGTCCATTAATCCTAGAAGACAATAGAAAAAGGACCTGGCTTAGTTGGGGCATTATCATAATAATAGATATAGGAAGTTTGCTACAGAGATCTGAGGCAAGTTCACTAAAAAGCAATAGATCATATACTCCTTGGGAGTAAATGATTATGTCATTCTTGACCCTTATATTCCTAGGACCTAGTAAAATTCCATAAAGCACATAGCAGTTGCAGTAAATGCTTATAAAGGGACTGACTGATTTTCTATCCTTGCATTGAGTCGAAGCTGAGTATTAGTTTTACCTGCTATCTCCATCAACTACCTATGTGACATTATCACTTAATCTCTCTGGACCTCAGTTTCAAGATTTATAAAATTGAGGTAATAGTCACTATTCTGCCTACCTCATAGGATTATGGTGAGATTTGCAAGCTGAACAATACTATACAAACAAGTGTCATTGTTGTTTCGGTGATTATTTTTGTTATAACATCTTGGTTCATCCCAACCCAATCCAGTATGAGAATCAACTTGAATATTTGGAAGGTCATTTACAGCCTCACTTCCTTGCAACTCTCTATCAGTTGATAACATAAAACTGACAGTCTTCTTGGTTAGCTGCCAATTGACAAAGCTGAGCAACTTCTGGACATATATATCTTAGCTTCCAAAAACTCCCAGATCATACTATAACCCAGTATCCCAAGGCAATTTCCAAATCCTCTAAGGAAATTGTCTTCTGGAAGCTCATAATAACCCTGGAAGGTTTACTGTATCACTGGATTAGCCCTGAATAACCAAGGGGCTCACTAGAAGAAGTCTGATTCTAGAATCTTTACCTTGATGAACTTTTTTGTAATGCTTACAGGTAATACAGGTAATATATCTATATCTGTATATATATATATATCTGTATATCTGTATATATATATATCTGTATATCTGTATATATATATCTGTATATCTGTATATATATATCTGTATATCTGTATATATATATCTGTATATCTGTATATATATATATATATAAAATCTATTTATCTACCTGCCTGCCAACCTGTCTCCTCTGTTTGAGAATATCCGAACCCTAGGAACAGAGTCAGAACATGGAGTGTGGGAGAACTAGAACTGACCTACTCAGTAGATATAATTATGTTGCTTCAGACTCCTTAGAAGTCTAAAACTTGGGGTTTTTTTGTCTTAACTCTGTCAATCACTTAACCTCCTGAGCTTCATTTTTCTTATCTATAAAATGGGGATAATTATAATAGTACCAATTCTCTACAAAACCTTATGAATATTGAAAGGTATTATAAGGTGAAACAATACTTTGATAAGTCTAAAACCCTATACAAATTTAAGGCATTATTTTCATCATTATCATGAGAATAAAAATGAACTGTGGAGTTTAGGCAAATAGGTCGTGCTGGCAATTATTCAACAAGCATTTATTATGTTCCAGGCATTATGCAAAGTGCTTGGGATATAACAATATCCTGTGCACTCAAAGAGTTCATATTCTAATAGAGGAGAAAACACGCAAACATGCGTATATATAAGATATAGGGAAAGGAAGGAAGGAAACAAGAATTTATTAAGCTCCCACTGTATGCTAGGCACTAAATACTTTACAAATATCTCATAGTAAATCAGATGAGGGACTTAGAGTCAAAAAGATATAGGTTCAAAGAATACCCCACATACTTCACAGTCGTATAACTCTGGATAAGTCAGTGACATCCCTGTATCTCAGTTTCATCTATAAAATGAGGGAGTTGAACTCAATGGCCTCTGAGACCTCTTCTTGTTCTGAATCTATGCTATATCATAAAAGGATTATAATCTATCATTCATCTCTTTTGGACATTTCTTCAATTTCTGTATGTTATATGTTATTTCATGAAACAAGCACTTAGAATTTCATTTTTCTGTTATCTTAGAGACATTTAATCCACCTCCTAATTTGCAAATGTAGAAATTGAAGCTGAATAAGATGAAGTAATTTACCCAAGTTCACACAGGTAGTTAAACTTCAAGAGTTGGAATTTGAATCCAAGTCTCCAGACTCCAAATCAAAACTCCTATTATATATTCAATTTTAAGAGATCACCCAACATTGTTTTTTCAATGATCTTAAAATCACAAGGATTTATATACTAGTCATACATCATTATCACAAAAACTTATATGTAAAATATATAATATATAAGTTCAACAAAAAAACTAGTACATAATAAAATCTCAGTATACTATTATACAATATTAAATACCACTGCAGGCATTTATTAGTATTAACTGAGTCATCATGGGTGAATCACATAACCTCTCTTGATTTCAGTTCCTCATATGAAAGAGGATGATGACCTTCACAGCTCCTTTCATGTCTAAACCTAAGAATCTATGATTTAATAACAATGTTGTTGTCAATGATATTGAATCATTTTCATTGTGTCTAATTCTCTATGATCTCATTTTAGGATTTTCTTGGCAAAAATACTAGAGTGATTTGCCATTTCCTTGTCTAGCTCATTTTACAGATGAAAAACTGAGGCAAACATAAGTAAGTACCTTTCCCAGAGTCACACAATGAGTAAGTATCTGAGGTCAATTTTGAATTCAGGAAGGTGAGTCTTCCTGACTTCAGGCTGATGCTCTATTCACTGTACTCTCTATCTACCCTGTCTAATAAAAATAATATATTTATAAAGCACTTTAAGGCTTGCAAGTTATGTTACATATATTAAGTCATTTTATCCTAACCACATCCCTGGAAGAAAAATGTTATTTTTATTCTCTCTTTAAAGATATAGGAATAGAAGCAAACAAAGGTTAAGTTATTTACCCAAAATCACATGAGAAAATAAGTGGTGCAGGTTTGAAGTCAGGTCTTCCTGGTTCCTGATCTATCTCCCTATTCAATGCATTGCCTTGCTGAGTAACTGCCTCTATTATTTGGGGAGTTTTATTTGTTTGGTTGGTTTGGGGTTTTGTTTTGTTTTGTTTACTAGCTAAATGTTTAATGACCAAAAGGCAAAAGTCCATTGATTGTGCAGTTCTAGCACTAACCTAACACTCACTTTGCATGCTCAGATGAAAACAAAAAAGGATAGGGGAGCAATCTTTACCATCTTCTCTTTCATCACCTATCCGATGTCATATAGATAGCATTGAGAACTTTTCCAGAACTGAGAATCTAACTGAGTAGCGTAAACAAGAAGGCCTTCCTGCTATCGAGTCACTTGGAGACTTTTTCATAAATTCAAAAAGTTACTATTAAGTATGTATATTACATAAGTCTATAACTATGAAAAGACTACTTCAGACTCTGTCTTAATAGACTTAAATTTAAAATGTATGTTGAACTATATTGAAATATCAAAGCATACCATGCTAAGGAAACTCAGGATAAAAGCTGATTTAAAAAAAAAAATTCCAAGGAATTCCCCTATCCTTTGTCAAAATTCTATTATTGTATTCCTTAGCTATAAATTTTTGTGATTAAAATACTCTAAAGGCATCTTAGTTTAAATGAGTATCGATGATAAAAGTATTATGCTTCTGTCAGTTATTTCTGTTTAAAGGGCATGTTTCATACCTTTCTTTTTATGTTCCCAAAAAAACTCATAACAAAACAAAAGAAAGACCCAGGAAAAACACAACCCCCATAAATCCTGGCTATGTCACCTTTTTGCCCATGTATGACCCTAGGCACATTACTTAACTGCTGTAAATTTCAATTTCCTCATTTTTAACATGAGGGGGCTTGATTAGATTTTCTCTTCCAATTCTGCCTGAGATCCTGTAAATAACTCAAGCTAGAGCTTTCGTGAGAAAATGCTCACATTAGGATTTGATGCTGATCAATTTAAGAACAAAATCTAATCTATTAAAATATGAGAGTTTCACAAGTATCTATTTAACCTGAGTCTTTCAGTGGTATATTTGACATGTGAAAAAGTCCTCAATCCAATAAAATTTACTGGCATTTTGCAATTTTACTATTCTAGGAGATATATACATGTATGCATGTACACACACACACCCCTTCATTAGTTACTTCTGTTTTACTGCTCCAGGCAACTGTAAACACAGAGTTGGTTTCATCCTTTATGAGCTTAGCTCACTGATTGCATTTTTACTAAAACTATATATTCTAGCTATTCTGTTATGTTCTGGATGAAGATAAAGCCTTAAAGTGGTAAATTGATTAAATTACTTCTTTGATGGTTTAAAACCTTATTTATAAAACTGGATACAACAATCAAGCAGTATTGGATATATTGTGATTCATAAGGGAAAAAATCATTTTTACATATTATGGCAGTTACTGAGATTCCCCAAAATGCAGACTCCCAAGTTCAGGCTTCCCTTACATTTAGATTTGTATCTTTGAAATCCTGGCCATTATGCATAGTTTTAACTTAGCTTATCATTGATTATTCTCAAAACCATAAGTCATATAAACATTCATTCCTAAGCAGAAAGATAACTGCTCGGAGACTCTCAAAATTACTCTGGTGTCCTCCAAACTTGGAAATCTTTTGTTTTCATAAATTATGAAAGGAAAATGTCACAAGCGATCATAGCTCCTGTGCTCTGGCTTTGCTGACAGCTGTATGATGCTCATTCAGTGCAGCAGATTGGGAGCTGAGAGTTTCATCAATAAATACGACTCTGATGGCTTCATGTCAATGGTCAAGGTAATGGCGTGTTATTACCCCGGAAACATGCACCACCACCAGTCAGTCACATGTGGACTTGGGAGTTGAAATCTTTGTATAGAGCTTATCTGACTTGTCTCTCTGTTAGAAATTGTATCATACTCCCACCCATCTCTAATACTTCTTGACAATAATCTGCTTTTAATGCACTCATGTTTCTTCCTTTTATTTAATCATGATGTAAGGGGCCACACAATAGAGTATGTGGAAATAAGGGCTAAAATCAAGAGCCAATATGAAACTAGACAAAATGTTCTGAACCAGTCCTAGTAAGGGCACCACTGGACCATTGGCTCCCCAGAGAAAACTGGCTGCGCAATGTAACAGGAAAGGAAAGTAGCAGCACCACAGGACTAGGCAATCTAATATCAAACATAGAAAGAATCACAGAAAAATAGATTTCAGGGGAAAGTTTTCCTTTGAGTGCACTGTGTAGAATATTTATTAATAATTTCATTAGCAAAATGGACCATAAATAACTATCTTTGCAGTGAAGTGTGACCTGCTTTGTAATTTTTAAAATCTTACTTACCCCTCCACCATTAAAAAAAAAAAATTAGAACTATTTCCTCTTTATTCTAAAGGATCTTTTACATTGATGCTTGACTCAACTATTATACATGGTTGGCTATTAAATGACTACATTTTATAATAACTATTTCTTTCATGATTTTTAAGTTTATTTTTAACTGCTCTAGAAATTTGGCAAAATCTCATGTTGCATAAACTTGAAGATTTAAAACTATATTTTAATAAAGTTTTATAGATTTTTTTAAAGACACACAATAGACATTTTAACTCAACATATAAAGTAGTATTCAGTGATTTTTTTCACCTTATCTCCTTATTAAAGAGAAAATTTTCATTTTTTTCCAGATCATTTTTGCCTACATATGCTCTGGTTTGAAACAGAAATATATATATATATATATATATATATATATATATTTTCTCAAATGCTTAAGCTTAGTATCAGATGCCATCCAATACAAAATATGTTATATAAAAAACCCCCAAAAATATGCTATTTAAATTTGAGGTTTCATTAAAAATTCCCAACACTGACTCACAATATTTTCAAATATCCATACAGTCACCTTGACATGGTTTTTAGAGTCTGAAATATAGTACCTTAATTTGCACATGAATGTTTCCTTAAAGCAGATGTGCCACAAAATATAGAAAGGCAGTAAATCTCTGCAAATCCCAGTATCTCAAAAAAAAACTAAAAGCTATAAGTAGGTTAACATGTTAGTGAAACTAAGCGAAATACAATTTTTTGTCACACTAATGTTATGAATAAGATCTTGTAGGCAGTTAAGTCATCATTTCTCCACCCCAATTTTTCACTCCCCCCCACCACTGATCATAACTGAAATAATGTTAAAGCACAACCTAAAGAATTTTCAGCAAACACATTGAAAGAAACCAATTTATGTATGTGAAGATCAAGGAAGACAGGCTATTTAAAAAAAAAAAAGCATTTTACTCCCAGAATTAATTCTCAGTCTCTGCAAAATTCATTTAATGCTCCTAATGGCCTGCTCTTTTCCCAACAAAAATGCTTCTTCGCCTCTACTGACCAGTCTCTGATGAGAAAACAAGGAATGTAATGCAAATGAATTGTTGTTATGTTTCTTTTGAAGACCCAGAAAAGAATTGGCTCCAATTAACATCAACTGTGTATTTGTGTAAAAATAGAACATGGTTAACAACACGTTAGATAGGAATAAAAGTGTAACTACAGGGAAATGCAAATCTGAGGGACTGTTAATGTGGGAAGTCGTGCCTACCTGTCTTGATTTCTGCATTGGTTAAAAAAATGGATATAATGTACTTGGTCAATTTGATATTATCTGGATCTATTCTTTGGGAGATTTTAGAAACTCCAGATTTCAAATTCCAGCATCTGCACACAAACTGACTTTAAAAAGCAAAATTTGAAGCAGATAAAGCAACATTTTGCCTAAAGTTCATTCATCAAATGGCTGCATATTTTGAAAAGGGTAAAAAGTACTACTAAACCCATCAGGGATAAGTAAAGGCTATATACTATAGATTATTTTAATCCCCCAGCTAGATATAAAAGGGATAATTACATATTTGTGGTTGAAGCCATGTGGTGGAAAAATCAATACAACTTTTTTGTATGACACTTCATTAGTGTGAAAAATTTTAAAAGCTGAGAAGGACTGCCTTGCAATTAAATGCCTCTGCTTCTCCAGCTCCAGTAATGGGTTTGTATTATTATCTAGTTTATTTGAAATAGTGGCTGCACTATAGCAGTAATTGGAAAACATTGATTATGCACTTGTATATGGAAAGCCTGGCAAATCATTACAGGGCACAGCAACAGTTAGTTAGCCTTACTAATGAAGCACTAATTGCTGTAAGTAGGTTAACATGTTAGTGAAACTATAGGGAGATAATAGTTTGGAAAATTTTTGAGCTGTTTGGCAACACAGATATTTTCTTTTAACATCCTGGGGGGAATGCCCTTAAGATTTTGGGAGAGGATATTTTTTTGAAACTCAATTAAAAAATACACTAGCAATAAACCATTTGGCTTGAGATGATTTCACTAACATATATTCAGATCGGATTCCTATTAGCTCAATCACTCTCCACTAAATGGAAATAAGCCACTTACTGCCTTTACCCTATTTTCAGTGGTTGGTCCTTCAAGCCAAGAACCTTGAGCCTTCCCTTTCCTAATGAGTCAACCAAGGTAAGTACTATGTAAACCACAGAATTCTGGGTAACTTTATTTCATATTTAATGTATTTGTTAATAGTAAAACTTTATTTTCTGCTAATTTAAAATAATCTATAATTTTTTCATGAGTAAGGACTTTATGTTTTAATTTATGCAGCTCTCCATAATATCTCATCATCATTTTAATATCCTGTATTTGACTTCTATCTCTCAAAATGATTTAAAATTAATTTTAACCAGGTTTTGGCTTTTTTGATTTTGGAATTTTTTTGTTAGTAGGGAAAGGAAAAGATATTTTATTTTATATGGACTTTCTTCCTCCACTCGAGGAATTTGTAAAAATGTAAGTATTTGATGTTACTTCCTCCTTCTTTTCAAAAAAAAAAAATCACGAACCCTTTTGGAGCATACTGACCAAATCTATACCTTGAATTTTATAGTGTAATAAAGGAATAAGTATTGCCTTCTTTTAAAAACCAATCACTTAGCATATTGGAACCAACAGAATAGGAATCTAAAAGATCAAGAATTTGTTCAAGTGGGCTTCTTTCATATTTTTAATTCTATTCTCAAAATTTGGGAGAGGAAATGAAATAATTTATTCTTGAATTTCTATCAGTAATTAAAAGTTCAAAGAACACATCTCTTTGCAACACTTAGTTCTTTTTCTGAGAAGATGCTTTAAAGGTTACCTTTAGGTAGCAGAATTTTCCCCTGGGAACTAAAGGTACTAAAAGTTCAGTGATAGCAAGGATGAATGTCCATTGATTCTTCATCGACAATATGAAAAATGTAGAGAGAAAACCAAGTTAAGTGGACAATATGCCGTATAATAACAAAAAAGGTCCCTAACTTCTTTATGCTTTAATTTTCCTCAGCTTATGATGCAGTCGGCCATCAAGGACTATAGTTTGATTGATTCTTCAGAAGATTGTAAAGTACTTACAATATAGGAAAGTCAATTCAAATCCAAATAATAATTAAATAATTACAAATATTCTGAAAAGAGAATCACGGAGGAAATTCTCTCCTCTCCCATAATTCCAAAATTCAATTGAAAAATAAGTAAGAAAAGTATTAAATTGGAAAAAAAATGTGGACTAATGATGCTTTTCTCTGAGCCTTTCCATATACTTCCAAATTGTGGTATGCTGGAATTATTTGGAGACATGCAGCTGCTATAAGAAAGGCCCACAAAACTTTTAAAGGGTCAAGGGTTCAAAATCTTTTCTTGACTTGCTGAAAAAATGCATAAGGGTGGATTTCTTCTCAAATATCAAGCCATTCTATTAAATGGATAGCATCTGGTCAACAACCTCTACTCTCTGGCTGAGTGGGGAAAATTGCCAAATTTTTCTTTTGACCACAAAGTCCTTTGAGAAGCATAACTCTGCACCAGACTTGGAGGACCAATACTTGTAATTGGATCAATATTCATGAATGGGACATGGCCTGGTATCAACAAAAAACTACACAGACAAATGGTCTTAGTTAAGGAGCTTGAGGAATTTCTTATTGGGGAAGGAGAAGAGCATTCATTGAGAATAAGGGCCTTGATTTTCAGCCTCAAGCCAAACCAGAGCCATTCTGCTTTGATTCTGCTTCCCAAGGACTGTACCCATATTATATCCCTCTGTTCATAGTGAACTGCTCTTCAGAAAGCAGCTCATTATTAAAAATGTGGAGCATGTTTTGACTACTAAGGCGAATCATCAAATTACTGCCTCTCTTCCATCCCACTTTGTCAATAAAAGATTTTCCTTGGGTCAGAAATGCTTTTGGACGATTCCTGAATCTCCAGCCCTTGTGCAAATCTCCCCCAATGATTCTGGAATGGGGGAGAGTGGAGTTATAAAAGTATCCATGTGCCTGCTGAACATTATCTGCAAGGTCTTTTATGTTAAGGAAATCACGACACCTGCCAATCTTTCAAATTCCAAAGGGTGCAGAATGAGGTCTGGTAGGCTGTCATTGAACATGACAGGCTTAATGTCAAGTTTATAACAGAAAAAGGGCAATCTTATTGGGGTTTATTCAGTTTGATGTTGCTTGTTCAATAGGAAAGCTCATCTTTTATCTAATTTATAGCATTTGAAATACCAAACAGATTCTTTACATATCTCCTGAGCTCCCAGCTCCTCTTGACTACCTCCTTAGCCTTTTCTTTAGGGAACAGTCTTAAATCCTTCCAATTTAGCATCTATGTGAGACCAGACAATTGTTTTACTTGAGCATTTCCTTCCATTGTTATAGAGCTGTTTCTAACTCCAAACATTTTCCTTTAATTACTGCTTAGACTATTTGCTCTATTTTCATCTAACTTGCCTCTCGCTGGAGCCCATTGGGCTGAAGAAAGAATTACTCCCCGCGCTATTCCTTAGCCCTTCTTGTTCAGATCTGTAATTGGCCCTGTGTTTTTGACTTTTTGCTAATAAGCAGCTTACTTTCTCTCCCCCTAGACTCAACCCACCACTTTTGTTTCATGAATTTTACAAAGGATTTTAATAGATGCTTTAGGCTATGCAAAATGTTATATGAAGGAAAGCATTAATGCTCCAGCCTTGACACAAAGGACGTGTGAATGGCTGCTTATCATTACCGTCAGGTCTCAAAATTTTCATTAGGAGTTCTGGAGGACAAAAGAGGGGGAAAAAGTACAGCTATATGAGAGAATATTAACCTATACTGTGTAACCAACTGTAATTGCTTAGCATTTTACATTAACTCTCTTCAGACACTGCCTCTCATTATTTTTACACATACATAATAACTGCTTATTATAGGGGCACAGTCCATGCCGGTATACTGGAGATAAGGTCGCGTCAGCACTTCCATTATGAGCCCCGCTTTCATGGGTTTAAAAACAGCTGTAAAAATTCAGGCCAGATCAAAGATTGGTAATCAACTTTCCACCTTGAGAGGAATTTGGAGTTATGAGAAATCCCTTTCTTGTTTTAAAACACACACACACACACACACAAGAAAAAGTTTGCTTGCTTTACATTTTGGGGAGTACCGAGGAAAATCTCTCATTAAGTTTTTGATAATTCTTCTAATTTAAAAAGAAAATGCTAAATAGTAAAATTGTTCAAATAGTAAAGTTGTTCAAAACTATGTGTGTTCTCAGTAGGATTGTTCTGTTGCTTGGGGTTGGGCATCATGAACATATTGGGCAAAATGTTCAAACTGTGTTTTTCCTTTGAAATTATGCAGCAAACTACTGGCACTGGGAATTGATGGGCAGAAGCAGTCATTTCCATGATCAAGTGCTTTAAGTTATAAAAGGACTTTCTGTTTAAGTATTGATTTGAAAACAGAAGTCTTGGATTCCATTCCTGATGCTTCTAATTATTATCTGCAAAATCTTGGGCAAATCATCAAGACTTCTCTAGAATTCAGTGTCTTTATTGATAAAATGAGAGCATAAGATGAATTGTAGAATCCCTTCCAGCTCTAAATTTATAATTTTATGATTCATTGACCTATGCAAACTTGGGAAAGTAGTTCAGTCAATTATTTTGGACCACAGTTTTCTTACCTATTGAATAAGAGGGGTTGGATTATGTGGTCCAATCTAAATACAAATCTATGATCCCATGTCAAGTCATTTTTAATCATTAATTTTGAAAAGCCTCTAAGCAAACTGTTTTTGGCTAGAGCAGAAAGAAGAATTCACTAGGAATACTGCTTTGGATCAGGCCTCAGTGGAGAGAGTCTGCTTGGAAATATGTTATATATGAACATAAGATTATTTCTCCTCAATTCAGATCTTCTGATGCAAGCAATTCAATAGATGGTATTTCTGATCATTAATTATCAAGTAATTTTGGGAAAATGTCACTCTTCTCCATATTACTAAGTGACAGAAAATATTTTGAAGCCACATTCAAGGACTAATTCAATATAAATATGTGTCAAGATTAACAGTAACATGGGCTCTTTTTAGCTGTCATGAGATATTTGCATTTGTTTCTAAAGGAAACTGAAACTGTGGAATGTTTTGGTATTTCTTAGAGTGAGTCAAAAATTCCTTCCACTAGGGTGAATGATAACATAGTGAATTGAGTTTTCTTTTCACTGAAACAAAAATGCATAAGAAAATAGATTCTTCATACTGACGTCCTGGTTCTATAATAACTACCCCAAATGCATATTTAAATAAATAATGTTTGTGACACAACCAGGTCAAATGCAGCAGAAGCCAAAGATAAGGCTGAGATCTTGTCCTTAATTCACATTATTGTAGCTTTTCCCCCATCCCACTCTATTAGCTCAGGAAAGAGCATCAATCTTAGCCACATTTCCGAATCTTGGCTGATGTGTCACAGCCTGAGCATTACTTACAGGGGGGTGCAGAGGGGAATAGAAAGAAAAGATTTCTAAGTGCAAGCCCATTCAGAATAATATAAGGGATCCAAAGCAGCTAATTTTCATATCATATGTAGAAGTGACAGCTTACTAAAAGCAGGAACATGGGCAAGAGTTTGACTGAGAGTATGAAGACATTAACGTTTGGTGATTTTAATGCAATAAGAAAGTCACCACCCTGACCCTAAATTGTAGGAATAAATTGTTGGATAGAATTTGGCCATTGCCACTGTTTAGCTTTGGAGACCAGTGCAAATTGTTAGAACTCATTCTAATAAATAGGGCACCTGGCCTCCCGTGCTAATTAGCTGTGGCCCACACCTTGCCTGGGGTTTGTAATGACAGTCTAATCAGAGATGATTGTCATAGGTTCCCACACGTTCCCCTAGCTTGCTGCTCCAGCTGGGCAGGTACAGAGTTTTGTTGGTGAAGAGAGCACAAGGCGTCCTTCAGAGGCGGAACAGCTCAGCTGCTAATGTGGAGCCCCAAGTCACTTCTGCTTGCTGATAGGAAGAGAGAACAAGGTTATACGAGTGCAGTATCTATAATCATACTTGTTGTCTTTCCAAAGCAGCAGCAATGTGATAAGCTTGCAAGCAAGAGGCTAGGGGACAAAAACATAAGTGAATTTATTCAGGACTTTGGGAAATAGTGTGGACTTTCTATAGGAAAAAAAAAAGACCTATTACCCTTTACATTTTTCTTAATTTGTTACATACACTTGGATTGTGTACTTGGTAAAAGGCTAAAGTGCACTCTCTTAAAGATTTATAAGCTATATTGAAAGGTGTGATAGGAAAAATTAAGGCAACAGGTCAGAAAGATTTGACTTCAACACTGAAGCAGGATTCCCATTACACATCAGCCCTGGGAAAATGAATATTTCAGAGGTCCAGGGAAAATATATATATATATAATTCCTTGGAGTGAGTTTCTTCAGCAATGCATAATGTTTTCAGCCTCCTCAGAGATCATGTTAGTCCTGGCCCATAATTATTGCCATCAGTGGGACTATGGAAGCTGGGACTTTGCATTCTGGGATCTTGCCAGTGGTGGAGTGTGGGGACTACAGTTTGCCATAGTGCTGATCTATATAAATTGTACTGAGATGATGCCATGCCTGTAACAAGTTAATTTAACTGGTTAGAGAGTCATGATCCCAAAGTCAACATCGTGGGGCCTGCCTCTTATGGGCCATTTGGTTCCAAGACCAGAGGTTGCATCCATTGCCTTGGTAAGCTATCTTAAAAATAGGTAAAACATCATGCCTTACCTAGAAAAGGCCTGTTTTTTATTGGAAACTATGAAGGGTTTAGACTTCAACTGCCATCTGTCTCCAGCCTATTTTCCCTCATGCCTAAGTAATTGTTAGGTGCCTACAAAGTGTCAAGTATTATAATATTATTATTTATTATTATTAACAATTGCTTAATTGAATAGAATTAGTGTATTCAGTCATAGGAAATAGGAATGGTGAGAGAATATTGCAAGGTAAGACAGTCACTGAGATGGAAAAGAGGATTTGTAATATTCAATTAATATAGATGATGGTAAATGAGCAATGACACCTCTGTATAAAGAAACTAAAACAATTGGTTAGAAAAAGTAAAAGAAAATTCAAACAAACTGCCCTGCATTTTATTGACATGATAGGTAAAGAACTGATTTCCTGTTCTTTTTCACTGAACTGATGGAACTCACTGCTTATTGTGATGTCTTGTAGACATTAAACAGTTAATAGAATCCAAAAACAGGGCAACTTAGTTGAATATGGAACTTCCTGCCACATTTAAATAGAGTGGGAAAGTTATTTCCCTACACTTAATTGGATGGACTATAAAAAGGTCTTTTTAGTTATTCCCTTATTTTCGATCTGGTAACTCCTTTGGAATGTAGAAGGAGTGCTGAAAAATGTCAATAACCCTTTATATGATGATGCATTCTGCTCCCTATCCTTCCCCTTCTTGTGTTTACTAAATTTGTATTATCCTGCTTGGATTTGACTTTGTCAAGTATCTAGGATCATAAGGAATGAAAAATTGCCTGGCAATTGAGATGGATGATTACTCATTTTAATTTGAACCATTTTGCTTTGACTAATTGAAAAACAACTCTATTCTTGAAAACCCATAATGTGTTTTTAAAGCATAGTAAAGACTTTGGAGGAACATTTAAGGCTTCTATTGTGAATGTGAGTTCATAAGTTTAATCAATACGTAATCTGTTATTTTTACTAGGCAGCATTTTTCTCCCATGTACTTTATGTGCAAGAAAAATAAAAGCAAAGGTTGAACTGACTGAAGAAACCAGAATAAGAAAATCATTTTAACTAAATTCTCTTTATCTTATCATTTTATGAAAAGAAAGAACTATCCACCAATGAAGAGGAAATTAGAGCAATTATTAGGAGTTACTTTGTCCAACTCTATGTCAATAAATTTGACAACCTAAGTGAAATGGAGGAATATCTACAAAAATACAGATTGCCCAGATTAACAGAAGAGGAAATAAATTACTTAAATAGTCCTATTTTAGAAAAAGAAATAAAACAAGCTATTAATCAACTCCCTAAAAAAAAATCCCCAGGACCAGATGGATTTACATGTGAATTCTACCATGCATTTAAAGAACAGTTAACTCAAATATTATCTTATCATATTACATACTATCTGCACCTATATGCCATGCTATATAATATAAATATATATATATATATATGAATGCCAAGTAGGATGACAAGCAAGAAAGAACAATTAATCCAGAATTGTACTTTTAATGTATTTCTCTTCACAAAGACAATTGTTTATTTAACCAAAAGCCCTCTGCTTTATTACTTTTAGAAAATGAAAATGATGTCTTTCTCCTGGCTTGAAAATATAAGATTTTGAAATACAAACTTTTGAAATGCAAGAATATTTTTCACTATTAATTGACCTTAAGTAAACAAAGCAAAAACATTTGTTTAAACAATTACTTTGAGAAGTGTAAACAATCATCAACTTGCTAATTTATTTGTTTCTCATTTGGATATCAATTGACTGACTTTTAGAATAAATAGATGTTGTTTATAAGTATTTCCACATCCCCATAAGAGTAGTAAAACTGAGTTATAAGACTTGTACCACTTTGCTCTCACAAAATAATACTGAAAGAGTGGAAAATAAGAGAAAAAACAAGAAATATTTTGAATTAATGTCTTCTATTCTTTTTATATCTTCAGTATGAATATATGTATATCTTTTAAATCAATTCATTACATGAGGAATGAGAGCATGGTGAAACCTATCTCTTTTCCTTTGAAATCAGTTTTGAAACATTTGCTAAGGTCAAAACTATCTCAACAGGTGAGAGACTTTGCAACAGTTCCACCCACCCCCATCATCCCCCAAAAAGAAAAAGAAAATGAAAAAAACACCCACACAAAGAGCCAACTTCTCAGGTTGCTCTGGAAATTTCAATCTGATTCCAACAGAGGGATCCACCTTAAGAGAAAGGTCCAGAGAGCTAGAGAGAAACCAAAGACAGTAAAAGGAAGTTGGGAATGTGGGTGTCAGGTTGTCAGTAATCTGACAGCTGTGGTAACTACCCTCTAATCCAGCTAGCTCCAGCCACGCTCTCAGCTGACACCGCCAGGACTGACTGACAGCTGAGGAGCGGGCACTTTTTACAGGCTGAAGTGACATCCAGTCTATTAAGGCTGACAAGCACAAAGCAGAGATTTGCCCTGAATGGTTTGGTACTGAAGCCTAGTAAAGGGGTTATTTGAAAGGTCTTAGAGAAAGTGTCAGACTCAAGCTCAGATGATAACAATATTGTAATGATAGTACTGGACAATGAAATGGTATGATTGCCCATACAGGCCAGGAAGATTGCATGTGGATACTGAACACTGAAGAACAGTATACAGTAGCAGATGCTCCATGGTAAACATGCAACAGTTCAAAGAATTTCCTTTTACATTATGTGTGAATGTGTGTGTTTTTCTTTCAGTTACACTCCCCAATCTCGCATATTCATTGCATTAAGTACAACTGACAGGAATCTCTAAGAGGCTCTACCTTCAGTGTAGTATACAAAGAAACAAGGAAACCTTGAAAGGGCCATTTGATGCCTTTGGGTTGCTAACTCCCCATTACCCCTGGGAGACATTAGAAATGTTCACTCCAAACAAATTCAAAGCTAGTTTTTTTAATCCAAATTTGATTATTAACTCTGACTGAGAAGAAATGAGCAAGAGTCCCTCCTTATTATCTTTTAACATCAAGTTTACATAGTGGGCAAAGCATTTCTCTAAACTTACTGATGTGCAAAATTATCTAAGTATGTACATACACTCTACCCAGTGGAAATTGTATGTATTGGTGACAAAACGTGACCCAAGTTGATAGATTGTCTATCACATTTTGATTATTTCTTCTCTTTCTTTCTACTGAGTAAATATTATGATTATTTTTTAAATGTAATTCAAAGTATATAATTCAATTTAATTTATTTACTAATCCCACCTCCAAGAAGATCAACTCCATCCAGCCTTCAATGGTTTCTCTCAGCATCCCTGTAAGGTAATAAAGGTAATCCCCAAACTTTTCCTTGCAGATGAGAATTTTGAACACTCCTGCTGTCAAAAAGATATATACTCTTGACATTATCTGGGTTATGTGGATATCTATGCATCTATTGACAGATATCTAGGATTTTCTGAAACCATCTTTAAAAAGCCCCTTTTAGATGACTGCCAAGTTTGATCTTTCAAATTTCTCCTTAGAATCCATGTTTTTTGAAAATGATCCCTCTTTCTCTACAATTGAAGCTGATCAGAAAGTCCCTAACTTGTAGAAATAGATGGAAATACCAAGACAGAATGTTTAAAACTAAAAACAACTCATACAAATCATCAGCATTTCTATATCTTTCCAGCAAAGTCTAGTAGAGATAGAAAAATTTCATTTAAAATAACTATAGAAAATGTAAAATACTTGGGAACCTATCTGCCCAGACAAACCGAGGAACTATATGAACATAATTATAAGACACTTCACACAAATAAAGTCAGATCTAAAAAATTTGGAAAAATATTAATTGCTCATCAGTAAACTAAACCAATATGAGAAAATGATATGTATTTGAATTAATTTACTTATTCAGGGCCATTCCAAACTACAAAAAATTATATTATAGAGCTAAAAAATGATAAAATTCATCTGGAAAACAAAAGAATATCAAGGAAATTAGTGAAGAATAATATGAAGGAAGGTACTTTAGCTTTAGCAGATCTCCAATTGTATTAGAAAGTGGTAATGATCAAAACAATCTAGTACTGGGCAAGAGATAGATTGGTAGATTAGTAGAATAGATTAGGTGCACAATATATAGTAGGTAATGATTATACTAATGTATTGATCTCAGCTTTAGGGACAAAACTTCACAATTTGACAAAAACTGCTGGGAAAATTAGAAAGCAGATTTGCAAAAACTAGGTATAGACTAACATCTCATACCACAGAGTAAAATAATATCAAAATGGGTATAACATAAATACATAAAAGGTGATACCATAAGCAAATTAGGGTAGTATCGAATAATTTACCTTAAAAAATCTATGCATAAGTGAAAATTTAGGAGCCAACAAGAGAGTGAGAGAAAGGATATAACATGGATAATTTCAATTACATTAAATTAAAAAGTGCCTATATAAACAAAACTAGTGTAGCCAAAACTAGAAGGAAAGTAGAAAAATGAAGATGGGGGGATATACATCAGGTTTCTCTGCTGAAGGTCTCCTTTTTCAAATATATAGGGAACTGAACATATTTATAAGGAAATGAATCATTCCCAATTTGATAGTCAAAGAATATGACAAATAGTAATCAAAGCTATCTAAAGCCATATGAAAAAATGCTCTAAATGACTATTGACTAGAGAAATGCAAATTAGAACAGCTCTAATGTGCTATCTCACATGTATAAGATTGGCTAATATGAATAATATGACAGAAAAGGAAAATGATAAATATCTGAGAATATATAGGGGTGTGTGTGTGTGTGTGTGTGTGTGTGTGTGTGTGTGTGTGATTACACAATTGCCTTTGACCAGCAATACTACTTACTAGGTCTATAGCCCAAAGAGATTTTTTTAATTAAGGAAAATGACCTATGTGATAAAATATTTATTGCAGTTCTTTTAGTGGTGGCAAAGAATTATAAATTGAGGTAATACCCATCAATTGGGGAGTGGCTGAATAAGTGATGGTATATGATTGAGATGGAATGCTATTGTGCTATAAAAAATGATGAACAGAATGCTTTCAGAAAAACCTAGAAAGACCTATATAAACTGATACAAAGTGAAGTGACCAGAATATCTGGTACACAATAAAAGTAATACGGTACAATAATCGATTGTAAATGACTTACCTAATCTCAGCAATATGAAGATCCAAGATAATTCTGAAGGACTTATAATTAAAAAAAAATGCTATCCATCTCAAAAGAAAGAACTTGGGGAATCTGAATGCAGAGCAAAGCATATTTTGTTTTTCTTTCTCTTTCTCTCTCTCTCTCTCTCTCTCTCTCTCTCTCTCTCTCTTTCTCTCTCTCTCTTTCTCTCTTCCTTTCTCTCTCTCTTCCTTCCTTCCTTCCTTCCTTTCTTTCTTTCTTTCTTTCTTTCTTTCTTTCTTTCTTTCTTTCTTTCTTTCTTTCTTTCTTTCTTTCTTTCTTTCTTTCTTTCTTTCTTTCTTTCTTTCTTTCTTTCTTTCTCTCTCTCTCCATGTGTGTGTTTGTGTTTTGGGTTGGATCTGTGTTTTCTTTCACAACATGAACAATATGAAAATGTTTTCCATAAAAGCAAATATATAACCTATATTGAATTGTTTGTTGTCTCAGAGAAGAATAATGAGGGGATAAAGGAAAAGGTTTTGCAACAGATAATTGGAAAAATGTTAAAAATTGTTTTTAACATGTAATTTTAAAAATATATTTAAAAAACAAGGGAAAAACATAATAGCTGATCAAAGAGGATTTTATTCAACTTTTTGCCTGATGTTCTTATAGCTTAATTTAGAGAGTTATTCAATTCAAAAAATGTTTATTAAAGTCCTACACTAACTTTCAAAATGCAAAATCCCTGCAGCAGGAACATTCTTTTGGGTATTATTATTATTATTATTAAAACAAATATTGTTTTATGAAATACCCATATGCTACCTATTTGCTATATAAAATAAGTAAAGGGATAGATATGTGTGTGTAAATATAAATATTTAAAATAAAAAGCAATCATATGTGACAGAGTTAAAATAGAGTCCTTTCAAATAAAATCAGAAATGAAAAAGTAATATCAATTGTCTTCATTTCTATTTAAAATACTAGGAATATAGGCTATAGCATAAGACAAGAAAAAGAAATTAATAATTCTAATTTAAAAAAAAAACTTTTTACTTAAAGATCTTTAAGATCCAATGAAAAATTAACTAAAACAATTTACTTAAGCAAAATTTTCAGGACATAAAAGAAACATCACACAAATTAGCAGAATTTTTACCTTTTACTAGTAGAACTCATCAGGAAGACATAAAAATGGGAGAGAAATCTATATAATTACAAAGTGAATAAAATATTTGGTAGTCTAGCCACCAAGCTACACAAAAGAACTTTATAAATAAAACCACGAACCACTATTTACACAAAAGCAGAGATGAGGAAAAATATTAATTGCTCATAGGTAGGATGAGTTAATATAAAAATGATACTACTAAATTAGTCAGTCAACTACAAAAAATTTATTTTATAAAAAAAAAAAAAACTGCCAAAGGAGACAGAAATATAAAGAATCTCAAAGGAAATGATTTAAAAAAAAACATTGGAACAAAAGTATCATCAGTGTCAGATATCAGCCTATACTAGGAAATGGGAATTTTCAAAACAATTTGGTACTAATTAAAAGTAGAAAGATCAATCAGTGGAACAGATTAAATATGCACATATAGAAGCAAATATATCGACTACCTTAATATCAGCCCTAGTGTTGATAACCCACAAAGTCTCTAGTTACTGAGATAATGACTCAATATTTGATAAAAACTGGGAAAATTGTTCAACAATATGAAGGAAATTAAATTTAGATCAATGCCTCACACTTTAAACCAAGAGAATTATGTAACCTGTATATAAAAGGTTATGTCATAAACAAATTACAATAATGTAGAAAATAATCTTTTAGATCTATGGATAGGAGAAAAGTTCTTGATCAAACAAGGGACAGAAAGTATCAAAAAATAAAATGATCATTCTAATTACACAAAAATAAAAAATTTGCATAAATCCAAAAAAGCTAAGATTAAAAAATTAATCATCAAGGAAATGTTTTGCAGCAAATCTTTCTGATAAACTATTTCCAAGATATATAAGAGCTATTCTCCAACTGACAAATTATCTGACATTATTAGAAGTTAGTTTTCCAGAAAATTAATCTATCTATAGCCATATTAAAAATGGTACAAATAACTAATAATTAGAGAAATGAAAATTAACGTAATTCTGAGATTCTACCTCATACCTATCAGATCGGTAAAGATGACAGAAAAGGAAAATGACAAATGTTGGAAGACCTATGGGAAATCACGCACATCTATGTTCTGCAGATAGAACTACAAAAGGGTACAGCCATTCTAGAAAGAAATTTAGAATTATGTACAAAAAGTTACTAAACAGTACACATTCTTTTATCTGATTATAGCACTACTAGACCTATACCCCCCCAAGATAAAAGAAGTGGAAAAGGTCCCATGTATTCAAAAAACATTTATAGAAGTTCTTTTATGGTGCAAAAACCTAAAAACATATATAGTTGACTATGCATTTTTGTTATAAGGAATTTTTTTCTCTTTTTTTTCTAGTTGGAGAAGGGTGATGGGAGATAAAAATTTTCTGCTTATTTAAAAATATTAAGTAGAAAAATCTGAAGAGACATTGCTGAAGAGGTGGCATATGGTGTATACTTTGTCTAAAGAGAGGAGTAAGAAAAGAAATTTACATAAGTTTGCCAGTTATCAAGCGGGTATTAGAGAAAACACAGTAGAAGGGGCAGCAGATCCAGAGTGGGGTATGAGAACAGGGTTATTGTTGATGGGGATGGGAATGGGGGAGGAGCCAGAGCTATGAAGAAAGAATAACATTTGTAATTTGTCAGTTGAGGACTTAGCATTACAGCAATGGGTAGAATGAGGGGGGGGGGTATGTTCACTATTGAGGATAGAGTCAAGGAAGAATAACATTGAGGTTGATTAATGAAAGCATGTGATCAGATCAAATACTTGATCTATGTTTTAATGAACTGAGGCAAGCCTGGCAATATTGAGCTCCTAATTTCATCGTCCAGTTAGAAAGTGTACTAAAGCAGCAAGTAATGGCCATCCCAATCCAGAAGTCCCTCAGAGTGGAACCTAGTAAAGGATGACAACAATAATACTAACATTTATATAGTGATTTCTATGTGCCAGGTACTAGTGCACATTTTACAAATATCTCATTTGATCCTCACAACTTTGCAAAGTAGATGCTATTATTAGCCCTATTTTACAGATAAGGAAACTAAGTCAAACAGAAGCTAAATGACTTGTTTAGGGTTATACAGTTAATAAATGTTTGAGGCTGGATTTGAACTATGTTCTTCCTGACTTTAGATCTGATGTTCTATTCTATCCATTACGCCATCTAGCTGCCTAAGCATAGATTACTTTTATGAAATGATAAGATGATTATTTAAGATCAAGACATTTATTTTTATCATTTTCGAGGGGAAGAGTGATATATCACCGAGTATCAGATGTAGTCTTAGAAGAGACCTGACTAGTTATATGACACAATTAATAAGCATCAGCTTATTAATAAGACTAGATTTTACCAGTTACATGATTCTGGACAAATAACTATTATTTAAGTATTGATTTCCTAACATAGCAAATAATATAACTATTTATACTGCCTTATAGAGGTGTGATTAGCTTACTTTGTCAATCTGAAAGCACTTTAGAAAAAGGAATTATTTTGGAGGGACACAATTGAAGTTTCTAAATTTTCTTCTTTTTTAAAGATGTTTCTATCCCTGGGTCATGTATTTTGGCTAGTTATTTACCTGTGCATGTTTGATTTGCTTCTGGGGAACTAAATTAAGCTAAGATTTGTTCTACAATAAGCTTGGAATAAATAGATCAACAAACAATCACGATTTTACCTAATTGTGAAACTAGGTTGATTGTCATGGGTGTATAGATAAAAAAAAAAAAATCTAATACATTCAAGCCTACATCATTTAGATTTGTTGATTGGACTGTGTCTGCTTCTATTTGGACTGTCAAATATTGAAAAAAATTTTGAATCTGTGGAAAATCTAATATATTTTTCATAGGTGGAGCACAAACCTTTTTATGAACTGATTCTGAAATGTTGAAACTAGCTCCATGCTCTGTAGAAGAACATTTCCAAGAATAGCTGATGTCAAAAACCAGCTTTCATATGCCTTATTTGAATTTTCTCCCTTCACCAAGACCCCAGCGGATCAACTAAAGTGCTAGATCACTGTCAGACACACTTTGGTACTTAGACTGCATCTATTGGTTCAGAGGAATAGGTTTCTTGGATCTACTATGCTTCCCTACATGAAAACATCTAAGATTTCTTCAGATGCACACCTTGTAGAAAGGATTTAACAACAAAATCTCTCTAGTCTCTAGTGGGAAAGAACAAATAGGCTATCTGAATCAGAGAACTGTTTGTACATCTATTCTATTGCTCATATGGCAATATAAGGACACTTTACAGGACTTCATTGAAGCACTTTGAAATCCATTGTGAGACATGGAAGACACTGACACAGGACCACCCAGCATGGTGTGCCTGCATCAGAGACATCTCCTTCCCAAAAGTTCATATAGTCTATTTGTAAAGGAGAACATCATGAATGAAGGAACAAATACTTAACAAATCCTTTAACTAGCCTTAAAGTGTTTCAGGCAATTCCTTGAAACTTAACTATTAAATTTTAAACTGGCTAGTTTAATCAATACCCTGAGATTTATCTACTGAGCCATAGATCAGGAGCTTTGTACCCAGTAGATGTTTGAGGCTCCTCATAGGTTCTCAGATCGGCACACAAGTCTTTAATGGATGTTAAACTTCTTAAAATAATAACGATAATGATAATTCCTTCAACAAAATGTATATTAATAAGACCATACTTGAATTTCAGTGAAAAGTCTATAAAACTCATTTCAACATTTTAAAATTATTTTTTCTATTGTTTATATTTCAAAATTATTTTTTCTCACTATTTAGAAGTTTTGATGAAATTACTTGAATTTTTGAGGTCATCTTCCCTTTCTTGTGCATCTGGTTTTGACCTCAGACATAGGTAAGACCAGGGAAACAGTGATATTCTTGTTGGGTTCTTAGAAAGGATGGGATCCCTAGAAATGTGGGGAATATAATTCTGGGAGCATTGAAATAGAGAAAGGGCCCTTTACAGAGTTATTCTTGGAATGCTAGAATTTAATTTTGTTATTGGCCAATATTAATGTCAACAATTAGCAGCCTTTTATTGATTTTCACTTTCAGTCTTTACCTCCTTCAATCTAATTTGTACACTGTTATCAGATCATATTTTCCTTCAGTTCCATATAGATTTATCCTCTGCTCAAAAAGCTTTCATAATTCCTATTTCCTACAGAATGAATTCAAAATATTTTAATCTGCCATTCAAGATCCTCTCTGGTCCATCTTTCTGACTTACAGGTCATATTACTTCCCTTTACATAATATATCACCCAGTTGGATCAATTCACCTAAACACAACCTATATTTTGAATCAATTAGATGATACACTGGAGAGACCTGAATTCAAATTCAGCTTCAGACATTTAATAGAATTCTGGGCAAATCACTTAACCTCTTTTTACCTCAGTTTGCTCATCTGTAAAATATAGATAATAATAGCATCTACCTCAAAGTTGTTGCAGGGCTCAAATTAGATAATTCTTATAAAGGGTTTAGCACATTGCTTAGTACATACTAGGTTTTAATAAATGTTTGTTTCCTGCTTTCTTGCTTTTGTTCATATTTATTCTCTTCTCCTAGAAAGCCCTTCCATTGTCCTCTCATCTCTCATTGAGAGTAACCTGACAGGTCTTAAACCCATCTGTGAGTTAGGGAGATGTCTATTTCAAGCCTATGAAGACTTTCCCCAATGGAATGGGTGGATGGAAGTCATTTGCTCCAAAGGCTATGAAGATGGCTAAAGCAATCACTATGGAGTGCTTAGAGCTTGGTTAAACATGGAAGATGCCACAGTAATCTACTGTGTTTTGGATCATCACAAATCATTTTGACTTTTGTCTTGCCACTCAAAGTAGATGATTCTGGAAGAGAAAGTGAAGCTGATGGCTTTGTGCAGTTCTGCCTCATCTAAATTCAAGTCATGTATGAGTCAAGACATCACCCCATGATATCACTAATCCTCTTCAACATGAAGGACAAAACAACAGCAACAACTTGTGGAAAACTTGCCATCATTCATGGTCAAATTCAAAAGCCCATACAGGCAGTTTATTCTGATCCCCTCAATAAGAAGTAACCTCCCCTCTCTTTGAACTTGCCCTTTCTGCCCACACCCCCTCACCCAACAGCACAGTGCCAGTATAATGGCATTTATCATGGTCTGACTTGAATTAGCTATTGTATCCGTGTCTTGTCTTCCCTCTTAAAATGTAGGGACTATGTCTTACTCATCTTTGCATTACCTTTAGGGCCTAGCATAGGATATTACACATAACAAGAGCTCAATACAAGGTTGTCAGATGGATTAAATACATGTACATGCCAATGAAAAGTTTTAAGAAAAAGACCTAATGAGATTTACTAACTAGAAATCAGGTCAAATTTTATTTCAGCATAAGTGCCTTGATTTTAATGTGGAGTATATTATAAAAAGCATTTTAATGTGAGGCATATTATAAATGTATACATAAAGGTTAAAACTATAGATAATATAAATGTTAGCTATTATCACCATTGAACTTTTAATTTCCTACTGTTTCTCTATAACTTGTATTTTTATTTTGTTTTAATTACTTAAATATATAAAAACTAAAGATTCATAAGAAATGTTTTCATTTGTGCTTCCACAAGTTTTCCTACAAAAATTTCCTAATTATCTCTTGACTCTCATCTCTCCTTTTTTAAAATCTATTCTTCATACTGTGTGCTTTGCATATAAAAAGTGCTTAATAAATGTGTTTTCCCTCTTTTTTTCTTCATTCATTCACAGAGCTTCCAAAACAATTTTCCTAAGTCAGAATCCTGCTTATTTCCTTCCCTTTTCCACAAACTTTTAGTAGCTCCCTACTGCCTGTAAGTCAAAATATGACTCCTTTAGTCAAGTATTCAAGAACCTCTCCAATTTGGCTCCAGCTAACTTAATTTTATAAACTTTGGCTCACATTACTTCCTTCACATAATCTACAATCCAATTAAATTAGCTGTTCCTCAAATTCAACATGATGTCTACTCTCTCATGAATTCATATAGACCATTGCCCCATATCTAAAATTCACTCCTCGTTTATCTTTGTCCACTGATAATCTTCAGTTCTGTTAAGATCCTGCTTACATACCACCTCCTCCGTAACTGTTGAAATTACCCAACTCCCTTATTGAAAATGGTTTTCCTTCTTCAAATTTTCCCAGAGCACATCATTTGAATCTCTCCCACAATAATATTTTGCTCATTTGTATACATACCATGTTTTCCCTAGTAATTGAGAAATGAGCTCCTCAAGGACAGGTTTGTGTCATTTTTCATCTTTCTATTCTCAGATTCTATCACAGTGTAGCAGTACTTTTCACATAGTAGGTACTTGATAAATGTCAACATTTTACTCATCTATTGAAGTTAAATGTAATTTTCTCAAAAATTGAAGTTCTTTTTTTAGATTGCATGCAAGTTATGCATAAAGGTAGAAGAGAAACAAAAAGATCTTAATGTCATAAAAGTCAGTTCCTCAAAGGTTATGATATCAACCCAGCATCATGTGGTGAAATTTGGGGTGAAGACTCAAAAAGATTAATGCATAATGCCAAAAAATGCCGCCAGTTTTATAATTATTGTCTCCACAAAGCCAGCTATGTAGTAGAGAAAAGAAATGGGGACTTTAGTTTCTGGGAACAAAAAGATTACATGAAACCTGGAAGTGGTTTTGTAACAGTAATAACAACAACAGCAACAACAACAACAATAAATAACATTTAAATAGCATTTTTAAAGTTTGCAAAGTCCTTTACATGTTATCTCAACTGATAGCATATGTAAAACACTTTGCATACCAGATGTTTCCACACAGTACTCATTAGTTGGATTTTTATGGATGTCCCAGTTTTGTGTGGTGTCTTGGAATTTATATCTATATTACTGCATTTGGGGAAAATAGTACAAAGGTCTGTAGTTATGAAAATTGAATTTTTTCCTC
Organism: Antechinus flavipes; assembly: GCF_016432865.1. Lineage (NCBI taxonomy): Eukaryota > Metazoa > Chordata > Mammalia > Dasyuromorphia > Dasyuridae > Antechinus > Antechinus flavipes. Next base: position 415,297,374 of record NC_067400.1, read on the forward strand.
AGTGTAGAGAACCTTCAATGCAGCTCATCTGTTTCAGAGTTAAGTCAGAAGAATAGAAGTTAAACTTCCCATATAACTTAGGAATCAGGAAGTAGTGTGATAATAAGTATTTAACAATTGGCTCTTTGAAAAAAAAAAGTAGGCATTATTAACATTTTCTCTATCATTTTATAAAGTCTGGATAATCAACAAAATAAAAAATTAAGTCCTGTTTATAGCATTTGTTAATTTCTAAGAAGTATTAAATGCTCGCTTTGAAAATTTAACAATTCTAGCATACCCCTGGATGCTGATCTGTTTACAATGATGAAGCTAGAAACATAGAAGTTAAAGTCAAAGAACTGAGCAAAATCAAGCTCAGAGAAATAATCTGGGGTCAAAAACAATAGGGGAATTAAAAGAGTGGGGCTAAGATACCAAGACAAGGTATACAACTCACTAGTTCAGCATGGAGTATATGGGCTTCTTAACATCCAGCTATGGAGGTCTCATCTTCTCCATAGTCTGTTCTTGGCTCTTAGGTTCATTTGAAACTTACCCAACCAGCCTGGTACTCTCTTATTGAAACTTCAGAGTGGCATCCGGAAGACAAAACACAATGATTGGTTAAATTTCATAAATATATATATATAATTAAAGGAATTCTGATAAATTAAGGGACAAATCTCATTTGTCTTTTGATCTCCCCCAATATTTAGTATAATGTCTTGCAATAGTAAGGATTTAATAAATTATATTTCATGAATAATGTAGAGAAAGAATGTTCATGGTATTCACCTATGCATTTTGCTCAGAAATGAGGCATGAGGCGCTTGTATACCTCTAAAAAGCCATTTAGACAAAATGAACAGACTACTTTTTGAAATAAAAAAAAAAATCTAAGCAAAAATTTCTAATAGGTGGTATATATGAAGGAACTGAGTCTGGAGTCAGAATTTGGAGTCAGAAAGACGAGTTCAAATCCTGATTAAGATGCATACCAGCTATGTGATCACCCAAAGTAAGAGCCCTAAGAGATTATTTAATCTCTCTTCTCATCTGTAATATGGAAATAATATAACAGTATCTACCAAACAGAGTTGTTATAAGGATTAAATGTTATGACATATATAATGTCATGATATGATATGATATGACATACATAAAGTACTTTTTAAAACTTACTAGTAAATAGTTTTCAAACCTTGAATGAAGTTCTGAAAGTGAACTCTATATTTGATGACTAGCAATCATAGTTATTTAATAGCATAAAACCAATCCAATAGGTTCATCTATCTTTTGCTTAGCTTATCTATCACTATTTTATAGAATTTGTTCTTTCAACGTGAGATGCTGACTCTCCAATACTGATACTGGAAGTTCTAGGATTTTCAGATTCTACTGAAATAATACATTAGTACAACAGTTCCCCTCCTCCTCAATGCCAGGGGAACCTTGCTTTCAGCCTACATGAATTTTTATTGATATATAAAATCACATTGGGCAAGGCAGGACTAAAAACAATGTAATGCAACCTCCTCAGCCAACCACCCCCAAACCAGCATAGCCCTTGATCTAAGGAATTGTATAACCTAAAACCAGACCCATAAAAGAGGAACTTATAATATGAGTTGGATAACTTTATACTCTCTTTGTAATTCATTTCAAATTGGTTGTTACATTTTACAAATGTATAATTTGGCGTGTCAGTCCTGTCATATCAACTTTAATAATGATCCATATAGTTGCTTAATTCTACTCTCAACTGCATACTCCCTTGTGCTATGGTTAGTCTAAAGATCTGTTGTTAAGACTGACAGAGTGGAGTTGTTTCCTAAAGGGACACAGCCTGCTGAGATGACAAACATGCAACTGACTCTTGATTGTGGATCAATTCTTAATCAATCCATCAAAAAACTTATATTACACATCTACTATGTATGTGTCAAGTATTGGAGGCACACAAACAAAAACTGCCTTCAAGCAATTTATACTCTGATGAAATTATTCAAGGTTCTAGATTATTTAGGAAAAGTATATCCTTGTACTATGTGTCTCTAGGTCAATTTGCTACTTTTTTAGATTTCATATATCTCTATGGATAATATTAGATAAGAAAAGAGTCAATCAAGTATTATTAAGTGATAAACCTTGGGAACACAAAGAAAGCCCAACCCCACACCTCTTCCCCCCCCCCAAAAAAAAAAAAACAGTCTCTGTTCTAAAGAAGCCAACAGACTGTTGGAAACAAAATGGGAGGAAAAAACAATTACATGCAGGATAAATAAAATAATAAAGAAAAAAACAAATATTAAGTGAGAATCAGAAAAAAATTCTCTTAGAAATTATTTTTATTTTTTTCTTTGATACTTTTCAATTTACATGTAAAACATTTTAAAACAATTTTGGGTTTTTTTAAAAAATTGAGTTCTAAATTCTCTCCTTCCTCAAGCAATATGATATTGATTATTTATGTGAAGTCATGTAAAGCATACTGCCATATTAACCAAATTGTAAAAGAAAACAAAAACAGAATAACAATAAAGAAAGCTTTTTAAAATATGTTTCAAAAACAGTTTATCAGTTTCTCTCTGGAAGGGAATAGCATTTTTCATAACAGGTTCCTTGGAATTAGCTTGATATATTGTCTTAATGAGAGTAGTTAAGTCTTTCTGATCATCTTAAAATAGTGCTGTTATTACATATAACATTCCTCCCTTTATACCAGTTAATAAATCTTTCCTGATTTTTTTTAAATCATCCTGTAGATGATTTCCTGTTTTGTTGTTGTTTAGTTCTTCAGTCACATCCCATTCTTTGTGATCTCATGGACCATGCTCTCCATAAAGTTTTCTCAACAAAGGTACTGAGTGGTTTGACACTTCCTTCTCAGTGATTTAAAGCAATCAGGATTATCCTTGAAGTGATAGGTAGCCACTGGAGTTTACTGACATGGTCAGATTTATACTTTAAGAAGATCAATTTGATAATTGAGTAGAAGATGGACTGGTGAAACAGAAAGTGGGGAGAGAGTTGAAACAAGAAAGTCGAAGAAAGAAGTATTACAATAGTCAGGCATGAGCTAGTGAAGGGACCTGCATTAGAGTGGTAAAGGTAGCAGAAAAGAGAAAGAAGAATACATGAGAAATGTTAAAAGGTAAAATCAGCTGAATTTATCATTAGATTAGATAAGGGAGATGAGAGAAAGTTTAGTAGGTCAATCACTTAATCAAGAAACATGTGTTTTTTGATTAGAGAAATATAAGTTAAAACAACTGAGTTAACACTTCATATTATCAGATTGGTTAATATGACAAAAAAAAAAAAGAGAAAATTTTGGCTGGGGGGGGGATGTGAGCAAACTGGGACATCAATGTACTGTTGGTGGAGTTGTGAACTGATCCAACTATTCTGGAGAGCAATTTGGAACTATGCCTAAAGGGCTATAAAACAATGTACACTTTTTGATGCAGAAATAGGAGAGATACTATGGAGAGGAGAGGTACTAGACTGACTACCAAACTGAAAGTCTATAGAGCTGCTGTGCTAACTTTATTTATGCCTGTGAAATTTGGACAGTATACCAACACCATACCAGGAAACTGAATCACTTCCATTTGAATTGTTTTAGGAAGATTCTGAAGATCACTTGGCAGGATAAGATGCCAGATACTGAGGTCTTTTCTTTAAAATGCCAAGAATTCCAACTCTACCACAAAGAGCACAACTTCATTGGGCTGACCATATTGTTTGAATGCCAAACATACACTTATCAAAAAAAAATATTTTATGGAAAATTCATACAGGGCAAGCACTCACAAAGTGGTCAGAAAAAGTGATACGAGGACGTTCTCAAGGTGTCTCTTAAGAAATTTAGAATCATCTTATGACATGGAAGACACTGGCTCAAGGTTGCCCAGCATGGCATTCCCTCATCAGAGAAGAGGTTGTGCTCTATGAGCAAAGCAGAATTGAATTAGCCAAAATTGTGTGAAATACACAAAATTAGAGAAGCTACTCCAAATGTTCAGATGAACTATTTGTGGCAGAGTATTCCAAGCTTGTATTGATCTAATCAGTCACAGTTGGACATACTGTAATTCTATTCTAACATCATGATATCATTTTGGTAATCTTTGAAAAATGAAAGACAAAACCATTGGTAGGTCTATATCCTAAAAATCCCCCCCCTCCCAAATGGGGAACCTATTTGTTAAAAATATTTATAGCAGCTCTTTTTGTGGTGACTAAGATAGAAATCAAAAGGATGCCTATCAATCTAATTTAGAATCAATCTAGAATTTATAATCTAAGGAGAAGTCCAGAGGAATACAGCCTAGTGAAAAGTGAAGGCAGATAGCTGAAGAATGATGACAAAGTTAATAGATCTTAATGTGGTATTAGAAATCATCTACTTCAGCTCTCTTGTCCAGAGGAATGAAATCATCTACCTGAGGTCATAAAGATGACAAGTGGTAGATCTGGAATGAGAATAAGATCTCCTGATTCCAAATCCGGTGCTTTCTACACTTCTGCTAGGCTCAATTTTTTTTTGAAACTAACATCAGTGAATAGAGGGAGAAAGGGAGGGAAGGAAGGAGAAAAGGAAGGAAGGAGGGAGAAAGGGAGGGAGAAAAAGAAGGAGCGGGGGAGAAAGGGAAGAAGGGAGAGAGGGAGAGAAGGGTGGAAGATATATGAGGGAAAAGTAAAGGATGATTAATGGGGCAATGTCTCAGGAGAGATAGGAAATCTAGAATCAAGGAGTTAGCTCTGGCAGGGATGATGGTCATCACATCCTTTGAACAAAGGAAGAAAGAAAGGAGAAGTAATTTGGAAAGAAGAGAATGATTGTAGGGAAATGTCATGAAGGAAAAATTGGTGGCACTTGAGCTGCATCTGCCAAATGCTAAAACATATGAATGAAAGTAAAGAATTCAATCAGTCATCCAAATATTTTGTGTACACTGTGCCAACCATCTGGATGCTATTCTCTATTTGCACTATATTAATATTTTCACTTTAAGAATCTATAATATTCATTGTAACACTTCAGTAACTCAAGATTCTGTGCTTTCTTGGTGTATGTACTCCCTCTCCTAAGGCAGAGCATAATTCTTTGGTTTGGCATTTAAAGTCCTTCCTAATCTGACTCCAACTTCCTTCCAGACTAACTTTATATTATTCCCTCACATGGATTCTACATTCCAATCAAACTGCCTAATTGATGTCACCTTTACATAATGGCATGCTTGAGTTAGTTCAAAATGGCCAGAGTGAACCTCTTATTAAATTTTCAATGTGAGCATTAATACCTCAGAAATAGGCAAATGCTACAAGTCAGGGCTTGATTTTTTTGTTAATTGTCTAGATTTAAGAAATTGATGGGAAATGTGAATAATACAAATTAAACTGAAAAACATGCTGTACATACTTTTTTTTTCCTTTCAGAGATCCAGGTATTAAACATTAATCTGCATAATCCTACTTTTACACATTTCATCTCCCACCTCTGTGACTTTGCATAGTTTGCCTATCATATCTACAACACTTTCCATTTTCCCCAGAATAGTTAGATTTCTTAAGGCTCAATTCAAGCACTATATCCTTCAAAAGGTCACAGACAATTTAATGCTTCCTCACTGTGTCACCTTGGACAACTCACTTAACCCCAATTGCATCAGCAAAAAAAAAAAAAAAAAAAAAAAAGGCCACTCACTCATTTTCTTAAATGTTCCTACTTTTTAATCCCATCCCTGAAATTATCGTGTATGGATTTATCTATGTACATATTGTTTTGTCCTTGGTAAGTTATAAGTATCTTGAGTTCAGGGACTATTTCAATTTTGTTTTTATATCTCAATACCTAGCACCTGGCAACTAATTGATAAATACTTGCATAAGGTCTGGAGTGCATTGGTTACTCCATCCCACTTAAAAATAATTAACTTTGTCAGGTGAGAAGATTACTTGATTGAATCAATAAATCTGAAACAGGTGTGTACAAAGCCTGGCCACCTTGAATCAATCAAAGACATTTCAACAGGAAATCTGATTTAATTGGGTGAGAGATTTGATCATACCCTGAAGAGACTAAGTAAGTTCAGGAGATGGTTCAGAACCCTAAATAGATCCTGAAGATTTGTTAGTAAAGAGGAAAGATGAGGGCCATCAACATCTTCATCTGGAAGAATTAATAGCTCAGTAGCAACCAGAAAGAAAAAAAGAGAATCAAGCTATGACAGAGAAGGAAGAGACTGAGGAGAGTCATTCTCCCCAGCATCATTTTGGAGCAGAAGACTTAGGCTGATGCTATCAGTGATACCCTCTTCCTCAAAGACTGAAGAAAATTCTAAGAAATGGTTTGCTCTTTTCCCCAACTTTCCTTCTCATTGTGTGTCTTAATATATGATGTAATATACTCTGATGCTTCTTCACCCAGACTTTTCTGGTAATCTGATTTTACCTCAACCTTGAAGAAGCCTGTGATTAGTTAGAGAAAACATAAATGAAAATTGAGTCAGATAATCAAATTTGTGCCTATGTGTTAGGAGTTTTCATAATTGGGGGATTCAAAGTGATAATGATTACACTTCTAACTTTTCATTTAGAATTCTCTAATGTAGAACATCAAGAAAGAAAGGAATATCAAGAAAATAAATAAGCATTTATACAGCATTCACTATATGCCAGTACTTTTTTTTTACAAATATCACCTCATTTGATGTCATTTGAGAAGAGAGCAATGAGAACCCATTATATTTCCTCTAGGCTTAAACTGGATTAATTATTGAAATGAGTCACTCTTATGACTTAGGAGATATTTGAAAATTAAAACTGCGGGAAAAAATCATCACTAAGTATTCTGCTTCTTCAAATTTGGCTAGATTGGTATAATAGTAATTGAATTCATCACTGGGCAGTAATTGGAAGTCTTTTCAACTTTGTAAATCTGTTGGAGTTGGCAATCCACTGGCCTGGCCTTTGAGAATCCAAGGTCACATTCATGTCCTGATAAGGTACCAGTGCTGGACATTGATAGAGGCCATAAGGGACATATGTTGGAGAGATCCCTAAAAATATTTACTGAAAAACATTATGGCTTATCAAATACTGCCTGTTGAGTCAAGAACATTTAGATTAAAATCTTGTTTCTGATTTGTGTGACCATGGGCAAGTTATTTAATCTCTAAGTGGTTTCTCTTAAAATTATGAGTTACAATGAGATCCTCGTCTTCATTGGTAGAGGATGTTTCCACACCGGGAGTTCGCTACCTTGATAAAATAATCAGGCATCTGCACAAAATTGCTTTCATTTTTGTTTCTGACTGGATCATTCATGAGAGATAGTGTGATGTAATGGCAAGAACATCAATTCTGGAATTAGAGATCTGGGTTTTGAATCTTGTCTCTGCTACTTACTCCTAATTTGACCTTTAGCAAGCAATATCACAGTTGGAGAGAGAGTGCTAACAATTGTTCTTTCATGTTTGTCTCAGGGGGTAAAGCAATGTATAGAAGAATAGATAGAAGGAAGACTAATCTTTAAAATCTTTTTTAAAAAAGTTTTATAATAAGCATTAGTTCAGTCAGAGCCATTTCTTCATCTACAAAATGAGTGTTGAAAAGTAGATCGCTAATTTCCTGTTCATCAGTCTTTAAGCTTCATTAAGTCTTTAATTTGTCTTTTTGTTTCCTTATAAAACCTAATAAAGTTAACATAAAGTAGATGTGCAATTAAATACTGCCAAAGGATTAACCAAGGGTTTGGAGGCTGAGGAGATATTTAGGGACAAGTGCTTGGTGAATTCGGCATAATGCCAGCTATGATTTGCTTTTATCCCTTATATGTTTATTTAAGTATGAATGACTCAGAAGCTCTATTAGCATATATTCCTTTGTTTCAGTTCAATTTAACCCACATATGGTTTGGCCAGGTGTGATAGGAATGTGGAGTCTGAGGAATTAGCAGTTGGAAAGGATAAGACTATAATGCTAGGTATAAGATACTGTGCAATATGATAGAAATACAAAGAAAAAGCTGCCCTCAGGTGCCTGCATCTACCTGAGGAGGCAACCAATTACACAGTCATATAAATAGAAAATATGTACAAAAAAATACAAACTCAATGAGTCATTTTGCCTCTGAAGAGAAAAGATATACACAGATCTCTATGTATGTGGGGATATATATGTATATATGTACACACACATTTAAACATACATACTCCATTGGCTATGTGATCCTGGGCAAATGCTTTAGGCAATTTTTAAGACAAGGGTACTTGTCCTTCTTGATGTCATATATCCCTTTAGGGTAGCTAGATGGCATTATGGATATAAAAATGAGGCATTTCCAAATGAGATATTACAGTTCATGACACATGAGTAGGCACTAAATAATTGGTTATTGTCTTCCCCTTTGACAGTCTGGAAGCCTGGAGTTCCCTTCTTAAAATAATGTTTAATTGAGTAAAAAAAAAATAAAGGAAACAAAAGTTAATGAAAAAAGATGTAATTTTTTCCCCATCCAAGTTATTGAACAACCTTGTCCACATGCACACACACATCTGGTCCATGTTAAGAATTGTTTTCTCCTCCAGATTATATCCCTGACTTCCTCTGCCCACCAAGTCACATATCTTTTCCTCTCCCTATTCCCTCCAAATCCCCTTCCCTTTTATTATTTATTATATTATTACTTATATTTATGTGCTGTTTCACCTCTTTAGAATATAAGCTTCTTGAGGATAGGGACTGTATTTCTTTCTGCTTGTATCTGTGTTCCCATCACTGTGTACAATGCACATCATATAGAAAGTGCTTAACAAAGGCTTGTTGCCTGACTGACTACTTTTAAGACCAAGTCAAAGAGAAAATTCCAATTTTCATTGGTACAGTGAATGTTCTCCCTCAAAAGTTCCCCTATATCAAAATCTCACCGAGTGCCTATTGCTAAATATTAAGTAATATTACAATTAGGGAGAGCACTAACAATTGTTCTTTCATATTGATCTCAGGGAAGGAATAAAGTCATATATAAAAGAATACAAGGAATGAAGGCTGACCTCTGTACCCATTTTTTAAAAATTGGATAATAAGCTTTAGTTTAGTCAGAGCTATTTGGTCATTCTGTGAGAACCCTCTTTCCGTGGATAGACTATTATTTAACAGGCACTTAAATTGAGACCAGCATCCTGATTCTGGGGCAGCCCAACTTTTATTGGAAGTCTCTGCCACTTTTAAACATCTTTAATACATTTTAAAAATAGAATTGTAAAAGGCAGCAGCCAGACTTCAAAGCAAAGACATGTTGTGCCAGAATTACGGAGCTGGTGACGATTTTCACTGGTTGTAAAGCTCTGAGAGCCTCTTTCAGTCTTGAGAACATTGACAGGGAACAGTTCTGCTCACAACTCCCAAAAGACCAGTGTCTCTTGGATGGGACCAAATCACAACAGGTGGGAAGGAGTTCTTGCCACAGCACCCAGAGCCGCTGGCACATTCAGAGTTCAAAATCAGGAGGTACTAGCCATAACAGTAAGATTATGTAGAAAATTCAGTGGCAGCTCAATTCATGAAACATTTGTTGACAGTGTCTGAGTGTCTAGTAAAGGTCCTGACTCAAAGTTGGATATTCATTAACTCATTCAAAACGCATTAATTAAGCCTTCATTAAGTCATACAATGACAATAATAATTTATATAATGCTTTAAGGTTTACAAAAAAACTTTAGAAATATTATCTCATTTTATTCTCATAACAACCTTGGAAGGATAGTGCTATTGTTATTTTCCTTTTCAGATTGAGGAAACTAAGGCAGGCAGTAGTTAAATGACTTATTCTATTTATTAAGCTAAGCTATTAAGTGTCTGAGAGCAGATTTGAAGTTTATTGGACTACACTTCTGGTGCGCTATTCATTATTCCACCTCATTGTCCAGAGAAAAAGCAGAAACAGACTCTTCCACAAAATAAAGCAGAATGATAAACACCCAGAATCTCTGGGAGGCATAGCAATTGACCACAATCCTCTTCTTGAAGATCTGAGATGTTGCTTGAGGCGGCTGGAAATACATTGTTGAAAAAGATATGATTCCTGGCCTGGAGAAGCAAAAAATATAGGTTGGGCTCCAGAGAAGCCAAGCAGGGATGAAGGAGATCTTAATATCCTCTGAGAACCTTTGATAAAAGAACTCAAGGATACCTTTTAGAGGAAAATATTTGTATCTTTTTGGATCTGTAGAAATGAAGAATTAGAAGGAAATTAAGAGACTGGATAAATAGGATAGTGTTAAGGAAAAATGGGTAAGAACAATGACAATGTGTAGATTGAATACTTTATGGAATGTTGGAGTGGACAGCACTGGATGTTTGTGGAAGGAAAATATCCTTTCATTGGTCCAGAGCAGGATATACAGTTCCTTTTTAAATTTTTCTGATATCTTTTATTTTTTATATCACTTTTACTTACCAATGTTCTTCCCTTACCCAGAATATCTTTTTCTATAATTAAAAAAATGGAAAAAGCGGGGTTGAAGGAAAGCAATTTAGCAAGACTAATTAGCACACTAATCAAGCATGATAATATATACTCTGTTCTACTTCCATAGTCTTTGGGAAGAAGGATGGAAGGTGTAGTCTCATGTTGCTTCTTGGGAGCAGACTTCTAGATCCCACTATTATCTATCTAAAAGACTACTTTTATTACTCTCAGATTGTAAATTCATTTAGGAATGTATACTCAAAATTCTCACCATAACATAGTTCTCTCAATCATGCTCAGGACCCCCAGATTACACTTGCAGCTATAATATGAATCCTGCCTCCCTGATCAAAGGATCACAGCCTCAGGGATTCAGTTAGAAGGTGATCTATGCTGAAGTCCTCATTTTCACTGGTAAGAAAACTGGGGCTCAGGGAGGTCCAGTGATATACTTAGTACCAGCCAGTTAGTAGGTAGCAAAGCCAAGATTTGGACCAAGGTCCTCTGACCACAGGATTTTTTCTGTTATACCTCACTGGAGCATGTTACCCTGGTCCTTCTGTTTCTTTCTCCCATACTATAGAGCAATGGTTCTTAGAGAGGGGGTCAGTGAGGTCAGAACTCTTCTCATAATAATACTAAGATGTTTTCATTTCTAATAGTATAAATATCAACAGATATAACCCAAATAAACAAGAAATCCTTGGAGTCCTCAAAATTTTTAAGAGTATGAAAGAGTCCTTAGATCAAAGTGTGAGAACCACTGGCATAGAACATGGATTTGAATCAAATAACATTTTCTGCACTGGCAATTCAAACTTCTTAAAATCATCTATGCTTGCCACTAGCCTTTTGTGAAGACTTGGTGCAGAAGAGAACCTTAAATAATCTGCTTTCCCAAAAAAAAATAATAAAAATGAAATGTTCAAGTGGAGAAGTCCCCTCAGGGTCTTCTAGCATGACACACAGAAGATCAAATGGCTTTGGTGCCTCCAACAGATGAGAGCCCCGGTGTTCAAATGGCAAATTAGGATGTTTAAAGTTTTTCAATTGATTTCCTTTGGACAGAGTCACAGTGGTTTAAAAATTGGTCAGCCACCACTTCCCTGCTGAAGGGAAGCAGAGAGCCTCCCACTGCTTTATTTCATTCCTTCAGGCTTCTGGCATTGTATCTCGTGCAGGCAAATCCAATATAACAACTTGCTTTGTTTGTTGTACCAGATGAGACTCTCTTCCAGGACAGAAAACTGACTCTGCATCCGCTATTAAAGTGGCTTCTGCAAATAAGCTCCTTCACAAAAAAAAAAAAAAACTCTCCTCCACCTTTCCTAACCCAAATTTTCATGTGGAAAGGTCGCTGGAGTGGGGGAAAAGGACCATTTTAAAGGTGCAGGGTTGTTAAATCCAACATGGCTAAGAGTAAGACTTTTCCCTCTTTCTAGGAAGCTGGGTTTTATTATCTTACCACAAGAGAGACTGGAAGTAACCTACCTTCCAGCATCAAACATAAGCCAATGAAATTCCTATCTTATCAATTGTATCCAACAAGTTTGAGAGTGATGGCTGTTAAGAATTCTTTTATTAGATGGACACCCATGAATAAAAATCTCTATTATTATATATATACTTTCTTGTTTGTATGTAACAATACATTTTGAGTCCTACCTAATGTTCTACTGGGGACATGAAAATGTTTTATTTTATTTATTTTTTTTCAGTTTTTCTTTTCCTATTCTGTTGTTTCTTATTTTGTATTTAGTTTAATAAAAAACCAATTCTTTTATTTACTCAGTGTTATTACCCCAAGCATTCCATTCCATTTCCTTTTTTGAAGCTGTGTAGGGTTCTCAGCAAAATGGTGATGGAGCACCCTTTCTCAGTTTAGTTTATTCTCACACAGTGGTAGTGAGGGTTATCACATATAGAGGCCTTTCTCTGTAATAGTACACGTAGCAAAGATTTTATTAGCCCTCTCTGCATTTGGGTAGAAGTATGTAATGCTTGGATGTAATACTAGGAATTAGCTGGACCTGATATGATAACTAATTTAATTCTACTTTTTAAACAAATGCACTCTAGAAAGGGGAGACACATCTCAGTTGGGATAACCAAGTTAAAAATAGGGAATGAGAGAATAGCGGGTGGAGAAGATATTAGAATGTTTGATGTCACTAGGGTTCAACTTAATTTAGTTTTTTGGTAGTAGGTGACTTTTCAACAAACATAAATATGAAAATAGTAGCAGCCCCCAAAATAAAACTAGGATGGTGTGTAATATATTTTTAACTGGATAGTATGATACTTTACCATATGCTTCTTTTCATATATACTGCTTATGTGACTCTGGGCAAGTCACATAACATCTCAATACTCTAGGCAACTCTGGGCAACTTAAGTTCCCTACACCAGATCCAGTGCCTATGCTATTTAAACATTTTCTTTTAACTTTCTGATATTATAAAACATACTGAATTATATAATATATTATATAACGTATAAAATTAGGCAGCACAATGGATAGAGTGCCAGACCTGGAGTCAGGAAAACTCCTCCTCCCGAGTTCCAATCTGATCTCAGATACTAGCTTTTTGACCTGGGCAAGATATTTGACCCTGTTTGCCTCAGTTTTCTCATCTGTAAAAATGAACTGGAGAAGGAAATGGCAAACGATTCCAGTATCTTTGTCAAGAAAATTCAAAATATGCAACTGAACAACAATCCTTAGTACCTAGATCATACATCTAAGGAATAGGAATCAACCTTTGATTTTTATGAAATAGGAGACTCTCAGGTGAGGAAGCTCCTCCTCATGCAGGCTTGATTAATACAATCAGTATGTGTCAGAGAGAGAACCTTGAAGCTGAATCTTTATATCTTAGACATAGTATGGGCTTAATTGATGTTTTTTTGGATTGGATTGTGGACTTGGGCTCTTTCTTGTACTGTCATAGATCCTCAAGTAAGTTATTGCCCTTTCCTAAATAACTTGAATCTATGGGGACATTAAATTCTTCCCTTTTCTCCTCTAATTTACATTATATTGGCAAATTTGATCCTCAAGAAGTGTTTCTATTAAAGCATGAATAAAGTTTTCAAAAACTTTTTGAACCCTGTATACTTTGTGCTTTTGAAGGCAAGAATAAAAACCTTGTCCAACATGAGGCATCAAAGCCATAGCCCTCTAAGACATCCCAATTCTACCTTTTTACTCTGGGTATGAGGTAGGATTATACCTGCACCAAACATTTCCTGAAAATGCTTGAGGGGGTCTCTTAGCTTTTAAAGTTCTTGCTAAATAATTCCATTTAGCACTAAGTGATAAAATGTACAGATCTTAGATTTCAAGGGATTGTTGCTAATTGGTTGATCTGATTGCTGAACTACTGTCACCAATATCTGAAAGATCATCAAGACATGAGACAGCAGAATTAGAGAGATAAATATTGGCCCAATTTTTCAAGAAAGGAAGAGAAGAGAGACTGCATACAAAAAGTCACTGAGTTTGACTTCCATAGCTGACAAATTTTTTTCTAACATATTATTAAAGAGATGGTTAGTGAGTATCTTGAAAAGGAAGTGACATTCATAAACAGCTCATATGATTTTGTCAAGAGGCAGTCATGGGAGACTAACTTCATTTCCTTTCCTGGCAGGGTTACAAAACTGGTAGATCTGGAGACTTCCTTCAATGTAATTTGCTTGGACATTTTTTTTAAGTGTGGTAGAGATTCTTGTGTTTTTCTTGTAGAAAAAAATAGAAATATGTGGTCTAGGTGATACTATAACTAAACAAATCTGGAGTTTGTCCAAAACACTAGTACTAAATCATTTTGAGAATTACTACTTTGTAGTATAATATGATATCTAATACTACCAGGCATTCTTTCAGTTTCTAGTTTAGGGACTTATTTGCTTTTTTAAGAACTGTAATAAATATGCATCAGAATAAATGGGTGACAGTTGATAGAAGAAGAATTGGACTGATGGAAGAAGGTACTTGGAGTTGTCTCATAGTAGAATGGGGTGCTTTGGAAAATGTGGGATTCCTTCTCATTAGAAATCTTCAAGCAAAATATGAATACTTGTCATGTGTTATAGTGAGGGTTTATTTAAAGTAGATGATTTCTAAGATCTGAAATAATTCTAAAATTCCTTGACTCCAAAAGATGCAAAAAATATATTGAGAAACCCACAACTCAAAACATGTCCCTTCTTGACATGCATAGCAGAGTATATGTTCTGTCTCAGTAAGCAAACTTTACTTCTGTGATCTTTGGTAGATTTATATGATTCTTACAGGATATAGATGTATGTATTTGAATGTTCATGTATATATGTACATATTTATTTATACATAACTACATATAATATACATTACCAGCTAGATTATGTTTTATATCTATAATTTCTCTTTACCGATAAAAATATAAGCTCTTGCAGGAAATATGACATCCTCTTTGGTATCCATAGGGATCTGCTCCTTCCCATTCACTTTAGGAAATTCTTCTTATCTAACATGATGATACTTTTAATTGGCTATTGAGCTGGACTTCATGCATTATAAAAAGGGACTGGGTTCCTTAGACCTTTTCTTCCTTCAGGCTGAGGCTGCAGAGGACCACAGATAGCGGGGAACTCTGGGAAGAGGCTAAAAGGATGATTCTTTGAAGTCCAAAGGATTGCTGCAGACTCTTTAGATACTTACTAGGTTCTACCTCTAGCAGCCAATTAAAATATGTTACGATTGATAGGAAAAGATGGAAGATATTTTGGGTGCCCTGAAGTTGGAGGGAAGATGCTCCATCAATCACACATTTCTCATGGGGTATTACATCTACATACATCCATAGATACATATGCAGATATGTACCCACATGATCTATCTATGCAACAGAAAAAGGAAAGGTACAAACTCATAAAAGAAGGTTGATAGAAGTCAAATTGCTTCTGGTTTGCATTAAACAGAACTAAAGCACGATCCCATTAGAAAGCACTAGTGAGACAAATGGACTCTTTCTGTAATGACTCTGAAAAGCAGATCATGGGACAAGTGCCCACTTAAGCAAGGGATCCTGTTTTTATTCTACTTAGCTCAAGTCAGAACTATCAGTTCTCTTTCAGAGTCTGTCAGTTTTGAATGGCCTTAAATAATTCTTCACACTTGAGAGGGCTCTGTGTCTGTTTGCTGATAGGCACAGCTATGTGTGAATGAGCAGGTTTCCATATAGGCCTCATAACTAGAATTGTCCCTAGAGTACAGCAAATCAGACCAATCACCATGTTTTGGAGGGCCTAGGACTGCTGGTGCTGGGTAGTGATTTAGGGTAGTACATAAGGAAAAAGATATTTGAGTTACCAGCTAGTACAAAAAAAAAAAAAAGTTCTGAGACTTAGATATTCAGATAATAATCCCTTTCTCTTTCCCTCAACTTTCAGCTTCATCCCTAGTCTGTCAATAAATCATACTTTGTGCCCTTTCTTCCTTGGGAGAAGTCTTCACATTGCAGTTTAAGGATATTTTATCCATGATGTTCATTTTTACCTGGTTTCACTTGATTAAAAATATATAAAGTGATTTATCCTGGGGCTCTTGCTCTGCTAGTGAACAATTCTGGCCTTAATTTAAAACACAAACATTCAATGACTGTTAAGTTGATTGATACTTGTTTTTATATCCTAAAATGTTAGAGCTTGGAGAAACCTTAGAGATCATCTATTCCAGCATCTCTATTTTGCAGATGAGGAAACTAAGGACTCAAAGATAAGTAGTGGTTTATAGATCACATAGCAAGTTGGTGACAAAATCATCAAGTCCCTTCTACCCTACTCTTTCTACAAGTTTATACTGACTGAAAAATTCTTTGGAGGAAGTTTCTTGTGTGGAGAATGTTGAATGCTTGAATAGTATGGCCATATGTAGACCATTACATGCTATAGACACAGTCTGGGAGCCTTCACTGAGGTCTGTGAATCTGGTTTGTTTTTTTAATAAACCTGAATAATTAGGTCATTTTTACTATTGTGAATACCCAGAACATGAACAAGACACTATTTATATCCAAAGAATCCAAATAAATAGAAGTATATATAGAATGGTATTATATATATGTGTGTGTACATATTTACATACATATATATTTTTGTCTAATGGTCTACCATTAGACACCACCATCTCTAAGTGAAGGCTAGGGGGAAGAATAAAAATAAAATTGCATGAAAACTTTACTATATATGTAAAAAGAATAGCATTTTGCACCTAATGGATTTGCAATCTCATACATCTTTTTTTCTATTCTGTTATGGAAATGCTTGTTTTATTTCTTAAGTTCAGAATAAAATAAGTAAGAAAAATGTTTAAGATGACAAACTTCCTATCTTTTCCCAGAAATGAGATGCTAAAGGGATTTAGCATTAGTAAAATTGGGTTTTAACAAGTATAAGAATAACATTAAAAAGGAATGTCTCTCCCCCACTCATTAGACACCAAACTTCCTTGAGATTCAATATACTCCAGACTACATATCCGGAGTCCAGAACAGAAGGAACAGAGTCCAGAACATGAAGAGAATGAGGGTCCCCATAAGACCAGTAGCATTTCCTCAAAGTTAGAATCAGCTGAATCTGGCTAAAATAGGTTGAATAAATGGGGGAATAAAGGGAGCAAGCAATTGGTTACTGGAGTGGAAGGGTAAGGTACAAATTAGAGGAAAAGTTTGTTTCCGAATTGTGTTTAGATCTCATAAGAATGGGATATGGAAAGTGTTTAAATAGAGTTAAGGATGATCTTTCTAGCCATAGATATAGCCATTGAGATGGAATAGATACAAGCACCACCTCCTGGGTAAGAGAGATGACAGAAGATTTAGAGAGAAAAAAGAAATTTTTTTTTAGATCAACAAGTTTTAATCATTGGCTGATCTAAAGTGATGGTACAAGAGTCCATCCATTGACTGTCTTTGTGAAAAGTCAGAAGAGATTTCTATGCCCAAGAGAAGTCATTGATTTAGAAGGGTTTGGTTCTATGAGAGAAGGGCGAGTCATTCTCAATATCTGCCTTTCTTATCCTAGGAAAATCTCCCTTCCCATTTGGAGTAATTTCACATTAGTTTTAGAATCAGGACGACTAGATTTATTATCTATTGTTATAGATTAACCTCTCAGGCCTCAATTTTCTCATCTGTAAAATAAGTAGAATAGCTTAGATTATCTTTAAGGTCTCAAAAATCTTCGATTTAATATATTAGTTGTAACCTAGATACTGGCATTCCAAGGAGGACTTTTATACATCAGGGACTGGATCGGTATAGAATACAAATGGGAAACAGATCTTGTCATTCCCTTTCTTATATACATCTGAGAAAGTCATTGAAATCTCTTTTAATTTGTCTCAGTTTCCTTCATGGGAAAATGCTTACCATGACTGCTCCCATTCTTCATATGCTAAATAGCCTATAGGCCTAAGGTACAAAGGAGGAGGAGCTAATAGCTCCATTTTACAGATGAGACTGATGTTTGGAGAAGTTAGAGGATTTTCTCAGGGTCACATAGCTAGTTAGGATTTGAACCCCCGCCTTCCTCACTCCTATCTAGAGCCCTATTCACTAGATCAGAGGTCAGCTGGATGGTAAAGTGAATGGAAAGGTGGCCCTAGAGTCAAGGATCTCAGACATTTCCTTGGTATATAATCCTGGGCAAGTCACTTACCCTTGTTTGCCTCAGTTCTCTCGTGTCTAAAATATGCTAGAGAAGAAAATGACAAACCCTTTAGGATCTTTTACTGAGAAAATCCCAAATGGGGTCATGAAAAGTCAAACCTGACTAAAAATGATTAAATAGATATCAAACATGTAGCACACAGGGCTTCATGCTCCTGAATATAGCCTGAACCAGAAAGAAATTAAAATACAATAGAATATATGTGGTTTTCTGAATCAGTATATGACCTAAGGAATCCTTATATGAAGAATTAGTGGCCTTTTCTGAGTCTGACACCACTGCCCTTGCCATTGCTGGCTCCCTTTTACTGGATTTTTGGAAGCATTTGAAATGTGGGGGTTAATGATGTTGCTAATGGAAATGAGGAGGAAAAAAGGAGGTACCAACACTTAGGATGAAAGGCCAAAAGTGTTGGTTCCATGTTTCTTTGAAGGAGATGGTATTTAGCTATGAACTTTTTTTAGACCAATGGGATTTCATTAAACATACTTAAACTTTAATTCATTAAACACTGGAAACCATCCAAACAGCTTTCTAAAAAATTAGTCTTTTCTGAATATTGAGATGCTTGGGATGAGGAGAGTAAGTAAACACCTGCACAAGAGGAACTCTCCAGACTTTTGCAATGCCAAGAAAAATCACGTAAAATCCCTCTTGGACCTAAGGCATCCCATAGGTGATCCATATAATAACAATCACAAAGCCTTTAATAAATATTCTATGCTCCCCTCCCCCCACCATGGCACAGGAATATTGGATTTATATACTAACCAAGTAGAATTGTGGTTGAACATTAAAGTGATTACATAGTTAAGAGGTTTGTGTAAATGGAAGTGAAATTATAGCTTGTGAAGGTGTGGTTCCTGGCCAGAAATGAACTCTTAGAGGAGAGTTCAGAAAGTTCTAATTTTTATTTCCTCATGCCTGTGATTAACTGTAAAAAATGCTATCAAAATGCCAGATTGGTGGATTTTTGCAAAAGTGATTGCAGAGGTCTTTCAGCAAGATTGTTAGTATGTGGATTAATTTTCTCCAAGTAGCTGTTCAGTGACAACTTAGCAGGTCTTGCCCTGCCAAATAGTTTCCAAACTCCTATTTGTGACCTGCATGGGGTCCGGACATAATTTCTTGTTGTGGGGCATTCAGAAATAAAAAATGAGCTTTCTGATGCAGAAATGCTTGAGTAGTTTTACTGCTCTTTCTATGACAAGTTTGTGGAAAACCACAAATAAACACTTGGGGTTTACATTCCAAATGCTACAACCATTTATTATTCTCCAACATTATATTCTAGTACAGCAGAATGAAATGTGCCGACATGGTTACCTCTTCATCTTCCAGTGGCAATTTGGAAAATGTGCAAGCTTAGCTAATTGTAAAACAAATAAATGACTGTATTTTTACAAGAATCCTGTAACAGCAATGGATGATTTGGCATAATAAAAGTGCTACATGATTGGTTTCTCTTGCTTGTCACTTGATTTAGACTACCAATATATTAAGGATATTCAAACACACGGGGAGCTGTAATATATTGTAATGGATACACAACCAGCCTTGAATTATAGAAGATGGGTTCAAATCCAACCACTGACGTATTAACTATGAAATCATAGCAAATCCTGCTCTTGTTTCATGGCAAAGAGACCATGGCAAGAGCTGACAAGTTATTTGGCCAAATTACTTCATTTCTTCTAGATCAAAAAATGATAGACTTAAGGCTAGAAGAGACTTTCTAGTCCAACATCCTTATTTTAAAGATGAGGAAACTGAGATCCAGAGGAATTGAGTTGGTTTAGGAGTAAATGTCCAAGGTAGAATTCAAAATGAGGTAATTTCCCTTCCAAGTCTAGTTCTCCACACAAATACTATACTTATTTCTGACTTAAATAACATAAGAGCTTCATTGGAGGAAGACACAATACTTTTTCTTTTTATGCCAGGTAAATCCCTATGACAAGAGCTTATGTCAGAGCTTCCAATTTTCATTGATCTAAAACACCATACTTTCTGTGTCCCAGGTCTCTATGACACTTATTTTATGTAAAAACTTCCAATTTTCATAGTTGAAGGAGGATCCATTCTGTGAGTCCCCACACCAATAAAATCACAGGGCAAGATAGAGGTAGATAGAAAAGTCAATGTCTGCCAGGGGAGGGTTTGTTTCACAGAGACAAAGTAACAACAACAAGGAAAGTCAGAATTAAGCTTGAACGAGGAGAAATATTTTGAGATCCAATATATGTTATTATTGCCCAAAGCTATGCTTGTTGCCCGACCACTAGCCCATTGAAGGAAAAATTGCCTCAACGATTTTGCTTGGTATCTTGCAAACAAATAATAATTTTCACTTTTAGACAGCTTCTTGCCATCAAATAGATCCAGCTTGTGGCAAGTATGAGGGAAGATCTCAATTGAATATATATTCAATTTGAGTAAAATTCCCATTGTCCAGGTCCATTTTAAAGACCCAGCTCAAATCTCAACTTTACAGTGACACCTTTTCCTATCACCTTAGATAAGCAATTTTTCTCTTCTCTGAGGTCCTTTTGTTATCTTTACCATTAATTTGGTAACTTAATGATAACATATCATATGTTGCCTTAGACTGTAATTCTTCTTTTGTAATTTCTTTTTTTTAGCTGAGGCAATTGGGGTTAAGTGCTTGCTCAGGGTCACACAGCTAGGAAGTGTTAAGTGTCTGAGGTCATATTTGAACTCAGGTTCTCCTGACTTCAGGGCTGGTGCTCTATCCACCGTTAATTTCTTAATAAGTTTTTTCATGGTTTTTTATTTGTTCCTGTGACTAGACTGTAATTTCCACATGAGCAGAGTTCATTTCTTTTTTTAAAAATTTTATTTTTTTATTATAGCTTTTTATATACAAAACATATGCCTGGGTAATTTTTCAACATCAATCCTTGCAAAACCTTCTATTCCAACTTTTCCCTTCCTCTCCTCCCCCCCCCCCCGCCATAGATGGCAGGTAGTCCCATACATGTTAAATTTGTTAAAGTATATGTTAAATACAATATATGTATGCATATTTATAGAGTTATCTTGTTGCACAGGAAAGATCAGATTTTGAAAGAAGGTTAAAAATAACCTGAGCAGAAAAAAACAAAAATGCAAGCAAACTATAACAGAAAGAGTGGAAATGTTATGTTGTGGTCCATCAGAGTTCATTTCTTATCCTTATTTTTGAGTAATAGGAGTCCACAGATGACAGAGTTAGGAACTAAGAATTATGAAGAGCTGGGTTCAAAACTTGCTTCAGACTAACTTCCTGACACTATAGATATTTCATTTAATCTCTCTGAGATTCATCTGTAAAAAGGGATGTAATATTATTATCTTTTTCATAGGATTGTTGTGAAGCTCAGAGGAAATAATGAAGCAGGAACTCAGACAAGCCTAAAAAGCCTGTATAAATGCCAGCTGTTATTATTTGTACTTTAAAAAACATCCAGCAAAATGCTTTACCCATAAGTACCTAGTACTTATTTGTTGATTGAGGACACACAATTGACCAATCAGTGTGCCTGCTCTACCAAACATATATATGACATGGTCCCTGAGCACAAGGATATTACTGACAAAAGCATTATAGGATTATCTCTTCTGTGAGGTTCCTTTAAACCAGATTTACAAGAAGTATTCAGTAAGCATTTGTGTTTCCTGTGGAGGAAAGTTACTTATAAGCAACTTATAAAAAGGACTTACTTGACTGGCTAAGATTATTTTTCTTCTGAATTACACCCTAATATATATATAGCTTTCTCACTTTCAGCTATTTCACTTGGAGCTTTGCCCAGCACAATTTACGTCTATGAACTACTGAGCATTTAAGCAAATTAAGTGTCCAAAAAATCAAACACAAATCGTATCTTAGTGATTTATGCCTACATAAAGCAAAACACATACAGTGTGCTGAGCACAGACTAGATTTATAGCTCTACTAGTTAAGGAATATTAATAGACAACTTCTAGAAAATGTGTCAAGGATTGTGTTTATATGTGTGTAATTCTGGACCATGGGGATTCTACACCCATCCCTCCATGATATTTATCTCCCACAACAACTTTAATGCTAATATGCCAAGAACAGGGGAAAGACAGGTGTTGAAAAAACGATTAACTGCCCCATGAACTAGGAAGGTCAGATCAACTGGATGAGCCTAGTTAACTGTGGCAAAAATCTCTGAATTGCTAATATTTCTCACCTTTCAGGTTTCAGTATAAAATGACTAGTGTCATAGCAACTATCACGACATAATATTAATAACACCCATTCACAAAACACTAAGGTCTGCAAAGTCTTTTACATATGGCAGCCTACTTGATCTTCCTCTCTACTCACAAGCCACCATCCTATATTAGGGCCTCTTTCCTGAGCAATTGCAAAAGCCATCAAATTGGTCATCCTGCCTCAAGTCTCTACCTACTTCAGTCTGTCAGTGATATTCCTTTAGGATAAGACTGACTGTGTTCTTCCCCTCCTTTCCATCCCCTCTCCACATCAAAATGCTAGTGGTTCCCTACTAACCCAAGGATCAAAATGCAAATTTCACAGTCTTTTTTTAAAATAAATATCTTTGGATTGATTTTTCAAATAAATGACTAGTCTCCAAGAGAGTCATATTATAATATTCCTAAGACTTGCATTTAAGAAAATGACCTATCAAAATATAAACTTTTGAGTTCAGGATGCTCTGAGGTATTTTTACCCCAAGTTCAATTCTAAATTAACCAGAGTTTTAGTTGGGAGTTTCTATTACAACCCATGCAGTAGAGAATGTCCGTTAGAAGCAGCTAAAGTCTTTTGGGGACTTACTTGGTAAAAGTTGGAAATCTCTTTTTGAAAACTTTCTTAAAACTTCACAATAAGTTTTTCTTCTGTGGAAAGTCCCTAAATAATTGGCTGTTAAAGAAGAGACAAAGGAAGACATTTTCATTTAGTCAAGTAGTTTTGAAAATGAAAATCTGTTGATTCCAGAATTTTTACTTAACTTTTTTCTTTTTAGAAAATGATGCATGATTTTAATTTTGTGGTGAATAAAGAATGCAACAAAAATGCTTAAATTTTAAAAATAAATCAATGACTGGAATTACATGTATTTACCTGGAGAAGGAAAGAATCAAGAGTGCTTAATAACCATCTTTAAGTCTGAAAAGTTATGTTGTTCAAGAGAATGACCTTTTGTCTTTTTTCCCCTCACTGAGAACAGAATAGGAAGAGACAAGCTAATAGTGTAGCAGACATGAGTAGAATTAGAGGTAGTGGAAACATTTACTCATGGTAAGTGAAGGTTCTTAAGATTATATTTATAAAGGTGATTAAATTATGAAAACATGAGAAGAGAGTAGGCAGATTTCACAAACAATTTTCTACAGGAGAATGCATCTTTATATTCATACAACTGAGTGAAAGTTGTACAGAGTGCAGTTATTTGTTGTTCTTATAGAAAAGAATCTAGCTCAATAAAGCCAAGAGAGTGAAGGCTCTATTTAGATTTTCTCACATTCTAAAATTATGCCACATTATTTGATTGATGCAGCCACAAAGATAAATTTATTGAAACAGGCCAGTTTATGAGTGGAAAGAAAGGCATAAAATAGGAAGATGTGTGCTCACCAAAAATTTATCTACTTCTTATGGAAGAAGTACTGCCTGGAGTCCAAATGCAAACTGGTAAGTCTTGATATTTCTGTTTGGAATGACATTGTATTAGTGGTATCGAGCTCTTGAATATCATAGACTCAATCAAAATGCATCACGAGTCAACAGGAATCAGCTTAATAATCCACTCAAGAAAAACCAAATTGATGAAAACTATTATTACCCAGAATATAGCTGTATAAACAAGCCATTGGACATAGACCAAATACCACAAAGTTGAATAGGAGAGGACAATCTGGATTGCATTTAGGAAATTCTGTTTTCTATGAAACCAAACATCCTCCTTACACAAAAACAAGATGATACAATGGATAAAGCACTGGGCCTGCAGTCAGGAAAACCTGAGTTCAAATCTAGCTTCAAATACTTACTAGCTGTGTAACTCTGGGCAAATCATTTAAATCTGTTTTACTCAATTTCCTCATGTATAAAATGAGCTGGAGAAGGAAATAACAAACCACTCCAAGGAAATCCCAAATGTGGTCATGAACACTATTGAAATGATTGAATAACCACAACAAAATTCTTCAGTAAAAGCTATAAATTATAAGATACCCAGATCTCTGAAGAATAAAATTACAAGTGGCATCATTGTCAAGAGAAGAGAGATAGGGAGGGAATAAGTATGTGGTGATATATAATCAATAACAACTTAAGTATAAAAAGTCTTAGAAAAGATATCATTCAAAAATGTATAATGGGAAAAAGAGGTAGTGAAAGATTCATAGTAGATAATAGTAGTAAAAGATACAAGATGGAAAGCATGAATTATGTACTGGTACTACATATAGAATTCTTTAAAATGACAGTACTCCCAAAGTTAATTTATAGTTTAAATATTCTACCAATCAAATTATCAAAGAGATACTTTACATAACTTAATAAAAAATAAAGATAAAAGTTCTACATGAAGATAAAAGACCTAGAATATCAAGAGAAATAAATAAAGGAGGTAGGGGATGGTGGTATTGCCATACCTTAAACCATATATTAGTCATCAAAACCATTTGATATTTGTTATAAAAAATAGAAAGGTAGATCAATGAAACAGTTTAGACAAGAGAGAATTAAAAACAATGAAACTCAATAACTTGATATTCAATAAATCAAAAGCCACAAATTACTTTAGAAAAAAATTCTATTTTTTTAATTCTGGAGAAACTGCAAAAGAGTCTGGTAGAAATTAGGCTTAGAACAACATCTTCTACCATATTCCACAATATATTCTAAATGCATATTTGATCCAAATATTAAAGGTCATACCATTAAAAATTATAAGGAAGTAAAATCATATGCCCTTCATAGTTATGGAGTTGGGAATGTATTCTTAACTAAAAAAGGGATAGAAACAACTACAAATAATAAAAGGAGATAACTTTAGTTACATGAAACTGAAAAGCTTTTGTACAAGCAAACTTTGTATACATAGAATAAAAAGAGAATAGTTAAATGAAAAAAAACAATTTGTCAAATTTCTCTGATAAGAGTTTGGTATCCAAGATATATAACCCATTAATAATAATAATTATACACACGTACAAACCTACATCCACATATTTATATAAATATAAATGTACACATGCAAGATTCTCACAACAAATCTATGGGCTACATAATGTAAATATTATTATTATTACCATTTTACAAATAAAAAAATAGATTCAGAGAAGTTAGAAATGCTCATAGTCACATCAAGTGAAAGCCAAAGTGCTATGTAATATTTGAACTGGGTAAAATATTTTCCCCCTATCTTACATAATTTCAATGGGGTTGTATAAAATCTACAGATAAAGTTCTTGACCTTTATGAGAACTACATAAGACTAATGGTATTAAAATTATAATGGTATAAATGATATAAAAATTAATGATATTAAAAAATCACTCTCTTGCTCATGGAAAAATTAAAAATGGAAAAATATTTTATTGAGATAAGGAAACACTGTGATTCTGTGTTGTTGTGAGTATGTTAGATATAAAGATATATTTATATCTAAAATACACATATATACAAGGAAAATAATTTATTAGACTGAATTTTGGGAGTCTTGTCACTTTTCTTCATATTTCCTTCTAGGGTAATAATAACAACTGGGAAATTAATACACATGCATATATATTATACATATGCAAGGAAAATGATTTATTAAACTGAGTTTTTCAGGTCTTGTCATTTTTTTTTATTTCCCACTAGAGTAACTGAGAAATTACCTTCTTGAATGAAAGAACTATATACATTGCCTCCATTAATTCACCATATATAATATTCCTTAACCACTTGCAATCTGAATTTCAACCCCAATGCTCTACTAAAACTATTCTACATTGATCTCAAGTGATCTCCTAATCACTAAATCAATTAGCTTTTTCGTATTCTGCATTTTTCTTCACTTCTTCAAGAATTTGATAGCATCAACCA
This sequence comes from Antechinus flavipes, assembly GCF_016432865.1. NCBI lineage: Eukaryota > Metazoa > Chordata > Mammalia > Dasyuromorphia > Dasyuridae > Antechinus > Antechinus flavipes. Next base: position 415,323,650 of record NC_067400.1, read on the forward strand.
ATCCTTCAGTCGAGAGATATTCTATTTCTTGATATCTGTCACTACTTTTCTTTGTTTCTCTGACATTTTTTTCTGCTTGCACCCTAACTTTGAACTTTTCCCAGAATTCAGTCCTCGGCCTTCTGCTTTTTCTTATACAATCTATTTCTGCAAAAACACATTAAGTCCATGACTTCACCTAAATTTTACGTGGATTATTTTTCAAGTATATATTTAGCCACAAACTCTCTCCTGGCCCCAGTATGATATCTCCAACAACCTATCAACATTTCCATTGGATTGCTTCATAGTGACCTTAAATAAAGCATATTTACAATTTCATCTACTATCTTCCTTCCCACACACAGTATCTCCATCCTAATTTTTCCATTACTGTTAATGGTAACTTGTCACCTCTGACTCCCTCCTCACCTTCTATTAGTCAAAAAGTCTTGCCAAATTTTCTTTCATTATATTATTTGACTATTTCATTCAATTTCCACTTAGTTTGGGTTCACATAACCTCCAAGTCTAATTTTAAAAACATCATTTTTATTGAATGTTTTGTCATTACATGTGTAATTTTTAAGTACCATTTAAAAAATATTTCAAATTCCTCTCACTCCTCTCATTTCTTTGAAAAGTCAAGCAATTTGATATTGATTATGTATGTAAAGTCATGTAAAACATATCCATTTTCCCTAAGCTAAATTGTTGAAATAAACAGGTTTCTTTTTGTCTTCAGTTCTCCAATCTATCCTTCACCGTACTATCAGATCAGCCTTTCAGTATCATGATGTTCAAAGCAGCATGCTTTTCTGTTCCAAATCCATTATTTATCAGATTCCTAATTCTTCAAGTCCTTGAGATTCACACATTATTCCAGAAAACAAAAATCTAGAAAACATCACATATAGATGGGCATCCACAATTGAACGTTATGACAATAATGATATTCCCCACTATTTTAAGTGGCAGAGACTGAAGACAATAGTAAGGAATTTTGTAATTCATTGCAATCATTCTCTATATATACATGGATATGTGTGTATGTGTATATGAATCTATATATTTGTCTACAGAGTGATCAAACTCCTCATCAATGGAATTTTTAATATATTCTTTCTTGAACTGAAAATAAAGCAATTTTATTTTCACACATTGTCACTAAATACTAGAAGCAATGAAAAATAATAGTGAAAAAGATTATGTCTTTGCCTATTCCATTAATTATCATGGGAGATGTAGTAATATTTATGGAATCTTGGAATCACAGTCTTGTTTCTAGGAAAGATACACTTATCTGTCCTATAGAGAGAATGGTGTAAGGACAAAAACACAAGATTCAAACTGTTTTAAAATTTAGTTGCCATTAAAGACATTAATTACTGTGAAATAAATATAGTCAGAAATATAGATAATGTGAAAATGGAACATAACAATTAAAATATATATTTAAAAAGAAATATTAATTGAATTCCTGGAGCTAAAAATTTAAATTTAAAAAAAGAAAATAATTAGGCATCTCTGTGGATAAAGTGTTGGGCTTAGAGTCAAATCAGTCTTCAAACACTTACGATATATGTGACTCCAGCTAAGTCACTTCACTTCTATTTACCTTAATTCACTGGAAACAGACAGGGCAAACTAGTTGGGTATCATTGCCAAGAAAACCTCATAGTAAGTATGGTACACATAAAAACAAAGAGTCAGTCACAACTGAACAAGAAGTACTAAAAATGTAGTGTCTCATTTGAAGGTCTTTATGATTGCAACATATGAAATTTGGTAAAAACAACTTAAAATATCTGAGAAAAATTTGAACTTCTTTCCCAGATACATTTTTAAAAATATAAATAAAATTTTGGAGATTTCCAAACAATAGAAAAATAAAAAAAACTCAGAATAAAGTCAAATCCCATTACATCTTGCCCTCCTACTTAAAAAAAAAAAGTCTTGTTTTTTTGTTTTACCTAGTATTATATGGTCTTCTTCATGAGTCACAGAATACATCTCTTTTCTTATCTTCCTTATATCCTAAGACAGTTTAAGATAAGTCAATTTAAAAAGAAAAAGACCCACCTCTGGGAAGAAAAGGTCATTTGAAACTTATTTGGAGCCAAATTTCAAACCATCTATGAACAAGTTGGAAATGATAATAGTACTAAGGGAATCCTGCTTTCATGATTTCATCTTCTCCAAACATTAGATCCGTTGGAGACTCTTCAATTTCCAGTTTAATGCCAGTTAAAAATAAAGGGGAGCTATACAGAATTGGTTTCTGGTCTCTATTTTAGCTCTGGACAATGCTTTAGAGGCTGGTCATTGTCCTGAGGTTTGTATTCATCAACAGCAAGCTCTGATCTGGGCCTTAATTTGAAAGAGTAGAAAAGGAGACAATAGAGGATGTTATAATACTCCTCCAAAGAAATGTGAGACAGCCTTTAAAAAATATTTTTCCCTGTCTGGTCTACCAAATTAAAAATCTCTGCTCTTTCCTTCCACTCTCCTTTTGCTCAGTTTTCTCCAAAATCTGTATTACAAAAGATAGAATGTTTGGGGAAGACAAAGATTGCTAGAAGATGAGGGTGTTTTTGCACTGTTGCTATAGAATACTTTTTATTTAATTCTGTGGTTGTGCTTTTGTTAGAAAACATTTATCTAGATAAAATATTTATTTCAAGCAACAGGATTACCTGACAACAAACTGATGGTAAAAATTTCTGAAGCAAATATTTACTTCCAAGAGAGAATAAAAGTCTCAGAAAATGGAGGTTGGACCACTGTCCAACATTAAAAATTCCTGAAATCTCAAATTCCCAAACCATAATAGCAATGAAAAGCAATACTGAAAGACTTCAGTTGACTAACAGAAAATGAGGAGGTAAGAAATCTGACTGAATACACACAACGTATTGTGTTGCCAAACATAATGTTACACCATTTCTGAGTGTACTCAAATGTGGCGACTTTGTACCCAAATGAGAATCAGTACTGAAAGAGAGGAAGAAGAGCATTCCTTGGGACAGCAGCTGCATAGCTATCCAACTTCCTAGAATGTTCCAGTTGCCATCAGGTTTATCTTGTTTACAACACATCCTAATGACATAATGACCAAAACTTCACCAGCAATTAGTTTCATGGGATTTTATATTTTCTCTCCTTCTCCACTGTTGTTTTATACTTTTGACCATACCTATCTCCCTCAATGTGGCTGCTTGTTAACATCTCTGTCATCTCTTACTTGATGGTTTCTGCCTTAAAGAAGGGATTTCCCTGCTTGTTTTTTGAAGGACTAATAAGTACTCCTAGGTTGGGGCCATCTTATTTTTTGTGATAGTTATGTATAATATAAAATGCTGCAATGAATTGACTCCCATTATAAAGTCTGTAACTCCACTTCCTTAGAGAGAGAAATAGTAAAAGCTACAGGAAGGGAGGGGGTTAAAATAGCTGTCCATAATTTCCTTGGATTAATTAAAGCTGCTCTTCAGCTTATGTTGCATTTTCCTGTACATTTTAAAATAATATAGACATATATGCGTATATCTATATGTGTATACATATATAGATATATATATTTGTACATTGTGTGCAAGTGTATACATATGTGTGGATGATTTGTCTGTCCATCTGTCTGTCTATCTATCTATCTATCTAAAGCAGGAGCTATCTGTGGGAATCCAGTTCCCTTCAAAGCCCTCTTTGCCATCTAAACAGATAAAGGAGAGATATTTCCTAGCATAGCCCATATAAAGTCCCAGATTAGGGATGATACCAAACTTAAAGACTGTTGTAAAATGAGAATGGAAAAAAATGTACAAAATGAATTCCTGCCCATTTACATGCTTTCAGTCAGGCTAGCAGATAACAAAGCCTCTGCCTCTGTGTTAACACTGCAGATTAGGTCAAGTTTTTACCCCTCTGAGCTCTTTGCCTGTAAATGACGGGTTTTGATGTGAAACAAGCAATATGTCAAAGCGAGCTGAGAGATGTAGGCATTTTATGCCATGTCACAATGACAGGCCGGTGAATATTGGGGCCATTAGGGGCTTATTAGTGAATAAATGACCAGATGGTTCAGTGATGCACAGAGATGGACAGAACTGGATGCTACTAATCAGCACTGTCTGTACTTGATGTCAAATCACATGACACAGTAACCCATGGATACCGAATAAAAGTTACCATTAGCAAGTCAATTTGATATCTGTGTGGTGTAAACAGACTTGGAGCTGCACTTCAGAACTGCCTAGTTTTTGAATGGGGGGGGTAGGGGTGGAGAAGGAAAAACAGTAGGATATTTAAACAAAATACATTATACTCCTTTTGTGTTGTGATAAAAATAAATCAAATCCTCCTTCCAAGAGCATTTTTCTTCTCTCTTTCCTTCTTTTTCTTCCTTCCTTCTTCCTTTCTTTCTTTTTTCTTTTTTTCTTTCTTCCTTTCTCCCTCATTCCCTTCCTCCCTCCTTCCTTCCTTTCCTTTCTTCCTTCCTTTTCTGTCTTTCTTTCTCTTCCTTTCTCCCTCTCTTCCTCCCTCCCTTCCTCCCTCCCTCCCTTTTTCCTTTCCTCCATCCCTCCTTCCCTCCTTCTCTTCCTTCCTCCCTTCCTTCTTTCTTTCTTATTTCTCTTTCTTTCTTTCCTTGCTTCTTTTTTTTCTCCCTTTCTTCCTTTTTTCCCTTTCCTTTCTTTCTTTCTTACTTCCTTTCTTTTTTTCTTTTCTGAAGAGATAGAAATAGGATTGTTTCCATATAAAGAAATCCTCAAAGATAAATAGTTTAGATTGAAAATGCACTTTAGAGAGAATCAAGAGACATTTGAAATCATAGGCATTTGGTGTCATAGTCTTCCAGTAAAACACAGGGTAATCTTTTACCTTCACACTTGTCATCAGGAGGAGAAATGGGAAGTTGAGGGACAGGCTACTCTCTCAAAATCACTTGCCTTTTGCTCCTGCACACAAAACATACACACTTGGACTCTAAAATAATATTGATGGTGTTTGCAATGACCTTGAGGTTTTTTTCTCATAGGAACTTGGAAAAGCATTTTTTCTTAGAAACAAGGTTTTTGTTTCTAATTAGTTTTATTATCTTCAGAATGATCTTATCTTTAGCAAAAAAGGGATCCCTAACTAAGCTTAGCTATATGGCAAATGGCTATTTTCCTCCTTAAAACCAAATAGACAAATGTTATGATTATACTCAACCTGATATTCGATTATAATGATTAGATTTGGGAGCACAGGTTTATTCTATTATGGCTCTCCATTGGAAAACGTGTTTTGCTACTGGAGCCTCCTCATAGCAATGCAATGGAAATGACACCTCATTAGATAATAGGAATCTTCAAAAAGCCCTGTCCTAGGAACATCTGAGGTACAGTGCATTCCAGTTCAAACATTCTATACTTATTAGCATTGAAACTATTGAACTTCCAAATGTGCTCCGAATTATCAACAAGTCCCTTTGGAAGAGAATTCTTTCCCTCTCTAATTGCTCCCATCAGAAAAAAAAAAATTGTCAGGTTCTAGACAATTTGTCTTTGTCTTCATATTCTGATCCCATTTGTAGAACTTGAAGCTCATATCATTTATCTGCCTCTTGTATACATCATGTTGATTTTTATGGAATACATATCAGATCCAATGGACTGAATTAAGGAAATTGCAAACAATTAATTAGTAAGTACTTATGAAGTGACTAAGAGGGAAGGGATTAGGGGGAAAGATGATGACATTAGACTTTTTGTCATGCTGAGTTTAAGATATCTCCAGGACATCCATTTTGAAATAATATCTGAAAACATTGTGGTGATGAGGTGATGTGATAATGTGGACCTGAAGCTCAGAGGAGAGACTGAGCCTGGATATAGATTTGAGATCTGTTAAATATATATATCAAGAACATAGGAATACCTCCATTTATGAAGAGTTTGATTCTAAAATTTGATTCAAAGGTTGGATTTGGAATTGGAAAAACTCATTTTATCAGGGAACAATAAGATAAATGGTAGTTATGTTCTCAGGCCAGCCTTTTAAAAAATTTATTTAACTATATGAATTCAAAACAGTACCAATACTGTTGTATTGTACCAGATACTACCAATAGTACTGCTTTGTAACTATTTATAATTTTGTGTCTATGGGGAAATTTTTTTTCTTGATGTTCCAACAGCAGTTGAAATGCATCTCTTCTCTTTGCCTTCATGGGTGGAGGAGATGTATGTTTGTCATTGCAATGGGAGTGAGTGTTTTTGGGTTCTAGTGACCTGTTAATTCTCTACACCAGTGGTGTCAATTTCAATTAGAAAGGGGACCACTTCATCCTACAGGCAAGATATTGACTTTAAAAAACATATATTAACATTATTTATGCTTTCTTGTATTTTTATTTATTTTTGTTAATTATCTCCTATTACATTTTAATCTGGTTCTAGTGGCATTATGCAGTGTTGCTGGATGATCTTTGACATTTCTACTTTGCATAGTCATAGGAGAAGGAATTTCTCTTGGCCCTTTTCCTAGGTGATCTGAATTAGGAAACAGAGTTAGTTGCCTCAACCAGGAGTTTCAAGTAGGGAATCTGGGAATAGACTTCTATCCTATTGGTGTGCATGCACAGGTTGTTCATGGGTCAGGTATTACCTGTCTACTAGAGTTCATTTAATTCAATAATCTGATCATTTGAGCTCCTTGAAAGTAGCAGACATAAGCTATTTGTCTCTGTGTATTCCCAAGAGTTCAGAACAATGTTTTACACTTTGTGGTCATTTAATAAATATTTGTCAAATGAAATAATTAATAATTTGGATAAAACAAATATGGTCACAATAATGTAGTATCCTTGTACATTTATGGTGTTAAGCATTTAATAAACAAACCATTATATTATATAAACTCAAAGAATATCCCAGAAGCACAATGAAGAATTATGTTGTGGAAAAAGGATTTCACATTGATCTGAATTATAGTCTCTTTTTATTTAATAAATTAATAAATTGAATAAATGAATCACCTGTGTGGTCTGTAATTGACATTGTTTTTTTTTTTTTTTAACTGTATCTATATACTTCTTTCCATAAGAACATAAGACTAAAAGTTGTAAGGGAACTTAGAGACTATTGATAACATTTATTTCATTTTGCAGATGAGGAAACTGGAGGGAGAGAAATTATATAACTTGCTCAGAGTCTTTCAGCAAAGGTTACACAGGATTTAAACTCAGATCTTGCTGATTCCAAGACCAGTCCTCCAATGGAAACTATCTCATTTTAGGATTGGGAGCCAATGTGGCATTTGCCAGACTACTTGCTTAGATATTAGCAGCAACAACAATAAACAGCAATAAAAGAGCTCTCTCATCTCTGACTACTGAGTTAATACATTGGTGACCACCATGAACATTTTTGTTGCCTGTTTAGTTGTATCCACTGCCTTATTCTGACTTTATCTCTCACAAAATATGGCCCCATACTCAAAGCTGCTTCCTATTTACTAATTAATTTACTTCTTTTTGAAGTAGTTTTGTGAGCCAACTCTTTCTGATAATCATCCTTTGCTTTCTGTGACAGCATGAGAGGGTGACTTAGCGTGCGTGACTGTAGAGGCAGTGCCCTAGAAGGCTCTCCTGTCACCCAGCACTAGGATGATTGTCACTTTTACCTGTTGTCTCATTAATTTAGTTGGAATTAGTCCCTGGTTACTCTATTTTAGGAGGGTAAGAATTAGTTGGAGCTGCTTTCAGTGAGATCTAGCTGAATGATGTGGGCATTAGCATCCAAATATCCTACTTTATGGGGCAGATTTTAAAGTGTCTCACTTTCTTATGTATCTTTCTGTTTCCGTCTTGACAGGATGGCACAATCCCCATTCTGCCAGATTCTCTAGTACCTGTGCAGTGACACAGTATCTTTGATGCAAGTGATCAAACTAGGACATTTGTGGTGGGAAGCAGTTCCAGCCTTGTAGAAATGTCCTCCAAATCATTTTGTCAACATTCCTGCTATCTTCCTTTGCATCATGGTCATTTCAGGACTTCTGAAATCATATAGTGTATGTGGTCACTTGGTCTTTCTCCATAAAGGTCTAGCTATGGTACAAAATAGAAACATTCCTATTTTTCAAATGTTAAAAGAGATTCTGGTGGTTCTAAAGAAAACTTGTTTGGGATACCATATCGTAAAGAAAATGAAATGTTGATGAGACAGTTTATGTATAGTTGTTTGCAAGTTGGAGGAGATAACATATACAAAGCCTTAGCTAAAAGTCAGATAGGAAGGTACCATGGTCTTTTCACTACAGTGGCAAAGTAGCCAGTAGGGCGTCTTCTTACATATCTTTGTAAATGGTAACACCTTATCTGATGTAGGGCCATTTCGTTCTAGAATTGTCTTTGATGGTGAGAACTTTCTTTTATGAATCTTCAGAGCTGTGTCTGCTGAAGAAGTGAAAGTTATGACATCTATGGAGGTGGTTACTGGTTATAACCCTCATAGTCAAAGGATATGAACAGACAATTCTCAGACGAAGAAATTGAAACTATTTATAGACATATGAAAATATGCTCCAAATCATTATAAATTAGAAAAATGCAAATTAAGACAACTCTGAGATACCACTACACACCTGTCAGATTGGCTAGAATGACAGGGAAAGAAAATGCGGAATGTTGGCGGGGATGTGGGAAAACAGGGACACTGATACATTGTTGGTGGAATTGTGAACACATCCAGCCATTCTGGAGAGCAATTTGGAACTATGCTCAAAAAGTTATCAAACTGTGCATACCCTTTGATCCAGCAGTGTTTTTACTGGGCTTATACCCCAAAGAGATACTAAAGAAGGGAAAGGGACCTCTATGTGCCAAAATGTTTGTGGCAGCCCTGTTTGTAGTGGCTAGAACCTGGAAAATTAATGGATGCCCATCAATTGGAGAATGATTGGGTAAATTGTGGTATATGAACGTTATGAAATATTATTGTTTTGTAAGAAATGACTAGCAGGATGAATACAGAGAGGATTGGAGAGACTTACATGAACTGATGCTAAGTGAAATGAGCAGAACCAGGAGATCATTATATACCTCAAGGATGATACTGTTTGAGGATGTATTCTGATGGAAGTGGATCTCTTCAATAAAGAGAGCTAATTCAGTTTCAATTGCTCAAGGATGGACAGAAGCAGCTACACCCAAAGAAAGAACACTGGGAAATGAATATAAACTGCTTGCATTTTTGTTTTTCTTCCTGGGTAATTTATACCTTCTGAATCCAATTCTCCCTGTGCAACAAGAAAACTGGTTCTGCACACAAATATTGTATAGGAGGGGGTGGAGGGAGGAAGGGGAAAAATCGGAACAGAAATGAGTGCAAGGGATAATGCTGTAAAAAATGACCCTGGCATGGGTTCTGTCAATAAAAAGTTATTTAAAAAAATAAAAAAAAAATAACCCTCACAGGGTTGATTCTCTGTATAATGATTGTTGGAGCTAGGCTGGAAACAAGACTTTTGGTCTTGGAAGCCCTGCTATTCTCAGGACTCCTGGACTCCTAAATAGTCTTTTTTTGAGTTTGAGGAGAAATAAAGGTTAGGGTGGTGGTAGTTTGACCCACCTGACACATTCAATTTCTTGTATCTATTGTAGGGTGCCTTAATACTTCAGAAAGACTGGCTTGCCTGCCCTATAGATTGGTCCCATGTTGCTCTAAGTCCTATTATACTATGGCATGTACATAGAAATTCATAAAATATATAATGTGGATCCTTTTATTTTAAAAGTGAATATTTACCCCATGGTTTTAAATTTTCAGTGGCTATTACCACATGGTCCAAATACCTACATTAATATGTGGAAAAAAACAAAAACCTTTGAATAAGACTCACCAACATTACATCTAAAGAGGATCAAATAGACTTTGCCATCAGTGACTTTGACATTAAGAGCAAGGCAGTAATGCAACTCAGCAATGGAAATACTAATTATATTTCTTAGTCTTTTGTGAAATTATTTGAACCTTGGGACAAAATTGTCCTTCTGTAAATTGTATCCTCATGTAAAAATATTACATGTATATGTGTAAATCTTTCATTTATAACATTGGGCTATGATCAAAGATCCTCATAGGCAGTTTAGCCATTCTTTTAAAACATTCTAGCAAATTAATCCAAAATAATTATGAGAGGAAATCCTGAAAAAGAAGGGAATAGATAATTTAGAAATTAAAGTGATTACAAAATTATAAATAACACTAAAATTGGTTCTTTGAAAAGATTTTCAAAACCGATTATACTATAGCCAACCTAATTTAAAAGAAGGGAGCTTAAAATAAAATCAACAAAATAGCAACCAAACAAGATGAAAACATAACAATTTCAGAATAAATAAAGAGATTATAAGAATCATACCTTATGAGAGCATATAAAGCTTTAAAAGATAATTAAAATTATGCCTTAGCTCTCAGTCAACCCTGACCTTGTACTAATGTGGGCTATGAAGTCTAAGTTATAAGAGGGAAGAAGTCACCTCTGTTAAAACAAAATTTCTCAATTAAAAATAAGAGAGAGAATATAGATATTGTTCTGGTCCACAACATCATTTTACAATTATGCCTTCCAAATCATGGGAGGTGAAGATGTGGTCTAACCCCCATAATTGGGAAAATCTATGTAAAAAATTTTTGACTCTCCCTTTGTATCAGAGAAAAAGTCTGGATTATTGTGATATTAAAAGATAAAACATGTATAGATTTTGCATTTCTAAGTTTCTCAACTTTTCTTATATTGTCTGTGGCTTTTGTAAAACTCAAAAAATTCTCATTTAATTTCTCCTGCCAACTACAAAATATCAAAACTGTGATGGGGAAAGCCATAATATGGGAGGAATAACAGTAGTTGGATTGCTCTGAAAGATCCTAAATATCAGGATTCTAGCATGATAACTAAGTTGTGCTGGTTGGGAACTTTTAAAATGGCTGCCTTATGCTGAAATTAGTGAATAGGTAAAGGAGATGTCTAAAGGTAAGAAAAAAAATTTTTTCCTGAAAGTAGTCTGACCTGATAGCTATACCCAGATGAACAGGTCTAGCTACCAATTGAGACTTTGCTTGATAACTCAGGATACAAGTCATTTTTCAATGCTCATAGCCCAAGAAACCTAAGATTTTGGTTGATGATGGTCTGTTCCTTGTAAAGGAAAGAGCTTCATTTAAGCACTAATAAGAATTTTATAAGGTCACACTAAAGCAAATATATTTACCTAGGAGTGAATCTGGAATTAGAAAATCAAAGTTTACCGACAGCACATACTGTTTTACTTAAAATGGAAAACAGAATGACAAGCAAGTCATAGAGAGAGAACATTTGAAAAAAGAGAAACCATTGCTAATAATTTTCATAGCTAACAGGATCTATCAAACCCTGTTCTTCTTGTTTGTTCTTCTTCTTTGCTTTTGGACCTATGTTATAGCATTAGAGGGCTTTTTCTCTTCTTAAGTACTTTGAACATTGCATGTGCTGAAAATACTCTTTTGCTACTATGCATGGACGTGTTGTTCTGCACGATAAACTTGCTCTCTCTACTGCTGCAAACAAGAGCTGAAGAATAGCAAAGGTGAATTATGCTTAAAAAGGAATCTCTCTTCCTGTCAAAAAATTTTACATGGAACAGCTTTAAATTCTGAGGGATTGTGAGGCTGAGCTCTCAAATCCAGGGATATGCATTTGAAATAATCTTCCAGCTAAAAGCAATAGACTGGTCAACTGACCTCCAACCCTTTTGACTTGGATACTCTCCAGTGCTTAATGGTATTTGACTTATGTGCATTTATTTCTGACTGTCTTCATTTTTAAAATAATCACTTCAGGCCAGGTAAATGTATTCAGTAAAAATGAGCATGCCATCCATCATATTTTGTAGACCTGCATAGCTGAACACAGTAATATTGAGTATAATTATGCTGTCTAACATTTGCTTGAAATGTATGTCGTGCATTATCATATGCTAGTTGTGCATAATTAATGTTAAATATTCATGGTCCCAAGAATAGCTAATGAGTTATAAAGTAGAACATATATTTTAAAATAACAAAACTCCTCACCAAAGAAAAACACAAGAATAGGCCTTTTAATTCTCCAAGGTGCCTTAAAAAAGATTACAAATGAATTGGCCATTTTGATATTAGAATGTATACTGTAAATAACACACGTAAAAATACAGCCATTTTATGTTCCCTGAGGAGAATGGCAGTAATTCTTCCTCATGTGAGAAGCATGGGAAGTATGCCATCAAAGGAGCCCTGGGCCATATATTATGTTCAAAACAAATACAAGCACTATAGATGAGTGCTGTACGTGGATACTATAGATGAGGGATTTTGTTGTCATAAACACTTGAAGAGCATGGCAGCATGTACAACCAATTCATAAAATAAATGGTCAACTTATTATTCAGGTTTAGCTCAAATTTTGGTGAGCTTGGCAAAATCTATCACTGTAGACCCAAAGAACCCTGCTTGTTTTGCTCAAGGCAGCTAGTTTGAATTCTTAAAGAAATGAAAAGAAAAGAGGACGCTAAGACCCTTACCCAGTATCTCATTAATTCTCAAGAAAATGATAGACATTTTTGTCATCATTATTATTTTTCACATAGAAGATATTATGACTCTGGTATAATGTATATGACCATTCCAGTCTTTGTTATGTAATTATTATAGCACCATATCAGTTTCGAGTTATCCATTTCTACTGGGGAAAAGTCCAAGCAAGATCAAAGACTCAAAATTCTATAGTAGAGAAATCATTGGATCCTCAGTTGTCATCATCTGTTCTCAGATATGTGTTCTAAGGGTAAAGTCATCTGCTACCTCAAAGTCAGAACTAAATATTTGGGTCAAGGACTCGTGTCATAAAGAGATTAGAAAACCCACTTTTTGAGGGGTCTGTTATGGGCCCTGGCCATGAGTCCAGAACTCTATGTAATATAGATAGAAGAGAAACATTGAAAATCAAAGGAAAATTAGTCAATCAGATGTAGCAAATAGAATTCAATTCAGGATACCAGCCAGTAATGAACCAGAAGAGATAGACAAGACAAGAGAAAGAATAATATCTTGTAAGCAAGGCCATATGGAACTTGAAAAGATGAGAGGTGAGGGAGACATTAAAATTTGAAACTCTAAGATAAGTAGCTTTGGACTTCAGCTAAGGAAAAAACATTTTGTTTTTAGAGGTTGGGGAGGCAGGACAGGGTGATTGCAGGGAAAGGGGGGACAGGAGGCCCTTTTCCCATTTATGGCTGATGAATCAATATAAAATAGAATAATATATTTTATATCAGCTATATTATTTTAATGTTAATATATTATATTAATATACATAATATGTTACATATGAATCAATATGTATTCAGAAGGACTGAAGTGGGAAACTATATATGGAAATATTTATCCAAGCTCCAGAATCCCATACTTTGTGACTGAGAGATAGAAGAGTAGATTATAAAAGTCTCAGAAATGTCAACCTTATGTACAGTTGGTTGAGCTGTGAACTGAACCAGTCATTCCTAAGTAAACAATTTGGAATTATACCCAAAGGGCAATAAAATTTTGCATTTCTCTTAATCTAACAATACCACTACTAAGTCTGTATCCCAAAAAGATCAAAAAAAGGGAAAAGGACTGACATATACAAAAATATTTATTGCAGCTCTTTTGGGGTGACAAAGAATTGAAAATTGAAGTGATGTCCATCAATTAGGGAAAGGCTAAATAAATTATGATATATGAAGGTAATGGAATATTATTTTTCTATAAGAAATGATAATCTGATTTCAGAAAAATCTGGAAAGACTTGCTCTAACTGATGCACAGTGAAATGAACTGAATCAAAAGAACATTTTACACAGTAACAGCAATATTTTGTGATCATCAATTGTGAATGACTTAGCTTTTCTAAGCAATGAAATAATCCAAGACAATGCCAAAGACCTCATAATGAAAAAAAAAAAAAACTCTCCACATCCAGAGAAAGAACTGATATAATCAGAATGCAGATTGACCCATATTATTTTTCATTTTATTTTCTTAATTGTTGTTGTTTTTTTCCTTTGGTCTGTGTCTTCTTTCACAACATGATTAATATGGAAATATGTTTTGTGATTGTATATGTACAGCTTATATCAAATCGTTAACCCTTTCAGGAAAGGGGATTTGAGAGAGGGAGATAATTTGGAACTCAAATTTTTTTTAAATGAATGTTTAAAAATCACTTTTTATGTAATTGGGAAAAAAAACATAATTTAAAGTAAAACAAAAAGAAATGGCAGACCTGACCAATCAAATCTATATCCAGAAAACCAGAAATAAATTAATATTTCACTAATGTGAGAAATTATCATGTTAAGGATTCAGCTCTCTCTCCCCTAAAAAAAAGCAATAGCAGAAAAAATTTCTGTGAAGTTTAAGTTAAGGTACAATTGTAGAACCGCTTTTATTATTATGAAGGATTTCAGCTGAGGATTTCAACTAAAGCCAGAAAACAAACTTTGCATTTAGTGAAGCTACTTCTGACACTGGCCAGCAATAGCCACAGGGACAATATTGCAATGCTAAGCAGTTGTCATGAGACACCAGCAGAAAGAAATGCCCAGAAGGGACTGACTACATTCTTGGCAGAAATCAAATGCCACTTAAACAATGGGGAGTATGCCTGACAGGAGCAACATAATATTACCAGACAATTTTGATTACTTTATATCATGAGAGATGCCAGTCATCCTTCTAAGCATGTGCCCTGCCCATACATCTTGCTACCCATGCACCTTGATTGCATGCTTTCCTCAGGTACACACACACACACACACACACACACACACACACACACACAAACACACACACACATACATTCTTCAAAATGATAGTGTATATGTTGGTGAGATATTATGCTTCATGTTTATGTTGGAAATGTTTTATTGCTACTTTTTAAAATTGTAGCATTTCATTAAATGCCTTTGATTTCAACTATTTGTATTCTTTAGATGACTAGAAAAAATAAACCTATCAATAGGAGCCCACGATCTATTGCTTTTAGTGAATGTGGGCCCAGAGAGAATATTGACCTTGAGCTGTCCTTGTATGGGGATACCACTATGTGAAGTGGTGAGGTGTTCTCAGTTTTTGAAGTGGTGACAACAGAGTACATGCTAAGCATGGGGGCCAGCTGCTCAAAGACACAGAGATGGGAGAAGGACTTCTGGGTTTGGGCCAATTGGCTAGTTTGATTGGACAGTGAATGAAAAAATAATCATTTGAAATGCTTGGAAAGGTAAATGGGATTCACAGTGTAAAAGATTTTAAATTTCCAGGTCATAGAATTTGTATTTTATTCTAGATGCAATGGCAAGCCATCAAAAATATCTTGGTAGGGGAATGATATAGCTTGACCTGTATTACAAGAATATTAATTTGGAAGCTATGTGGAGGATAGATTTAAGAGGGGACAGACTGAAAGAAAGAAGGCTAATTACTATGCTATTTCAACTAGTGAGGCTAGAGGTGAAGAGATCCCAAGATAGGATAATGGTCATTCAAGTGAAGAGAAGGGAACAGATGTGAGAGATTTCATGGAGATAGATTCAATGAAACTTAGAAATTGATTAGTTATGTCAAATAACAGAGAGGAAAGTGTCACATATGTCTGTGAGACTGTGAAGCCAGGTGAGTAAGACTAGTGGTACTTTCTTTTTTAAATACTATTTTATTTTTCTAATTACATGGAAAGATTTTAACATTCTTTTTTTTTAACTTCATTTCTAATTTTTTCCCTCTTACACTTTCCCACTCTCTAATACAGTAAACAGTTTGATGTAGGTTATATATGTACAATCATATGCAATCTATTTCCATATTAGTCATATTTTGTGAAAGAAGAAATACTTTGCAAAACAAATATAGTTTGCAAAAGGAAAAAACATGAAAAAATCAAAAAGTGAAATTAGTATCCTTTGATCTGTTTACAGACTACATTAGTCCTTTCTCTGAACATGGATAGGATTTGTTTTTGGAATTGTCTTGAATCATTGTATTGCTGAAAAGAGCTAACTCAGTCATAGTTGATCAGCCTACAATGTTGCTATTGTGTACAATGTACCCTTGGTTTTGTTCATTTTACTTAGCATTATTAATGTAAGTCTTTCCAGGCTTTTCTGAAATCTGCCTGTTCATCATCTCTTATAGTATAGGGCTTTTTAAACTTTTTCCACCCATGACCTCTTTTTGCCTGAGAAATTGTGACATCACCCCAAGTATATAGATATATAAAAATTATACATATCAAATATTTACTGATAATAAATAAAAATTTCACAATCCCCATCTTGAGTTATGAGACCCTTAGAGAGTCACAAATCATAGTATAAGAAGCTGGCAATAGTATTCAATTATGTTCACATACCATATAATTCCTCAATTGATGGACATTCCCTAAATTTCCAATTCTTGGTCACCACAAAAAGAGCTGCTACAAGTATTTTTATACATGTAGGGTTTTTCCTTTTTTATCTCTTTCGGATACATATATAGGACTGATATTGCTGGATTAAACAGTTCAGTTTAATTCAAATCAAAGCAAATCATAGTTTGGTTGTTCTTTTCACATAGTTCCAAATTTCTTTTCAGATTGGTTAGGTTGATTTACAAGTCCATCAAGAGGTCATTAATGACACAATTTTTCCCATATTCTCTCCAATATTTATCTTTTTTTTCTGTATCATTAGCCAGTCTTAAAGGTATGAGGTGGTACCTCAGAATCATTTTAATTTGCATTTCTCCAATTAACAGTGATTTGGAGCATTTTAAAAAATCATAATAGACAGCTATGATTTCTTCATTGGAAAACTGCTAGTTTATATCTTTTGACCATTTATCAACTGGGTAATGACTTTTATTCTTATAAATTTGACTCAGTCATCTATATATTTGAGAATTGAGGTCTTTATCAGACACACTTACTGTAAAAATTGTTTTTCAGCTTTCTGCTTTTTTTCTAATCTTGCTTGCATTGATTTTGTTTGGGCAAACTCTTTAATATAACCAAAATTATCCCTTTTTCATTTTGTAATGATTTCTATCTCTTGTCTCAACATTCTTCCCTTCTTCATTGCTCTCCTAACTTGCTTATGGTAATATTGCCTTTTATGTCTAAGACATATACCTATTTTGTTCTTATTTTGGTATGTGGTGTAAGAGGTTGGCTTATAGGATGATGAAAATTTCAAAAGAAAAAATTTAAATAATGGAAGAATTTGGCAGGGGTGCATTATTATGAGTTCCATTTTAGATAATATTGAGTTTAAGACATGAGTGAGATGTCAATCAAGGTGGAGCTGTCCAGTAGGCATCTAGTAATATAGTGATGAAATTCAAGAAAGAGACGAAGACGGGATATATAGATTTGGATGTCACCTGCATAGAGATGACAATTGAATGCAAAGGAGATGAAAACCAAAGGGTAAATTTCTTGGAGAAGACTAGAAAAGATGGAATTTAAAACATAAAAAAGACTTAGAGTTAGAAGGAACTTAATAGGCCAGTTAGTCCAACCCCATTCGTTATATGGTCCAGATAGTTTTAATAATTTGCTGAAGGGTAGACAGATGTATAAATAACAAAGCTAGAATTTAAAGAAAGGTTCTCTGACTTCAAATGTAGCATGCTTTCCACTTTGCCAAACCAAAAATTTCCCATTGCATTGGCAGGAATTACTTGTCAAAGAAAGTTAACCTAAAAATTAATTTTAATTTTAAAAATTTGAATACTTTTGAAATAAATTATACAGATATAAATTATGATAGCCTATGTGAAACTCATGCCAATTCTTTGTTTATTTGTGCTTTTTTGATAATGCTAAATATCCAGAAATGGCCCTTGAGAAAACTTGTAATGGATCTCATTATAGGTATTCTATTATTAACAACTACGTCTCCCACATAGAAAAAACACATTGAATAGTTGTGATAATATTCATCCAATTTGAACTGCTAATGATTGTTTCATTTTCATAGCAATATAGAATAATGAAAAAAATTCAGGACTCAGAGTGAAAAGGTCTGTGTTCAAGGCTCTATTCTAGTCTTTACTAGCTATGTGACCATAGGCAAGTAACTTAACTCTTCTCTATCTCAGTTTTCTCATCTGTCAAATGGAATTAGTGATACTTGTTGTCTCTCTACAGGATTCTACTGGGAAAGTATTGTACAATCTCTAAAATACCATAGACATTTGAATGATTACAATTAAGTCTAACTTTGTAGGCAATTTACCACCAGATGAGCAATAGTCCTCCTAGCCCAAGCAGCTCCGTGCCAATGTTTCACTTACTTGGTTATAGACAGATTTTAAAAACTCTTTATTTTATATTGTCTCCCCCAGTGGAAAATTAATACACAGAAGAAACCAGATGAAGATTTCTTGTATGGAATGTGCTTTTCCTTTCTTGCCACACAAAAGTTAAGCCCTTAAGTGATTCAGGTTTCAAATTTTAGTCATTGTGAAAGAGGCACTTTGGAGCAGGATGAAATGATTTCTTGGAGTCAAAGGAACATTCCCTCAAAGACCACGAAGTGCATCCTGGTGTAATTGGGAATAGAAATGATGGCAGCATCTTGTGACAGCACATCTGGTCAGAGTTTTTTCCACAAAAAAATGTTCACGTGATTTTCCAGAAACTTAGCAAAAGAATAGTATATGTACTTTTGATAGAAGTGAAACTCTCCACAAATTTAGTTTGGAAAAATGATACTGTGTCAGTCCTGCAGATGAGTTAGTAGAAACTAAATATTGTCAGAACTGGAAAAGACCCTAGAAATTATCTAGTTCCTTCTCCTCTCCCGCTTGCTACATTTTTTTATAAGAGGAAACTGAGACTCAGAGTCACTTTTTAAAAAAATTTTAAAGAGATTATTCAGGGACTTCCGGTTAAGATGGCGGAGAGGAGGCTCACAGTTGCATAAGCTCCGCGCTTTCTCTCACTATCCACTTCATTACAAGCCTCTGAATCAATGCTTGACTGAAAAAAACCCACAAATAGTTACCAAGAGAAGCCATCCTTGAGATCCGCCAAGAAAGGTCTGTCTTTACTGGAGGGCTGGGGCGGTTTTAGATCGGGCGCAGGCTGAGGGCAGCGGCAGTGAGAGCACGGGAGCAGAGCTGAGAGGGGGCGGGGAGTGATCGCAGCTGTCTCTGCGGGGAGAGCTTCGCTACAGGTTTGGAACCTGCAGCAAGTCAACAGCCCAGCAGAGAAGCTAAAAACACCGGGGCTGAAGAACACAACCGCAAACAGCTGGAGTCTCTCAGGACCTGGCCGCCCCCCCCCTTCCCCCCCCTCAGTGACTCAGCACGCTTTGGGATCTCAGAGCACAGGCGCAGCACAGTCCTGCTAGTGCCTCACTGCTGCCACCTGCAGTCTGTAGAGGAAGCTCGATAACACACCCAGCCCCCCCCCAAAGAAAGACTCCAGTTTTTTCTGTTTTTCTTTGGTAGTTTGTCTCTGATTAATAGACAGAATGAGCAAGAAGCTGAAGAGGACTTTAACCCTAGACAGCTTCTACACAGATAGAGAGCAGACTCTAAATCCTGAGGAGACTAAAAACAGGCAGTCCCCAGGTGATTCCCCAAAGGAGGAGATCGTCTGTTCCTCAGCACAGATGAACCTCATAGAAGTGATTAAAAAGGCTCTCACAAGGGAGCTAGAAGAAAAATGGGGAAAGCAGAGTGAGGCTTGGCAAAAGGAGAGAGAAGCTTGGGAAAAGGAGAGGGAGGCTTGGCAAAAGAGCCTGGAGAAGTCAGTTAAAGAGAGAGTGGATAAAGAAGTAAAATCCTTGAAAAATAGGATTAGTGAACTGGAAAACAAAATTGGCGAAATGGAAAAAAATTCCACAGAACAAAAGAACTCAATTGGACAATTAGAGAAAGATTTTAAAAAAGTGAGTGAAGAGAATACTTCACTGAAAATCAGAATTGAACAAGTGGAATTGAATGACTCGAGGAGACAAGAAGAATCAGTCAAGCAAATCCAAAAAAATCAAACAATGGAAAAAAATGTGAAATACCTTCTGGGAAAGACAACAGACCTGGAAAACAGATCCAGGAGAGACAATCTGAGAATCATTGGACTCCCAGAAAAACATGATGAAAAAAAGAGCCTGGACACTGTCTTCCAGGAAATTATCAAAGAGAACTGCCCAGAAGTCATAGGAACAGAGGAAAAAATAAACATTGAAAGGATTCATCGATCACCCACTGAAAGGGATCCTAAAATCAAAATACCAAGGAATATAGTGGCCAAATGCCAGAACCCACAGATGAAAGAAAAAGTATTGCAAGCGGCTAGAAAAACCCAATTCAAGTATCAAGGAGCCACAATAAGGATCACCCAGGATCTGGCAGCACCCACATTAAAAGATCGAAGGGCCTGGAATATGATATTCCGAAAGGCTAAGGAACTTGGTATGCAACCAAAAATAACTTACCCAGCGAGAATGAGCATCTTTTTCCAGGGAAGAAGATGGACATTCAACGAAGTAAGCGAATTTCATCTATTTCTGATGAAAAAACCAGAACTTAACAAAAAGTTTGATCTACATATATAGAACTCAAGAGAAATCTAAAAAGGTAAAGATTAATCTTGGGAACTATATTTTGACTATATAGATGCATAAAGAATACATGTATACCTTGTTCTAGAAATTGATGTGGAAAGGACATTGTACCAGAAAAAGGGTAAAGTGGGGGTAGTACATCTCATGAAGAGGCATAGGAAACCTATTATATCTGAGAGAAAGAATGGAGGGGGATGAATATAGTGGGTATCTTACTGCCTTCAGAATTGGCTTTAAGTGAAAAATCTTAAGACATATTCAATCTATGGTGAAACTTCTCCCATCTCATTGAAAAGTGAGAAGGGAAAAGTGGAAAGGGAAGGAATAAGCTAAGCGGAAGGGAATACGGGAACTGGGAGGGCAAGGGGTAAGATAGGGGGAGGAACTCTAAGGCGGGGGGAGGGACACTAAAAAGGGAGGGCTGTGAGAAACAAGGGGTGCTCACAAGCTTAATACTTGGAAGGGGGGGAAAGGGGAAAGAAGGGAGGAAAGCATAAACCGGGGTTAACAAGATGGCAAGTAATACAGAATTGGTCATTCTAACCATAAATGTGAACGGGGTAAACTCCCCCATAAAGAGGAAGCGGTTAGCAGAATGGATTAAAAGCCAGAATCCTACAATATGTTGTTTACAGGAAACACACCTGAAGCGGGGAGATACATGCAGGTTAAAGGTAAAAGGTTGGAGCAAAATCTACTATGCTTCAGGTGAAGTCAAAAAAGCAGGGGTAGCCATCCTGATCTCAGATCAAGCTAAAGCAAAAATTGACCTAATTAAAAGAGATAAGGAAGGACACTATATCTTGCTAAAGGGTAGCATGGATAATGAAGCACTATCTATATTAAACATATATGCACCAAGTGGGGTAGCATCTAAATTCTTAAAAGAGAAACTAAGAGAGCTGCAAGAAGAAATAGACAGTAAAACTATAATAGTGGGAGATCTTAACCTTGCACTCTCAGAATTAGATAAATCAAACCAGAAAATAAATAAGAAAGAAGTCAAAGAGGTAAACAGAATACTAGAAAAGCTAGATATGATAGATCTCTGGAGAAAATGTAATGGAGACAGAAAGGAATACACTTTCTTTTCAGCAGTTCATGGAACCTATACAAAAATTGACCATATATTAGGACATAAAAACCTCAAACTCAAATGTAGTAAGGCAGAAATAGTAAATGCATCCTTTTCAGACCACGATGCAATGAAAATTACATTCAACAAAAAAGCAG
Source organism: Antechinus flavipes (assembly GCF_016432865.1). Taxonomy (NCBI): domain Eukaryota; kingdom Metazoa; phylum Chordata; class Mammalia; order Dasyuromorphia; family Dasyuridae; genus Antechinus; species Antechinus flavipes. Next base: position 415,345,515 of record NC_067400.1, read on the forward strand.
GGGGAAGTAGACCAAAAAATAATTGGAAACTAAATAATCTCATACTAAAGAATGATTGGGTAAAACAGCAAATCATAGACATAATTAATAACTTCACCCAAGAAAACGATAATAATGAGACATCATACCAAAATGTATGGGATGCAGCCAAAGCGGTAATAAGGGGAAATTTCATATCTCTAGAGGCCTATTTGTATAAAATAGAGAAAGAGAAGGTCAATGAATTGGGTTTGCAATTAAAAATGCTAGAAAAGGAACAAATTAAAAACCCCCAGTCAAACACTAAACTTGAAATTCTAAAAGTAAAAGGTGAGATCAATAAAATTGAAAGTAAAAAAACTATTGAATTGATTAATAAAACTAAGAGTTGGTTCTATGAAAAAACCAACAAAATAGACAAACCCTTAGTAAATCTGATTAAAAAAAGGAAAGAGGAAAATCAAATTGTTAGTCTTAAAAATGAAAAGGGAGAACTCACCACTAACGAAGAGGAAATTAGAGCAATAATTAGGAGTTACTTTGCCCAACTTTATGCCAATAAATTCGACAACTTAAATGAAATAGAAAAATACCTCCAAAAATACAGCTTGCCCAAACTAACAGAGGAAGAAGTAAATATCCTAAACAGTCCCATCTCAGAAAAAGAAATAGAACAAACTATCAATCAACTCCCTAAGAAAAAATCCCCAGGACCAGATGGATTTACATGTGAATTCTACCAAACATTTAAAGAACAATTAACTCCAATGTTATATAAACTATTTGAAAAAATAGGGATTGAAGGAGTCCTACCAAACTCCTTTTATGACACAGATATGGTACTGATACCTAAACCAGGTAGGCTGAAAACAGAGAAAGAAAATTATAGACCAATCTCCCTAATGAATATTGATGCTAAAATCTTAAATAAAATATTAGCAAAAAGATTACAGAAAATTGTCACCAGGATAATACACTATGACCAAGTAGGATTTATACCAGGAATGCAGGGCTGGTTCAATATTAGGAAAACTATTAGCATAATTGACTATATCAATAACCAAACAAACAAAAACCACATGATCATCTCAATAGATGCAGAAAAAGCATTTGATAAAATCCAACATCCATTCCTAATAAAAACACTTGAGAGCATAGGAATAAATGGACTTTTCCTTAAAATAGTCAGGAGCATATATTTAAAACCATCAGTAAGCATCATGTGCAATGGGGAAAAACTGGAACCTTTCCCAGTAAGATCTGGAGTGAAGCAAGGTTGCCCACTATCACCATTATTATTTAATATCGTATTAGAAACACTAGCCTCGGCAATAAGAGTCGAGAAAGATATAAAAGGAATTAGAGTAGGCAATGAGGAAACCAAACTATCACTCTTTGCAGATGATATGATGGTATACCTAGAGAACCCCAGAGATTCTACCAAAAAGCTATTGGAAATAATTCATAATTTTAGCAAAGTAGCTGGCTACAAAATAAATCCCCATAAATCCTCAGCATTTTTATACATCTCCAACAAAACCCAACAGCAAGAGATACAAAGAGAAATTCCATTCAGAATAACTGTTGATACCATAAAATATTTGGGAATCTATCTACCAAAGGAAAGTCAGGAATTATATGAGCAAAATTATAAAAAAGTCTCCACACAAATAAAGTCAGACTTAAATAATTGGAAAAATATTAAGTGCTCTTGGATTGGCCGAGCGAACATAATAAAGATGACAATACTCCCTAAACTAATCTATTTATTCAGTGCTATACCAATCAGACTTCCAAGAAAATATTTTATTGATCTAGAAAAAATAACAACAAAATTCATATGGAACAATAAAAAGTCGAGAATCTCAAGGGAACTAATGAAAAAAAAATCAAATGAAGGTGGCCTAGCTGTACCTGATCTAAAATTATATTATAAAGCAGCAGTCACCAAAACCATTTGGTATTGGCTAAGAAATAGATTAGTGGATCAGTGGAAAAGGCTAGGCTCACAAGACAGAATAGTCAATTATAGCAATCTAGTGTTTGACAAGCCCAAAGCCCCTAACTTCTGGGAAAAGAATTCAATATTTGATAAAAACTGCTGGGATAATTGGAAATTAGTATGGCAGAAATTAGGCATGGACCCACACTTAACACCATATACCAAGATAAGATCAAAATGGGTCTATGACCTAGGCATAAAGAACGAGACTATAAATAAATTAGAGGAACATAGAATAGTTTATCTCTCAGACTTGTGGAGGAGAAAGAAATTTGTGACCAAAGATGAACTAGAGACCATTACTGATCACAGAATAGAAAATTTCGATTACATCAAATTAAAAAGCCTTTGTACAAATAAAACTAATGCAAACAAGATTAGAAGGGAAGCAACAAACTGGGAAAACATTTTCACAGTTAAAGGTTCTGATAAAGGCCTCATTTCCAAAATATATAGAGAACTGACTCAAATTTATAAGAAATCAAGCCATTCTCCAATTGATAAATGGTCAAAGGATATGAACAGACAATTTTCAGAGGATGAGATTGAAACTATTACCACTCATATGAAAGAGTGTTCCAAATCATTATTGATCAGAGAAATGCAAATTAAGACAACTCTGAGATACCACTACACACCTGTCAGATTGGCTAAGATGACAGGAAAAAATAATGATGAATGTTGGAGGGGATGCGGGAAAACTGGGACACTAATGCATTGTTGGTGGAGTTGTGAACGAATCCAACCATTCTGGAGAGCAATCTGGAATTATGCCCAAAAATTATCAAAATGTGCATATCCTTTGATCCAGCAGTGTTTCTATTGGGCTTATATCCCAAAGAAATACTAAAGAAGGGAAAGGGACCTGTATGTGCCAAAATGTTTGTAGCAGCCCTGTTTGTAGTGGCTAGAAACTGGAAAATGAATGGATGCCCATCAATTGGAGAATGGCTGGGTAAATTGTGGTATATGAATGTTATGGAATATTATTGTTCTGTAAGAAATGACCAGCAGGATGAATACAGAGAGGCTTGGAGAGACCTTCATGAACTGATGCTAAGTGAAATGAGCAGAACCAGGAGATCATTATACACTTCGACAACGATATTGTATGAGGACATATTTTGATGGAAGTGGATTTCTTTGACAAAGAGATCTGAGTTTCAATTGATAAATGACGGACAAAAGCAGCTACACCCAAAGAAAGAACACTGGGAAACGAATGTGAACTATCTGCATTTTTGTTTTTCTTCCCGGATTATTTATACCTTCTGAATCCAATTCTCCCTACGCAACAAGAGAACTGTTCGGTTCTGCAAACATATATTGTATCTAGGATATACTGCAACATATCCAACATATAAAGGACTGCTTGCCATCTAGGGGAGGGGGTGGAGGGAGGGAGGGGAAAAAAATCGGAACAGAAATGAGTGTCAATATAATGTAATTATTAAATAAAAAAAAAAAAAAAAGAAAATCCAAAAAAAAAAAAAAAAGAGATTATTCAAAGAATGTCAAAGGAGCAACACTTTGGCTGATCACAGAAAAATAAGCAAAGGTTTTAAGATGGAGCCAGCTTTCATTGATAACTTTCAAATGACAAAGTTAGTTAACATAGGTCCAGGTAAGCAAAAAGTAATGGGTCATTATATCTCAGTTCCTTCCTAGTTGTCTACACTTGATGTTTATTAAGTAGGATTACATGACAAATAGTTGGTTGCTTGGTTGCTTGGTTGTTGTCCTTCATTTTCAAAGAGAACCAAAATGACATGAATATGCTAGAATCAAGGTGATGAGGTCAGAGTAGTAGTTCCTAGTTTGAAATAAACATGTGACAGATTCACAATGGCCATTTAACAGTGAGAGTCATTTAACTATGACTTATCCAAAATCAGACAACCAGACTATGATTCAAACCCAGGTCTCTTAACTTCTAATTTTGTGTTCATTCCACTGCAATATGCTCCTTCAATGTAATGAATGACAACATTTCTCTCAATTTATTCCCATTCACCACTGCTGATGTCAGAATGATTGGGCATCTGGAAGCAAAAGTATGACACTAATATTTATACACACACACACATATAATATGTATTTATGTATACACACATATAATATGTATTATATATGTATGTATATATATGGCAATTCTTTGTACATTTTTGCCCTTCCAATGTGTCAAAGTCTGAAAATGGTCTTTATCACCTGCAAATCCAAACCATAAGTAGGAATGTTTTTTTAAAATGAATAAGATTCTCCACATGGTCAATTTCCTATTCTGCTTAGAAGGGATTCTTTTTTAATATAGCTTTTTACTGACAAAACATATGCATGGGTAATTTTTCAACATTGACCCTTGCAAAAACTTCTATTCCAACTTTTCTTCTCCTTCCCTCCATCCCCTCCCCCAGGTAGTCCCATACATGTTAAATATATTACACTATATATCAAATACAATGTATGTATACATATTTATACAGTTAAATACAATATATGTATACATATTTGTACAATTATCTTGATGCACAAGAAAAATCAGATTTAGAAAGAAGGTAAAAATAACCTGAGAAGAAAAACAAAAATGCAAGCAAACAATAACAGAAAGTGTGAAAATGCTATGTTGTGGTCCACACTCATTTCCCAGTGTTCTTTCACTGGGTGTAGCTGGTTCTGTTCATTACTGATCAATTGGAACTGGATTGGATCCGCTCATTGCTGAAGATAGCCACTTCCCTCAGAATACATCCTCATATAGTATTGTTGATGAAATGTATAATTTCCTGGTTCTGCCCATTTCACTTAGCATTAGTTTATGTAAGTCTCTCCAAGCCTCTCTGTATTCATCCTGCTGATCATTTCTTATATAACAATAATATTTGGAAGGGATTCTTGTGAAAGAATGCAGCTATCACTGCACTGATTGGGAAATATATACACACACGTGTGTGTTACATATTTAGTCTTTTTCAGACCAGCTCTATCTAGAGAGTATTATATGCAGAACTGAATACTACTTTTTAGGAAAGATATAAAGAAAAAATAGATCCCAGTAAGGAATAAGCTGGAGAGCATACAAAAGAAGGTGACCAAGGTAATGAAGTATTTGAAGATAATAGCATCTGAAGATTGAAGCAATTGAGGAGTCTTAGTTTAAAGAAGAAAAAACTAAAGTTCTATAATATAAGAGTTATCCTATAATAAAGACAATTATATGTGAGCACATACAGATATATGACATTTTGTAAATATACATATATATAATATGTGTATATATTATATGTAATGTATATCCCAATATAACATACAAAGATGATTATAGTATTATATGTTTTCATCTTCATAAAATACATAAGGATAATTTTAGTTTTCTTCCAGGATCATTCAGCTAGTAAGTATTAAGTGTCTGAGACAGGATTTGAACTCAGTTCCTCATCTCTAAGACTAATCCTCTAGAGATCCACTGCTCCATCTAGCTGTCCCAAGGCTTATTTCATCTTGCAGTGAGGCAGATTATCTTTAAGATAACCAAGAAAGGTAGCATAAATATTCACATTTACAAATTTTTTACAAATCTTAGCTAAAAGTAGCAAACTACATTTTTAAAAAATAGCAGTTAATGTGGAGATAAAGAGCTGCCATTATTAACTGTGGTAATAATATGTTTTTTACAGAGAATGATTTATATAGGATAAGACTCTTGCTGACCTTCCAAGGACAACAATAATAGGTCTGTTCAGTGGCAAAATATCTAACAGTTGAATAAACATCAAGTTCAACGTGAGTTAAAAGAGTGATATGGCAGATACAAAAGTGAATGTGTTCTGAGGCTACATTTCTAGAATTTATTTCCTTTTTTATTTTGGCACTACCCTAATTTTTGCCAGCTCTATTTCTATCTCAGTTAAATAGCATTGTCTGCTAGTTTTAAGAAATAAGCTGTCCATACCCTTTGATCCAGCAGTTTTCTACTGGACTTAGATCCCAAAGAGATATTAAAGGAGGGAAAGAGACCCACATGTACAAAAATGTTTGTGGCAGCCCTTTATGTAGTGACAAGAAATTGGAAAATGAATGGATGCCCATCAGTTGGAGAATGGCTGACCAAGCTATGATAAATGAATATTATGAAATATTATTGTTCTGTAAGAAACAATCAGCAGGATGATTTCAGAGAGGCCTGGAGAGATTACTTGAACTGATGCTAAGTGAAATGAGCAGAACCAGGAGATCATTGTACATGGCAACAATAAGATTATACAATGATCAATTTTGATGGACATTGCTCTGTTCAACAATGAGATGATTCAGACCAGTTCCAATGATCTTGTGATGAAGAAAACCATCTATACTCAGAGAGAGGACTATGGAAACTGAGTATGTTCACAATATAGCATTTCCACTCTTTTGTTGTTGTTTGCTTGACTTTTATTTTCTTCCTCATTTTTTCAGGTTTGATTTGATTTTTCTTGTGCAGCAAAATAATTGTATACATATGCATGCATATATTGGATTTAATATATATTTCTACCATGTCTAACATATATTGAACTACTTGCCATCTAGGAGAGGAAGTGGGGAAGGGGGAAAATCAGAACACAAAGTTTTGCAAGGATTAATGTTGAAGAATTATCCATGCATATGTTTTGGAAATGAAAAGCCTTAATAAAATAAAAAAGAATGTTTTAAATATTGGATCAATGTGTATAAATGGAACTTTGAAACAAGACTCTCTTAGTTCAAAACTCCTAAACTCTGTCCTGATATGATCCCTCTAGAGCATATCTGTAGTTCTGGGTGCCATATTGTATGATGGACATTAGTAAAATGGAGACACTCTTCTAGAGAATGACTAGGGTGCCAAAAAAAAAGAAGTCTTGAGATCAAGTCCTAAAAGGATCATTTAGAGAACTTAGGAATGTGCATCCTAAGAAAAAGAAGACTTAGGAGTGACAAAAACAACCTTTGAGAATTCAGAGACCTCATTCCATATGTCCCCAAATGATAAAACTAGGAGCCAAGAGTAGATATTGCAAAGATTTAGATTGGATGTGAGAATTTCTGAACCATAAGTGATGTCTCAAAAATGGAATAGGCTGCCTTAGCAAGTAAAATCTTCTCTAGTTCCTCCAAACAATCCTCATATGACATGACCTTAGGGCTCTCATTATAGGTCTTCAAGTAAAGGTGGAATGACCACTGGTCAGGTAAATTGTAAAACGGTGCCTTGCTCAGCTAGAATAAGATGGATCCCCTCCAACTGTGAGCTTCTGTGAATTTGATGTTTGGAGAAGAGAAGCAACCTGCCACACAGGAATTATAGCAAGATCCTGCAAAAAGCAAGACGTCTACCCTGCCCCCTCCTCCCCTGGCATCAGTAATGAGCTGTTTAGCCTCTTAGTTCAAGTAAGGTGAAGTGAGAGAAAACCAGGAAGCTACTGCTGAGGTCAGAGAGTTGGGAAGGCAGTTAACACGCAGTCAGCAGTCTCCAGACCAGTGATTTAAGTCCCCAAGAACTTGTGTCTTTCATTTTTGTTCTTTGAATTTATCGTTCAAGTTCAGACATAGGTTGGAGACTTGGAACAGACTTGTCCATTTATACCTCTCCCAGATTGTCCTCCTCCCTTCCCTTCCTGTATTTTAGGAACTTAGGCTGAAAGGCAAAGAGTGGCCTTGCTCAGCTTCCAGAACTCCCTGAACTCTGGGTGGTAATGATCTGGGAGTAGTTAAATTTGTTGATCTTATAATGGGAATTTAAAAAGGGTTCACAGCTGTCAGGAGTAAGTTTAACAGGCTGTCTCTGCTTCAGTATTGTGTGCCTTTGCAACTTTGCAATTGTGCAGGGGGTTTACAGGCTGTCACAAAGACGTGCCCAGGAAACAAACCAAAAAGGAAATACATAGGAATGGTTTGCAGGAGTTTGTGTCCTACAGGCATCAGGATATGATGTCTATGGGTCTGCAGTAAGCCCTTCTTAATGGGGGCCTTACTTAGTCTGAGTGCATATGGAGCAAGATTATATAGTGGAAAGAGAACTGGATCTTATTCAGGAAGACCTACATTTGATTCCTGCCATTGATATTTCCTAGATGGGTAACCATGTATAAATTGCTCTTGCTCTTTGTCTTAGTTTCCCTATCTATAAAAAAGGGATAATAATAGCACCTACTCCCCAAGATTGTGGTGAGAATAACTTATAAAGCACTTTTCAAATCTTGAAATGCCACATAAATTCTGGGTATTATTATTATTTAATAGTAAAATGTGAATTGTAAGACTTGCATAACTTACTTCACAGAATTATTGTGAGGATCAAATGAAATTATATATATATATATATATACACACACACATACATATACATACAGAGAGAGAGAGAGAACTTGGAAAAACATTGAAGTTCTATGTAAATGTCAATTATGATTATAATTACAAAGTTAAAATAAAGAAGTCTTTGATCAAAGTAGCAAATAATAGGTTTTTTAAAAGATGTATAATGGAACATACTTCTCATCTCTTTATGGAGAGTCAAGTAATTAGAAGTACAAAGCATCAAACATGGATTCTTAGACATAATCAATGTACTGATTTGTTTTGTTGGAGTGAATAAATACATACACATAGGATATAAATATACATATATGGGTATATACATACATATATATGTAACATATATATAATTATAAGGGATGGTTTCTACTCAAGGAAGAGGGAGAGAAGAGTAATAGTTGAATGAGTAGTGACAACAAAAATAAAAGAATGTTTGGACATTTTAGACAAAAAAAAGAACATAATTGTTCAAATAGTACAATTTTATTTCAACCTGATTAAATTATACACATAGTTTTTTTCTTTGAAACAAATGGTAGGTAGCAAAAATTCTCAATTTTTTTATTCAAGCCATTCTCACTCTTTTTTTGTATATTAAAATATTTATGTTGGTCAATAATTATTTAAATCACAATAAAAGATTTTTTTTAAAAAAAAGGAAAACAAGCAACAGTGTGACATAATGGAAAGAGAACAGTTCTTGGAGATAGAGCTTGGAGTTCAAATCTAGCTTTTGACATGAAATGACTGTGTGACCCTAGGTAAATCATTCAAATTTTCAGTGTCCTAGCAACTGCCTAAAATAAGTTGAAAAATAGTTGCTAATAATCATTTGTAGAGAGAGTTCTCTATATCAGTGAAATCACAGGAATAAACATTCATATAAATATATATATATAACATATATATATATATACATAGAGACAGACAAACACATACACATGCAAAAATATGAATTGACTGATATTTTTTAATGATGGTATTGTAGCCTATATGAAGAAATGGAATACAAAAACCAAGGGGTATATTTTAAATAAAGCTCAATTCCTTTAGTACTGTTCCTTTTACTATAAAGATAATTGAAATCAGTGCCATATTGGTTTCTGTCATTATCTTTGATCGCATGTCAATCATTGAAGCAACATGTATTTATTAAGTGATTATTTTGTGCAAGGCACTATGTTAGGTCCTGAGGATAAGAGCAAAAGAAAGAAATAATACCTATTCACTATGAGCTAATATTTTAATAGGAGATCAATACGTACATATAAATATATAAATAAATCATAAATATAAATTTTGTATATGTTTACACACACTCACAAAATAAAATGGAAAGGAAAGTACTAATATTTGGAGAATCTGGAAAGTTTTCATGGAAATATGGTGTCTGAACTGTGACTTAAAAGTAGAAAAGACCTCTATGAGATAATAATAGGGAGGGCATTTCAAGCATGAAGGGTGGCCAGTGCAAAGGTATAAAGAGATGAGAGATGGAATGTTATGAATACAGAACAGAGATGCCAGGTTGGCTAGATTGAAGAGTTCAAGAAAGGGGAGTAATAGCCAGGTTGTGTAAGGCTTTGAAAGCATAGCAAAGGACTTTACATTTTATTCTATAGGCAATTGGTAGCCAACAGAGTTGGCTGAGGAGAATCAGATGATATGATCTGTGCTTTAAAAAAAATTACTTTGTTAGCAAAGTGTAGAATGGACTAGAGTGGTGACAGACTTGAAGCAGAGAAACCAGTTAGGAGATTGCTGCAATAATCTAGGCAAAAGGTAATGAGGGCTTTAATAGTTAACTATGAGTGGAAGAGATAGGGTAGGATGTAAGATATCTTTTGGCATATAAATGGAAAGATTTGGCAACTGATTGGGAGAGAGAATGAGGAGTCAGAGATAATGCTAAAATTGTTATGAACCTGAAATAGAAAAGGAAACTTTCAAGTAAAATGGAGAAGTTTGGAAGAGGGAAGGGTTTTAGAAGAAAGATAATGAGTTCAGCTTGTTGATGAATTTAAGATGTCTTTGGGAATCCAGTTTGAAATAACTAAGCTTTGGACACTGGGGCAACATCTCCTATTTTTTGAATTTTTAAGTTTTCATGTCTCAAGTAAAGCATATAGACAGGTCTTGCTAGCTAATTCTCCATCTCAATTATTCAGTGTGGATCTTCTGTGAATTGACTTCTTATCCAAGGACTTTATCTCTTTAACCTTTTAACTCTTCTTCCTTTAGCACTTGAATGTCACAAGGTGGCACTAACCTCTTTATCCAACTCAGAAACTTTAAAGTTCATTGGGACTTTCATTCTATCAGGGGACTCATTGTGTCTATGGAAGAATTTAATCTTCTTTTCCAGATTACTAATCAAAATAGCCTGGAGACTTGTAAGAAGGACCTCTACAGGTCCACTTCAGGGAAAGTTTTCTTTGGAATTTATACATAAGCTAACATACTTAGTATTTCTGTTCTAAGGTTGTCATCCCTATATGATATAGTAGTTGGAGTACTATCCTTGATGCCAGGAAAACTATAGTTCACATCATGCCCCTGTAACTAACAGGGTGACCATATAAAAGTCACCATCCCTTCTCTGGGACTTGGTTTCCTCATCTCTAAACTGGGAATAATAATTCTTCCAGTATTTATTTCATAAGAGTCATTTTGTTGTGCACTCATTTTTCAGTTGTGTCCAACTTTTCTTGCCCAGGGTCACACAGCTATTAAATGGCCACAGCTACATTTGAATTCAGGTCTTTCTGACTCCAAACCCAGCATTCTGTGCACTAATGACACCATCTAGCCACCCTCATAGAGTCATGGTGAATTCTAAAGAGATTGAGTTTATAAAGGATTTAGAAATTTTCAATTATATAAATGTTATCTGTGGTTATAAATCATTTCATATATTTGATGAAGTTCAAATAGTAGTAACAGAAGCATCTGTAGTAGTAGAGTAGAAGTAATAGTATTACTATTACTACTAGTGGTGGTGGAGGAGAAAAGAAGAAGAAGAAGAAGAGTTGCAGTAACAGTAATAGCAGCAGCAACAACAACAGTAGTACTTGTAGTAGACTAGTGGTAGAAGCAAAAGCAATAATAGCAGCAGCAGCAACAGTAGCAGTTGTATAGTAGTAGCAGCAGTGAGCAACAATAGCAACAGCAAGAGTAGCAGCCATTCTTGGAGAGACTTACATGAACTGATGCTAAGTGAAATGAGCAGAACCAGGAGATCATTATAACTTCAACAACAATACTATATGAGGATCAATCCTGATGGAAGTGGCTATCTTCAGCAATGAGAGGATTCAATTCAATTCCAATTGATCAGTAATAAACACAACTAGCTACACCCAGCAAAAGAACACTGGGAAATGAGTGTGGACCACAGCATAACATTTACACTCTTTCTTTTGTTGTTTGCTTTCATTTTTGTTTTTCTTCCCAGTTATTTTTACCTTCTAAATCCAATTTTTCTTGTACAATAGAGAACTGTATAAATATGTACACATAAATTGTATTTAAGATATACTTAAACATATATATGTTTAACATGTATGAGACTGTCTGCCATCTAGGGGAGGGGGTGGAGGGAAGGAAGGGAAAAGTTGGAACAGAAGTGTTTGCAAGGGTCAATATTGAAAAATTACTCCTGCATATGTTCTGACAATAAAAAGCTATTATATATATATATATATATATATTTATAACTTTTTTAAAGAGATCTCTAATTGAATTTGAATCGGTATTTTAAAAATCTTTAAGGACATTTAAATTTATAAAATTAAGCCTTTCTCCACACAAGCATAGTGAAATGTGACATTCAGAAATTGGGGGGAGGAACCACATTTCCACCATCAAACCATTTCCAATTTGCAAATTTCTGTTTCCTTAATTTTCTCTATTGTCATTTGTGGCATGTTTAATTTCCTTTGTTACTTATATAGTCACCTTTTCAGTTCTCCATTTTTCTTTGTATCTTCAGGTGAGGGAGTGAAGACTAAATAAATGTCACATTTTATCATGAAAAAAAAACAAAAAACCTAGCAGCCATTACTAGTAGTTGTAGTAGTAATAACAGTAGCAACAACAGCCCATGACCCCTCACAGGAGCCCTCTCAGCACTCCTTTTCACCTCAGGAATAATGATATGATTTCACTTCCACTCTACTTTTCTTCTCTTTATAGGGGTGACATCAATACTTCTAACAATGTTCCAATGATGGTGAGAAGGAACATTCCAAGGTCACCATAACCCTGTAGTCCAAAAAGGTCTACGTTACGGTACAATTCTTTTCATCACATCAGAAGTCTTCTTTTTTGTAGCCCACTAGGAGTAGTAGCAGCAGCAACAGTAGTAGTAGTAGTAGTAGTAGTAGTAGTGATAGTAACAGCAGCACTAACAGCAACAGCAGCAGCAGCAGCAGCAGTAGTAGTAGTAGTAGTAGTAGCTGCAGCTGTAAGTAGTATCACCAGCTATAAGAAGTACTGGCAACAGCAGTAATAATAGTAGTAGAATGGTGAACCATGAAGAGGTATTAGCTCATTCCTCACATGAGTGAGACTTTTTTGGTTTGGGACAGACACAGTGGTATTGTGCAAGTACCAAATTGAGAAGCAGCATACCTGAGTTTTGCCAGGAATTTTCCATTTGTCTGTATCACTTAATGGCCCGAATCCATTTACTCATCCTTAAATTGAGAGAAACTAAGTGATCACTAATTAACATTCTTTGGTTTTTTGATTTTGATAGCTATAAAGTTGACGCATTATAAGAGTAGCCTTCCTTTTTTTGAGCCATTCAGTAATTTGAGCCATTCAATATCACTTTCATTAAAAAACTTTTCTTACATTGTAGCAAGCTCTAATCATTTCTAGGCTGGTTTAACTAATTTGCCAATTGTTAGAGCTAAAAGGAACTTAGTACAAATATAAAGTAAATAGATACTGTCAAGTGTCCTATAGTAGTATGACACATACAAAAATAACATAAGTAAAAGGACAATTTAATTCCAGGATTGAGGGTCTTGTTGTGCAGAGTGAAAAAGAAGGTGGGGGAAGGTATCAATAAAGCATTTTTTAAAACTGAAAATTAATTATCTTATTTAAGACTGTAGTGATAAATTAGTGAGTCAAATTCACCTAGGTTGAAGGTAGGTAATCCTTAAATGACAGATATAACAAATATGGACCCACATCAAAGTGATTTTAACTTAGTTAATCTTTTGGAGCTTTTGGTCTACTGGCATTGGTGTTGAGAACCTAAAGTGACTTCTATGCCATGATAAGGTAAGTATCAGAGGACTGCAGTGAAGATACAAAAGAACAGTAAGGAACAGTGTGTCTAGAGGAAGGAAGACTTTTATTTACATTCCCTCTCTGACATAGACTGAGTGTATGATACTTGGCAACTCCCTCAGACTCAGTGCCCTGGCAAACTCTATAAGACTATAAGCTAGAGATAAGTTGCCAATCAATAATTGTGAAGGAAGTTTTTATATCAGAAGTTTCCCATATAAAATATGATGAGATAAAAAAAAGGTATAAAAAGTAATATTGACATCCCAGTTAACGTCTGAGATCTTTAGAGAAATTCTACTCTATTCTTGAAATGCTGCTACAATTCTAATTTCTTTGAATATAAGACCCAGATTTGGATTCAACTCCAAATTAAGAATTTCTTCTTGTCCTCCTATATGAAATGATGCAAGCAATTTAGTGTACCAGAATAGAAAGAGAAAAGGCTGCCACAAAGACTGGAGTCATAGAGGTGAGTTCCTGACCCTGTGATGTTGCCTTGTCTATATAATTTGCTGCTTGTTGCTAGCCGTGCATCATGCAGAATATGCCAACCTTTTTCTGCCTGCACAAAAAAGGTGATGCTAATTAGATCAGGCAAATAGCTGCTGTTGTTGATTCATTTGAAAATGATTATTCTAAGGCAGTGTGTTATTACCCAGTAAGTCACAGCTTTTGCTATTAATACTCCAAGGTTGCTGCCAGATAGCAAAGCCTTATGTGAAATTCTAGACTAGCAGGCATGCCAGAGGCAGAATTTCAGACATAAGGTAAATATTGAAACCCCTTAGTTGAGGACAATGACAGATCTATTTGCCAACCCTTCTGCTAGGTAACGGGCCATTGTCTTTTGCTCCTAAATGAACCACAGTTTAGAGAGCACCATACCAATGGCCAGAAAATGATTAAATTTTAAAAATTCAGTGCAAATAAAAACGACAACACATAAGAAAAAATATCTATCTCATTATCAAGGTTAATCTAAGGAAAAAAGGTGAACATAATTAGCATTCATTTTAGCTGATTGCTCTTTAAAAGGAGCCGAACCTGGATTAAAATGAGGTTATTATAATCCAACAACTTTGAAACAAATTCCATTGCCATCATATAAAGAACATGTTTGCCTTTTTGTCCTCTGTTTAAATTTTCCTTCCTCCTTGTGAAACCGTTAATATGCTAAAGTCAAGCTCTAAAATTGCCTCTAAACTCTTAAAACATAGTTAATTACAAGATAGACCAATTTAAACTTTACGACATTCTTGATACCGGAATGTATGGTAAAATTGTTTGTGTTAATCAGCAGAAATAAGAAAACCTACAGTACATGAGTAAATTTTTAAAAGCATCTGCAGATAATGTAGTGATGGCCACGAAATAATTGCAGGTCTGACTTCCAAAGAGCAATTCTAATGGTTAACACTGGGGAGCAAAGTTCCCTCATTCAGTCGACAAACATGTATTAAGTATCTAATGAATGCAGCTCTGGAGGGAGGTCTACAGTATATTACTTAGGTCCTTTGTAGAAGATCTATGAAAAGAGTTGGACCAGAGTAACCCATAAAAAAAAGACATAGACAGTTGTTGTAATGGAAAAATACTCACTTCAGAAAGATTATAGACCCATTGATATAAATAAGAAGCATTTAGATCACTTGCTAGACATTGTGGGGGAAGATGCAAATTTTATATAAGATTTCTTCTTTGCCAGTGTGGAGCTAATAGATTAGTAAAGGGAGGAGGCACAAACACTTTAAATACAATATATATTACTAACTATAAAACTACAACTTTATATAGCATACAACACAATATGAGATGCACATCAGTAAGTTTAAAACAGCATGTTATGTGAATTCTTAAGGCAAAGGTCATTTGAAAGTACTGAAAACAACTAAGACTACTGCCAAACCTGGGTTGTTCAGAGATATGGAATAAAACCGTGGATTGCCTGTGAAATGGAAATAAGCAATTTAATATGCAAATTAGACACAAATACTTATCAGTTAATTCCATTTCCATTAGACTCAATGATCGTTACTTATACATGGAGAAATTTGCACTTATAGAAAATATTTCAAAAATTGTCATTTCTCGTTGTGAAACTATCTCATTTATAATAAAGTAGAACTATGAAACTAACATAGAAAGGCTTCCCCTATTATTCTCAATAATCCAGAAAGTCTTCAGATTGTTCAGAGAGCTACTATAATTGCTACTTAACTTAGGCATTAACAAAGATATATATTCAGAAATCCTGGGAAATATTTACCAATTGGTTCTTATCCCTCCCTCAGTCCAAAAAAGTAAGACACACTATAAAGATTACTGTGCATTATTAATATTTTCTCCATCACTTCCATAAATCTGGACAATCAACAAAATAAATCAAGTCCTGATTTGTAGCATTTACAGATTCCTATATGCTTATACGAGAAGTATAATAATCAACTCTAGAAAGCAGGTTTGAGTCATCTCTAGTATACCCCAGGTTACATCTGAATTTCATCTCTTTTCCTTCTTCTGTCTTAATATTGATACTCTTTAAATGGCAATGACACTATCTAGAGCTGGCAGAAGTGGAAAAGGGGAAGTCCTGGGTAGTCAGTCTGGTTCCACAGCAAAGTTGACTGGTATGAGAGGAAGTTAAATGGTTTAAGTGCTGATTCTACCGCTAATGTAATCCATGTTATCAGTGTAACCCTTATTCTCATCCAAGGAAGTAGGTTAGTGGATTATCCGTCCCATTTTTGAAGTGTATAAAAACCATATTATAGCTCTTACCCTAACACATTTAATGTAAGGTATTTTTAGAGAACCAAGGAGAAAATATCTTTGACTTCAATGGTTTTCATTTTTTGGTGTTTCTCCCAAATTCTATTGCTAGACAAGTTCATATGATCTCTTATTTCTGCAGAACAGTTTTTTAAGTGTAACAAGCTAAAAACTCAGAGAAGGATTGAGGAAATTTTTGATTAAAGGCAAAGGGATATAGTATTCCCACCCACCCCCCTTTTATAGTGTCAAGGACTATCAAAAGTTCTTATAAACCTTAGACTTTAAAGATCTTATGTAAAGACCTTTTCAGAGGCAAAGTGAATGGAAGTCAATTTCTTCATCCCAGCAGATTTCAAAAAACAAAATCAACTTTCTTTTGGGTGGTTTGTAACAAAAAGAGACCTCTGTGTTATAGAGTTGATGTGTAGCTCATATCATGCCCACTTTATCTTTCTATCCCCAAAACACTTCATGAAATACACAGCTACTTTGATTTTGTATGAAAGGACAAAAAAATCTTAGAATAGTTGATCTGTAAAATTACCCTGGCATGGATTCTGTCAATATAAAGTAATTATTAAATAAAAATTAAAAAATAAAAAATAAAAAATAAATAAATAAAAAGAATAGTTGATCTGAAATAATAGCTCATATTTCTAAAAGTACATCATAAAGAAATTTCTTCACAAAAAAACCTATGAATAAAAATATTTTTATTCTCGTTTTATAGATAAAGAAATCAGGGCTCCAACTTAATTCATTTATCTAGGACAAAAAGAACTGAGTTTCAAAACTAAAATTGAAAGTTAATTTTTAAAATTTTTAATTTCAGTACTTTTTCCTCTACCCCACTCTACCCTAAGATTTGAAAAGTGTCTTCAATTCCCCAAGTCTACCCCATTTCAAATCAGAGTCATTTCCTAATTGGTTTTAGAAAACCAATTATTCCTTGGAGAACAAAGGGACAGACCTCAAAGCTGTAGTTGCAACCAAGTTGCACCAAGACACTTTGGATAGGATACAGAGATTATCTACTAATCTCACGACACTGTCTTACAATGAATGCCTCTCTGCCTATCCACACCCATGCATGTTGGCAGAGCTTGGAAGCTGTAGAAAAATCTCAGTTATAATTGTCATATCTATACACAAGCATGCATACCTGTAGAACATATAAACAACATCATGTTATTATTCAGTCATTTTTTTCACTTATGCATGATTCTTTGTTACCCTATTTGGACAAAAATACCAGAATAGTTTGCCATTTCCTTTTCCAACTTATTTTACAGATGAGGAAACTGAGGCAAACAGGGTTAAGTGATGTATCACACATCTAGTTAGTGCCTGAGGCCAGATTTTAATTCACAAAGATGAGTCTTCCTAACTCTATGCCTGGTGTTGTATCCACTTTGTCACCTCATTACCTTCCCCAGGTCTTCTATAGACTTCCTATGCATTGCCTAAAACTGAACACAATGTTCCAGATGTGGTCTGATCAAGGCAGACTCCCTACAAGTGGATATAAGGTCCATATGCCCAGAACTTAAAACGCATTTAGGTAGAAATTATAGAAAATCAACAGAATACCTAATTAAAATCCTTCCATGAAGTTAAAAGAAAAATAATTTACTTCTCTTTTCTGTTCTTTTGTTGCCATTTTTTTTTTGTAGAGACCTCCATTTGTAGAGGAAATACCTGATCAGTCTTTCAAGAACTTGAAAGGCTTTTTGCTCAAAAAGGAAGACCAATTAGACTCATTCTACTTTGCTTCGGGGAACAGGACCAGGAACAAAGAGTACATGTAGCAGAAAGTCAGATTTAATCTTTTTTTTTTTATTTTTTAAACAAATATTTATTAAGCACTTACTAAGTGCCAGACCCTGTTCTGAGCACTTTGTAGAGGTCATTTTACTTTATCATCAAGACAACCCTAGGGAGTAGGCATTATTATCTCCATTTTACAAATGAGTAAACTGAGGCAGAAATTACATAATTTGCCTAAGGTCACATAGTATGTTCTAACATTGCATTTGAACTTAGGTTTTCTTGATGCCAGAGCCCAGCTTTTTATGCACTGTGCCACCAGCTACCTTGCAAGGTAATAGTCATGTGAGCTATTGGCCTAAGGCTCTCAGGTCATCCCATATTAAATTGTATCTTCTTAAATTCAGTCTATCAAGATCTTTCTGGATCAAAGGAAATAATGAAAAAGTGGGAAGGAAGGAGGTTTAGTAGAACCAGACCTCAAACTATACTACAAAATAATCATTATCATTTTGATTAACATTTGATAATTATCAAATTGATTAAGGATGAAGTTAAAAATAGAGGGGTTGATCAGTGCAACAGATTAAATTCATATATAGAAACAAAAAGAATTGGTGATCTAATGTTTACTAAACCCAAAGAACACAACTATTAGGAAAAAGACACGTTTTAAAAACTTCTGAGAAAACTGGAAAAAAGCCTGACACGAATTGAGTTTAGACAAACAACTCACACGCTAATTGTAAAGCATTTAGCTTAGGACTTGGCACTAATAAGCTCTATATAAATGTTGATTATTAACTATCATTAAGATTAGGGTTCAAATGGAAGGGTAATTTTTTCAATCATTTTCAACTCTTTGTGATTCCATTTGGGCTCTTCTTACTGAAATACTGGGGTAGTTTGCCATTTCTTTCTCCAGTTCATTTTACAGGTAAGTCAATTGAGGCAAATAAAGATAAATGACTTGCTCAAGGTCACATAACTAAGTACGGAGGCCAGATTTGAACTGGGAAAGATGAGTCTTGCTGACTCAAGTCCCAGGATTATCCACTGCACTACTTAGGTGCCCATTCTAAATAGATATTAAATGCCACATCAAATTTGAGGAGCAAAGAAAAAAATATCTTGTGGATCTATGGACTGGGAGAAGAGTTCATGACCAAAGGACAAGATAAAAATGTAAAATTTTGATTACATAATATTTAAAACTATTTGTACAAATAAAACAATATAGTTAAGATTAGAAGGAAAACAATCAACTAGGAGAAATTTTTGCAGCAAGTTTTTTTTTTTTGATATAGATGTCATTTTCAAGATGTATAAGTAACTGACCCAAAATTAAAAAGAACCAAGTTCTAACTGAGAACAGTCAAAGAATAATAACAGATAGCACTCAGAAGAAGAAATCCACATCTTAATAGCCATATGAAAAAATGCCCCAAATATTATTAATTGGAGAAATACAAATTGAAGCAATTGAAAATCCACCTTAAACCCATCAATTTGGTAAAACTTATTTTTAAAAAATGATAAATATTGGTGGCAATTCTGGAAAGTATTTTGGAACCATGCCCCCAAAGTTACCTAAAATTATCTATATGCCCTTTTACCCTGCATTATCATTACTAGACCTAGATCCCTAAAGGAATCAAAGAAAGAGCAGAAAGACCTCTATTTATAAAAATATTTATAGCAGTTCTTTTATGATGGCAAAGAGTTGAAAAGTAAGATAATATGCACCATTTGGGAAATAGCTGAACAAATCAGAGTATATCAAATCATAAATTGTTGGACAGTTTCAGACTTGTATGAATGAGAGTACAACCAGGAGAACATTTCTTTACTTTAAGAGTAACATTGTACATAAACAAAAACAAGCAACTTTAAAATACTAAAGAAATACATTCAGTGATATTTTTATTTAGGAATCCTGACTCTCTCATGACATAGAAGTGATAGACTAAGAAGGAGACCCACATTTTCAAACATTACCAATGTGGGAATTTGTTTTTGTTTGGCTATGCATATATGTTACAGATTTTGTTTTTTCCCTCAGTTGGGAGTAATTTGGAAAGGAGGAAAAGCAAATGCTTAATTGAAAAAAAAATGTTAAAAAGATCTTTGGGGGCAGCTAGATGGCACGGTGGATAGAGCACCAACCCTGAAGTCAGGAGGACTAGAGTTCAAATCTGATCTCAGACACTTAACACTTCCAGCTGTGTGACCCAAGTTACTTACCTGCAATTGCATCAGCAAAATAAATAAATAAATAAAGACAAATAAATGAATGAATAGTAAATGAATAAATAAAGATCTTCCTGAAGCCTGATAATAATATTCAGTATGTTAATTTTCCCATTGGCTCTGTGCAATCTGGTAGGCCTGCCATCTATTCCTTTATACAAAACACAGATAAACATTCTAAATACCATAAGGATAAGTACACATGTGGAGCACTCCACTAGAGATCTATCAAACTCTTAATGACTAATGAATAGGTTCAGCCATTCATCTAGTTCTCTATCCATGCAACTCTACTATAATCTAGCATTTTTTCCTATCATTTCCTCAAGAATGGCATGAGATATTTCATCACTTTCCTAAAATCTAGTTAAACTATATTTCTAGTATCCCCTGATCTACTAGTCCAGTAGTAACTCTATCCAAAAAAAAAAAAATCAAAAGAAATGAGATTATTCTGTCAGAGTCTATTACAAATAAAGCCATGGGTGATACTCTATGACCACCACTTTTCTTTATCTAGATGTTTACTAATCATTCCTTTAACAATATGTTATAGAATTTTGCCAGGAATAAGTCAAACTCCCTGACTGAAGGCTCAATTTCTTTTTTAAAAAATCAGACCAATTTTTGCCCTCCCCTGATTTTGGAAAACCCTCTCATTTCTCCACATTCTTCCCAAAATAAAATCTTCCCATTCTTTCAATATCCTGGAATATAATTCAGCTAGATTCAATCACTTGATCTCATCAAAAGGAGTTGAGTACTTTCTTATAATCACATCATTATTTTGGATATCAGTTCTTCAATAGCATTCTATTATTTCTGAACAAAGGATATTCTCCTGAGAAGAGTAAACAGGAACAAAACAAAATTTGAACCAGTATGTCTTCTCTCTTTTTTTTTCCATTATCATTTCATCCACCCTAACCAGAGGTCCTTTTCTTAGTTCCTCTTTTTTTCCCTAATGTAGCTTTGAAAAATTCATTTAAATTTAATTAATTAATCTTTAATTTCCTCAGCATCCTCAACTCATTATGAGTTTTGACACACACCTAATATTATTTTTTGCCAGAACTTGCAATGTTTTTATAGCCATCCCTCATAATTTGCCTATGGTTCTATTTTCTATAAAAGTCCTTTAAAAACTCTGTAGATGAGTTCCCTGTGTATCCACAACAGTCTCTTTAAAAGAATTGTCATTTGTTCTCCTCATGAGCATTATGTCTCTTCTTGCCTTAAGGATTTCTTTTTTAAGAGTTTCCCATTCCTTTTTGGACTCATATAGAATTTCAACTCAGAAGATCCTATTTATCCTTCTCTGAAAGTTAAAAACCTGCTCTTCCCAGATCTAGCTACATGGCAGACTACTGCTTCCCTATAATGAATTCTAAGATGAATAATTTTGCACCAAGGTCCTTATAATTTTTACCCCCCAGCAACCAGTTCTTTGTTGGTGGAAATCAGCTCCAAAATAGAAGTTCCCTTTTGTGTTTTTTAGCTTTTGAATTATTATTAAATACTCTGAATTGCTGGAGGAGGGGGAAGAGAAAGACAAGGATAGAGAGACAAAGATAGACAGAGATAAGAGTCAAGAGACAGAAATAAAGTGGGCTTCACCTTCTGCCTGAATAATTGAAGTCCCTCATTACTATTACATCATTACTTATGAAGTTTTCTGAACAATTCATTCATCTCCTCTTTTTGTCCAAGGGGTCTATAGTACATTCTAATGGGGCTGTTATTCTGTTTCTGTCTCTGTTGCTCTTCACCTATATATTCTTCATCATACTACCCTGTTTTATAAATTTACTCATATATCTTTTTAATGCTATTCTTCTTGACTTTTCTCACTCTCATCGCACTCCTTCTGTTCCTTTTTAAGAAGTTCTAATTTAAAAACCTAAATAAAATTGAATTGATAGGACCTAGGTTGAAATTCAGGCTCCTTTATTTACTGTATGATCTCCGGAGAATTGCTTAATTTCTCTGAGTCTCAATTTCTTCTTCTGCAAATTGAAGATTTGCTGAATGATCCCTGAGGTCTCTTTCCAAATCTTTCCCTGAAATTTTAAGTATTTCTAAATGCTTACAGCAAAAGCCTATGGTATGGGGAAAAGTATAATCATAGAAATCAAAATAAAACATGAATGCTGAAATAAATGACTTTTAAAATTTATTTTTGCAAGAACAATAAGGGTTAAGTGATTTACCCAGGGTCACATAGTTAGTACTTGTTAAAAGTCTAAAGCTAAATTTGAACTCGGATCCTCCTGTCTCTTGGGTGGGTGCTCTATCCACTGAGCCATCTAGCTGCCCCCTGTTTGCTCAAATATAAAATAAATCACCTATTCAGAGTAAACATTCTAATGTGATGACTTGTCACTATCCAAAACTGTTTATTTGAAAAGGCAAGGAGTCAGAGAAAGTCCTAATCGTATGTTATAATTAACATCAAAAGAGAAAGGGATTCTCTCTGCACTGAAGTATTTGCATGGTTAAATAGGGCATGAATATTGGTTGGCTTCAAAGAAGGAGGAATTAAAGCAGGAGCCAGTCTAGATTGGCAAAATACTTTTAAAGTTGTGGTTCTTAGATTGGGGTCAATTACTTAAGGATCTGTGCTTAAATTTTAGGTTGTTTATGAACTTGGATAGGAAAAATAACTTTATTTTAATACAATTCATTCCTTTTGTAACCTTATGGATTATATTTTATGTATTTAAAAACTTTGTTCTGAGAAAGGATTCACAGGTTGCCAAACAGTTCTATGACACAGAATCAGTTAAGAACTTCTCCACCCTACCACTTACCTTGCTTCAAGGTAAGATAGAATCAAACCTGCCTCTGGACACTCCTCAATGAGAGTTCCACTCTATGACCCATATGTTTGCCCTTGGATTCTGATTTTTGAACAGTAACAACAAACTTGTGATAGAAAATCCAAGTGAAATAATTAATGGGTTCCGGAGCTATTCGATTTTTACAAGACAAGAACAATTCAGTGGCTGGAGCTAACTGAAAATCACTGATGAAGCCTTAAATTCATACACCCACTGAAGCCAAAGCTATCAATATTGACCTTGTTTTTGCTTCCAATTCAGTCAAGTGGAGTGCTTTCCAATCTTGGAGGAGCTACGCATTTAAGCTGATTTCCAAGAACTCTATTTGATTTAACCAATAGCCACATTAAAGTTGTATCTATATTAGGAAGGCTTAGCTCATTTTCTGACAGCTGAGGTTTCCCTCACTTTATTTTAGTTGTCTAGATTAGGAATTCACTCATGGCATGAGAGCCTTTTTAATAGTACTTAATTTAAGAGATTGGGATTCATACAGAAAGTGATTAACTGGCATCACCAATGTACACACACACACACACACACACACACACACACCACTTTGGCTAATGAGGCCAACCTAGAAAATTATGATATAAGGCATATGGGGCAGTTAGGTGGCATATATAGTATATAGAGTACCAGGCAAAGAACAAGAAAGATTCATCTTCTTGCAAAATTATCTTAAGATACTTATTAACTGTGTGACCCTGAGAAAGTCACTTTACCCTATGTGCCTCAATTTCCTCATTTAGAAAATGAGCTGGAAAAATAATTGGCAAACTATTCTAGTATCTCAGCCAAGAAAATCCCAAATAGGTGTCATGAAGATTCAGTCTCAAATGAAACAATGAAATAACAATAAAAAAGATTCTGAAACTCAAGCCATGAAGTGCAAGTCTTCTCCACACCAATACTGGCTGCCAACAATGGTAGTTAGAATCTGAAGATTTCAATACTTGAAATGCTGGTGATTTACTATGAAAATAATGTTTGTATGTGTGTTTTATATATATGTTTTTCTTTTGTGTCTCACTCTTTGTAACCATTTAGGGTTTTCTTGGCAAAAATACTAAGGTGATTTGCCATTTCTTTCTCTAGCTCATTTTACAATTGAGGAAACTGAGGCAAACAAGATTAAGTGATTTGCCCAGGATCACACAGCTACTAAGTATCTGAGGCTGGATTTGAACTCAAGATGAATCTTCCTGACTTCAGGTCCAGCATTCTATCGACTGAACCTCATAGCTGCCCATTTTGTATTTACTTGGCTATTTACATATTATTTCTCCCAGTAGAATGTAAACTACTTGAAGACAGGCACTGTGGTTCCCTTTTTCTCTTTGATTCCCCAGTGCCTTGCATATTGTCTATCACATTAGAGATGCTTAAATGTTTGGTAATTGAATTGTAAGCAGCAGAAAAAGAGTGACTGGATGAGGCAAAGAATGCAAATGAGAGCAGGAATAATGAAAATAAAATCCAGAAAAGGGTGGGAATGGGGATGGAATGGGGGGAATCAAAGCTACAACTAGAGGAATGGACTTTGCCAAGGTCATAGGCCCTTCTTAGTCAGAGAACTGAACTCTGGGAGTGAGAATGGGACCAAAATCAAGGAATTTTGAAGCATGAAGGAAAAAAGGTTCATATCCATCATTATTTTCTCTGTATAGTTAAAAAATCCTTCTTGGTATTCCTCACCCAGTTTATTCCTTCTTCTATCTCTGTGATTTGGTCTCATCCATCATCTTGATTGTGATGTTCTCACTCCTATTTCTTGGAAGATGTGGATTCCTTTGAAATTTAAGGGCTACCTTTGCCAAGAGACCATTCCTCATCCTTTCAGTAGCTTATACTCTCCATCATGTTTACTCCATTGGGTGGGGATATAGGACATATATTCTTTCAGTTTTGCCCTTGTATCATTAGCACAGTGCTTGACACAAAGTAAGTGAGGAGGAAGGGTATAAGTATTAATATAGTTTCTATTGTGTGCTGGGCACTATGCTAAGCACGTGACAAATATTTGCTCATTGGATTGTCACAACAATCCTTCAAGGTAGGTACCTATTTTATGGTTAGGAAAATTTAGGCAAAGGTTAAATGATTTGCCCAGGGTCTCAGCTATTATGTGTTAAAGGGCCAATTTGAATTCAGGTCTTCCTGGATTCAGATCCTGAGCTGTATCCATTGAACTATCTAGTTGACTAGATGGTTCATAAATGCTTATTGATTGACTGATAAATTAAGAGATAAGATACTCTGCTTAATAGAAAAGGGGAAAAATTGGGATCTTAAGGAAAGAAGAGAAGGTTTGGAATAGTTGCTTCTTTAAATGTGAATTTATAAGAGAATTAATGTAGAAAGAAAGAAGATACTATTTTAAGGGTTGAAGAAACTGGAAATATTTAGCATGGAGAAGAGAAAAGAGAGATGGATCGTAATAGCTCTCTTAAAATATTTGAAAGGTTGTCATATGGAACACAGCTGAGATGTGATATGTGTCTCTAGAGGGAAGAACTGGGACCAATGGGTGGATATTACTGAGAGACAGATTCTAGCTCAAAATGAAGAACTTCCTAATTAGAGCTGTCCAAAGGTGAAATGAATGGCATTGAAAATAAAATTCATCTATTTTATAATTTTGTCAAGGTCTGGCTTTGCTCACAACTAATAAAATGATTCGTTTCTGTAGATGTCTTTCATCTGCCCTCATCATATCTGTAGGTCACTTGTTCTCTCAAGATGATGCTGGCCAATTCTTTTGCTGATCAGCAAGAGGAAAGAAATGGCCAAATCAGATTTCCTGCAGTCTGGGAAGGAAGGAGGCAACTATTTACTGGTGTTTTGGGAAGAGTAATTAAGAAGATATTTCAAAGCTCTCTCTCTTCATGATAGACAGTAGACCTAGATTGTGAAGATGCTGACTTCTCTAGATGTAATATTGATAAAGCAAAGATGAATGAATGAAGCATTTAAGGGCTTAGTATGTGCTATGCACTGGAGATATACATAGAGAAATAAGATATTCTCTGCTCTCAAAAGATCTCACTTTCTAGTAAGAAAAAAAATGAAGGAAAAAATTCAGACTTCTCTAGTAAAAGGGAGGGTCAAAACATTTTCCCTCTCCTCTCTCTCCAAAACAATAAGCAAATCAGATATAGGTTATACATGTGCAATTATGTAAAAACATTCATACTAATCATTTTGTATAAGAAGAATTGGTTAATTTTTTAAAATGAAAACAAGAAAGTGAGAATTTCATAGCATGTAGTCTGTAGTCAAACAATATATGTTATTTCTCTGGAGGCAGAGAGTATGCTTCATCATTAGTCCTTTGCAATTGTTTTGGCTCATTGTATTGCTGAGAAGAACTAAATCATTTATAGTTGATCATCATACAGTGTTGCTGTCACTGTGTACACCGTTCTCCTGGTTCTGCTCACTTCAGTTTGGATCAGTTCATATAAGTCTTTCAAGCTGCTCATCATTTCTTATAGCACAATAATATTCCATAGTATACATATACCCCAACTTGTCCAGCCATTTCTTAATTTCCAATTCTTTGCCACCACAAAAAAGCTACCTAGTACAAAAAAAATTGTACAAGTAGGTCCCTTAAAAAATCTTTTTGGGATACAGACTTACTAGTGGTATTGTTGGATCAGTTGTTGTACACAGTTGGGCATAGTTCCAAATTGCTCTCTAGAACGTTTGGATCATTTCACAACTCTAACAACAGTGCATTAGTGACCCAAATTTCCTGTGGGATTTGTAAATTTTTAAACATTGTACAAGTAGTTATAATTATTGGCACAGACATAACCTTTGCTCTTAGTTATATAAAAACACATTAGATGAAAGATAATTATAAATACAAAATTACAGGGAACAATGTTATGATCCAGGAAACTCAGTTTCATGGTTAGGACACACAACTGGGCTGATCTGTGAAAGGATGTTACAATGAGTTTTTGAAATACTATGCTGGGCCAAGATGGTGGAGAGGAGGCACACAGCTGGGTAAGCTCCGTGTTTTCTTTCAGAATTCAATTCATGACAAGCCTCTGAATTAATGCTTGACTGGAAAAAAACCCACAAATAGTTACCAAGAGAAAACATCCTTGAAATTCACCAGGAAAGGTTGGTTTTTGCTCAAGGGCAGGGATGTTTTAGATCAGGCACAGGATGAAGGCAGGTAGTGGCAATGAAAGCCCGGCAGGCAGCTCCTAGCCGAGCAGACTGGAGGGGGGGTGGGATGTGATCTCAACCATCTCTGCGGGGAGAGCTTTGCTACAGGATTGGATACTTTGCCCCGGCAGCAAGCTAGCAGACAAGCAGAGAAACTAAAAACACAGAGGGTGAAGAATACAACCCCAAACAGCTGGAGTCTCTCGGGACCTGGCCACCCCTCCCCCATAGTGTCTCAGCACAATCTCGGAGTCTCAGAGCCCAGGCGCAGCACAGCCACTGCTATCCTGTTAGGGCCTTGCTGCTGCTGCCCGCCCACCTCCGTAGTCTATAGAGGAAGCTCGGTAACACCACCCAGCCCTCCCCCCAAAAAAGCAGATTCCTTTTGCGGGTTTTTTCTTTTACAAAATGAGCAAAAAATTGAAATGGACCTTAACCCTTGACAGCTTCTATATGGATAGAGAGCAGACTCTAAACCCCGAGGAGACTAAAAACAGACTATCTCCAGGTGAATCCCCAAAGGAGGAGATCATCTGTTCCTCAGCACAGATGAATTTCATAGAAGAAATTTAAAAGGCTCTCACAAGAGAGCTAGAAGAAAAATGGGAAAAGGAGAGGGAGGCTTGGCAAAAGAGTCTGGAGAAGTCATCCCACTCATATAAAGACAGTGGATAAAGAAATCAAATCCTTTTTTTTTTTTTTTTTTTTTTGTTTTGTTTTTTGTTTTTTGTTTTCATTGTTTATTTGTATCTCTAACTACCCAACACATAGTGGGTACTTTTATTTTTTTTATTTTTTATTTTTTTTTTAAATTTTTTTTATTTAATAATTACATTATATTTACACTCATTTCTGTTCCGATTTTTTTTTCCCTCCCTCCCTCCACCCCTCCCCTAGATGGCAAGCAGTCCTTTATATGTTGGATATGTTGCAGTATATCCTAGATACAATATATGTTTGCAGAACCGAACAGTTCTCTTGTTGCGTAGGGAGAATTGGATTCAGAAGGTATAAATAATCCGGGAAGAGAAACAAAAATGCAGATAGTTCACATTCGTTTCCCAGTGTTCTTTCTTTGGGTGTAGCTGCTTTTGTCCGTCATTTATCAATTGAAACTCAGGTCTCTTTGTCAAAGAAATCCACTTCCATCAAAATATGTCCTCATACAATATCGTTGTCGAAGTGTATAATGATCTCCTGGTTCTGCTCATTTCACTTAGCATCAGTTCATGTAGGTCTCTCCAAGCCTCTCTGTATTCATCCTGCTGGTCATTTCTTACAGAACAATAATATTCCATAACATTCATATACCACAATTTACCCAGCCATTCTCCAATTGATGGGCATCCATTCATTTTCCAGTTTCTAGCCACTACAAACAGGGCTGCTACAAACATTTTGGCACATACAGGTCCCTTTCCCTTCTTTAGTATTTCTTTGGGATATAAGCCCAATAGAAACACTGCTGGATCAAAGGATATGCACATTTTGATATTTTTTTGGGCATAATTCCAGATTGCTCTCCAGAATGGTTGGATTCGTTCACAACTTCACCAACAATGCATTAGTGTCCCAGTTTTCCCGCATCCCCTCCAACATTCATCATTATTTTTTCCTGTCATCTTAGCCAATCTGACAGGTGTGTAGTGGTATCTCAGAGTTGTCTTAATTTGCATTTCTCTGATCAATAATGATTTGGAACACTCTTTCATATGAGTGGTAATAGTTTCAATCTCATCCTCTGAAAATTGTCTGTTCATATCCTTTGACCATTTATCAATTGGAGAATGGCTTGATTTCTTATAAATTTGAGTCAGTTCTCTATATATTTTGGAAATGAGGCCTTTATCAGAACCTTTAACTGTGAAAATGTTTTCCCAGTTTGTTGCTTCCCTTCTAATCTTGTTTGCATTAGTTTTATTTATACAAAGGCTTTTTAATTTGATGTAATCGAAATTTTCTATTCTGTGATCAGTAATGGTCTCTAGTTCATCTTTGGTCACAAATTTCTTTCTCCTCCACAAGTCTGAGAGATAAACTATTCTATGTTCCTCTAATTTATTTATAGTCTCGTTCTTTATGCCTAGGTCATAGACCCATTTTGATCTTATCTTGGTATATGGTGTTAAGTGTGGGTCCATGCCTAATTTCTGCCATACTAATTTCCAATTATCCCAGCAGTTTTTATCAAATATTGAATTCTTTTCCCAGAAGTTAGGGGCTTTGGGTTTGTCAAACACTAGATTGCTATAGTTGACTATTCTGTCTTGTGAGCCTAGCCTTTTCCACTGATCCACTAATCTATTTCTTAGCCAATACCAAATGGTTTTGGTGACTGCTGCTTTATATTGAATTGATTAATAAAACTAAGAGTTGGTTCTATGAAAAAACCAACAAAATAGACAAACCCTTAGTAAATCTGATTAAAAAAAGGAAAGAGGAAAATCAAATTGTTAGTCTTAAAAATGAAAAGGGAGAACTCACCACTAACGAAGAGGAAATTAGAGCAATAATTAGGAGTTACTTTGCCCAACTTTATGCCAATAAATTCGACAACTTAAATGAAATAGAAAAATACCTCCAAAAATACAGCTTGCCCAAACTAACAGAGGAAGAAGTAAATATCCTAAACAGTCCCATCTCAGAAAAAGAAATAGAACAAACTATCAATCAACTCCCTAAGAAAAAATCCCCAGGACCAGATGGATTTACATGTGAATTCTACCAAACATTTAAAGAACAATTAACTCCAATGTTATATAAACTATTTGAAAAAATAGGGATTGAAGGAGTCCTACCAAACTCCTTTTATGACACAGATATGGTACTGATACCTAAACCAGGTAGGCTGAAAACAGAGAAAGAAAATTATAGACCAATCTCCCTAATGAATATTGATGCTAAAATCTTAAATAAAATATTAGCAAAAAGATTACAGAAAATTGTCACCAGGATAATACACTATGACCAAGTAGGATTTATACCAGGAATGCAGGGCTGGTTCAATATTAGGAAAACTATTAACATAATTGACTATATCAATAACCAAACAAATAAAAACCACATGATCATCTCAATAGATGCAGAAAAAGCATTTGATAAAATCCAACACCCATTCCTAATAAAAACACTTGAGAGCATAGGAATAAATGGACTTTTCCTTAAAATAGTCAGGAGCATATATTTAAAACCATCAGTAAGCATCATATGCAATGGGGAAAAACTGGAACCTTTCCCAGTAAGATCTGGAGTGAAGCAAGGTTGCCCACTATCACCATTATTATTTAATATCGTATTAGAAACACTAGCCTCGGCAATAAGAGTCGAGAAAGATATAAAAGGAATTAGAGTAGGCAATGAGGAAACCAAACTATCACTCTTTGCAGATGATATGATGGTATACCTAGAGAACCCCAGAGATTCTACCAAAAAGCTATTGGAAATAATTCATAATTTTAGCAAAGTAGCTGGCTACAAAATAAATCCCCATAAATCCTCAGCATTTTTATACATCACCAACAAAACCCAACAGCAAGAGATACAAAGAGAAATTCCATTCAGAATAACTGTTGATACCATAAAATATTTGGGAATCTATCTACCAAAGGAAAGTCAGGAATTATATGAGCAAAATTATAAAAAAGTCTCCACACAAATAAAGTCAGACTTAAATAATTGGAAAAATATTAAGTGCTCTTGGATCGGCCGAGCGAACATAATAAAGATGACAATACTCCCTAAACTAATCTATTTATTTAGTGCTATACCAATCAGACTCCCAAGAAAATATTTTATTGATCTAGAAAAAATAACAACAAAATTCATATGGAACAATAAAAAGTCGAGAATCTCAAGGGAATTAATGAAAAAAAAATCAAATGAAGGTGGCCTAGCTGTACCTGATCTAAAATTATATTATAAAGAAATCAAATCCTTAAAAAAAAAATAGGATTAGCGAACTGGGAACAGAAAATAGCTCTCTAAAAAATAAAATTGATGAAATGGAAAAAAATTTCATAGAACAAAACAACTCACTTAAAAACTCAATTGGACAATTAGAAAAAGATATTTTAAAAAGTGAGTGAAGAAAATACTTCATTAAAAATCAGATTTGAACAACTGGAATTGAATGACTCGAGGAGACAAGAATCAGTCAAGCAAAACCAAAAAAAAAAAAAAAAAAATCAAACAATGGAGAAAAATGTGAAATTTCCCTTCTTGGGAAAACAACAGACCTGGAAAACAGATCTAGGAGAGACAATCTAAGAATTATTGAACTCTCAGAAAAATATGATGAAAAAAAGAGCCTAGACACTATTTTCCAGGAAATTATCAAAGAGAACTGCCCAGAAGTCATAGAAACAGAGGGTAAAATAGACATTGAAAGAATTCATCGATCACCTACTGAAAGGGATCCTAAAATCAATCCAAGAAATATAGTGGCCAAATGCCAGAACCCTCTGATGAAGGAAAAAAATACTTCAAGTGGCTAGAAAAACCCAATTCAAATATAGAGGAGCCACAATAAGTATTACCCAGGATTTAGCAGCATCCACATTAAAAGATCGAAGGGCCTGGAATATGGCATTCCGAAAGGCTAAGGAACTTGGTATGCAATCAAAAATAACTTCCCCAGCCAGAATGAGCATCTTTTTCCAGGGAAGAAGATGGACATTCAACGAAATAAGCGAATTTCACCTATTTTTGATGACAAAAACAGAACTTAACAAAAAGTTTGATCTACAAATATAGAACTCAAGAGAAAACTAAAAAGGTAAAAAGAAATCTTGGGAACTATATTTCTGCTATAAAGATGTATAAAGAATACATGTATACCTTGTTCTAAAAATTAGAGGTAGAAAGGACATTGTACCTGGGAAAGTGTAAAGTGGGGGTACTATATCTCACGAAGAGGCAAAGGAAACTTATTATACCTGAGAGAAAGAATAGAGGAGGATGAACATAGTGTGTATCTTACTGCCATCACTTTAAGAGAAAAATTTTAGACATATTCAATTTATGGTGAAACTTTTCCCACCTCGTTGAAAAGTGAGAAGGGAAAAGTGAAAAGGGAAGGAATAAGCTAAGCAGAAGGGAATACGGAAACTGTGAGGAAAAGGAGTAAGATGGGGGAGGAACTCTAAGGCGAGGGGAGGTATATTAAAAAGGGAGGGCTGTGAGAAGCAAGTAGTGTTCACAAGTTTAATACTGGGGAGGGGAGTAAGGGGGAAAGAAGGGAGAAAAGCATAAACAGGGGTTAACGAGATAGCAAGTAATACAGAATTGGTCATTTTAACCATAAATGTGAACGGGGTAAACTCCCCCATAAAGAGAAA
This sequence comes from Antechinus flavipes, assembly GCF_016432865.1. Taxonomy (NCBI): domain Eukaryota; kingdom Metazoa; phylum Chordata; class Mammalia; order Dasyuromorphia; family Dasyuridae; genus Antechinus; species Antechinus flavipes. The sequence goes on from NC_067400.1 coordinate 415,378,286, forward strand.
GCAGTTAGCAGAATGGATTAAAGCCAGAATCCTACAATATGTTGTTTACAGGAAACACACCTGAAGCAGGGAGATACATATAGAGTAAAGGTAAAAGGTTGGAGCAGAATCTACTATGGTTCAGGTGAAGTCAGAAAAGCAGGGGTAGCCATCCTGAACTCAGATCAAGCAAAAGCAAAAATTGATCTAATTAAAAGAGATAAGGAAGGGCACTATATCTTGCTAAATGGTAGCATAGATAATGAAGCAATATCAATATTAAATATATATGCACCAAGTGGTGTAGCATCTAAATTCTTAAAAGAGAAATTAAGAGAGCTGCAAGAAGAAATAGACAGCAAAACTATAATAGTGGGAGATCTCAACCTTGCACTCTCAGAATTAGATAAGTCAAACCACAAAATAAATAAGAAAGAAGTCAAAGAGGTAAATAGAATACTAAAAAAGTTAGATATGATAGATCTCTGGAGAAAACTAAATGGAGACAGAAAGGAGTATACTTTCTTTTCAGCAGTTCATGGAGCCTATACAAAAATTGACCATATATTAGGACATAAAAACCTCAAACTCAAATGCAGTAAGGCAGAAATAGTAAATGCATCCTTTTCAGACCACGATGCAATGAAAATTACATTCAACAAAAAGCCAGGAGAAAGTAGACCAAAAAATAATTGGAAACTAAATAATCTCAAACTAAAGAATGATTGGGTGAAACAGCAAATCATAGACATAATTAATAATTTCACCCAAGAAAACGACAATAATAAGACATCATACCAAAATGTATGGGATGCAGCCAAAGCGGTAATAAGGAGAAATTTCATATCTCTAGAAGCCTACTTGCATAAAATAGAGAAAGAGAAGGTCAATTAATTGGGCTTGCAACTGAAAATGCTAGAAAAGGAACAACTTAAAAACCCCCAGTCAAACACTAAACTTGAAATCTAAAAATAAAAGGAGAGATCAATAAAATTGAAAGTTAAAAAAAAACTATTGAATTAATTAATAAAACTAAGAGTTGGTTCTATGAAAAAACCAACAAAATAGACAAACCCTTAGTAAATTTGATTTACTAAAACAAAAGAGGAAAATCAAATTGTTAGTCTTAAAAATGAAAAGGGAGAACTCACCACTAACAAAGAAGAAATTAGAAAAATAATTAGGAATTACTTTGCCCAACTTTATGCCAATAAATTCAACAACTTAAATGAAATGGAAGAATACCTTCAAAAATACAGCTTGCCCAGATTAATAGAGGAAGAAGTAAATATCCTAAATAGTCTCATCTCAGAAAAAGAAATAGAACAAGCTATTAACCAACTCCCTAAGGAAAAATCCCTAGGACCAGATGGATTTACGTGTGAATTCTACCAAATATTTAAAGAACAATTAACTCCAATGCTATATAAACTATTTGAAAAAGTAGGGATTGAAGGAGTCCTACCAAACTCCTTTTATGACACAGACATGGTACTGATACCTAAACCAGGTAGGTTGAAAACAGAGAAAGAAAATTATAGACCAATCTCCCTAATGAATATTGATGCTAAAATCTTAAATAAAATATTAGCAAAAAAGATTACAGAAAATCATCCCCAGGATAATACACTATGACCGAGTAGGATTTATACCAGGAATGCGGGGCTGGTTCAATATTAGGAAAATTATTAGCCTAATTGACTAGATCAATAACCAAAAACCATATGATCATCTCAATAGATGGAGAAAAAGCATTTGATAAAATCCAACATCCATTCCTAATAAAAACACTTGAGAGTATAGGAATAAATGGACTTTTCTTAAAAATAGTCAGCAGCATATATTTAAAACTGTCAGTAAACATCATATGCAATGGGGAAAAACTGGAACCTTTCCCAGTAAGATCTGGAGTAAAGCAAGGTTGCCCACTATCACCATTATTATTCAATATTGTATTAGAAACACTAGCCTTGGCAATAAGAGTCGAGAAAGAGATTAAAGGAATTAGAGTAGGCTATGAGGAAACCAAACTATCATTCTTTGCAGATGATATAATGGTACATTTAGAGAACCTCAGAGATTCTACTTAATAATTCATAATTAGCAAAGTTGCAGGATACAAAATAAATCCTCATAAATCCTCAGCATTTTTATACATCACCAACAAAATCCAATGGCAAGAGATACAAAGAGAAATTCCATTCAAAATAACTGTCGACAGCATAAAATATTTGGGAATCTATCTGCCAAAGGAAAGTCAGGAATTATATGAGCAAAACTACAAAAAACTTTGTATTAAATTATATTCGCTCGGCCTATCCAAGAGCACTTAATATTTTTCCAATTATTTAAGTCTGACTTTATTGCACACAAATAAAATCAGACTTAAATAATTGGAAAAATATTAAGTGCTCTTGGATAGGCCGAGCGAATATAATAAAGATGACAATACTCCCTAAACTAATCTATTTATTTAGTGCTACACCAATCAGACTTCCAAGAAAATATTTTAATGATCTAGAAAAAAATAACAAAATTCATATGGAAGAACAAAAGATCTAGAATCTCAAGGGAATTAATGAAAAAAAAATCAAATAAAGGTGGCCTAGCTGTACCTGATCTAAAACTATATTATAAAGCAGCAGTCACCAAAGCCATTTGGTATTGGCTAAGAAATAGATTATGTTGATCAGTGGAATAGATTAGGTTCACAGGACAAAATAGTCAACTATAGCAATTTAGTGTCTGACAAACCCAAAGATCCTAACTTTGGGAATAAGAATTCATTGTTTGACAAAGATAAAATCAAAATGGGTCCACGATTTAGGCATAAAGAACGAGAGTATAAATAAATTAGAGGAACATAGGATAGTTTATCTCTCAGACTTGTGGAGAAGAAAGAAATTTGTGACCAAAGAGAAACTAGAGACATTATTGATCACAAAATAGAAAATTTTGATTACATCAAATTAAAAAGCCTTTGTACAAACAAAACTAATGCAAACAAGATTAGAAGGGAAGCAACAAACTGGGAAAACATCTTCACAGTTAAAGGTTCTGATAAAGGCCTCATTTCCAAAATATAGAGAAGTGACTCTAATTTATAAGAAATCAAGTCATTCTCCAATTAATAAATGGTCAAAGGACATGAACAGACAATTTTCAAATGATGAAATTGAAACTATTTCCACTCATATGAGAGTGTTCCAAATCACTATTGATGAGAGAAATGCAAATTAAGACAACTCTGAGATACCACTACACACCTGTCAGATTGGCTAAGACGACAGGAAAAATTAATGATGAATGTTGGAGGGGATGCAGGAAAACTGGGACACTGATGCATTGTTGGTAGAGTTGTGAAGGAATCCAACCATTCAAGAGAGCAATCTGGAATTATGCCCAAAAAGTTATCAAACTGTGCATATCCTTTGATCCAGCAGTGCTACTACTGGACTTATACCCCAAAGAAATACTAAAGAAGGGAAAGGGACCTGTATGTGCCAAAATGTTTATGGCAGCCCTGTCTGTAGTGGCTAGAAACTGGAAATTGAATGGATGCCCATCAATTGGAGAATGGTAGGTAAATTGTGGTATATGAATGTTATGGAATATTATTGTTCCGTAAGAAATGACCAGCAGGATGAATACAGAGAGACTTGGAGAGACTTACATGAACTGATGCTGAGTGAAATGAGCAAAACCAGGAGATCATTATATACTTCAACAACGATACTGTATGAGGATGTATTCTGATGGAAGTAGATTTCTTTGACAATGAGATCTCAGTTTCAGTTGATCAATGATGAACAGAAGCTGCTACACCCAAAGAAAGAACACTGGGAAATGAATGTAAACTGTTTGCATGTTTGTTTTTCTTCCCGGGTTATTTTTACCTTCTAAATCCAATTCTTTCTGTGCAACAAGGGAACTGTTCAGTTCTGCACATATATATTGTATCTAGGATATACTATGGCATATTTAACATGTATATGACTGTTTGCCATCTGGAGGAGGGGGTGGAGGGAGGGAGGAGAAAAATCCGAACAGAAGTGAGTGCAAGAGATGATGTTGTAAAAAATTATTCTGTTATGGGTTCTGTCAATAAAAAGTCATTAAAAAAAAAGAAATACTATGCTAATATTTTGTTAATAAACATTAGTGATTTTTTTAGAGTTTTTGAAAACTTTATTTTTGAGATTATTTTTTAAATTTATTTATTCTGAATTATAACAAATATCAAATAAAACAATTTCCATTGGAATAAAAAGGAAGATTGTTCCTGAAATTGTGAATTTCTATAACACCTTGCTTTTAAAAAATATTTTAAATCTGTAATTGTAACATATTCAAAATGTGATGTAACATTACATTCAACATTGTAATATATTCAATGGTAACTTTCAAAACTGACCTATTTGTCTACAACTTTTAAAATAAATAATTTCAATCAAGTTGTCAAGAGGATATGTTACAGAATTTAATAAAATAATAAAAATAAATTTGGACAAATAAAAGATCCAAAAAAAATGATAAAAAAGAGGCAGGAACAAAAGGAAAATAATACTTCCAAGCCCCCTAAAAAACCACAGTCATCAAAAACATTTATTATTGTTAAAAAAAAAAAAGAGAGACAGACAGACAGAGAGGGAGAGCAGGAGAGAGGAGAGGAGAGGAGAAAAAGAGAGGAGAGGAGAGGAGAGGAGAGGAGAAGAGAGGAGAGGAGAGAGAAATTCAGTGGAACAGAACGGATAACAAAGAATCAGAAACAATGAAATTCAATAGTCTAATGTTTGATAAATACAAATAACTTACTAAATAACTCCCTACTTGATAAAAAAAAAAAATCTGGGAAAACTGAAAAGCAGTCTGGTAGAAAATAGATTTAGACCAACATCTTACACTACATACCACAATACATTTTAAATGAATATATGTTTCTGATTCTCTCTGACCTTCTCTTCTATACATTAAAAAAAAAATGTTTCAATGAGCCTATTTTCTCTTCTTCTACTTTGGAGATCAGTTATACCCCTTTTCTCTACCTGTCTGTTAACAATAACAAAGACAAAACCCTTTTAAAAATGACAAGTAACAAAGAAAAATAAAATCCTACTTTTCATAATGTTTTTGCAAACCAACACCAGTGTGCCTAAATCATGCAACAGTTCCTGGCACAGAGTTGGCAGTAAATAAGTCATTGGATTGAATTGACCTGACTCCTATCAGGGGAATCCTCATTACCATAATTCATTTTTCCATAGCATCTTGAAGTTTACAATCCTCATAGAAATCCTATGAAGTAGATAATATAAGAATCACTCTCATGTTAGAGAAGAGAATTTCAAGTCTCACATTAAGGCAATGACTAGCCAACGGTCAATAACATCTGGTAATAGCACACACACACACACACACACACACACACACGTGTTATCTGAGGTTCATAATTCAAGGGAATTGTGGAAGAACCAGAGATTTAGAACTCAGGAAGCACTTCAGAAGTCATCTTGTCCATCCCCTTCATTTTATAGAGGAAGACTGAGCTCTAGAGAGGTGAAGCGACTTATCCAGTGTTACATAGGTGGCCAGGCCAGACTTGGAATTGAGATCCTCAAGTACATCCATCCAGTGCTCTTTCCAGTGAATCACACTGCCTGACACTGTGAAAGAGCTAGCATCTGAATTAAACGATTTGGCATTCAGCAGGTAGAAGAATTGAGATGCTAGTCCTGACATATAAGAAGGCACAGTGAGGAAAAGTGAGAATACAGAAAACATGTTTGGGGGATGATGAACAATACAGTTTGCCTAGAGTATCCACTAATAATTGTAATTGATTTTTATTACTCCTTTAAAATTTGCAAAGTGCTTCTAATTTTTTCTTAGTAGAACCTCAAAACAACCCTTGAAGGTATATATTTGACTCAGAATCATTTTATCCCTCTTTGTAGAAGACAAATCAAAAGTAAAACAACTTGTGCAAGATCACATACTTAGTGACTGTCAGAGGCAGATCTTGTAGGTTCTGCATCCAGTCTATTTTCTATCATCATCATTATAAATAACAACATTTATATGGTTTCTGATAGGTGCCAGGAACCTCACTAAGCACCTTGCAATTATTATCTCATGATAAACTTCACAATAAGTTGAGAGGTAAGTGTTGCTATTATCCCCATTTTATAGATGAAGAAATTGACATAGAGGTAAAATGACTTGCCAAAAGTCACACAACTAATAAATGTCTGAGACCAGATTTGAATTAAATCTTCCTACTCCAAGCATGGCACACTATCAACTATGCTACCTAACTGCCTGCCTTAACTGCCCTGTCTCTATGGTGACAAGACTAATACAAGGCAGTATTGGAAAAGTGGGTGATGACATAGTGTGGAGTATCAAACAGAGAGGTTTGAACTTTTGCAATAGGGAATAGCTGAAGTTTTTGAAGCAGAAGAGTTATACAAAAGTTTCTTAAACTGTGGACTGTGACCCAAATGTAACTGAGTGTGGAGATCACAAAATTAAGATTTATTATCAGTAAATATTTGATTTGTACACCTATTTTATATGCCTATATACTCAAGGTCCTGTAAAACAATTTTCAAGAGAATAGAGGTCATTAGTGAAAAAATTTAAGAAACCTGTTGTTACATGATCCTTCTGAATCCTGCCCCACCATAGCTTAGCTTCTTGAATTATATTTATCTATTAATATATTACATCTTCCACAAAAGAACAAAGACTGTATCTTACTCATCTTTAAATTCCCAGTGCTTAGAAGAGTATCATATATTTGTTGTTGCTATTCAGTTCTTTTAGTATTGCCTATTCTCTGTGATCCCATTTGAAATTTCTTGGCAAAGATACTAGATTGATTTCTCATTTTCTTCTCTAGCTCATTTTGTAGATGAGGAAACTAAGGAAACCAGGGTTGAATGACTTGTCCAGGGTCACACAACTAGTGAATATCTGAAGTCAGATTTGACCTGATTTCAGGTTTGCCATTCTATCCACTACATCCCCTAGCTATCATCTTGCTCATAGTAGGCATTTTAAAATCTATGTTGAATTTATGAATAACAGAATGTTATGAAAGGTAGATCTGAAAAAGTGGGAGTGGGATCATCCAGTTGGGAGTTTTGTATACGTTTATCTATTTGCAGAGTTTTCATCAATGTTTTATGTACCTTAATCTTCTTCATTAGATTTTTCAGTGCTTCAAAGCAGAGATGACTATTTCCTTTTCTGTCCCTGTTGGGTTTAGTATGCTGTTTTTTCCCAGTAAATTTTCAGTAAAAATTAGTGGTTGATCAATGAACTACTAGATGAAAGAACTATGGGGTGAACAGCAGACCTCCTTAAATGAGTCTTCCTCCTCCCATCTCCCAAAACTCTGGATTTGGAAATGGAAGAACTAGATTTTAATCCTACAGTTGATTATTGCTGAGTGATCTCAGGTAATTATCTGCCTCTTCTTAAGTCCTCAGTTTCTTCATCTATAAAAGGACCTTGACTAGAGGATTTCTAAGGTTCTTTGAGTCTGATATTTTATGTTCTGAAGAGTAAAGAGAGGACATGAAGCTCTAGAACAAGTCAATATGGATGCTTAGAGAACCTTATATGAAAAATCAAAGTTCAAAGAAGGAATCCCTGAAATAACACACTTAGAATCGGAGAAATGAGTCACACTTGTAAATGGGATTCTGTGGAGCATTCAGATTTGTGAATACATTGTCAAATGCTGTGAAGTGGCTTGTTAAGTCTGTCTTGTTCATTTGCTTTTAGAATCCATAGACTAGCTATGAGTCATGCTTACGAGGAAGTCTCTAGATTTGGATTAGCAAAGTATTTCTCTGCTGTCCTAGAGCCTTTTTAGATCTATGGAGAGTGAGTAGTGATTTTGGGAAGAGAAAAATAACTAATTGTCTTCCTTGAGCTGGGCCTCAGCTTGCTTTGTTACCTTGGAAAAGTCCCTTTAATGATTCTGGGTCCTGGATGTCGCATGTGGTAATGGGGATCCCCTGTCCCCTCTCTGTCATAAAGGGTAAATCAATGTCTGCAAAAGGCATTGAGCCTTTGGGAGATAAAGGAAACTGCTGCTAATTAATGTTTATTAATAGGAAGAATAGTAGAGGAAACACAAAGGTGATTCCAAATAGTCATAAACAAACCTGTCAAATTCTATTAATACTGTCATTGTGCAGGCAGCAGAAACAGATACCTACCCTCGCTAATTCTGCAAAACCTTTTCCCCTTACAAACTGGTGGTGTAAAATTAGATTTTAAAAAGCCAACAATAACTTTGATGACAAGTTGCATTCGGAGGGAGCTGGGGGAGAATTTCTTAGACAAATATTTCTGCAAAATGGGATGTGGGCTGAGAACTTCACCTCCACCTCCCTCAGCACTGTGTTGCTGAGAATTATAATAGGATGGAAGCTTCTAATGGCCCACCACCATTGGAGTAGTTTTCAATCGGAGAATGCATTAATTTCTTAAATGCATTTTTCTATTCCTCATGTATCAGGCTATTTACCCGAAATAATTTGACAGCAGCCCTTGGTCTTGTCTGAGAGGTTTTGTTACTTGCTCACTGCACACCTGCGCCTGTCCATGCATTAAGCCCTGACTGCAGGACTCTCGTCACAAATGAACTGTCAGATCATTACTACGTTTGATGCAGTATAATCTGTCTTGAAATTAGAATTGGTCCATCCAGGCTTGGATTTCACTCGCTGCTGAGGCTAATACACTGTTTGAATATGCATTCATGGAGATTCGCCTCCATTTGGAATCCGGGGGGAGTACAAGTTAAGAGCAGATTTTCCGAATTAGCATGTCGAGAGGGAAGGGTCCTTCATTTAGACGGCTGCAGATGCCTCTCCCTCTTGTTCATTACAATTGCATTTCATCAGCTTTATGATGTCCACATGTCAATTGAGTGTGAGGATTTTGCACACAAAAGAGCCTCAGGGAAAACGATTCCACTAGCTAATCAGCTGATTATCATACCTCCAACGGGCTGCAGTCTCTGCTGCTCCGCACACTGGATCGGCGAGAGGAGAATGGGAGATTAAGACAGCAAAAAAGAAGCAAGCCTCTGCAACCAGTTTAAAGAAATTAAGGAGGAATTTATCCGTGAGGGGGAAGGAACCTCTGCGGCTGGAAACAGAGCCTTCGAAACGTCCCGTGGCTTTGAAAATAAAATGACTAATGTTTTTCGTCAAAAGGTGGGGGAAGAGGTGAAAGGTTAATTAACTATATTATCTGCCCGTTTATGCCCAGCTGTGTGAAAGAAACTGCAAGCTCGGGAACCCCGCCCCTCATCCCCCCCCCCACGCACACATGCACCCCACTCCCTACTCTGGTTGGTATCACACCCGCCCCCAAGAACCCCCCCCACACACACACACACACGCACACACTGGCAGGAAGGGCACATGAGTGTAATTGAATTAGTTTCTGAACAAGCGGATAATGCGAACTCTCTGTCCAGTGCCGGCTTTATGCCTCTAACTCTGGAATAGCCAGAATTTTATTATAGGGAAATCATCCTCATCGTCATTCTAGAAAGGAAAAAAGGAGGAAGAGGAGAAGGAAAAACAGGAGGAAGAAGGAAAAAAAGGAGGAAAAGGAGGGGAAAAAAGAAGAAAGAGAAAGAAGAGGAGGAGGAGGAGGAGAAAGAGAAGGTGGGGAAGAAGGAGAAAGTCCAAATTCAGACGTTCAGTTCCCTTTAAAGAAGCTAGATTTAGCTAACATTTAGGAATGTCACTAAGGCAGATTTTATCATTGTAGATGGATATCTATATGGCCTTGAAAAGGTGGGGGTAGGGACCATTAATGGTTCTGGGGGTTTTTTGTTTCCTTTTTTGTCTGAAATTGACCAAAGTTTTCTCCCAGCTCCCTGGAGTCCTCCTCGAGTCTATCTAAAATGCAGTTAGAGCAGAGGCTGTCTTTTGCTTCACAGAACGTCTGCCTTATGCTTTCATCAGAGAAGTCTAACTCACACAGATGCACTATTTAACAATGCCATCCCCTGCTTTCATCAGAAGGGGGAAGGTTGCAGAGCCGAGCCCTGAAGAATAAGGGGGGCAGGTCCCCTGTGATCGGCGAAAGCTGAACATCGGTGCCAGTTTCCATCTGTCATGATAGCCTATCTCCGAACCTTCAATCTGTCAAAAGCTTGCTGCCTAGCTGAAGGCTCCAGGAGATTTGGTGTGCTAAACACATTTGACAACAGCATTATCACTGCACGGAGCCCAGCAAAATGCCATCAATGTGTTAATTGTAACTGGCTATGTAAAGTGTCACTTCCCATATCACTTAACACCAGCTTCATCTATTTCCCAGCTCCTAATTTTCTACACTTTATAAACATATGGATTGCTCTTGTAACAACAATGCCATCCTCTTTGTGTCAACAGCTAGGTCCCTTTAGCAGAGGTTAAATTTTGCCTGGGTATACGGTACTTAGCCAGAGTCCCCCAAGAAACAGTGATCTGGGAGGAGAAGATTGGGGGTCCAGAAGAGAAAAAGTGGGGGAGGCCTCCAAAAAGCCTCGGACTTTGCTTTGCTACTACTCTGATAGGAGACTGCACTGGGATTTTTTTTTTTCCTGGATGTGCACAATCTCTAATGGATAAATGATTCCATTTCCTTTGCAGAGGATTGAGCATACAGCCAGGATTTTTGTATTCAGTGAGTTTTCTTTCCTCATAATATAAGAACAGTTTTATAATGATAAACAGGAGAGCACCACATAAATAAATGAAAAATCCCCCTTGAAGATCTGAATGGGGTTTTTAGCACCCAAGTAGCTAATATTCAATTTCTGGTATAACCAGTGCCAGGTGTTAAATTTCTCTAGTTACTGTCACTAATGCAAATTAGATTCTTTTTCTGCTCATAAAAAATCAAATCCACATTAGAAATTAGCTATAAAATGTAATGACTTAAATGCTATAGTGTTTTACAAATCTCCCTGCATTTCTATGGCAGATAATGCCATAAAACTGGGAAAGGATAATAAAATATGGTAGAAAGTTGAGTTATTTAAAGGTCTTTTGTGACTGCTTACTTAGGAATTTGATGTATTATTTTGCTTCCCTTCCCCCATTGTAGGGAAATAAGCACATTTATGATTCCATTTCTTTGCAAGATTAGAAGTAATCAAAATCCATTTTTTAAATGTTGCTACAAAAGCTGTAAAGATCGTTTGCATTATTGAAAAATATCATATAGGGAAGTTTAATACCTTTGCAACTTTTAATCACTGGAACTGTCAACACTCTTAGGAAAGTTTGGAGTGATTAAGTAAGGAATTAGATTAGCATATATTTTTGAACTCTTCATTAGCAACTTCACCAACTTAATCTAGGGAATTTTACAATTATTCCTGTCCATTCTCACCCCACCCTCATTTCTGAACATATACATGCAAGAATCTCTGGAAAAGCAAATAAGGAAAAATATGCTCTGGAAGAATATAGTCTATCCTAACTATGCATTACAGTAGAGTATTAAAAAGACATACTTTCTTGGAGTACACAGCAGAGCAACATTTGACTAGGAAAACATTAAAGCCATGCATTTATCAAAATTTAAATCCTTGCAGTATTCCATTTGCTCAATAGCAAAATGCATATTTCAGCCAGTCCTTGCCAAATACCCAATTTAAGTCATTAAATTGAAATCATAATGAAACTTTAAAACCCAGATGAATAGGGTGTTTCTTGCAAAGTAGCAGAAGTTATGATTTAAATGAACATTTCTGAATTCAGTTTGTTTTTCAGAATTTTTTAAGAACCACAATTTTGTCTAGAAATTAAATGTTGAGATTCAAAAACAACCTAGAGAAGCAAAGATTGTGTTAGGATTTCATTGTATCCTAAAAAAATATGGAGTCTTTTTATAGATCCTTGAACAGGATAGAACGACTAGGGCTGTGTTCCAGGACACTAAAATTTAGAAACCATTGATAACACTTTGGCAATCCAAAAATATTAGTTTAAGCCATAGTTATCAAGAATAATTAGTTAAAATCGGAAGCTTCAGAAACTTCCTACAACTGCTTTAAAAAAAAAAAAAAAAAGCGTGTTCCTTCTTATCCTTCCAGTTTCACACGCATCATTCATCTGATCCTGTGAAAGTCACACTCTGCTTTTGACTGCCTCAGTTTCCTCACTGGTAAAATGGCAATAATAATAGCGCTTAACTTATCAGGATCTCAAAAGAGATTAAAAAAATTGGTAGAGCACTTAATACAGTGCCTGGCACATAATAGGCATTTAGTAAATGTTTGTTTCCTTCCTTCTTTGTGCAAAATTGCAAGTTGCAATTCTGAATTTTAGGAGGTATGGTACAATATATAATATTCTTAAGAACAATATAAAAAAGGTTGAGCCAGCTTATTCTAATGAGTTAAAGAAACAATGACATGATATATGATGAGGGATGGGAGCTGATATAATTAACCTCTGCCTCAGAGTTACTCTGTACCTTTCTTTGGCTAAGGCTTCTGTGCCATACAAAGGGAATCCAATAATAATGACTTTGATGTTGCCAGTATGAAAAATAATTGCTCATAAATCCCTTTGCAAATATTAGGTGCTATTTTTAAGTAATCCATGAATAAGACAAAAGATAGGTGTTCCCATAATACTAGTACTGGCTCTCCAACTATTCCCCAACATGAAATCCTAGAGAAATTTTAAATGATCTCACAGCTTAAATATAGAAATTAAACTTGACTTAGTTAAAAGCAACCTATTTGTTATAAAGCCAATATAGAAAGAAAAAGAAAAAGACAAACTTGAAGACCTAGAATGGTGGACTAATCCATTTGATGTAATGACAGAACACCTGAGTTCAAGTCCTAATTCTGAAATTTATCTATACGATTAAGGGCAAATCACTTCATTCAATAAACTAATTTTTAAAATTAGTTTCTAATTTTTCTAATTTTTAAAGATAGGGATGGTGGTATCAGTACTACCTGCCTTCCAGTGTTGTTGTGAAAAAGCACTATAAAATGTGAGCTATTATTATGATGCCATTCTTGAAAGAATGCTGGAATTTGGCATCAAATTGGTACCAATCTTGATTCTGCTATTAATTACTTATGTGATTTTAAATAAGCCAGAGCAAGCTTATTCTCTCTGATTCAGTTTTCCCATTTGTAAAATTAGGAGATGCACTAGATCATCTTTAAGGTCTCTTCTGACTCTAAATCTTTGTTTATATGAACTGCCAAAAAGTTTAAAATTTTTTATGATATTACAGGAATATAAAGGATCTAATTCAGCTCTAAGGCAGGATTGTTCATTTTAGCCATCATATGATTAAAGGTCTCTAGAAAAGGTATTTCCACATTCATTATCAATTTAATGCATTTCTGGTTCCTTGTCCCCCAACAGGAAATTCCACCTAATGTCTAACCTCAATATTTCTTATTTTAATCTTTTGAACCTCACCTCATTGTCCTTGTATTTCTATTAATAATTACCAATAAGTTATCATAGCCCTAGAAAGGACTCAAGAGAACTGAGGTCCTGTCTTGGTGCTGATATTAACTAGTTGCATGATCGTGAATAAGTTCCTTCTCTTCTCTGAATTCATATTTAAAAAATATTTTACATCTGTAAAATGAGGAGTACAATCTAAGTGATCTACCAATAATCCTAACTCTAAAGCTCTATGATTGCATATTATTGTTCTATAAGAAGTAATCAGCATGATGATTTCAGAAAGACTTGGAGAGACTTACATGAACTGATGCTGAGCAAAGTGAGTAGAACCAAGAGAACATTGTACATAGCAAAAACAAGATTATGTGACGATCCACTGTGATGGACTTGGTTCTTTTCAACAATGAGGTGATTCAGGCCAATTCCAATAGACCTGTGATGGAGAAAGCCATCTGCATTCAGAAAGAACACTTTGGGGACTGAATGTAGATCACAACATGGTATTTTCAACTTTTTTGTTGTTTGCTTGTTTTTTTTTCTCTTTTTTTTCCCTTTTTGATCTGATTTTTCTTGTGCAGCATAATAAATATGGAAATATGTTTAGAAGAACTGAACATGTTTAACCTATAATAGATTACTTGCTGTCTAAGGGTGAGGGGAAGGAGGGAGAAAAATTTGGAACACAAAGTTTTGCAAGGGTGAATGTTGAAAATTATCTTTGCATGTATTTTGAAAATAAAAAGCTATTATTGAAAATATAGCTTTATGATTCCAATAGAATATAGGAAAGAAAATTCATTTTAAAATCTTTTTTAACCCTAGCATCTATTATGGTACTGAATACATAGGTAATGTTTTACAAATACTTTTTAAAAGATTTATTTTATTTTGAACTTATGAAATAAAACAAGCATTTCCATAACATGATTGAATTTTTAAAAATAAAAAAGAACATTGCACATGAACTACAAACCTATTATGTATAACTTGCTATTCCTTTTAAACATCTAATAAAGCTAACATGTAACTTTCTTTTTTTACACCTTTTCTTTCTTCCCTCTCCCTAGCCTAGAAATGGCTATATTATACACTAAAATATATTTATGAGAAATCAGTTCTTTCTCTAGATGCAGATGGAGTCTTCCTTTATAGGTTCTTTGTTTTTAATTTGGGTTCTTATAATAGTCAAAATGATTAAGTTGCTCAAAGTTATTTTTGAAACAATATTGCTATTACTATATGGAATGTTCACTTGGTTCTGCTCATTTCATTCTTCATTGTTTTGTACAAGTCTTTCCATGTTCTTCTAAGATTATCAAGCTCATCATTTCTTATAGTATAATAATTTTTCATTACAATCACATGCCACATACAGCTTGTTCAGTCATTCCCTAATTGATGGTCATTGCCACAATTGCCAGTTTTTTGTTTTTTGTTTTATTTTTTTTTTGCTGCAACACTTCTACAATTCTAGTCTAACCTAGCTGGATCCACTTGTAAGCAAAACTATAAAGTTTTGTTTTGAAGCACCCAGACTCTCCTTCCACAGCCTTCATGCTTAGCTCCCCTTTCCTTTCACTCCTTAGTTACTCCAAATCTTCTTGTGCTCTCAGTCCTTATTGAAGTTAAGAGCACCCTCAAGAAAACTTGACGCATTCAATAATATGATAAGGTCTACTTTCCAGATATTCTCCTAAAAGTCTATGATGTTTATGCCTGATAGGGATTAAAATGTTAATCCTAGGCCAAATTAACAATTTTACCTCAAGTCAAAGGAAAAAACTTTTAATTGTGAATTTTGATGAATTAGCCATGGGGAGTTAAACATTTCAGAGTGGGAGGGCGGGGATATGTGGGAGAAGAAATACTGGAAAGAGGGTCCTTGGTAGGCACAAAAATCATATTACCTCTTCTTAAAAACAGCTAAGTAGTGAAGTGAATAGAAAGATAGATAGATAGATAGATAGATAGATAGATAGATAGATAGATAGATAGACAGATAGTAGATAGATAAGTAGGTAGGTAGGTAGACAGATGATTGATTGATAGGTAGATAGGTAGGTAGATAAATAGGTAAGTAGGTAGATAGGTAGGTAGGTAGATAGACAAACAGAGACAGACAGACAGATAGATGAATAGATGGATAGATTGCTGGGCTTGAATTCAGGAAGACTCTTTGTGACTTCAAATCATGCTTCAGGTACTTTATTAGGTGTGTAATCTTGAACAAGTCACTTAACCCTTTTTGCCTCAGTTTCCTCATCTGTAAAATGAGCTAGGGAAGGAAATGGCAAACCACTTTAGTATCTTTTCCAAAAAAAAAAAAAAAAGACCCAAATGAAGTCACAGAGTCAGATGCAAATGAAAAATGATTCAACAGCAACAAAAGTATATCTCCAAGTCCCATTAGACATGCTATTTATAGCTGCTTCAAAAGTGGAGCTTCTGGGTGGCACAGTGGATAGAGTGCCAGACCTAGAGGCGTGAAAACTCAACCTCATGAATTCAAATCTCACCTCAGATACTTTCCAGTTGTGTGACCCTAAGCAAGTCACTTAACTCGGTTTGCTTTGATTTCTTATCTATAAAATGAGCTGAAGGAAAAAAATGGCAAGCCATTCCAATATCTTTGCCATAAAAAAACAAAGTGGGAAATGGAATGTTATATATATGGAACCTCCAGAAGGACAATTTGGCTGCATTTTAGAGTATGGTAAGTGACATAATGCCCATTAGAACTGGGGCTTCATTGGATTGGGGCTAGTAAATGTATTTATTTTTAAGGCCTTTTTTCTACTAAATATATTTATTTTTAATGTACATTGCTTTATGAATCACATTGGGAGAGAAAAATTGGAGCAAAATGGAAAAGCCATGGCAGAGATTTAAAAAAAAAAAAACAGAAAAAAGTGAACATAGCATGTATTGATTTACACTCGGTCTCCTTAGTTTTGTTTGTTTGCTTGTTTCTGGATGCAAATGGCATTTTCTATTCAAAGTCTATTAGTATTGCTTTGGATCACTGAACTATTGAGAAGAACAAAGCCTTTCATAGTTTATCACCCATATTCTTACTGTTATTGCATATAATGTATTACTGGTTCTGCTTGTTTCATTCAGCATCAGTTAATGTAAATCTTCCCAGGACTTTCTAAAAATTAAAGTCCTTAAAAAAGTTTTCATTTTCTTCTAGAGACAATAGAGTCCACTGGATGTGACTGATCAGGAGAGTAGTATGGTTAGACCTGTGTTTAGAAAATTGCTTTGGCAGCAATGTAGAGAGAAGAGTGGCCAACTTCAACTCCTCCAGCTCTTCTAGCAGGCCATCCCCAAAAGTCTTGAATCCATTCTGAATCAGATTAAAACTTATTAGGATGTAGTGAGTCAAATAAATTCCAATAGATTTGGGATAGAAAATACCATACTCATTGAGTGAAAGAACTATGGAGACTGAATATGGATCAAAGGGGCAACAAGATGGTACAGTGGCTAAAGTACCAGCCTTGAAATCAGGAGGACCTGAGTCCAAATTCGGCCTCAGAAACTTAATACTTCCTAGCTGTGTGACCCTGGGAAAGTCACTTAAATTTTGCCCCATAGGTGATTGCCTCATAAAAGGAAGGAAGGAAGGAAGGAAGGAAGGAAGGAAGGAAGGAAGGAAGGAAGGAAGGAAGAAAGAAAAGAAAGAAAGAAAGAAAGAAAGAAAGAAAGAAAGAAAGAAAGAAAGAAAGAAAGAAAGAAAGAAAGAAAGAAAGAAAGAAAGAAAGAAGGAAAGAAAGAAAGAAAGAAAGAATATTGACCAAAGCATAGTATTTCTAACTTTGTTTCTTTCTTGTGTTTTTTTTTTCC
The DNA here is from genome assembly GCF_016432865.1 of Antechinus flavipes. Classification (NCBI taxonomy): domain Eukaryota; kingdom Metazoa; phylum Chordata; class Mammalia; order Dasyuromorphia; family Dasyuridae; genus Antechinus; species Antechinus flavipes. The sequence continues at coordinate 415,395,586 of NC_067400.1, forward strand.
ATTTTGGTCTGATTTTACTTTCACACCATGACAAATATGGAAATGTGTTTAAAAGAATTGCACATATTTTACCTATATTAGATTGCTTGCGATCTTATGGAGAGGGGAGGTAATGAAGAAAGGTAGCAAAATATGGCTAGCAAGGATACAATTTCCATTTTGCTGGTGTAGAAAATGGGTTGGAGTGGTGGGATATTAGAGATAGGAAGACTAATTTGGAGGCTACTGAAATAATCCAGGAGAGAGGTGACTAAAGACTTGAACAAAACAGCTTGCTGAAGAAATAGAGAGGAAGAGTTAGAGAAGAGAAATGGTATGGAGACAGAAATGGCAAGATTAGACAAATGTTTTGGATATTTGGGCACAGGAAAGGGAGATGTTGAATATCACACCAAAATAACAAAGACTAGAAGAGATATGAAACAAGAAACTTGATATATGGCAATACTTTTGATAGTTAGGGAAGTTAAGAAGAAAAAAAGACTTTAAGGGGAAAAAGAATGAATTTAGTTTGGGTCACATAGTTTTTGAGATGTTTCTGGTATATTCTATGTGAAATATCTAATAGGTAATCAGTGATGCTGGACTGAAGCTCAGGGGGAAGACTGAGGCTAGATACATAGATTTATGAATCATCTACAAAAAGACCATCGTTAAACCCATGAAAGCTTGATGATGCTACCAAACAGCGAATGAGGGGGAAAAGAATTGAAAATTGTTGAATGAATTAAGATAATAAGTATATATAAAGTTATCTCCCCAAAGATGATAAACTTCCATAAAAATGTAATTTGTGGCATTTTTATTATTGTCCATTTGATGATGGACCATTTCATGAACTGTCCATTATTATTTTATAAGTAATTACAATTATGCCATCATCATCATCACCATTTCCCTACTTGAGAAGATCATTGAGAAGTATTGTGGAAATTATAATCATATATATATATATGTATGTATAATTCAGTGGTAGAGGAGACTTTCTTTTCTTTCTTTTTTCTCTCTTTCTGACATCTGGTCCAACATCTCTTACTTCAAATAGAGAAAAGAAATGCTAGGTTTCAAACCAAAGGACAGAACCTCCAGGAAAATGAATTTTAGCTTGATGTAAAGGAAAAGCTTCCAGAAAATCAGAGCTCTCCTCAAGTGCTGCCTTGGGAGGCATCAAGTTCCAGAGTCAGTTGTTCTCTAGCTAAACCCTAGGTATTGGCTTAGGGCTCACAGGATCATACATTTATAGCTGAAAGGGAACTTTAAAAATCAAGCCCAGGTTGTATCCCAAAGAGATCTTAAAGGAGGGAAAGAGACCCACATGTGCAAAAATGTTTGTAGCAGCAGGAAACTGGAAAATGAACAGATGCCTATCAATTGGAAAATGGCTGAATAAGTTATGGCATATGAATGTTATGGAATATTATTGTTCTATAAGAAACAATCAGGAGGATGATTTTAGAGAGGCCTGGGGAGACTTATACGAATTGATGCTAAGTGAAATGAGCAGAACCAGGTGATCATTGTATACAGCATCATCAATACTATACAATGATCAATTCTGTTGTACATGACTCTTTCCTACAATGAGATGATTGATCAATGATCTTGTGATGAAGAGAGCCATCTACACCCAGAGAGAGGACTGTGGAACTGAGTGTGCATCACAATATAACAATCTCACTCTTTTTATAGTTGTTCACTTGCATTTTGTTTTCTTACTCATTTTCTTTCCTTTTCTATCTGATTTTTCTTGTGCAACAAGAGAATTGTATAAATATGTTTATATATATTGGATTTAACATATATTTTAACATATATAACATATATTTGATTGCTTGCCTTCTAGGGGATGGGGTGGGAAGAAGAAGTGGAAAATCTGAAACTCAAGGCTATGCAAAGATCAATGTTGAAGATTTATCCATGCATATGTTTTGAAAATAAAAAACTTTTTAAAAAATCAGCCCAGGCTACTCATTTTACAGGAGGGATTAAAAAAATGCCAAGAAGATAACTTACCCAAGATCAATCGCATAGGTAATAAATGGGGAAAATTAAATAAACATGGGGCCACTTTTTTCAGTTCCCCTTACAAATCCTATTATGGTCTGCTGTTCCTTCCAACTTAAAGATACGAAGGCACAGTGTCCCAAAATCTTAGTGAAATTTTAGATTTTTGATTTTTTAATAGTTGCCCCCCCAATTACATGTCAAGACAATTTTTTGTATTCATTTTTACAATATTTTGAGTTTACATTTTTCTCCCTCATTCCTCTCCCTTCTTCCTAAAATGTTAGGCAATTTTATGTAGATTATACATGTACTATTATGTAAAACATATTTGCATATTAATTATAGTTCTGAAAGAAGAAAAATTAAAAACCTATGGAAAAGAATAAAGTATATGAAAAAATCATGCTTCAACCAGCTTTCAGAGTCTATCAGTTCTCTATCTGAATGTAAATAGCATTTTCCTTTGTGAATCCTTTGTACTTAGACTGTATCACTGTATTCCTGAGAAGAGTAGAAGCATTCATAGTTGATCATTACACAATGTTTTCCTGGTTCTGTTTATTTCATTTTATATCAATTCACTCAAATCTTTCCAGGTTTTTCTGAAATCTTCTTGTTCATCATTTCTTTCTCTCTCTTTTTTCTTTCTTTCTTTCTTTCTTTCTTTCTTTCTTTCTTTCTTTCTTTCTTTCTTTCTTTCTTTCTTTCTTTCTTCCTTCCTTCCTTCCTTCCTTCCTTTCTTTCTTTCTATCAAGGTTAAGTAACTTGCCCAGAGTCACACTGCCAATAAGAGGCTGAATTTGAACTCATTTTCCTGACTCCAGGGTCAGGCCTCTATTGCAAAACCTAGCTGCATCTTTTTTGAATTGTGCCTGACTTCAATTTTGTTTTAATTTTAAAAACAAGCAAAAAAAAAATCACTTTTGTTTATTTGAATTTATATTATTTAAACTCAAATATTCATTTTTTTAAATGTTACCATATCTATTTTGTTATCTTTGTTTTCTATATCTTTTTTTTTATTCTGAGGCAATTGGGGTTAAGTGACTTGCCCAGGGTCACACAGCTAAGAAGTGTTAAATGTTTGAGACCAGATTTGAACTCAGGATTGGTGCTCTATCCACTGTACCACCTAGCTGCCCCTAAGCTCAAATATTTAGATAGAGATATATGTGTATATGTATACCTACATATATTTATTTATTTATACACATACATATACACATAATAGGTATTCATATACCTATACACACAAACATATAAGTACATAGATATACATAGATATTTATAATCACACACTTAAATGACCTATACATTCAAGTGGTTGGCATTTCCCTCATAAGCCCAAATCTTTTCATATTTTTCTAATTCTTCCACCTCATCATTTCTTATTTCATATGATATTCCAACTTTATACTGTCTAGTTATTTTAAATAGTTTTAAACAGTATTGATTAATGACTGACAAATAGTATAGTTTCCCTATTTTTTTCTTTTGACTGAATCTATTTTAGCTTTGACTTTAACTGAAACTATGATTACTACCCCAGCTTTTTTACCTAACAAATATTACTTCTTATCTTTATTTTATGTTTATGTATCTCTTTTTTCCTATCCCTCCTGATTCCTCTATTTTACTTTAACCTTCTACTTTGTCCACTTATTACTTAACCAACTCCACCAAGAATTCTTTCCTTATTCTCTCCCCTACTCTGTCATCTTTATCCCATTTCCATTCATCTACACACTCTATTACATTATTATTAATCTATATACCTTTCTATATCCACCCTTATCCTATTCCCTCACCTTTTTATTTCTTTATAAATTGAGATGTATATCTTTAAATCTGATCTGATGTGAGTAAAGTCCCCTCTAAAAATCCTTCCCTTATCTTCTCTCTGCCTCTCTATTCTCTTATCCTCTCATTTCTTTCTGAATTTAGAAGACTTTTACACTAGATATTTACATCTTTCTAGATATATATGTACACATATAAATGTATGTTTCTATGTATGTATGTATGTATTGTTCCCTCATTAACCCATTACTGATGAGAATAGGGTTCCAGATTTATTCAATGTCCACTTTTTTTTTTCATTCAGAATTATGCTTAACTTGGCTGGGTATGATATTTTCAGCTGTAACCCCAGTTCTTTTGCTTTTCTATATATAAGTATTATTATATATTTATATATATACATATATATATATGTGTATATATATATATATATATATTTCTATATATATTTCTATATAGAATATTCCAAGACCTACAGCCTTTTAATGTTCCAACTGCTAGGTTTTGTGTAATTATAATTGTGGCTCCAGCATATTTGAATTATTTTTTCTTGTTGCTCATATTTTCTCCTTGACCTGGGCTTTTGGAATTTGGCTATGATGTTCCTATAGGTTTTCCTCATAGTATCTCTTTCAGTTGGTGATTGGTGGATTTTTTTTTATTTCTACTTTCCCCTCTTGTTCTAATACTTTAGGACTTTATTTCTTAGTATTTCTTGTGAAATACTTTAGTTCTTTAGTTCTGGAGTGTGGGTGATGTTGCCTCTGACCTCAGATCCTCCTTCAGTTCTCTCCTCTGGACGGAAATTGAAACCAAGAATTCTATTCTCCTCTAAATATTCACAGCTAAAAGTGTCCCTGACCTACTCCTTCTATACTCATTTGGTGTGTGTTGGTTCCCTCTCACCCAGCACAGTTGGGCCTTGCAGACATTATCAGCAGAGGCACTTTCAGTTTTCCCTGACTCAGATGTCTTACTCCCAACACTGTTCAGGAGCTGAAAATTCATTTAGCTGAGGCTGAGACTACCTCTCAATCCAGCAAGTCCCAAAACTCACTGCTTATTCTTTCATCAGAACTAGCCTGAAAGTGTTTACACTTCACAGCAGTTAAACCTCCATCCTGGTATTTCTTTTCTAATCTTCTCCAATGGTCCCAAGAAGACACTGTTCTGACCAAAGTCTTGTTTACTTTTACTGCTCTATGTTTATCCTGAGGTGCTATTTTGTATTGTTTGTGGGGTACAGTTGTAGAACTTAGAATTTTCTGATCTATTCTGTCATCTCCCCAGAATTCTCTTTCCATCATTTCTTATAGACCAGGGGATCCTCAAACTTTTTAAATAGGGGGCCAGTTTACTGTCCCTCAGACTGTTGGTGGGCTGAGCTATAGTAAAAACAAAAACTATGAACAAATTCCTATGCGCGCTGCATATATCTTATTTTGAAGTGAAGAAACAAAATGGGAACAAATATAATATTTAAAATGAAGTAAAGTTAAATGAACAAACTTACCAGTATTTCAATGGGAACTATGGGCCTGCTTTTGGCTAATGAGATGGTCAATGTCGTAACAAGTGATGCAAGTGTGCATCCATTAGTCTTGATTTGATTGGAGATTTCAAATGTTTCATTCTAGAAAAAGTCTGTTCACAGACATAAGTGCTGCCAAAGATGGTTGCCATTTTGAGTGCATGATTCCTGAGATGCATAGAAATTATGAAGGTTGCTTGACTTGAACGCAGCTTTCAGAGAGTCACAATTCGGCAGTTCAGCCAGTTCCATTTGGTAAATTGTATCCACATTTTCAATGTCAATAGAAAATGGGTTATGGAAAAGCTGTATGTCCTGTTCATGGAGATGAAGCTCTTTAAATCTAAATTGGAACTCCTTTTGCAATTTTTCCAGTGAATCCACACATGATTTGTTTGGGAATGCAATCAGTGGTTTTTCCGCTAACAGATTTTGAGTTGTGGGGAGATGGCAGAAATTTTCCTCCTTCAGTTGTTGATGAGGAGGCTTAATTTTACTTCAAATGCTTTGACATGTGATTGCATATCACAGATGAGTTTCCCCTTTCCTTGAAGTTGCATATTGAAATTGTTGAGTAGCTCTGTTACATCTGTCAGAAAGGCAAGGTGCTATTTCCCATTCTGCATTGAGCTCTGGTACTTCTTTGTTTTTTGAAAGCAGAAAAGTTGTAATCTGTGGAACTACGTCATAAAAATGTTTCAAAACTCTCCCTCAACTCAACCAATGGACTTCTGTGTGATATAGAACATCTTCATAATCAACATTTAGCTCAAATAGAAATTCCTAAAATTGTCTGTGATTTAGTGCATTAGCTCTAATGAAGTTAATGCAAGATACCACAATTTTCATAACAGAGTCCCACTTCAGTGATTTACTACACAGCGCTTGTTGGTGGAATAGCACATGGCTATTGGATGAGGATGGTTATGTTTGTCCATCTCTTGGTTAATGCGAGCAATTACTCCTTTCTTAGACCCCACCATGCTAGGAGCACCATCAGTTGTCATGCTGGCTAGTTTAGCCCAGTCCAGCTCCAAAGCATTCATAGTTTGGCAAATCTTTTCATAGATATCTTCTCCTGTAGCTGTTCCTTTGATGCTTCGCAGTGCAGCAGGCTCTTCTATGACTTCAAAATAATTATTCATCCCACGAATAAAAATTAGAAGTTGTGCATTGCTTTCGTCAAGTGTCAAGGAAAAATATGAAGTTTTTTTATTTCTAAAGCAATTATTTTCAGTTTTACATATACCCTTTGTGTCAGAAACTCATGAAGTGAAGAACTCTGGTACATTTGGGGGTGTTTTTATCACTCTTGTTTTGTGCTCCCCCACCAAAGAAACCAGGGACATGATATCCCTCACTCTGCAAATATATTGTTCACAGTATCACAGAAAAGAATCAAAAGAATCAGGCAAAAACAATATCCTCAGATCCTAGAGAAGAGAAAGCATGTGGGGAAAGTAAATAGCTTGATAGTATCAAAATTTGCAAAAAGGCCAAGATGGATGGGGATTGAGAAAAGACTATTGGATTTGGCAATTATGACATCAATGATAGATGGAAAGATAAATTTCAACTAAATGAAGTTAGTAGCCAAACTACAGAGGTTTTTGGATAAAGTGAGAGGAAAGAAAGCAGAAACAATTATTGTAGGTTAGACTCCCTTTAATTTCCTTATTGTAGTTAAATGGGAAAAGGTTGGATAAGAAAATGAGAAAAGGACAAATATTTCAAAATTTTTCAAATATTTCAATAATGACTATATATTATATGTGCAGACTGTGTGTGTGTATATGTGTGTGTGGGTGGGTGGGTGTGTGGGTGTGTATATATATATATATATATATATATATATATATATATATATACAGAGAGAGAGACAGAGAGAAAGAGAGACAAAGAGAAAAGAGGGAGAGGGAGAGAGAGAGGGAGAGAGAGGGGGAGAGAGAGAGAGAGAGAGAGAGAGAGAGAGAGAGAGAGAGAGAGAGAGAGAGAGAGAGATGTGTAGGTAGATAGATAATTTTCCCCATATCAGATAGTCTTACATAGTGGACAAAAGTTTAGCTTTAAAATGAGGGAGACTTGAATCAATTCTGCCTTTGCTATGTGCTACCATGGACAAATCACTTAAACTCTTCAAGACTATAATTACTCATGAGTTTTGAATCCACAGATGGAATTTCCTCATTGGAGCTTAGGAATTAACAAAAAAATTCTCCCCTACTGGGTTATAAGTTCCTTTAAATAAAAGACTATATTTCCTCCAATACTTAAAATAAAATACCTTGAGTTCATAATATGTGAATGCTAAATTTTTTTTAAATCAAAGAAATTATAGCTAAGTCTCTATTACATACTAGATGTAATCTAGTATGGGATTACACTGAATCCCATAAAGTTATCCCATATATTCTAATTCAATAATTTGAAGCTATAATTATGTAAAATATGGTGATTGGTTCTAACACAATATAAATGTGCAGTATAAATTCAGATAAGATCACTTTGAGTTATTCTTTATTCACACTAATCAGGACTGAGTTGGTAATATGAATCAGACTACTATTTGAAAATGAGGATTTTATATCCTTTTTATAACATCTAAACTCATCAATCTATAGGCTTTTTAATCATATAAAAATTTTATAATATAGCAAATAACTATCATTGCATAGCTTTGATTAATCAGAACTCTTACAATCATCTCAATTAAATTTTCTCCCCATGCTCCATTTTTTGGAAGAAAAAGGTAAATTTTGAAAATTATAGGGAAATACTTTACGATTATATTTACATGGATTTCTTTTAAAATAAAAGGATTATTCCTATAGAAAATATGTCAGTTTAAAATAGCTACAAACATTCTCAAAGTTCTCTCTAGGCCCTTTATTTTTAAGTGTATAATTTAGCCCTCCTTTCTCTTACTACTTAACTTAAATACTATTTACTTAAGAAAGGAGCAGGGATGGCAATACACTGATATCATAATTAGTTTTTTTCATGAGCTGTTTTTAAGACATGGTTGAGTCAATGCCTAATACAATACATTGTATCAAATTTTGTTATGATTTATCTTAGCTTAAATGACACCCTTCTATGGAGGGCAACTCAGGTATTGTGTAATGGCCTTGCATGTTCCTACATTTTTTTATCCCCCTTTAAAAGGATGGAAGGGCTAGAAACAGAACTAAATATTTCCTCCTTACCAAATTTAACTGGCTAGCCTCTGATACAATTATTCTAGTGCTTTGTTTATACAATTACCTTACACTCATCAAATGAAATTTTAATTGCAGCTTATGAACTACTAGTATAAAATCTTGCCTTTGGCAAACAGATTTTACAGAATCTACTGAAAGAAAAGCTAACTACCATTATAGAGGGGATTGGACACAGAAAAGAAGATCAGAACATCAAAAAATTTATGGCTTGAAGGACCTCAGAAAACATCTAATCTTCTCTCCATTATCCAGAGGAGAAATTTGAAATCCAGTGAGTAAGCATTTAAATTACATAGTAAGTGTCAGGCATCATACTAAGCACTAGCAATATTAAGAAAGTCAAAAGACATCCCTTGCTCTCTGAGGAGTAAAGTGATTAATCCAAAGTCACCTAAGTAGTAAATACAAGATCCAGGATTTCAACCTAAATCCTTTGACTTTGAATGCAGAGTCTAATCCACTGTGTCATATCCTCATTTCAAATACAGATTGCACCTATAGCACATACCAAAACATCTGGATGCAAAACGAGCTTTTTAGTTTAATCAGCTAGATGTCTTAGCATAGAATAAGTATCAAACATCAAAACATGGGAAAGTTTAAATGATCAAAACTCAACTAATTCTCACTTAACTGGATTTCCACTCCCACTGCATTGTAATACAGTAATTGGCATTTATGTGATGCTTTAAAGTATGCAAAGCCTCATGTGTATGTTAGCTCACTTGAGCCACTCACCAGCCTTGGAGGGTCATCATTAAAGATATTATTATGCAAATTTCACAGATAAAAAACTGAGGCTCTAAGGGTTTAAAATGACTTGATCACAATAACCAATAAGCGTCAAACATGGGAATGGAATTGAAGTCCTCCTTACTCCAAATCTAGTATTCTGGCCACTCCACCATCCTTCTCCCACATTAGACAAAGACAAAGGACCTTAGAGGTCATTTTGCCCAACCTCCTAATTTTAACTAAGGAAACAAACCCAGAGAGATAAAGTTACCCTCCCAAGGTCACTAAAGAATAACAATCAAAATTTAACACAGACCCTCTGAACCTAAGGCCAACCCTCTTCCTGTGATATCACACTACATATATCAAGACACTGGCAAACTAAAAAAAAGTAAGTACCTGGCTTAAAAAAAAAAAAAAAAAAAAAAAAAAAGAACAATTCTCAGAATTTTTTGTAGAATTCAGACTATCTCTATCCTTCCAATACTAGGATTGATTGACTTCAGGACCTTGCCTCTTCACTTGTTCCTTGAACCCTATTTATTCTTGCTAATAATTCATTGTTTCCTCTGGCGCTCAAAGCAGCACCCCTCAAGTAATTAATCTTTACCTATTACAATCAACCTGATTCAATGAATTTCAATTAAACAAATATTCATTAAGAACCTCCTATGTGCAAGAACAAAGACAAAGGGAACAACTGCCAATGTCCTCAAAGAATTGAGGAGGTAAGAGATAGTGGCAGGTCAGAGAAATAAGGAGAAGGTTAAGGGAAGACGCAAAGATGGTAAAAGGAATATGAGAGGAAAAATGAAGATAGAATATATACACACAAATATAAATGTAAAACAGTATTTATATTTGGAATGCATATTAATCAATCAACAAACATTATTAAGTACTTATTCTGTGCCAGCCACTGAGAATACAAAGAAAAAGTGAAAACAATTCTTCCCTTCAAGGAGCTCACATTTTAATGGAAGAAATGAAATAGGTTTACAATAAACACAATAGATCCAAGGTAATCTTTGAGTTGAAGGCAGCATCTGGTCAGGGGTAGAGAGGAAAATATATTAAGAAAATTTATCTGAAAAGAAGCCATTTCAGCCAAATCTTGAAGAAAGCAAGAAATTCTAAGAGTAGAAGTTAAGGAATGAGGACATTCTAGCATGAGTGCTAACAAATGTAAAGTCACAGAGATAGGAGATAGAACATTGTGTGTGAACAATGTCAAGTAAACCAATATGAGTGAACTCTAGGATATGTAGCAGAGAATTATGTGTACGAAACCTATGAAAGTAGGAAAAGATCAAGTTGAGAAGAACTTTAAATGACAGAGGAATTTTCATTTGACGCTAAAGATAATAAAGAGTCACTGCAATTTATTGAGCAGGGAAAGTGAGATGGACAGACCTATAATTTAGGAAACTCATTATGGCAGTTCTGGGGAGGATGACTTGGAACAGAGAGAGATTTGAGGAAGGGAGACCAATTAGGAGGATATTGCACCAATAAGACATGATGAAAGCCTGAATTAGTGTGGAGATTATATTACTAGAGATCTAGTCTAGACAGTTAGAGATGTTATAGAAGTTTATACACACACACACACACACACATAAAATATGTGTGCATATATAGTAGATACAAATATATGTATTTCCTATGTTTGTAACTCCTGTGAATGTGTGCATGTATGCATTTATCATATATACATATATCATATATAGTTTATATGCGTGCATACACATACACACACACACAACTCAAAAAAACTTCAGGAGGCCAGAGAATACTAACAATTGATGCATAATCAAAGGCCTCATATAAGATGTTGCCCCAGAGATAAGACTTAAAGGATACTAGGGATTTTGAGAAGCAGAGATGAGAAGAGAACAAAAGCTTTCCACACAGGGAAGTGGGACATCAAATGTCAAAATGAACAGTAGTAAGTTAGTCAATTTGTCTAGAACATAGACTGGCAATAATAGTACAATAAAAATTTCTCTGGTTACATATTCTAAAGATAGGTTGCACAAGGCTTTAAATACCAAATAGAAGACTATTTTTTGTCCTAGAAGTAATGGGCAGCCACTGAATGACTGCCTCCACCTTTTCTCTAAGTGGAAACCTTATATCTAAAGTTTTCCCTTATTTCTTAGCTCAACAGCCTCAGACATCATGATGGAAGATCCCCAACTCTAGTCCATAATTTGAGGGAATCCCATCTTGGGAAAAGACAAACATTATAGAAATAAAGTGAGTTTGTTGCCAAAACCTCCAAAAAAGCTAAAATTCAATGAATCAAATTAAATTGTAACATAATTCAGCAAATCTTTGGGGTACCACTTACCCCAGATTTTTAACTCTTGCTCTGTGAACAATAATTAAATCAATACTAGCATTATTCAAAAATGTGTGACTATGTACTGTCTCATGGCTATACTAAAGTACTTTGAGATTCCTTCCATTAAAATTCTTTTCCCTGGGATACCAGGCCCTTATATATGTTTTTGACTCTTATTGGAATAAAAGCTCTTTGAGGGCAGGGATTTTCTCACATCAGTGTTTGTGTTTATAGTGCCTAGAACAATATCTGATACACTTCATACTTGCCTTTTCATTCACCCAACAGGACTTTACTGTTTTGGGAGCTTCTATATGTTTAATTGAATTATTTACTTTTAACCTAAATATTAAGTGTCATAGAGTCAGGGGCACAATTGTGTTGAAAATGTGATAATGAGAGCTAAGCCTTGTAAGTACTATGAATATCTACCTTGATATGAGCTGAATCATTCCTTCTTCTGGAGTTACACCTGAGAAGCCATCAGACAAAAATCTAGTGCTCCCAGTTATTTTCTCTCCTCAAGCCTTGGATCTATTTCCCTCACAAGGATGCTCTTTGTTTTGTTTCTCCTCCCATCTCCCCAGTCATCCAAAGTGCATTATGCTACCTCTCTTGGCCTACTCTTTCAGTAATAATGAGTGAGCAATTCATCTAGATTGCTCCCTTGCATTAGAGAAATGAAGGCAGAGATTCCAGAATAACAGAGAATAGCTTTGTTAGTCTGGTAATTAAGACAGGAGTGACATTCAAATGCTGCCTGGACAGGATGTGGCAAATTACTGTATTCTTTGTGTGAAAAGCTGTTCCCACTCTGCTTTGTCTTCCCTCCTGGGAGCTCATCATCTTCACTAAAAGTCAAAATGGGATTTTGTACCCTCTATTCCCTTACCTTTTTCCTCCCTAATATATATCTGCTTTGTGGGAGCTATGTTTGTCAAAATGTGCTAATTTATAGCATGGTGGGGAAAATGAAGCCTCTGCTTTCAATCCTTATTTTTTAGGCAGCTTTACTCATCGCTTCCTCTCTTGCTCTCTCCCAATCCTGGGCTCCCGCCCCTCTATTTCAGAGGAGGTTATTTGCTAAACAGAACATGTCCCTTTTTTTCTGGCAACATATGAGGTAGGCAAATGGCCACTCATCATCCTTTTTTCAAGTATGTTGTACATACAATTCTCTCTCAGCTAATAGCTCTTTCTATTGTCCATAATTTATCACTGTCAAGGTTCTTTACATTTTATTTCCTCCTTATGTGTTTCATGAGAAATCTATGCTCTTTCTATTGTGGTCCTGGATTTCATTAGCATAGACTGTAAGCTATCGATATATATCTCTATATTCTGTAACACACTAAGGCACAGATTCTTTGCAAAGAAATGGGATATGACTTTTATTGGTATGTTTTTCCTCATTTCCTCTCAGTCTCTCTTTTCTCTTCTAAACCATTATAAAGTAGGTACCAAAGGTATCCTGGGTAATTAGCCATTACAGTACTGTCACAGAGGGTTCCGCAGTCAATACAGAGATAATTTGGGCAATGGTGAATGACAGTGCTGTCCAGACTTTTGGGATAATCAAGGACACATCCAGCTGTACCAGACATCTGTCAGACCCATGAATCATTTCAACTAGCTTTACAATAGCCAAGCAACCCAAGCAGAGATAAACATTACAACAGCCCACAATCACAGACATGAAGACTTCCTCTTTCAGAAAGCCTGCTTGATGCTCTAAGAGCACAACTTCCAATGCAAAAGGGGGGTCCCATTAATTTTTTTCAGGTTATAAAAAATAAAATTTAAATTGTTATGTGGAAGAAATCCCACCATAACAAATGATATCCCTGAAAAAATGACATAATAATGGACTGTTTTGTTCAGAAATTTTGAAACTTATCTTATAATTGGTTGTTTTTACACTTAGTCATTCTTCTGATTCAACATACTGTGTGTGTGGGGAAGGTATGTTTTATGCCCCAAAAGCATTGTACTATTTTATTTTTAAGAGTTATAAAGGGTTCTCTCCTTGTGTGGTTTGCTATTGGCATTTTGAAATCAAATGAGGTAATATATGCAAAGTGCTTTACAAATATTAAAATGCTATCGAAATGCTTATCAACATTATTTTTATAAAGCACAGTGGGACAGTCCCCTATCATAGGTATTCTTCTTATATTGTTCTAGAATTCTCTCTCATATTGTTTTCTCTCTTGTCTTAGAATGGGGAGCACTAACAATCTTTTACTAAAACAAGATTGACACTGACTCTATAATCAAACTTGAATATGTAACAAGATACAATACTAAAGCAGCTCATTCACAATTTAGGCAAAATAGAGCCTCTTCCCTCTCAATAAAAGCAAGTAATCTTTGACATCCACACATATCAAGATGGAATTCTAATTAGAAAGTGGCAAATAAAATACCTGAAAATTAATCTAACATAAAAAATATTGAATGATTTTCGAAATTTAGAATAGTAGTTCCTGATTCTGCTAGATTACTCTAAAACTCCATGACTAAAATTATAGGACCTTAAATCTAAGCTAAAAGGCAACACAAAAGCTATCTAGTTTAACTCTATTATACAGATGAGACAACTGAAACTCAAGGAGAGTAAGTGGCCTGCCTAATGCACAAAAGCAGGATATAAAGCCCTCCAAAATATGACTCACAACCCTTTCTTGTCTTACTCCATATTAGTTCCTTCCCTATCTCTGACCTAGTTAAAAACTGTTCTAATAGCTCTCTCTATTAAAAATAAAATCCTATTTCCCATCTTCATTCCTTTATACACATTAACTTACATTTTTTGAATGATCTTTTACCCTATTTCTGTCTTGTAGAATCTCTTAGCTTTTGCAGAAGAACAAGTCAGGTGCTATTTCCTACCAAAAATTTTTGATTCCCCACCCTCCCTTATCAGTTATTTTCTTACCCCCTCCACTTTCTCATTTTCTCTTTTCCTCTCTTCTTTTTTTTCCTCCTCCTCCCCTTCTCCTCCTTCTCTTCCTCTGCTACCTTCTCCTCCTCTTCTTCTTCTTCATCGTCTTTTTTCCTCCTCCTCCTCCTTTTTCTCCTTTTCCTTTTTTTCATCTTTCTTATTGTCCCTTGTCCTCTTCTCTCCTTCCCTCTCCAACTCTCATTTTTCTTCTTCTCTCTCTTTCCTTCCCTCTCTCCTTTTCCTCCTTCTTTGTTCTGCATATATTTTTTACATATATTTGCTCAATATTTAATTCCTCTAAAGAAAAGTAAGCTCTTTGAAGTCAGGGCTATTTTTCATCCTGTCTTTATCCACAGAATTTTAGACATTGCTTTATACATAGAAGTTTAATAAATATTTACTAAGCTGAATTGACTTCAGCAGAGCAACAGGGCAAAGATTTTGTCCATCTTGACTTTGTACCTTAGATCTTATGAGAAATTATTGTTACATAAATCACCCTCATGGAGCCATGGTACAGGAAATTCAATGCAAGCTCATTTTGAGTATCTTTACTGCCTGGAATGGGACACAGGGACAAAGAATAACATCTCTTCAAATAAGGCTGCAGGGGGAGAAGGGAATGCACCACAACGGGGACTGATGATCCAGCTTGGTAAAGCAGCCAGTAAGAGAACGACAGTTTTCTGACAAAGGCATAATAAGGAAGGCCAGAAATTAATGAGCTAGAAGTTCATAATGTGGCAAGATTTGATAGACTAGACTGTGATTAGGATTCAAAAGATAGATTCTAAGGGGTCATAGGGTAGGAAGTACTCGTTTTCACATATTTACATTTCTATAGTACCTTATGATTACAAAGTATGCACATATACATTATCTCATTTACTCTTTTCAAATAATCCCATTAGTTAATTAGTAGTGTATCTGGAATCAAGAAGACCTGAGTTCCAATCCTAACTCAGTAACATATTTAGCTGTATGACCTTAAGCAAATTACTTACTTTTATATATAAAACTTCATTTTAATCATCATGATAACACCTACCTCCCCAGCTTATTATCAAATGAGATAATATATGTAAAGTACTTTATAAACCTTAAAGTGTTATACATACACACAAAGACTACACTATATATACTATATATATGTATATATGCATATATTCTCTAGATTTGTATATACATATAGACTGTATGTATTCACTGTATGTATTCACACATATATGTATACACACATAGATTGTAATAAATATATTTTCTATATATATAATATATACACATAGAAACTGTAATATATATACATTCCCTATACACACACATACACACACACACACACACACACACACATACACAAAATCTATACTATATTTTTGTTTGTATACACATGTATGGATTATATTATATACACAAATATATTCTTTCTATGCATAAATACATAGACTATATTATATACACACATATATTCTATATGTATAGATATGGACTACACCATTGTGTATTCTAAAATATATTCTATTCTATATATAGTATCTGTACATATTCTCTCTATATGTAAATATACTTATAGACTTCACTAAATACACATATATATTCTCTATACATATACACTCATATAGATTAAATTATTTTTACATATATTTTCTCTATGTGTATATACATCTATACATCTATTCTCTCTATATATGCATATATGTGCATACTAGCCATTAATAGTAGTTTAAAGCAGGAAGAAAAGTCCTCAGCTTGGAGATAGGAATCATATCTTGTCCCTACTACTTAGGATTACTTGGGTGACATGGGCAGGTCAAGACACCTAACATCTCTAGAAGCTCCCTCATTTCTCTCTTTCTATTAATGGAGTAGGCCATTAGATGATTGCTGAGGACTCTTTCTGCCCTATAATATGTGATGCCCATCATGGAGATGAATAAATAGAGAATCAAAAGGAGAAAACGACTTGTTCAGGTTACATGACTAGTTAGTAACATGGCTGGAAACAATGTTTCCCCTAAGTTAGATTATGCAAAAGATTATGACACAAAAGCAACAAGAGAAAGAAATTAACCATATTTATTAAACATGTGAACAGAACTTAGTACTTGAAGAAGAATCAATTAAAATGATGGTAAAATTTTCCGTGATCCAGTTCCTCCCCTGGAGACAATTGTGGCTAGGTGGATCCCACACAGGGTAAATCTAGGGCTAGAGATGACTTTCCAAGAGTCTGCTAGAGACTGACTACTGTCTCTACTAATTCCACCTACCTACTGTCCTGCATATTCCTGTGGTGAATGTTATAAAACCTTCAGATTAGAAAAGATCTTACTTCCTGTACAATGCAAACCATCTTGTTGGCATATGATGTCAAACTCATACAGAATTAACATTATTAACATATTAAGTATTGTGTTCTATTGCATTTTAATTTATTTTGTTAAATATTTGCCAATCCCATTCTGATCTGATTCTTGTTGCCCTCAGGAGTGTGGCAAACACAGTTCATAAAAGGGTTCATAAGCTCATGGATTCATGGAACTAATAGGGACTTTAGAAGATCAATAGTTGATCTACCAGAACTGGAGTCCAAAGAGATGAAATAATTTAGCTAAGGCCACACAGATAATAAGTTAGAGGACTTCAACCTACATCCTCCAAATCCACATCTAGTCCTCTTTCACTACATAATACTTCCTCTTGTGCAATGTTAATCAATAGCTGGATTGAGTGGATAGTAGATAGAGTGTTGAGCTTGGAAGTCTGGAACATCTAAATTTGAATCCTGCCTCAGATAAATTACTACTTGTATGATTCTAGGCAAGTCACATAAGTTGTCTTGCCTCAGTTTGCTCTTTTGTATGTTGTCTTCCTCATTAGATTATAAACTCCTTGAGGACGAGGATTATCTATCTTTTCAAATTTGTATCCCTAGCACTTAGCACAGTGCTTAATAAAGATTTATTGACTCCTGATTGACATCTCCTATTTCCATCAAAAACGAAAGATCTGAGATCATTTACACTTAAACTAAAATTCATTCATAGTAATGCGTTTTTCTTCTATTTATATATGTTAGGTTAATACAGCAGATAAATCCAAAAGAACTCATAAACAAGTTTCAAATAAAACATATTTCATAAAAATAGCTAAGCAAAATTCATACACACATATACATGTGTATGCTTAAGCATGTGTGTAAATTTGTATATGGATATTTGGGCAGCTAAATGGTTGGAGATTCATTAGAGAAAAAAAAGGCAAACCACTCCATTATCTTTGCCAAGAAAATCCTATGGACAGTATGGTCCATGGGATCATGAAAAGTCAGATATGACCAAAAAACAGAATGTGTGTGTCCATGTGTGTATCCATATAAATATATACATATATCTATATATGCACACATACATGGGGTGTATGAAGTGTTTATGGAGGACTAGAACCTCTAGTGAGAGTACTTCTCAAGGCCTTTTCAGGGCTGCTCATCCACCTTTGTGGTTTACCTATCACCTAGTTCTCACCTATGGCTCCAAGAAATTGTACCATGTACACTAGTCACACTCCTGTAGAAACCAGCTCAGTAGGTGGACTAAACAGGTTTAGGGTCATTGACAGGCCTCAAATCTATCAGTGAATTAGGGGAATATCTACCTAAGAGTATACAAGCTTCCCCTGACATAATGGAAGAATGTTCCATTGGCCATGAAATCACCTGAAGCAGGCTCTTTGGGATGCTTAGAGCTTGGTCAGACATTGAAGATGTCATGGTCATCCACTGAATCCCAGGTCATTACCAGTCATCTTGACTCTTGTATTGTCACTGGATGTCAATGCTTCAGGAAGAGAGGGTGAGACTAATGACTTTGTACAATTCTGCCTCACTTAAATCCAATTAAATCATCCTGTGATGTCATTGGTTCCCTTAAAAAATAAAGGAGATACATATATATGCATATATTACATATATGTGTATATATATATATATGAGTATATAGGGGATAGAAGACATATATTTGTACATGTGTGCATATAATAAAATAAATATATATTATGTATGGTGTTTATACTCTAAATATATATTTATATTTACACACAGAGATAGATAGATAGGTAGATAGATAATCCTTTATAATATATGATCTTAGAGAGTTTTCCTGGGTAACTGAGAGGTTAATGCAAGAAGATTCCTAGGTTTTCTTGACTCAAGGGGAGGAAGAGTATATGTTTGAAGCTAAGATTAAGCTAGATTCAGTAGTGTCCATTGTATGTTATTTGAGTTTTCATTTATGTAGCATGCATATTATTCCTTTCAGTACTGTTTTCTTCATTTCTCATCACTTCCTATAGGTCTTCCCACATTTAATTGGATTCTGCATACTCATCTTTCCTTATGGTGCAGTAATAGTCCATTATGTTCCTACAACGCAATTTATACAGCCATTCTCCAATTGTTCAGTGTTTTGTTTACTTCTAGCTTTTTGCTATTTTAAATAGAATTTCTATGAATATCTGTTAGCATATGAGTCTTTTCCTGCTGTCAGCTTCCTTGGGTTAAATCAGGAAGTAGGTTCACTGGATCAAAAGGCAAGTACAATTTTGTAACATTTCTTGTGCAATTCCAAATTACTTCTCCAAACTAACAAATTCCTTCACAATTTCACCAGCAGTGAGTTGCATGGTCATTTTCCTATAGTTTTTTCAATGCTGGGTTTTTTTTTCTGTTATTTCCTTTCCTAATTTGGTATAATGGAAAGAAAAGAGCATTGACTCCAAACAACATGGGTTCAAATCCCAGCTCCAGTTATCACTACTTTTGACATCTTAGGACTCAGTACCTTCCCCTTTAAAATGAAGAAATTTGGCTAGAATGCTCTCTGCAGCTCTGTCTAACTCTAGATCTGTGGTCCTATGAATTTTATGGAATGACTTAATGCCTGTGAGATGTTTTCAATAATTTGATACTTTATTTAGATTATTTTCATTTTGCAATTTTGATTCCATAATTATGGAATAAGAAGGGACTTATTCTAGTCAAGGAAATTTCATGAACTGGAAATAGGTGGGAACATATTAGGAATTGGGTAAGAAGGTTTGCTTTTGACCTTAAAACCAGATTGAACTTCAAGATCACCTGGTTTTAGATATTTATTTTTGCCTAGGTACATTTCAGGAAAAGTGAAGATGTTATGAATAAGAAGTGCTCCGAAAGATTATGATTATGAGTGCAGTACCAAGGAAGCAAGTGTAGCAGATTTGTGGGAATATCTAAGAGACACCCTTCCCCTCCAGGTCAGAGCAGTCACATAGAGTCTTATCTACTATGACAACACTTATTTGGTTGCTAATCTGGAAATCTATGGGTATACTTTTAATACAATCTCTGACTCCTCAGGACTATTATTTCTTCTGCCTTGAGATGCAAGAGTAATTCTCTGAATGCCAAGTGTTAGGGGAAAGGTACCTTTCCCTAACCAGGACTAATCCTGTGAGAACCTAAGTCTCCTAGGCAAGCTTATGCGTCTGTCTTATCTGTAGCTTCTTTCCTTTGGTTCAGGACCTTATGAGATCCCAAAGAATGGCTAGAATCTTTCCCCTTTTCCAAGAAGTAGAATATTAGGTACTAAGGTGGTTGCAGTAGTAAGAGAACATCCCTGTTGCATATATCCCAACATGGTTTAAATATTAATTTCTCAACTGAATGCTATAGAGCATCCCTCTATAGTTCTTTATTGTATAGCATTTCTTTTCTGTGTGAAAATAAAATCTTCAGGTTTATATATGATTCATATTTATATTCTAAATGATTCTTTTTGCTTCTTCTTCCCTCTTTAGAAAGGTCCTTTCTGATAATGTGGAATATTGGAGGGGATGTGGGAAAACAGGGACACTGATACATTGTTGGTGGAATTGTGAACACATTCAGCCATTCTGGAGATCAATTTGGAGCTATGCTCAAAAAGTTATCAAATTGTGCATACCCTTATATCCAGCAGTGCTTCTACTGGGCTTATACCCCAAAGAGATACTAAAGAAGGGAAAGGGACCTGTATGTGCCAAAATGTTTGTGGCAGCCCTGTTTATAGTGGCTAGAAGCTGGAAAATGAATGGATGTCCATCAATTAGAGAATTGTTGAGTAAATTGTGGTATATGAACGTTATGGAATATTATTGTTCTGTAAGGAATGACCAGCAGTATGAATACAGAGAGGACTGGTGAGACTTACATGAACTGATGCTAAGTGAAATGAGCAGAAACAGGAGATCATTATATACCTCAACAACGATACCATTTGAGAATGTATTCTGATGGAAGTGGATCTCTTCAATAAAGAGAGCTAATTCAGTTTCAATTGATCAAGAATGGACAGAAGCAGCTACACCCAAAGAAAGAACACTGGGAAATGAATATAAACTGCTTGCATTTTTGTTTTTCTTCCCGGGTTATTTATACCTTTTGAATTCAATTCTCCCTGTGCAACAAGAAAACTGTTCGGTTCTGCACACATATATTGTATCTAGGATATACTGTAACCTATTCAACATGTAAAGGACTGCTTGCCATCTGGGGGAGGGGGTGGAGGGAGGGAGGGGAAAAATCGGAACAGAAGTGAGTACAAGGGATAATGCTGTAAAAAATTACCCTGGCATGGGTTCTGCCAACAAAAAGTTATTTTTAAAAAATGAAATAAAATTAAAAAAAGAAAGGTCCTTTAGGATCCTTGAAGCATGTTTTTTCTGGTACATGAATTGGTGGGAGTTTATTTTATAAATGGGAAGATGAGAAGCTGAGAATGATTGCCTTATTTGATTTTTCCTTTTCCTATTTACTATCCTATTCCAGTTAAATATTTTAATATTTGATGAATAATTTCTGCATTGTCTATAGGTAAAAGATGAACCGGATGGGGGCACATACTATCCACTGAATATAAGTAGTAATAATAATAATAATAATAAACAACTAGAATTTGTGTTTTGAGGTTTGTAAAGCATTTTGTAAGTATTATTTCATTCTATGTACACAACTCTGGGAGATGGGAACTATTATTATTCCCATTCTACAGATCAGAAAACAGAGGCAGATAAAGGGAAAGAAACATACTGTGAGATCTAGGGTAAAGTATCTAAAACTCATTTTGAACTCAGATATTCCTAACTCCAGGTTCAGTACTCTATCCACTGTTCCACCTAGCAAAGTCTTTACAAATTTGAGCCCAATACCTTTTATTGTTGAATGGGCCAATCTAAATTACCACATTGAAATGGATATGTAGGGTCTACCTGAAGACCATCAATCTTACTGGAAAACTCTCTTCAGGGAGAGACTCTTGACATGGGGCTTTGAATTTATCTATTTAGTTTATATTTTAACTGCATTTTAATATAATTG
Source organism: Antechinus flavipes (assembly GCF_016432865.1). Taxonomy (NCBI): domain Eukaryota; kingdom Metazoa; phylum Chordata; class Mammalia; order Dasyuromorphia; family Dasyuridae; genus Antechinus; species Antechinus flavipes. Next base: position 415,417,561 of record NC_067400.1, read on the forward strand.
ATTCCTTTTGTAATCCTGTGGATTTTATTTATGCATTTAAAAGGCTTATTCTAAGAAAAGGTTTATATGCTTTACCAATCTGCAAAGCTGTCTATGACTCATACAAAAACGTTTAGAACCCCTACTCTAAAACTACACGTGTTCCAATACTTTAATTGTACCATCTATTTTTTTTTTTTAGTTCATGCATTGGACTTTGTATTTTTCCTTTTTAAACCTTGTCTCAGTAGGTGTGGTCTATCCATTATTCTAGTCTTTGGTAGTCTTTATTTTATAATCTGCCACGTAGACTATCTGGTCCAACTTTATGCCATTTGCAAATCTGATAAGCATTCCAAATCACTGATAAAAAGTGTTGAACAGAGCAGAACCTACATTAAAACCCTGGAGCATTCCACTGGAGACTTCATTAAAGGTTAATATTGATCCATCAATCACAAATCTCTAAATTCAATCATTCAACTAGTTCCAAGTCTACTCAACTCTTCAATTAGCCCAAATATTGCTATTGTGGTCACAAGTATATCATAAGAGGCTTTTTGAATATCTACTAAAATCAAGATATTCTATCATATCTATGATATGCTTCAGATTTGCTGTATAATGCTGATGGGAGAGAGAAAGAGAGAGACAGAGACAGAGACAGAGACAGACAGAGACACACAGACACAGAGACAGAGATATACATAGAGAGAGATAAAGACAGAGAGACAGAAACAGAGATAGAGAGGGATGATTTTAATCTGATATGAATCTATGCTGAGGTAGGGATGATTTCTTCTTTAGCAGAGAGCTCACAAACAAAACCTTGTGCTGACCCAGGTGCTCTTAATTAGTTTTGTGTCTTAGATTGCTTTAGCAGTCTGGTGCAGATTATGGACTCTTGCTCAGAATAATGTTTTGAATTGCATAAAATAGAACACATATGATTATAATAGAAATCACTTATATTGAAATACATTTGTCAATTTTTTTAAGTTTGTAGATTAAAATTTTGCATGAATTAGTCATTTACATTTCATTCAACTTCTTTTCCATTTTTGAAAATCAAGACCTCCAAAGGATATGAACAGACAATTCTCAGATGAAGAAATTGAAGCTATTTATAGACATATGAAAATATGCTCCAAATCATTATTAATCAGAGAAATGCAAATTAAGACAACTCTGAGATATCACTACACACCTGTCAGATTGGCTAGAGTGACAGGGAAAGATAATGCGGAATGTTGGAGGGGGTGTAGGAAAACAGGGACACTGATACATTGTTGGTGGAATTGTGAACACATCCAGCCATTCTGGAGAGCAATTTGGAACTATGCTCAAAAAGTTATCAAACTGTGCATACCCTTTGATCCAGCAGTGTTTCTACTGGGTTTATACCCCAAAGAGATACTAAAGAAGGGAAAGGGACCTGTATGTGCCAAAATGTTTGTGGCAGCCCTGTTTGTAGTGGCTAGAAGCTGGAAAATGAATGGATGCCCATCAATTGGAGAATAGTTGAGTAAATTGTGGTATATGAACGTTATGGAATATTATTGTTCTGTAAGGAAGGACCAGCAGTATGAATACAGAGAGGACTGGCGAGACTTACATGAACTGATGCTAAGTGAAATGAGCAGAACCAGGAGATCATTATATATCTCAACAATGATACTGTTTGAGGATGTATTCTGATGGAAGTGGATCTCTTCAATAAAGAGAGCTAATTCAGTTTCAATTGATCAAGAATGGACAGAAGCAGCTACACCCAAAGAAAGAACACTGGGAAATGAATATAAACTGCTTGCATTTTTGTTTTTCTTCCCGGGTTATTTATACCTTCTGAATTCAATTCTCCCTGTGCAACAAGAAAACTGTTCGGTTCTGCACACATATATTGTATCTAGGATATACTGTAACCTATTCAACATGTAAAGGACTGCTTGCCAATCTGGAATTATGCCCAAAAACTTATCAAACTGTGCATACCCTTTGATCCAGCAGTGTTTCTATTGGGCTTATACCCCAAAGAGATACTAAAGAAGGGAAAGGGACCTGTATGTGCCAAAATGTTTGTAGCAGCCCTGTTTGTAGTGGCTAGAAACTGGAAAATGAATGGATGCCCATCAATTGGAGAATGGCTGGGTAAATTGTGGTATATGAATGTTATGGAATATTATTGTTCTGTAAGGAATGACCAGCAGGATGAATACAGAGAGGCTTGGAGAGACCTACATGGATTGATGCTAAGTGAGATGAGCAGAACCAGGAGATCATTATACACTTCGACAACGATATTGTATGAGGATGTATTCTGATGGAAGTGGATTTCTATGACAAAGAGACCTAACTGAGTTTCAATGGATAAATGATGGACAGAAACAGCTACACCCAAAGAAGGAACACTGGGAAATGAATGTGAACTATTTGCATTTTTGATTTTCTTCCCGAGTTATTTTTACCTTCTGAATCCAATTCTCCCTGTGCAGTGGGAGAACTGTTCAGTTCTGCAAATATGTATTGTATCTAGGATATACTGCAACATATTTAACATATATAGTACTGCTTGCCATCTTGGGGGGGGGGTGGAGGGACGGAGGGGAAAAAAACGAAACAAAAGCGAGTGCAAGGGATAATGTTGTAAAAAAATTATCCTGGCATGGATTCTGTCAATACAAAGTTATTATTAAATAAAATAAAATTTTGAAATAAAAAAAATAATAAAAATAAAAAAATAAAGGACTGCTTGCCATCTGGGGGAGGGAGTGGAGGGAGGGAGAGAGGGGAAAAATCAAACAGAAGTGAGTGCAAGGGATAATGCTGTAAAAAATTACCCTGGCATGGGTTCTGCCAATAAAAAGTTATTTTAAAAATTAATTAATTAATTAATTTTTAAGAATGTAAATGAAAAGAACAATCATGAAAAAAAAAAGAAAAAAGAAAATCAAGACCTCTCTTATTTTCCATGATTTTTCAAAGATCTATTACCAAAGATGTTAATAATTCATGTCAACCTTGTCTTTTGGCCTTCTAGGATTTAATACATCTGGACTTAGTCACTTGACCTTACCAGGGATACTTAAGAGCATGTTGTTTGTTAGCAGATTGCTTATTAGAATGCTTATAAAAAGACTTACTTATGCCATCCTAATGGCTCTGAGTGGTCATTTAAACATTGAAGCTGTCCCTGCTGAAGAGGCAGTAAATATTGGGAAAAGCCCCATGAGAGTAGTTGCAGGGAATTTCTGAAGACCCCATTGTTTTTCTCTCTTGAAAAGATTGATTCTTGGGTGGTTGTACAAAACCTGCTTTTTATACTTCCTAGTTAATGAGAAAACATGTTCCATGAAGTAAAAAGTTACAGAACCAAACTTAATCCAAGATTAAAGTAGGATTTAAAGAAATTAACTCCTTTCCCATCTCTATACCCCTATTCACAATCATTCTATAACTGCCAGACCAAGACTTAGCAGACTAAAATCTAGAGTAGATACCAGAGGTGTTTCCATCACATTTCCATAGTAGGCTAGACCTTGCAGAAGATATCAAAGTGTTTCATAATGATTCCTGGGGAAGCTCTATAGTATCTGTGTGAGGAAGCAATGCATTTGTCAAAAACAGATAGAAATTGAAAGAGATATGATGCTAGAACGAAGAATAGGTCAATATGCATCCTTAACATGGGAAAGTAAAAAGTGATGATGATGATGGGAAAGCAGTGCATTAGAATGGGAAAATCCCAGTTGGGAATGAGAAGACTTTTATTCAAATCCTAACTCTAGACTGGCGAGACTTACATGAACTGATGCTAAGTGAAATGAGCAGAACCAGGAGATCATTATACACTTCGACAACGATATTGTATGAGGACATATTTTGATGGAAGTGGATTTCTTTGACAAAGAGACCTGAGTTTCAATTGATAAATGACGGACAAAAGCAGCTACACCCAAAGAAAGAACACTGGGAAACGAATGTGAACTGTCTGCATTTTTGTTTTTCTTCCCGGGTTATTTATACCTTCTGAATCCAATTCTCCCTATGCAACAAGAGAACTGTTCGGTTCTGCAAACATATATTGTATCTAGGATATACTGCAACATATCCAACATATAAAGGACTGCTTGCCATCTAGGGGAGGGGGTGGAGGGAGGGAGGGAAAAAAAATCGGAACAGAAACGAGTGTCAATATAAAGTTATTATTAAATAAAAATTAAAAAAAAAAAACAAATTCTAACTCTACTATGTACTTTGCTGTGTGACCTTGAACAAATCACTTAAACTCAATTTCTCTGCAAAATGAAAGGGTTAGAAAGGGTTTTTTCCCCAATGTCTCTGCCCAATCTAAATTATGATCCTATGCTTATGTATTCTGCAGTTTGAAGTTCATATACGCATATATACAAACACATACACACATATGTATATGTGCCTAGACACAAACATATATATAAGAGTTAAGGGGAATTTGAGAAAGGTTTCCCATTCTGGGATTTGAATAAAAGTCAAGAGGTGGGGATGAAGACAAAGAATACTTCAGGTAATGAAAAAGCCTGGAATAGTTAGGAAATAGAATCTTGTTCAAGATGGAGAATGAAGGTCAGGGTGAGTGGTAAGAAGATGGCCAAGGAATAAAGCAGAGCAAGCCTGGGGTTAATTTAGTATAGAAGGACAATTGGGGCACTCATTAACAAAATCAGCAGTGGCAACATCAGGGAGTAGGGATATGGAATTTGAATACTTACATATAAATATTATAATTGGGATTTTTATGATTTGGGGAAGGGAGTCCCTACATCTTTCCAAATGATTAGCGTAGTCTACTGCTCTTTATTACATTGCTCAGACCCTCTTCTTCCTAAGTTTCCTGGTCAGAGCAGGTGATTAATTATTTTTTCCTTGGTTTCCCTGAAACTGTATACATATATGTACAGCTTTTCTGAGCAATTTGAGTCCCAGAGTTCTCCATGAAACCAGCTCTAATAAATGCATTATTGGTGGGCAGCAAAAGCAAACTAACCTTCTGAAAAGCAATTCATTGTTCCTCTTGTGAAGTGAATTTCTGGCTTCTTTGCATGCCCTCATTGTCATCCTTATTCTTATCTATAAGAACTTTCTATTTCCTGAACTAAATGCTTAATTCAAATTTGGCCCTGGCTCTAACACTAATTCTCAATCTCTGGCATGCTTGGTTCACTTCTCTGCAAAGCATGCTTCCATGTGTGATCCTTTAGCCTAGTTTAAATCAAATCCAAAGATTTAACTATACGGTATTGCCTTTTCATAATCTGCTTTAATTGTTATTGATTTGTATGTTTGGAAAGAGCTCTGAGATGATAAAGGCCTTCCGTCTGTTTTGCTGCTCATCATTTACGGAGCAGTCCCCAACCTGCTCTGCTGGCTCTTTAATCTGTCTCTCTTCACCACTTCTACAGATGGACCTGGTATTAGTGTCCTCCCACCTCCCACCCTGCAGAGGTCCACAGACTTGTAACAAATTGAATTATCAATAAAAAAAAAACTCCAGCAAATAATGGTCAATTAAGCAAAATCAATTATTCAAAAGCAGATTTAATATGAAGAACCATTTGGACTTTTACCCAGAAGTGAAGTGTCATGAAGGGGGGGAAAATAAAATGAAGCCATGGCACCCATTTGTTTCTGGCATTGTCCAATACTTAATCTCTATATACAAAAAAAGTACTGTTTCCTCCTTATGGGATAAATTCTCAGCTTTTAGATTTTTCCCAAGGTCCAGGTATGAGAAGAGCATAGAGAATCTGAGTTTCATCTAGATCAGGAGCTCTTGAGTTAAGAATACCTGAATTCAGATTTGACCTGAGACATTTACTAGCTGTGTGACCCTGTTCACGTCCCTTAATCCTTACTCTAATCACCTCAGTTTTCTCAGTTATAAATGGAGATAACAGCACACACTTCTCAGGATCATTGTGAGATAATAAATGATAAATGAAATAATTTGTATAAATCACTTAGGCTAATATCTAGCATGGAAAAAGTATTTAATAAATTATTGTTTCCTTCCTTCTGTTCTTCATATACACCTTTAGCAGTCTGGCAAGTCCCTTGGATTCCTTCCCAGAAAAATGTTGTTAAATGCATGAAAAAATACAAAAGATTACAAAGGAGGCCATTTATTTAGAAATATAGTTATTAAAATATTTTTAAACAATTTCAAGAACCCTAATTTAAAAATTCCTGAATTCTAGTCCATCCCCTTTACTTCAGTTCAAGACTGAACACCCAGAGAGTCTTAAGGAAAGATGTGTTGCATGAAGCAAACAAAACTTTCACACTAAAAAATTTAAGACAGATTTTAAGATAATTAAAATTTTTAAGAAAAGTTTTCTTTATATATATATGTGTGTGTACATATATATATATACACAAATTGCTTGATAATATCTAACAACATTCATCATCAAACCCATCTAATCAAAGGCATTATTATGCTTCTATCTTTTCCATTTATTCTCCTCATTTTATGAGGTCAATGGCAGCAGTCAGGACAGGTCTGGATCCCCTCAAAATGGGGGGAGACTTTGCTCCCTTCATTAAAGGAGAAGCTAGAACAAGTAGTCTAAAATTCTTAAAAGATCAGGTCAAAGCTATGCCATGAAATGCAGAGGGTGAAAGAACCTGACAGTGATAATAAAATAGTCCTCCTCTTTCTATGTGTAAATTACAAAGTTGTTACATTTTAAAATGCAAATGGGTTCCTAAAGTGGTATGACGATATCATCTCCTATGAGGGACATCAATTGGTACATTTTTAGTGTGGAAACCACTAAAATTAGTGGGTTTGATTTATAATTAAAATATTTTAATAAGGCAGATTGGACTTAAAAGTGTTTCCTGCATAAACCTCTGTCACTGAGCTGGTTATTAAATATTTACCAACATATTCTGCAGGTCTTTTTTTTTGGGGGGGGGGAGTGAGATTATTTTGGGTGAGGGGCTTTTAAATAGCTTTCAAAGGAGCAAAGAGCCAACTTAAGTGGTTAACAAATACTGTTACATGATTACCAATTCAAATTAACTTTTATGCAACCTGGGCTTCAAAGGCCAGGAGGACAGTGGAGTTAGAACAAGGTAACAAGAATGGCTGCCAGGGAAATAATTTTCTGATTAGAAAACAGTAGTTATGGGGACTGTAGACATACAGATATGTATAGACATGAAGCAATCATAATTTCAATTTTTTCCTAGTTTACAACTGCATGAAGAAGAAAGTAATTTCTCTCAGTGCAAAGAAGATTCAAGAGAACAAGGAAAAGGAAGATATTTAGAATTAAATGGGAAGAGTTTAAGAAAGCATATTAATATCTTCTCCTCAGTAACCTGTAAATGTTTGGTTAAAAGCTAATGTGAAGAAGCAAGGCCTTTTTGATCCAGAACTAATTTGAAGTCAATATCAAAAGAGCTTATTGTCTACTTGCTTTTGACTGTAATAAATAAATACCCAAAATTAATTTTCTGATTGAACCTGGAAGAATATGAGACTTCCATTAGATCATGAATTTTTTAATAAAAAATTCAAATTCAGCTAAGAATTTGTAGGAATTTGTATTTCTTTATATCTTGCTATAAATTCAATTCAGTCATTTACAATATCATAGGTTTCTCCCTATCTGCTTTCAAAAGACCTAAAAAAATTATAACTTCAATTCCTGATTTTTTAAATAGGAAAAGATTTTAGCCAGTTATTTCCCTTCACAAATTCCTTTCTTTTAAAATAGTGCTGAGTGACTTAAATATATAATGGCAAAATTACATATGATAGGGTCAGTGCCTTGTGATGAAGGGGAAAGAGAAAATTGGAGGGGGAGGAAACAATAGGTAATTTTAAAAATATGCCTCCTTATCATTCTTACTCTTATAGGATTTCTATCCTGCTCTACAATATTTTAAAAGGAACAGGATCCAAAATTTGTTCCTTTGTCTTTTTCTTTTTTTATGTTGAAATTATTGTTTTGTGATCATTCTAATATTTGCGACTAAGTTGTAATCTTTTCCCATCCTTTGCATAGGTATGAGATAGTAGATAACGAACTTTTTCAAATATTATTATAGATTTATATTTTTGAAAATCAGGCTTCTGAATTGTATAGCCAAAAATGACACCTCATCCACCCATAAAAATATAGAAAGGATACATAGAAATACACTCCTTGAGAAGAATTTATTTTTTTATTCATTGAAATGGCTTTGTTTTTTAAAAGAAATGGGGAAGGTGAATGGTGTATAATTTAGAAGAAGAGATGATAAAATGCATCTCTCTCCTTTCCTTACAGAAGTTGGGGATTGGGGAGAAGTATGGTACAGTTCATGAATCATCAAACTTGGTTCATATGCCGGTTAGTTTAACTGAAATGTGTTTTCCTCTCCTGTTTCTTTTTAATAGTTTGTTATAAAGAATGGTTTATTGGGCTAGGGGGAGGAGGGATATATTTGAAAAGGAAGATGATACAAAAACAAAAGGTAGTAATAAGAGTTAATTTTTAAAAGAAATGACTTTGTTCTTGCATCTGTTTCTCTATAAGTACATTATAATGGTATATTATGAAATGTCTATGCTACTTTGATATATCTTGTTATTATATTAATATGACTATTTCTATTTGTTCCATGAGAATGCATGAATAGTTTGGGGGAAGAAGGCTTCTTAGCAAAGCATTTTTAAAAATTATGATAGTTTGCTTTTTGTGGAGCTGATTTTCATAATTAACACATATTAGAGTCAAATTCATCTATGTATTTTATGCTCACTGGAGTATACAAAATTTAACTTCTCAATGGAATGTTTGTGCAATAGCATTTCCACAATAGCCTCTGCACATTCTGGATAATGGAAATATTATGTTAATTGTATGTTCTGAACCACAGCATATATTAGATTTGCATTTTGTAGAGTATACACAAAGCTATATTTGTTTGATGGGAATCACCATGCCATACTGAAGTGTTGAACCTGCAGTCAGAAAGACCTGAGTTCACATAATTCCTAGCTGTGTTTTAAAGTTTGAGGTCTCACTATGCAGTCTCTCTGCCCACTTCAAATGCATTTGTTTTTGCTAATGGTCTCTAAATTTCAGTGCCTTGTGTCAAAACTCTTTGCCCTCACCTAGGTAAAACTCTGAAGTTCAGTTGGAACAATTAACTAGTCAACTGCTGGCTGAATTGGATCACAGCTTTTAACATAGTCAATAGTAATGGGAAGTATGTACTTTATACTAGTTACTATGCAAGATACTAGAGATACTAAAACAAACAGGACACTAGCCCCTGCTCTCAAGAATCTTACGTTCTGTGGAAGAGACACCTAAAAAAAGCATATATAGTGAACATGGAATAGTTTAGGGAGATGGGCCATTAAGGTTAGTGGGCTGATCATAAAAGTCTTCATGTAGAAGGTAGACTTTTGAAGAAAATAAGTAACATGAGAGTGAATTTTAGACATTGGTTATAACCAATAATTTGTGAAACTTAGAAACTAGAAATAATGTCTCTCGTGTAAGAAACAGCAATGCCAGTTGATTGCTTTATTAGATGTAGGAAGGGAGATAAGACATAATAAGGTTTGAAAAGTGAAGTGGGGTTAGGTTGCGAAGAACTTTAATGAAGGAGTACATATTTGATCCCACAGTTAATATGGAGTCATTAAAGCTTGTTGAGTAGGAGAATGACATAATCAAGCCTGCCTGCACTTTAGAAAAATCATTACCACTCCATTCTGATGTGCATTTTATAGATGGATAGATAGATAGATATAGATGTATAGATATAGATAGGTAGATAGATACAGATATAAATAGATTTAGAAGGAAAAACAAATACCCTATAGTTCCTAGCCCCATCAACTCTCCTTTAACAAGATCTATTCAACACCTGCTCACCATCTCACCAACTCATAGATACGTTGGTTTGGTTCCAGAAAGGACCAGCCCTTTTCCCATTATCCAATTCCTCTAAATACCCTGGCAAAAGTACCAGAGTAATCAGCCATTACTCATTTTTAACTGTTCATGATCCCCAGGGCAGTATAAGAATGGCCCTTGTTTTCTTTCACTTACAAGTTCCACAGTGTCCTATTCTTCCCATAAATAAAGAGCATGCCCTTCCCCAAAGAAATGGAGATCCCAACTCTCCATATGCTCCAGATGGGGAATAAATGTTCTCCACCAAAGACAGTTCCCCCATTTCTTATTGTCCTGAGAAGGTATTGGTCCACTATTAATGTTTGGTTTGGTTTGGTTGGCTGGATCAGGGGGTCTGTATAAGAAAAGGATCTGGTCACAGGGGTATTTAATTTGGAATCCATAAACTTTAAAAAATATTTTATGACCTTTTATATATCAATGTAATTGATTTCCTTTATGATCCTGAGCATTTTGTGTATTTTAAATAATATTTTAAAAATATATTCTGAAGAATCAGTAGGTTCACCAGAATACTAAAAGAATCCATTATATAAGATAGTGAGCTCTTACTATCTGTCTACTACTTTTTGAACCTTTTTTTCTGTTCCTTTTATTTCTTACAGGGTTGGGATGTGCTAATGGACACTCTAATTATTCCCTTAATCCTCTATGCAATTAGTGAAGAAGAATCTGGCAGATCCTGCACCTTCCTCTCATTTTGAGATGAACTTATAATTGGTTTCCTATTATTAAAATGGAATCATGGGAGGGGGAAGTTTCAGACTTTCCTCTTCAAGTCTAATCGGAGAAGAAACATTGTTTTCTATATCTCCTATTATGATGTACAGAGGAGAAGGAAGAGATGGAATGTAGCATTACCCACAATCAATCAATAAACATTTATTAAGCTCCTAATAAATGCCAAATACTGTGCTATATTCTAGGGATACATAGACACAAAACAGTCTCTGTTGTCTAGGAGCATATTACATTCTATCAGGTACATTCACGAACACATGTATCCGTAAAATCGATACAAGATAATTGGGATGAGGGACAGTGCTAAAAGCTGAGAAGCTCAGGAAAAAGTTAATAGAGAAAAAGGCACTTGAATTGAACTTTGAAGGAAATGACTCATTCTTAAAGGTAGAAGTTGAAAAGGGAATACATTCCCAAGCATGGAGGAGGGAGACAGGGAGACAGTCAGCCAGTGCAAAGGTATGAAGTTGAAATTGAGTATTATGTGTAAAGAACAAGAAGGTCAACTTAGCTGCACTATATAATGTGTGTAAAATGTATTACAGACCTAGAAAAGTTGGTTGGACTCAGGCTGCAAAAATCCTTAAATGCAAAGCAGAAGTTTGTACCTACGTATTCTAGAGCACCTAGGAAATATCACAGTGTATAGGGTGCCAGTCCTGAAGTCAGGAGGATGTCAGCCAGATTCAGACACTTACTAGCTCTGTGAACCTGGGCAAGTCACTTAATCCTGTGTGCTTCAATTTCCACCTCTGTCAAATGAGCTGGAGAAAGAAGTGACAAAACACTCCAGTATCTGTTCCCCAAGTAGAGTCAGGAAGAGTTGAATACATTTGAAACAACTAAACAATGACTGATGATCAGCAAAGGAGATTTGGGGGAGTCAGACAAGTGGGAAGAGAAATGAGAAAATAGTCATTAAAAACCCAGAAAGGAGACAGCAAAGAGGAGATGACAAGTACCGTGGAGAATTCAAAGACTGAACAAAACCAGTGACCGTGTCATTCCAGGATCACCTACCTTGAGAATCTTACCATTACCAGCTAACTCTCTGCTGCATGAACTCTTTTAGGGCTCTTTTAACTGTCTATACATGCTCCTCCATGTCTGATGTTTGTCCACATCTGTACCTAGAGGCTTCCTTGACTTCCTTCAAGTCCCAGTGATAATCCCAACTTCTAGGAGAAGGCTTTCCTGAGCTCCCTTATGCCAATGCCTGCTTTCTATTGATTATCTCCAATTTATCCTATATACATGATGCTTGTACATAGCTGTTTTCATGTTATCTCCTCTTTTACACAGAGATCTCTGAGAGTGTATTATTTGCCTTTCCTTGTGTCCTTAGCATTTAGTAGAATGGCTGGTACATAAATAGATGCCTAATAAATTCTTACTGTCTGATCAACTGCCCAACAGATAGGCCTACCGCCTGACTAATAGAATACATCTATTGGATTTTAAACTGTTCCACAACCTCATATGGGATTCCATAACCTAATGTGGGGGGGGTCACAAAATTATGTTTATTATCAGTAAATGTTTGATTGGTATGCCTATTTAATATATCTATAAACCTGGGCTCCACAAAAAATTCTCAAGCAAAAAAGGAGTTACAAATAGAAAAAGTTTAAGAAGCATAGCTCTAGAAAAGAGTACCTGACAAACTATCCTTGAATTCTTCATTAAATACCTTCTTTAAATTGTTTAGTAACATCCTTTTTTTCTAATTCCAAATGTCTGGACTCTTTAATGTATAAGAGCATCTCCACCCCCTGCTTAGTACCTAGCATTAAAAATACAGTATGGAGTCTCCTCTGAGGGGATCCAAACAGCCTAGAATTTCTCCTCAGATTGTTGATAATTCTTCAGCTGTTTAGAGCTCTATCCTAATGAGGCCAAGGTCATGGGTTTGATCCCTTTTTGAATCAGTGATTTTTGCAGTTTCTTTCCTACAGACTGTATGTCTCCCTGACCATCTTCCAAATGCTTTTTATTTGTTCCTAGGAGGAGAAGGAGTATGGATGGATCAGGGCAAACTTGTGACTATTACCAGGAAAATTGTACTGTACTGATGACAATCTTGAACTTGATTTTCATTTCTGTACATTGTGATGATTGCTTTGGCATAGTGAGAAAAATAGATGGAAAAGGGAGAGATGAGAGTCAGGGAAACTGGTTAGGACATCATTAAAATAGACTAGCTATGAGGTGATGAAGGTTTGATCTAACATGGTTGAAATTAGAGAAAAGAGCAGAAGAGAGGGGAGGGCAGTATCACAGATATAAAGTTAGTAGAATTTGACCAGTATTTAACATCGTGTCTAGTACATTTGTTGTTAAATTGTTTTAATCTCTTCCTTTTTTCTTGTTTCTTTTTGGGGTTTTCTTGAGAGATGCTGGAGTGGTTTGCCATTTCCTTCTCTAGCTAATTTTACAGATGAGGAAACTGAGGCAAACAAGGTTAAGTGACTTGCCCAGAATCACCCAGCTAGGAAGTATTTGAAGCTAGATGTGAACTCAGGACAGTGACTCCAAACCCAGCCCTCTATCCACTGTGCCACACACGTAGCTGCCCATTTATTTATCTTAATCTCTGATTGTTTTATTGGACAGTGAGGATTAGAACAGACAAACATGAACCCAAACTCTTAATTCATCCCCATAGACCTAGTGACTCTAGGGACTTTCTAAACCAAAAAGGAAACATGAAAATTTCTTGCCTCTTGGCCAATCTTAACACAAGAGAAATAACTTTAGAGAGTTCAGAGTTGAAAGTTTCTGTTCTAACTTTCTTTAGAAGACAAATGACAACAATGCCATAAAGCAGCCAGCTTACAGCTCACCCAATAATTGTGGGTTTTGCAAGGTTTCTACCTAATATATAATTCAAATGAACAAAGCTTGTTCATAAACTAAAGCCCAAAGTTGGGATTGACACTTTGCTTTTTTGATTAGCATCTTAAGTTATGAAGGTCAGGTTCATGGGATGAATTTTTACATGAGCCAGATAGCATCATTCCATAGCATCATTCCATACTCTGATCACAAACCATGGTCCCCAACACCGATAGCAATATGCTGGGCCTCTGTTTCCTCATCTGCAGATTTAAGGGATTAAAGTAGTTGACCTCTAAAGTCCCTTTTAATTCTACCTATGCAATCCTGTGATTGATGTACATCATTCCTAGTAATTGGAAAAACACCTACTCCCCTGTCCTGTTGAATAAAACAGCTTGTAATTGTTATCCAATAATACAAATGAGCACAGAGAGATCCTTGTCCTGTGCCTGCTTCATAAAAATAATACACAAAACAAATATTCATTGGGTAGACTAATATGTAAAATGGTTTCTCCTAGTTGCCTTTTTTTTTCCGAGGGTGGTGGTTTGGATTACTTAGTATTAATAAATTTCACAAGCATAGCCAGAGATTAAAGCCAGTGCTCTGCTTCAAAGTATGAGTCTCACAGTACACATACATACCTTTTAATTATCTAACATTATGTATTATTAAATACAGGATATTCTGCTCAGACATGGTGAACTTAAATTAAACTGACAAGAGAAAAGGACTTTCTGAATTAAGATTGTGAATTAAGAACTGATTCCCTTTAAGACCATAAAAAGTTCCATTTTCTTAAGAGAAAAAATCTAACAAAGAAGGAATTTGGTTCTTTCTGTAGATATTTCTAAAGGATCCAACCTTATGGAATTTTCTCCACATAACCTCTAATAGACATATATAAAACAGTTAAATCATTGTTTATGACATGGTTTTTATCATACAACACTTTTTTTTTCTTTTTAGCTTCTTAATGTAGAGTAGGATTCATAGGAAATATTTCAAATGACCCTAATCTCACTTCAGAAAATGAAGGAGATGGACTAAGTGGTCCATTGAGTCCAAGAGTATCTGACTTTTCATGACCTTGTTTGGGATATTTTTGCAAAGATAGTGGAGTATTCATTTTCTTCTCCAGTTTATTTTATAGAGTTTATATGGAAACTCTGGCAAACAGTGCTAAGTGACTTGCCCAGGGTCATATAGCTATTACATTTATGAAGTACAGTTGGAACCCTGACTTCAAGTCTGGTGCTTTATCTAGTATGCCATCTAATCTTAGTGGTTCCAGGACTAGCCTATTCTGCCTCTCTTCTCTGCACCACAGTGGTTCTGTATCTGACTGCTCTAATTGATTAGCATCCCAGGTTATGAAGGTCAGGTTCATGGGATGGATTCTTACATGAGCCAGATAGCATCATTCCATACTCTGATCACAAACCATGGTCCCTAACACCGAAAGCAATATGCTGGGCCTCTGTTTCCTCATCTGCAGATTTAAAGGATTAAAGTAGTTGACCTCTAAAGTCCCTTTTAGTTCTACCTAGTTTATCTATCTCAAAAGTATAACGATAGCAGGAACTTTGTACTGGGAACACAATTAATGACTTTTCCTGGAAGAAAGATAAGTAAACCATCAGGAAGAAGAGTCTCCTAAAATGGAATGACAGAATCAACTTGTAGAAAAAAGGAAGAGGAAGTGGATGCTCATCTCATAGGCATGGGAAGTTTGTATCAAAAGTTAGCCTATCCAAAATTGAGTGAATGCCCATCCACTGGGGAATGACTGAATAAGTTTTGATATATGAATATAATGGAATATTATTATTCTATAAAAAATTAAGAACAGACTGATTTTAGAAAAGCCCGGAAAATTTTACATGAACTAATGCTGAGTGAGGCAAACAGAACCAAGAAAACATGTACACAGCAACAACAAAATCGTGTGACAATCAACTATGATAGACGACTCTTCTCAGCAATCCAGTCATCCAAGGCAATTCCAATAAGCCTCAGATGGAAAATGTCATCCAAATCCAGAGAAAGAACTGTGGAGACTGAATATGGAGCAATGTATGCTATTTTCACCTTTTTTTCTCTTCTGTTTTTTTTTCTTGTAGTTTTTCCCTTTTGGTCTGATTTTTTGGTACAACATGACTCATATGGAAATATGTAAAAAATGAATATACATGTATAAAACCTAAAAAGTAAAATTTAAAAATATTTTTAAAAGAAGTTAATCAATCTATAATACACAAACTTGCTCACTCACAAAGATTAGATCCCTCTGAGAGAACTGTAACTAGCAATTTTGTCTCCTGGGGCAAGTTCCACAAGACACCACCAGATATCACCTTCAAATCAATTTTTAAGTCATACTGTGAAAGTAAAATATAACACAGGTGAGGAAAAGTAGCTAAACTAGTTGTTAAATTAAATAAGGATTATTAATATCTGGGATCTGTTAGCTTCCTATTTTAAGTCACTACTTTTGCTTAGCTATATGCTAAACTCATAAGTAACTAGATGTTTCTAGGGGCTGAAAGAAAATAGTACCCTCTAACTTTTAGTACCATGGAGCAAGGTTCCATTTTTCCAACTTTAGTTATGATTCTATTCTCTGAAATTCTTCCTAGATACTATGATTCCTATCCCAAAGAAATGTGAGTCATATCCACCACCATCAAAATATACTAAATTGCCAAAGACTCTGATTAAAAAAAACCACTACTTAAATCATAGGTCAAAATTATGGGGCTCTAACATCCTAAAAGGCTAGTTTATGTTTATAGCAGCAATGTATTCTACCAGTCATTTTTATACACTTTATGAAGTCTCCACTTAAGCCAAACTAAATTATCATTCCCTGGTCTCTGAATCACAGAATATTAGCACTCAAAGACACATTAGAGATAGTCTTGTCTGACCCCTTCATTCTATACATAAATCAAAGCTTGAGAAAATGAAATTACTTGCTCAAGGCAATATAAACTAGCCATTGTGTCAAGATTTGAACTCAAGTTTTTCATTAAGACTAATAGAGCTCAACTCATACCTTAGTAAGAATCTCTCCCAGAATATACTGACAAGAAATCTAGTGATGAGGAACATCTTTCCTGGGGTAATTTGTTTTACAATTAAAGATTTTGGATAGGTCTTATGAAGTATTTTGACCTTTTCATCCAGCCAAAAGCTGCTTCTCTACAGCTTCTAACCACTGTTCCTAGTTATTTAACCTAGAATCAAAGGCCAGGGTTCTTTCCACTATTCCATGTTGCCTTCTCTAGTTCCTTTATATTCACAAAGGACGGCCTTGCCACATTCTCCATCCCATTCCCCAAATCCCTGAAATGCCTTTTTCTCTCTTTCTTCATGGCCCAGTTCAGGTACCAACCTCTCTTCCATGAAAGCTTCCTTAATTTCCTCCTTTTGCCATCTCTATCCGCCAATTTTTTTAAACTCTTTTGTCTGGCTCTCTCCTTTTTCCTTCATATTCCATCTTGCATCATTTTTATTTGTGTACATGTTCTATTTCTACTATAACCTTAATAATAATAGCTAGTGTTTATATAGTGCTTTAAGATTTGCAAAGTCCTTTACAATACTTTCATTTGCTCCATGCAACTATACTGGGAATTAAGTACTATTGTTACCTCCATTTTATAAATAAGGAAACTGAGGGAAATAGAGATGAAGTGACTTGCCCAGAGTCACAGCTACAAATGTTCTCTCTGAGGCAGAATATGAATTCAGTATTCTATCCATATTATCCTCTAGCTGTACCTTAAGAGTAGAAGCACCATATTAATATCACTTCTGTATCCCCAGGGCCCTCCACCCAGGAGTGTGCACATAGTAGGTGCTTAATTGCTGTAAGTTGGATGGAACAGAATTAGAATACAGCTAGAGTCTATATGTTTAACTTAGCCTCATTGAAAGTTTTATTTTAAGCCAGTGCATAATTAGAGAGCCTGCCATGGAAATGAGCTGTTTTGTTTATTTATTATGTAAGTATGCCTTTTATTAAAACTACTTTGTGAAAATCTAATTGCCACTACAGTAATATAGCATAACAGTCCCTTACATAAATACATGATTATTATGTACAGTCACTTATCTGTGAACGAGTTCTGCTCCAACTTTCCTTAATTAAGGATACAAAAGGGCTCCTTCATCTTTGCATATTCCCTTGCTAGGACATTGATACTCATTATTTCCTAAGTCCAAACACTGAAGCTGTGTCAAGAATGCATCCATCACTAGATGGGTACTTAGAGTCAGCGGAATTTTCAACCCCGTCAGCAAATTCAGCAATTTGCCTTTTCTGGATATCTGACATGTGTTTTTATTGGTGAAGATCACTTTCAAACACCAAGATCATGAGAATGATTCCTTGGTTAGTCTCCTCAGCAGTCTAATGTAATGACAGTAATTAACAGCCTGTGATTAGCAGCCACTCCAGAAAGTGTTTGAATGTTAATTTGCTTCAACTAATATGCTGCACTTCTGTGTAATGAGATCTAGGGTATAGGTTCATAGGAAAAGCAAATTATTTTCCAGCATTTAATCATACAAATGATTCTTAGTTAATCACTTGAACAGTAAACCTCAATGTTCTAATAAGTGACATTTGTTTTTCTGTCATTCAATTTATTATGGTTTAGGCCAGGGCAAAAATATTATTTTTCTTAAGGGCAGAATGCCTAATAGCCGACATGGTCGTAGACCATTTCAAAATCAGGAAGGGGGAGGGTCAATGGGCATTACACTAAGAATCAAAATAAATGGTTTTTTTTTGTTTGGTTTGCTTCTTTAACTGAAGTAAATCATTTATTGAGATATTTCTCAAATGTCACATCTGTAAAATGGGATGAACAATATTTTGCAGCTTTACAGAAATATTCTGAAATCTAGTATTTACTGAATAATTTAATATTCTCACTTTGGAGACTCAGGGCAATTTGTTCTTTTAATAAAAGAATTATTATCTAGAGAATATTATTTCGTTGATTGTATAAAGAACTTACTATGTGTAATGGATGGAATACAGCTTCCATTCATTAAAAAAAAAAAAAAAAAACTTTATTACCGAGTGCTCCAATTAATTAAAATGCTCTATACAAACCAAGTAAGATAAGAAAAAAATTTCCCTTTGGTAGTGACAACTAAAGAAATGAAATAGTTAGGAAAGATATACTTTGATGTACAGGTGGATTGCATCATTGATATGAGTATGCCCTTGTAAAGTACAGATTGCAACCCATCCATGTGTGCTCCTCTTCTGCAACCCTGGTCCATGTCTGCCCGTGCATTTAATGCCCATGGCTGGGAACTTTCTTTAAGATTTCTTGACACCGTGAAGAATCCAAGGGAGCACGTACTTCTTTCATTAGTTATCCCTTTCTCTCACTGAGTGATTGGCTCTCCTTTTCTGGCAAACATCTTTCTGATAACATCTTTTACCATTCCTTTTAGACAACTGTCCCATCTTCTCACCATATCCCTACTACAACTCCTCATTGTTACGATGTGTAACCTACCTCTCCATTACCCTTTGGATGACCCACAACTTTAATCCTTTAAAAAACACAACAAATTCCTCACACCATATAACATCGTGGGGAAATCTGCAATGTTTAAAAGGTGGGCTTTTATATCAAGGAGAACCTGGAGATCATTAGAAGTTTTATGAAATTTTCCAAAGACAATCTGTCACTCCTCTGTGTTCAATTCTGAAGTAAGCGCGTTGTACATTTGTAGTGTCTGCCCAAGAAATATATACTATAAACATACATACATATACTCACATACATATATATAGTATGTATTGCATATATGTGTATACTTATGCATTGTACACATATATGTGTATGTATGCAAATATATGTGGGTTTTTGTATTATATATGTATACACATAAAATAAATATATATACGCATACAATGTGTTTATAAATATATAATATACATATAACATACATAAAATACATAAATACAAAATAAAATAAAATATATAAATATAAATAAATAAATTAAATAAATATGCATGCATGTATGTAAATACATATATAAAAGAAAGGCAAAAAACAGCCTCTGCCCTTGAATACAATGTATTCGGGAAGACGTGTGTATATCTGTGAATATGTATATGCAGGTATACACATGTGTATTTATGTGTGTATACATATAATGTGTATATATTTGTATACACACACACAAAGAAAGGCAAAGACAACATCTGGCCTTGAGAAGCTCACAAATTAATGAAGATCCTTGTGTATGTGTGTGTGCATGTGTATGTATATATGTGTGTAGTAATTGTATATAGTATGTGTATGCATGTGTCTGTGCAAGTATATGTGTATGGTGCACATATGCATGTAGATACATGTCTGTGAATGTTTATATATATGTATATATACATATAGCGTGTATATAAATTTGTATTCACACACACACAAAGAAAGGCAAAGACAGCCTTTGCCCTAGAGAAACTCACTATTAATGAGAAAGACCTATATGTATGTGTATATATATGTATATGTGTGTAGTATTGTGTATTTGTGTACATGCATATATGTGTATGTATATGTGGTGTGTGCATATTTTTATGTGTGTGTGTGTATATACACAAAGGGAAGGCAAAGACAGCCTTTGCCCTTGAGAAACTCACAATAGAATGAAGACAAGTGTATGTGCATGTATGTATATGTATATACATATATATACATATGTAAATACACATGCTGATGGACTAATATTATGAGCTGTCTAAAGAGAGACATTTAAACAAATGCATAAAAATCTAAGTAATAGATGTAGGACTAGACTGTGAATAAGTAAATGAGTGAAGTGACCAACTATGTCACATCTGATTGACCTTATGGGGAAGTGATTGCCTATGTGGTATTATTTCAGTGGAACCAGACAGATCCATCCTGCCCCCAAACAGAGCCAGAGGACATGGCTTCCAATCCCAAGTGACTCCTGCTACTTACTTTTGTGGCCTGTGACAAGTCCCTTTCTTGCTTTGGATTTCAATTTTCTCATCCATAAATTATATATAAGCTAGAGGATTTTCAAGGTCCCTTCTACTTCTAAACTCTTTGACTCTGACTCAAATCTCACTATTAAGGATCACATTTCCTCCCTGTGGTTTTAGCTGAACAGAGAATTTGTCCCCAGTTAAATGTCAAAATTCCCTGGGATAGAGAACACTGAAATCTTCTGTTATTACATGTCAAATGAAAATGAGTTCCAGATTATTTCTTGAGAGCAGATTTTGATAGGGAGGAATATGGAAAGAACATGGAGTCACTGGGTGGCTTGGGGAAGGAGGGAACATTAGTGTTATTGAGGAAATAAAGAATCCAGCAAGGGAGGATGGGCTAGATAAGAACAAAATTCATTTATTTAATAGTTCTGCCTTCATAGTTTGCTTTGAGGTCCTTTCCTAAACTAAATCTCTGAACATCTGACACAGTGCCTAAAACCCTACCATTCTGCCAAGATTAATTTTTTTCTGAGTCTTATGAGCTTTTTAGTCTCCAGGAGTTTTTTTATTAAAGACAAATATCACAGGAAGGTTCATAAGTTAGCTACCACTCAGCCAAAAAAGAGCTCTTACTTCGGGTCCACAGACCTCCAAGGAATATGTGGATAGATTTCAGAGAGTTTATGAACTTGAATAGGGGAAAAATTATATATTTATTTTCACTAACATCTAACTGAAATTAACTATTTCCTTCAGTTATGAATATAACCAACAAACTAATATTCTGAGAAGAGATTTGCAAGTTTCACTAGACCAAAGTTTCAGTAGACTCAAAAAAAAAAAAAAATTAAGAACTGCTGGTCTCCGTTGTTGTTCAGCCAAAAGTCATGTCCAACTTTTCATGGCCCTGTTAACCATGCTGTCTGTAGGTTTTCTTGATAAAATTACCAGAATGGTTTGCCATTTCCTTCTCCAGAAGACTAATGCAAACATAGCCTAAGTGGCTCGCCCAGGGTCACACAGCTGGTAAGTAGCTAAGTCCATATTTGAACTTTGGTCTTCCTAATTCCAGGCTAGTGCCTTATTCACTCTGCCCCTGACCCAGATGTACTGAAAGCAATGCTTCTTGGCTAGGATTATAAACTCATCCAGACATGGTAGTAGAAAGATGGGCATCAAATATGTGGAAATCAGAGAGTGCTGAAGATATATTTCCATGCTTTTCAATCTTCCTGGGTCAACCCTGTTATTTCACAAAGTATAATCTAACTCAATGAATACTTACAAAATGCCAGTTTTATAAGTACATTTGCCAATGTACAATACCAGACACAAAGTACCACAGTGCATTAATATTTTTTTTAATTTTTAATAGCTTTTTATTTACAAGTTATATACATGGGTAATTTTACAGCAATGACAATTGCCAACCTTTTGTTCCAATTTTTGCCCTCAATACATGTTAAATATATTAAAGTATAAATTAAATACAAAATAAGTATACATGTCCAAACTGTTATTTTGCTGTACAAAAAGAATCGGATTCTGAAATATTGTACAATTAGCCTGTGAAAGAAATCAAAAAATGCAGGTGGGCAAAAATATAGGGATTGGGAATTCAATGTAATGGTTCTCCCAGAGTTCTTTCAGTGGATTAATATTTAAAAGGATCATGTGATTCCATCTGCTCATACACGTAGTAGCCCATCCATGCCTTTTGATCCCATGCTGATGATTTCCATACCTTCAAATTAATCCTCCATGAAGGATGTACCTTTAGAAAAGAATCCTAAGAAAAGGAAAACTCAAGATGAGTTTTTTTTCTGCCAAAGAGGCCTGATATAGACACAAATATCAGTCACTCGATAAACAATTATTAAGTGCCTACTGTGTACTACTTAGCACAGGTATTGTGCTAAGTGTATGGGATATAAAAAAGACCAAAAAAAAAAAATCCAATCTTTGCCCTTGAAAAGTTCACCAGACAACATGCAAATAAGACATGTACAGATAAGCTATATACAGAATGAAAAGGAAATGAGCAAAAAAAGATAAAGTACTGGAATTATGGGGTATTGGGGAAAGCTTCCCATAGAAGGGGATTTTACCTGATCTTTGAAAACTATGAAAACAAATCATATGTGAGAAGTATAAAGGGAGAGATCCAGATGAAATATTTTTGGAAAACTTGAGAGAGGGAAAGATCAGGAGATAGGAGCTTCCAGGAGAAGCTAGTACCTAAGCTGGGCCAGGTTTCAATGTGGATGGAGTCCCTTCTTCACTGTGGAAATTCAAGTTGATAAGTGGGAAGAGCTCCAGGCTTGGAATCAGAACCTTGATAACTTTGATGCCTGTTCTTCACTAATTTACCTACACTAAACTGAGAAGGTTGCCTCCTCTCTAGGCTCTAATTTCTTCATTGATAACATGAGGGGATTGTTCCATATAATCTCTATGATTGGTAGCATAGTGGATAGGGTGCTCAATTGCTTCTAAGTTTCCTCCCAGCTCTATCTATGATTTTATGATTCCCTTCTAGCTCTAAATCTCTAATCTTGTGATCCCATGAGCAGTGACATGGAGATATGGAGAAAGAAGGAGATTAAGGAATATTGAGAAATACAGAGAGGGATAAGGACTAAAGTATATCAAGTAGAACACCAGAGATAAAGACTAACAAAGCAAATCTTAGAATGTCTAATGGAATCATTTGGAGAATGGCTGAATAAATTGTGGTATATGAATATTATGGAATATTATTGTTCAGTAGGAAATGACCAACAGGATGATTTCAGAAAGGCCTGGAGAGACTTACATAAACTGATGCTGAGTGAAACGAGCAGGGCCAGGAGATCGTTATATACTTCAACAACAATACCATATGATGATCAATTCTGATGGACCTGGCCATCTCAAGCAATGAACGAACCAAACTAGTTCCAATGGAGCAGTAATGAACTGAACCAGCTATGCCCAGTGAAAGAATTCTGGGAGATGACTAAGAACCATTGCATTGAATTCCCAATCCCCATTTTTTGCCTGCCTACATTTTGGATTTCCTTCACAGGTTAATTGTACAATATTTCAGAGTCCGATTCTTTTTGTACAGCAAAATAACGGTTTGGTCATGTATACTTATTGTGTATCTAATTTATATTTTAATATATTTAACATCTACTGGTCATCCTGCCATCTAAGGGAGGGGGTGGGAGGAAGGAGGGAAAAAATTGAAACAAAAGGTTTGGCAATTGTCAATGCTGTAAAATTACCCATAAATATAACTTGTAAATAAAAAGCTATTAAAATATATATATATATAATGGAGTGTTGGGTCAAAGGGCAGTTATAAAATTTAGTTAGAGACAACAGCCATTCTACCATTTTAATTTTTTTTTTGCTTCTGCTGTCTTTGTTGTTTCATGCCTTTGATGGTCATGTACAATCTTTGCTTTTTCAACTATTACAGACATGATATTTGTTCACCAAAATGTAGATTCTTTCCTTTATGAAACATACTCACCAATTTTGTTTGCCTGGGAGAGGAATGGTGTCCTGAACAAAGCATAATTGGAAGAAGAGCTTCTTTTAGATAAATGAGAAGATTCTCCAAATGTTCCTGCTTATGGTTAAATCTTCCCAGAGACCACCAGATGAGGGACAGAGTAATTCAAAAGAAGTTGTCCCAGTAATTCCTATAATCATTCATTAAATCAACAGTAAGTGAACAACTTTTATATGCAAGGTTATAAAGATGATGAGATGAAGTAGGACCAAAACCCTGTCCTCAATGGGTTTATGGTTTTAAAAAGGGAATATGCCATAATAAATAGGAGAATATGGCACAGTGGGTAGAGTGTTGGGCCTGGAGTCAAGAAGACTCATCTTCCTGAATTCAGTTCTGACCTCAGACACTTACCAGACCCTGGGCAATCACTTCTTCATCTCTAAAATAATCTGGAAAAGGAAACGGCAAACCCCACAAAAGGGTCCAAAACGTTTGACAAGATTGAAATGACTGAATAACAAGAATATTCATGACACTGAAAGGCACTTTGGGGGAAAACCAATGAAGTTCAAGGTATAAAAGGGACACAGGGGAGTTCTTCCTCTCAGGAATTTATAATAAGCTGAGAAAAGATATCATCTTAGATAACTAAATAACAATGCATGATGATATTTTTGTTAAGAATTGGAAAGCCTGATGCTAGCATGTGCTTTGTGAATTCAGAGAAGGACAAGATCGGTGTCAGCTGGAGAGAATATAGTAGAAGCAGGGCCTTGAAGTTGACCTTGATGCATGGAAAGAATTCAGATGAATTGCAGTGGAAGGAGAGGGGGCACAAATCCCAGAAAAAGAAAGGTGAATGACATGTTGGGGAGACTGTCTAGCTGAAGCCAAGATTAATATTGGGAAGGAACTTTTCTGTATTATTAGAAAGAGAACTGAAATATTAAGAGAGATGAGTGGGGAATCTTGAGAGATCAGAGAGGGCATTGTATTATACCAGGTGTTCTAAAAGGTGAAATCTATTGACATCATTGTTGTTCTCCACTAAAGATTTCTCAAGTATCATATGCAGTGACGCCAAACAATTAGAAGGGCAAAATGTGTTATTTACATTTAATTTACATATTGTGATCTACACTGAGCATGTAATGTTTTAAAGAAATTTCTAAATTACCCTTTAATGCGGTCATTTGTTGGATTTTTTCTTTTCTATATTTTCATATATATTTAAAAGCATTCATCTTCATCTCCTTTGGGGAATGATAAGAAGGAATTCATGGCTATAACTGGACCAGATTTGTGTCCTCCATCTCCTTGGTCACCATTTCTGCTCTCACTCCCCCACACAAACTGCCTGTTGCCCATCACCCACCTCGATGCATTGTGCTGGCTCTCTGGCCACTGAAACTAACTGGCAAGGTGAATGTTTGGTTTCAGTTTAGCAAATTGAAGCCTGCCAATATGGATAGAGGGGTCTTTTTTTAGAATCCTTCACCCAGGAAAGCCCAAGTCAAGAAGGTGACAGGGTCTAAAGTCAGCATTGTTGCAGATGGGAAAAAAAATGAAGGGAATGGATTCTAATCTAATTGTAAATGTATTGGATTTTTTCAAAGTGAATTCAGAAAATGCTCATCACTCCATGCAGGGAATACCATATAGAATCACAAAGCAGTGCTACAAGACCTAGTGACAGCAGTATATTTTTACATCCCAATGCACAAAGAAAAGGCAATAAAAAATCTGTTGGAAAGGAATAATTTAGAAGGATTTTAGGTCAGAAAAATAACATTTGACACATGAGTGAGAGAAATCACCACGTCATGCTCATGGCAAGCACAGATGGCACTTTGTCACTTAATGGTCTTACATTGACCCATCAGAAAAGGAGGATTTTCCAAGTGGGCCTGAATTTTTACAGCCAAACATGTGTTGAATTTCTGGTTAATTTCCCCTTCTGTTGCTACTTTTCATTGTCCTTTGTCTGTTGGGATGCTGCTCCTTCACTTTTCCTTCTAATCCCAATCTGCTTCATCTGGTTTCCAAATTGCTTACTCCCCTCCACAACCACCCCCATCCCAACACCCTTTTAAAAGTAATAAGCCACCTGGGTCCAATACTAGTTAGGCACCAAGCCCCATTTAAAAAAAAATTCAAATGTCAAAATAAATGATCAGGTAAGTATTTGGTATAATTAATTGACTTGATGATTCTTTATGATTTTCTCTAGACATTCCTAAGGAAATCCCTTTTTAGAATCTGCTTTCGGATGGCCATGTTGATGTGTGGCTCACTCTGCCCTTTGTAAGATTTTCTTACAAGCCTGCAGCACCATCCACTTGCAGCAGCCCCAGCACGACCAGGAGAATCACTAGTGATGTTCTGTAAATGCCAGCCAAAATCTATCTGCAAGAACATCTGCTCAACAGTGCAAAACTGATGTAATTACCAACCATCATCTTTTATCCTCCTGCTGGGGCAACTGCTCCAAAGCATGACTTTTTGCCCTGAGCTAACAAGATCCAGAAACTCACTGTTATGTACAAAACCTGCCACTGAAAACTCATGTAGCTTCAACACAAATTAGAACACAGCCTCTCAAGTACAAGGGTAACAAATATCCCAGTGCCATAGGGTCTCCTGGAATCCTTCTCAAACCCCCCATGTGTCTTCTTCTCTCTCTCACTGTTCCAACCTCACCCCCGCCCCCTTTCCAACAGCTTGTTTTGCCTTCAGCATGAACTGTCTTTGGAATACTATGTTATGAGAGGAAAAATAAAATCTGTTTCTACTAGGATATCAATGGCACTGTTTAATGGGAAACTATTAAAATAAATAATGAAATGTTGAAAGATTACATTATAATCAAAGTTTATGAATAAAGCATGGCAATCGGGAATTTTCAAGTTCAGTCAGCATTATATAGGGTGATTTTGAGTATGTCACTTCAATTAGGGGGTTTGAATTTATGATTCAATGCAGTAGAGCTAATGATTCCAACCTAAAGAATGTAGAATGCATAAACATTTTTTAAAATTCTTTTAAAAAGTGCTGCGTTAGTTAGATACAGATATAGATATGTTGTTGGTTAGTCGTTTTCCCTTCATGCCTCATTGTGGAGTTTTCTTGGCAAAAAACACTAGAGGTTTACCATCTTCTCCAGCTTACTTTACAGTTGAAGAACTGAGGCAAACATGATAAAGTGACTTGCCCAGAATCACACAAGTATCTGAAGCCAGATTTGAACTCAGGAAGAAGAATCTTACTGATTCTAACTGAGCACATTAGCAGCCTTACACACAAACACACACAATGTCCCAAAAGTGTTAGTGAAATTTTACACTTAAATAACTTCATAAGTATAAATGCTACAAATATAAAAAATGCCATTGGAAAGTTTTGTTATTTAAAATTCTTTTATGCTTCTTTAACTTGGAGAATTTTGAATGATAAATTTTAATTTTAATAAGATGGGACACTATTATTATGCATTATGTGTGACACTTTCTGGATGACATTTTGTCAGATCTGGATCGATAGAGGAAGTTTTCTTGTTTATCTCCCTTGGCCACCTCTATCTATTAGATATTTTTCTTTTGAGGTCGCATCAAATTTGCTGTGTATATATGCATTAAAACCTCATTCTTTTGGATGATCTTAAGGCAAAGATTATAAATGAAATCCTTTCAGTCACTGAGAAGCAGCTGATTAAAGCAGATTAGAGCGATATATAGTGCAAAATGGTAGCCATGTTGAATTTTCCTAATATCAATGTTTGCCTTAGTTGCATCATCTGTGAAATGGAATAATAATAGCACCTATCTCCCAGTTGTGAAAATCAAATGAAATAATAATTATACAATGCTTAGCATAGTGCCTAGCGCATACTAAGAGCTATCCAAATGTTATCTGTTGTTATTATTAGCTATTACCTTATGTATGAATTTATACACATACAACATGTATGTGTATGTATGCACATATGAATGTATAAGTATATATAATATGTATGTGCATTTTTGTGGATGTGTATATATTTGTTAAAAACGCCGTACTTGTAGTCAGGAGGCCTAAAATTGAGTCCACATTCTCTAACTTGCTATAAGAGTGGAAAGTAGTACAAAGAGTGGTACTTCTGTTGTCAGGGCTCTTGCGTTCAAATCATCTGATGTCTAATACCTGTGTGACACTGGGCAAGTGACAACCTCTCTGGGGCTCCATCTTCTCATCTGAAAATGAGAGGTTTGAACTAGATGGTCTCTGAGGTCCCTTACAGCTCTAATTATGATTCCTAGACCTTAGGCAAGTCATAGAACTCAGAAAACTGAATCTAGGTATGTCTTCATGTATAACATGAAAGAAAACACTAGATCAGTATTGTCAAACTCTAATAGGAAGGGCAAGGGAATAAAGTTATAATAAGGATCCCTGTGGACCACATATTGACTTAGAAAACCACTTATTAATTCTATCTGTGTTTTATTGTATTTTTATTTATTTTGTCAAATAGTTCCCAATTAGATTTTAATCTGGTTACTGCCTTGCTTGGAAGTATTGCAGCCCAAGGGCATGTGTGACACACCTGGATTAGATCTATAACATTCCATAGTTCTAGGTTTCTTTTACTAACCATAATAAGGGCAAGTTGCCCTTAATGGAAGTTTTTGATAGTAATTTTACATGCCCACAATGCCCTGGTGAAGGAGTAGCTATACATTGAGGGAAATTCTATAATTTCAGAAGAATAGGATAGCTTTTTTCTATGAAATACCATAGTGAAGACTTGGGAAAAGAAGAAAAGAAAAGAAGAATTATACAGAGAGGAAATGAAAAGGGAAAATAAATAATAAAAGTTGCTATAGCATTGGAAAGGGCAACTAGGTGGCCTAGTGGATAGACTCCCAGGTCTGGAATCAGGGAGACTCATCAAATCTGGCTTCAGGCACCTAAAAACTGTGTAACTGTGAACAAGTCACTTACCCCTGTTTGCCTCACTTCCTCATCTGTAAAATAAGTAGGAAAAGGAAATGACAAACCACTCCAATATCTTTTGCCAAGAAAACTCCAAAATGAAGTCACAGAATGTTGGACTTGAACAACTATATCATAGCAGTGAAGCCACAGGCTTTTGGGGGATTGAAGGGTTAGGGGTTGCTCTTCATGGGATAGAAATGCCACAGTATTCTTGAGATCCATCAGGATCCTGATGACCTCAGAACACAGACAAAAGTCATCAGAGAGCTTCATATTTTCTTTGGTTCAGCAATTCTCTGGTCAACCTAGAAAGATGTCATGAAACAGATGACATTCAATGCTAAGTTTTTGTCAAAGAGACGATTATTTCTAAAAGTGACTGTCTCTCTACAATTATAGCTAAACCTGGAACTAAAAGGGACCTCAAAGATCATCTGCTCCAACCCTCTCTTTTTTGCAGATGAGGAATCTGAGTCTCAGTGATTCTCCCAAAGTCATGTGGACAGTAAGTTTCAGAGCTGGGATCAATTGGATGTGTTGTCACAATAGCCAGGTTCCACTCAATCTTCTGAATGTATTTATTTCCTTGGACTTACTTTTTTTCAATAAACATGTCATATGAATTACTTATTAAATTTCAACACTGGCATCAAGGAAATTGTTGACATTCAAAA
The DNA here is from genome assembly GCF_016432865.1 of Antechinus flavipes. Taxonomy (NCBI): domain Eukaryota; kingdom Metazoa; phylum Chordata; class Mammalia; order Dasyuromorphia; family Dasyuridae; genus Antechinus; species Antechinus flavipes. Next base: position 415,447,229 of record NC_067400.1, read on the forward strand.
ATACAAATCATCCTTATTGAAGTACAGTAATGCTTCAAGAATATTGTCAATCAAAAATCAAGGGAGTAAATAGACTTAGAGGACCATTCATATTCAACATGCAGGCTTAATAGGCAACTGATTGAATTGCCACTCTTTTTAGATATGAAATTTGATACAGATTTATATTTGCAAATCATAAACTCATCTGCATTCTTATGATGAGCTCATCATCTCTTTTTGGTGTAGCTTCTGAACCTTTGCTTTTTTCTTGCCTATATAGATTTTTTCCCAAGGATTATAGTCTGTAATGGAAGGACAAACTCCTGGAACTTAAACCATAAAAGAAACATATTGCTACCAAAATAACCCAACAAACATTTAGTAAGTTCCTTTGTTTGGCTTTCCAAGACCTTGACAGTGTGGCTCCAGTCTACTTTTCCCAGCTTCTTGAATATTATTCTCCCTTATTCTATATTTCAATCTACTTGTTATTCTGATCTCCATTTCTATGCTTTTGCAAAGACTCTATCCCCAAATCCAGAATATATTTCCTTCACAGAACACCTTTTGTTGCCAATGTCCCTTTCACAAGAAAGTACTTGGTATGTATTTTCCTTTTACTTATACATGTTCAGTACCTGATGTTCTATTGGAGATCTATTTTGATTTTATCTTTGTAATCCTAACTAATCATTCTGTTTGTTTCTATAAAATTATTCAAACTAAATGCTGGATTGGATCAGGAACGGGTCTCAGAGGCAATCTAATACAAACTCTCATTTTATAACTGAGGAAACTAAGGCACAGGAAAGCTAAATGACTTAGCCAGACTTTACACAGAAAATAAATGTCTGAGCCAGCACTTGAGCCCACAGATCCCTGCACCAAGGAACATGGTCACACTGCCTCTCATCTCCACACACTCAGTTTCAATTTACTTTTCCACCTGTGTCACCTATCTCTCCCAACTCTCACCTTGGCTCTAACACAGTAGCCACACCTGAATTAGTGAGTTGGAAAGATGTCTGTTCCAAGCATGGTTCGATGAGAGTTACTTGTTCAAATAATCATGAAAGCAGGCTCCATGAGACACTTAGAACTTGATCAGACATCAAAGACTTTGAAGTCACCTATTACATCCCAGGCCATGATCAGTCATCTTGATTTTTTGTTTTTTCTTTTTCTTTTTAATTTTTATGAATTCATCATTTTATAATAATCAAATATTCACATAATCAAATAATCAAAAGTCAAAATTTTGAATTTAAATACAAAAAGACAAAAAAGTTTCCATGTGCACAACACAACACAAAAAGAGAATTCAATATAAAAACATTAATTTCCATTTCACAGTTTATTTTTTAAAACATATAATAAATACTTCACATTGTTTTCAGAGCTACCCTGCTTTTCTGTTTCCTTCTAAGTTTTGTTTTTGTTCTCTGTAGCACACTTTTTTTTTCTCCCTCCTCCCTACCCCATCCTAAAGGGGATGATTAGATATAAAAATCTGTTTATACATATATATATGTAATATTTCTATTTATCAGCTATTTCTTTGGATATAGATTGCATCTTCCTTCAAAGGTCCTTTGTAGTTGATTTGAGTATTTACTGTAATCAAAATGACAGTCATTTAAAGTTGTTCATAGAACAATATTGCTACTATTTTTTACAATGTTCTCTTGGATCTGTTAATTTCATTTTTCATTATTTCCTAATTATTTCAAAAATACAAGTCTTTTCATTTTTTTCTAAAATTAACCAAGTCATCATTTCTTACTGTTATTCCATCCCAGTCATATACCACAACTTGTTTAGTCATTCCACAATTGATGGACATCTTCTCAATTCCCAGTTCTTTGCCACCACAAAGAGAGCAGCAATTAATATTTTAGAACAGATAAGCTCTTCTCCTTTTTCCCTAATCACTTTGAGAAATACACCTAATAGTGGTAATGCTAGGTCAAAGGGTATACACAGTATAAAACACTGTACATACAAAGTATAAAACAAAATAACTTTTTCAGCATAATTCCAGATTGCTCTCTAAAATGGTGGAATCAGTTCACAGTTCCACCAAGAGTGAATTAGTGTCCCAATTTTTTCATCCCTCTTCAACATTTGTCACTTTTCCCTTCTATCATTTTTGCCAATCTGATAAATAGGTATAAAATGATATCTCAAAGTTGTTTCAATTTGCATTTATCTGAACAATAGTGATTTAGGGTATTTTTAATATGATTATATATAGATTGATTTTCTTCACTGAAAAACTGACTGTTCATATCCTTTAACCTCATCCTGATTTTTGTCTTGCTACTGAACTTTGATAATTCTGGAACAGAGAGTGAGGTTGATGATTTTGAACAATTCTGCCTCACTTAAATCCAATTCATATCCCATGTCAAGACATCACCCATGATGTCATAGTTCTCTGAAACCAAAGGAAAAACAACTTTGCTATCACAGAATAAAATCATTCTAACAAGGCTTCATTGGTAAATGAGGGAGGGAGTATACATGTAGCACTTAGAGGTTGATCAGACATCAAAGACACCAAGGTCACCCATTGCATCCCAGGCCATTGTCAGTTATCTTGACTTTTTTGTTTTTAATTTTTATTCATTTTAAATTTAAAGACAAAAAAAAACAAAAAAAAATTTTCATGTACACAATATAACATAAAAGAGAATATAAATTTAATCTACCTTAACATCTTCTTCGTGACTTTATTATCAACAAAACAATAAATCAAGTTCCGATTTTATAACACCTACTGTTTGATGTGTAAATGCTTATATCAAAAATGTAATTGATTCTAGCTAGTTAGAGCTGGCTCCAGCACACCTCTAGTCCTAACCCATCTAACCTACCAATATCAGAAAACTATCTTGATGCTTTCTTTTAGCTCAGGGGATAATTCGCAATCACCTGCCACTTTGAATCTCCCTAATCTGACAACAGCTCCTTCCTTATTCAATGTCTATCATCCAAAAGTGATGGCAAGGGGATAGACGAAGAGAACTAATATAAGCCATCCCCTGAAATGACTGTGAAAATGAGGAGACTGGCATAGGGGTTTGTAGGTGACAAAGAAAAAGATGAAGGGAAAGGTGATAAAGCCATATTATATGGACGTAAAAAGATGAAAGACCACTGAAGACTAGTATTAGAGGAATGATCTGGAAATGATCCTAAGGGGAAAGGAGCCATTTTTTTTAGTATTTGTACCCTCATAAGATAGCAAAGTTATTTCAATAATTAATTGCTGTGTTGGATTAATCATATTTATGATTCTTTTATGTCTTGTCCAAATCATAGTTTTCTTATGTATCAAAGATAGAATTTAAGAGTCTAACAAAAACCTGTTCAATATTAAATACAGGAATGGGGGGAGGGTCTTATCTCCTACAATCTATACTTCATTGACTTTTGTGCATTTAAATAGGAGTAGATAATTTCTATTTGCTTCAAGACTTAAGCTCAAAATTTATTATGATTGGCATTTTTTCTATCACTTTTGGTAAATCTATTCTAAATTCATTCTTGGTGGGAGGATCAGCAGTCTTCTCTTTGATTGTTGCCATATATGTTTTTTTTTTTTGGGGGGGAAGCTGGTTCTAGAATGAATGAGGCTAGACTTTGTTGAGAGGATAATGTGATAAAGCATGCTTCTGGAAAGGATATTTCGAACACCCGAGCTTCACATAAGCGATAAACAATGGGCCCTACTTTGCATTTGAGCTAATTTATCTTATTCTCTGATTCATGGAGAGTCACTGCTGTGCTCTTGGAGTGTGCCAGGATTCATTATACATAATAGGCTGGTTAACATCTTGTAGACCTCCTGGAAGACTTGCTGAAGAGTTTTCAAGGCTAACACATGTGGAAGAAAATTTCTGGAAGGAAATTTTTCATTGCTTCCTCTTAGAATAATAGGAAATCTTGCCTGGAACGTTTTAAAGGAGACAAAAATAAAAATCCATTATCTAATTGGTCCTCTTTGAATCCTTTTGTATAGATCAGTTTCATCCATTATTTGGGGGTGTGGGTTCCCTTAATCTTTATTCTATGACCCTAATACCTTGCTCAGGTCTTTACAATGTGCTCGCTTATCTCACTATATATCTATATTTATATAGATATATAGTGAGATATATATATCACTTTTTCCCTGGCAGTTTTTCTGCTTTCCTCATAATAGTTCTCTTTCCCACATATTCATCATTTATTTCTAGTTGACAATTATCATAAGATTCTTTGTGATCATTGGTATTATCTTATATTGTAAAATGATACCCAATTCAGAACTTTTTGGTAGTTATTCCTACTTTTATAAATTCCAGTTCAGAGTTAGCTAGTATTTCTTGTTATTCAATCATATCTGAACTCCATTTAACATTTTTTTGGCAAAGATACTGGAGTGATTTGCCATTTCCTTCTCCAACTCATTTTATAAATAAGGAAACTGAGGCAAACAAGGTTAAGTGGCTTTTCTAGGCCAATAAGTCTTAGAGACCAGATTTGAACTCATAAACATGAGTTTTCCTGCTGCCAAGCACTCTGTCCACTGTGCTACCCAGCTTCTCTGTTAGCTAGTATGCTTGCCAAGTATTACATGTAATACATTTGTTATTTGAATGTGTAGAGAAATTATGCATAGTGAAAGAGTGCTGGATTAAGAGTTATTAGAAAACCTGGTTCAAATTTTAGGTTTGTTACGCCTGTGTGAGGGACTTTGTACAAATGATTATTTCTGCCTCTGTTCCTCATTTATAAAATTATAAGGCTGAACTAGAGGACTCCTGAAGTCCTTTCTAATACTAAATTAATGAATAATGAATTTATTAATGAACATTAAACAAATTAATGAAATCTATGAATTACTGTGAATATCACCACAAGATATTAGTAGTTCTTTCAAAAAATCATCAGAAGTGGGACACCTAGATGTCATCATGGATAAATCATTGGCCCAGGAGTCAACAGGACCTGAGTTCAAATCAATGCTCAGACACTTAACATTTACCAGCTGTGTGATTCTGGACAAGTCCTCCCAAAAATAAATAAAACATAAAATAAGTTGCCTGGAGTTTTTTTTTTCCCTCTCCCTTCTCAGTCAATAATCAATCAACAAGCATTATTAATTGCCAACTAGATGCCAGACATTGTGTTAGGTACTTGGATTAAAACAAAAAAGTGAAACAGTCTTTATTCTCCAGGCACATGTGCATATAAAAACACATACAAACAAAAATATACACAATGAGTAAATATGTAATAAATCTTTCTCATCCTTCAAGACTTAACTCAAATCCTACCCTTTCTGTGTAAGCATGAAATGTTCCCCAACTATTCAGATTTGTATTGAATTTGCATAACTATGATCTCCTAGAACAAAGCTTTTTAAACTGCAGGTCACTATTCTACATGGGGTCACCTAAGTGATTGTGGGAGGTCATAAAAAATTTTGGCAAAAGGTTTCTGAATGCAACAACAAAAATTAATTCAAAATTAAATGTGTAATGAGTCCAAGGCATTTCCAATAGTACTTGTCCCTGTTGCATCATGAGACCACTCATTCATCATTCAATCCACACTCAGTCAGCAGTCAATCAATACTTGCTGAATTGAAGTTCATATCCTTGGCCCAGTTGTTCAGAGTGTGATGCTGATAACATCAAGGTCTTGGGTTCAGTACCCATACTGAGCAGAGCTGTGTCTTTTTAGGCAGCCAGGTGGTTCAGTGGATAGAGGGCTGAGTCTGGAATCAGGAATACCTGAGTTCTGATCCTAAGCAAATCACTCTGTTTATCTTAATCACCTGGAAAAGGAAATCACAAGCCATTCTAATAACCTTGCCAAGAAAGCTTCACGGCTAGTGTGATCTGCAGGGTCACAGAGAGTCAGACATGAGTGATCAACAACAAAGTTTTTGGGTCTGTGCTTCTCCTGCCCTATCTTACTTAACATCTCTCCATCCAGCATTTACCAAGATTAGTCTAGTGAGCATAAAATAGTCCTAGAGGATCTGCAGCTCAGCTACCCAAACAAGACTATGCCTTTCTTTTTCATGTACTGCAAAATAATTTTTCTCTTGAACTTACTGCATTATATCCTGATTCTGTTAAACATGGTATACAATTCCCAGCAGGTGAAAACAGCATTATATCCTTTATTTGTTCTGCTGCTCTCATAAATGAATGACTTCTGTCATATTTCCTTAGCCCTCCAGTAAGCCGCTTTTAAACTCTTGATGCCTCTCTTTAAGTTAATAGACTGTTGTATAGAATTTTCCACTAAAAATCATAATGCATGATTCTGCATATTTCTCAATATTATGAATTTTTGACACGATGCAGAAAAAAGACTGTAAAATTACCCCAAAGAGTTATTACTGACATGCAACCATTTGACCATTGACTCACATATGGCTTCTCCTGTGAAAACACCACTTCTGGTTCCTTCAAGGTCATGCATAAAGTTGAAGGAATGCCCTCTACAAGAACATATTAATCAAGGAACTCTGAGCCCACAGTTCTCATCGTTTGCCTCACATAAGTGTAGTTACATCATCATTATTGTTCATATTCAAATCTTTGGAGCCTGGGAAACATGTATTTTTCTTGCTTCTGCTTTTAGTCTTACTTCACAATTTTTTCTCCTTGCCTCTCTCCCATTTACTTCTTTCCTTCCTCTAGCTCTAGAATATTACTCTTCTTCCATGTGGAATCATAAATTGCCTTTCATTCCTTTTCTCCCATCCCATTTTACAGATGAGGAAATTGAGAAAAGAAAAAAATACTTTCCTAAGATCCCTCAAATGGAAGAACCAGAACTTAAGCCTGAGTTCTTTTACTTTACATGCAACTCTTGACTATACTAAACTGCCATTTCCCAGCGGACTGGCAAGACCTTAAATATTTTGTGAATGGAATACATGTAGCACATGTTCCATTTGATAGGGAAACACTTCCTCTGTTTCATTAGATGGTATCCTTGACATAATTCCTCGCCAAAAACTTAAGGGCCTATTTTCTTTGGCTCTCTGTATTCCCTTTTCCTGTCTCATTCCCATACTGGGTGGAGAAGAATATACTTCCACAACGGATTTTCTCATGATGGCAACTTACCTTGTATATCTTCAATTTATCCTGTCTATAGCTTGCTTGTCTATGGTTGTCCCCCATTAGATTATGAACTCCTTCAGGGCAGGAGCTATTTGAGCTTTCTGTTTGGTTTTTGTTTTTATTTTGCCTTTCTGTGTATCCCTAGCACCTAGCACAGTGTCTAACACATAAGCTTAACAAATGCTTGTTGACAGTCATACTCTGAGTCCGGTCTGTTCCTTCAGATGTTCTTTATCAATCTGTATACCTTTGGTTTTTACAACAATGATTTGTTGCTTGTCTTTTCTTCACTTTTGAAGAGGACCACCTTCATCACAGGTGGTGTCTTGGCTCGTGGACAAATTGGGTTTAATTGAGGCTGAGTTGCACAAAGTCATGAACTTCACTGTCTTTTCCAGAATCACTGAAGCTCATTGACAAGACAAGAGTCGGGGATACTGGCCATGGCCCAGGATACAGTGGGATGATTTGGTGTCTTCACAATCCAACCAAGCCCTAAGCACCGTACAGTGCCTGCTTCACCTGCCTTCATGAGCACTGGCACGTGGAACAAATCGTTCTCATCTGCCCTTTCTGCCAGGGGACATCTTCACGAGCTTGGGGCACACTTCCCCCTAACTCAACAACAAGTTTAACCTGGGTTAACCTATCAGTTATCCTTAACCTGAGTTAGTAAATGTTTTCCATGTGCCAAAGTCCTACCAGAGTATGTACATGCTATAGTTTCTTAGAACCACAGATGGGAATTGGGGACAGGAAAACATCAAAGGTGCACTGAAGTGATGGGCAGTCCTTATACCAGAGGTGATCTATACCCTGTACAAAAATGACTTAGTAAAAAATGGAATGGCAAGTCACCATGGATTCAGCTTATGATCACATGAAGAAAACAGCTATCTATGTTACTGTTTCATTACCTATATTTATTAACTTAAACTTCAGGAATAAGTTGTTTTTTTTTTTTTACCACTGCATTGAGCTCCTAATATGTGTTAAAGTATAATATTGACTCCATTTTCAGTTTATTTAGATAATAAAACTCAGAAGAGGCCCTAAGCTATAAGCTACAAATATTTTTGAACTTAATTCTGTCTTTTGGGGTGGCTACTGCATGACCTTGAATGAATCCACAGAAACAATGCATCTTAATTCCAAAAGTCATTGCCGTTGTTGAAAATAAAGTTTCCTGAGATGCAGTAAAGGACTTAGTGCTAAGGGATGGAATCCTCTGTCTCTTGGCAAACATATTGTATGAATATTTCTCTTTTTTCCCCTCAAAGTTTATTTATATGGGCTATAAACCCATTGAAAACTATCTTCTAATGAGATAATATCTGTAAAGCACTTAACACAGAGCCTGGCATGTAGTAAGCACTATATAAACATTAGCTATTGTAACTATTACTATTATTTCCTGAGTACTATATAGGTTGGTAATTCATAGTGTTATATTCATCTCTATACTAGGAAACAGCTTTTCTTCTCCTTAACTTTCCCTTTCTTAGGAGAAATAATGATTTCATCACTGAAATAAGAGTTGAAATTTCTGGCTACTTCCTATAAAAGCTATGAAATTCTGTTCTAATACTATATAGGCAGATAGGGGCACAGTATTTAGGAAACTGATCTGAAGTCAGGAAGACTGAATTCAAATCCAATCTCTCATTCTAGACATTAGTTCTAGAATTTTTGACAAGTCATTTGTTTGCCTCAGTTTCCTCAGTTGCTAAATGGGGATAATAATAATAATACCTATCTCCCAAGGTTATTTTAAAGACTAAATGAGATAATATTTGTGAAATAATTATGTCTGGCACATAATAGATGATAAATAAATTCCAGCCATTATTATTAATATTATTTGTTATTACATCTTCACCTTAATTATTACTACATCATATAAATCATATTTACTTAATTGCATAGACAAAGTGAGTACAGATGTGGAGAAATTGAAAGGTATATAGCTATAGCACTCAATATACTTACCTACGCGTCTTATATTCTAAAAAGATCTTTATTAATGTAATTACTCATACATTTATTATTTCCAATAATGACAATTATCATTGAGAGGCAGAGGGCATAGTGAATAGAGCACCATCTTTGGAATGAGGATACCATTGTGTGGCCCTAGGAAAATCATTTAGCTTCCTCATTCATCAGGCAAATCTCTGAGTCTATAGGATGCAGAGCAGATATCATCACAATTGATTGAAAACTGAGTTTCTTCATGGAAAATTCTCTATAACAGTGGGACTTCCCATAAGTTCAGTTTTAATAGTAATAAAAATACTTCACATTCATGTAGTCTTTAAGGCTTACAAATGGCCTTATATAAATTTTCTCATTTGATATAAACCACAAAATGCCTCAAAGCAAGATTAAGAGAAACAAAACTCATTAGGTACTAAGTATATTGTCATTAACTTAGCTGTTATAACCTCTACTTTTCTAAATTGTGCTCATCTTTCAGGGCAGCTAAGTGACACAATGGATAGAGTGCCATACCTCAAGTCATGAAGTTCAAATCTGGTTGTAGACACTGACTAGTTCTGTGACCCTGGCCAAGTGATTTAACTTTATTTGTCTCAGTTTCTTCATCTGTAAAATGAGCTGGAAAAGAAAATGACAAACTTCTCCAGCATATTTGCCAAGAAAATCCCAAGAGTCAGAAAAAAAACTGACAGTAGTCAACTAGGGGCAGCTAGGTGGTGCAGTGGATAGAGTACTAGCCCTGAAGTTAGGAGGACCTGAGTTCAAATCCAGCCTCAAACACTTAACACTTCCTAGCTGTGTGACCCTGGGCAAGTTACTTAACCCCAACTGCCTCAGAAAAAAAACCTGAAAATGACTAAACAATTTATTTTTCTCCAAGATGAGGAAGATTATGGCCCATACTGTTCCAGCTTGTGTTCAGCTAATAATTAGAATATAGCTGTTAATTACCTCCTAGAACATATTTCTTCCACTTTCCACACTAAATATTCCAATTGGCTCTTAATTTCTCTGGCTATAACTGTTTACTGCATTTTCTAACTTCTTGAAGTACACATTTTAAAGGGATATATGAAATGTAATTGTCTAGATATCTAATGCTTCCTAACTCACTCAAAGCCTCCACCAACCTTCTTAAGAGTCCCTTAGTCTTTCTATCACTTTTTTAAAGGACTAGGTCTATCAGTCTAACTCAGGATGACCCCTGATTCATTATGATCTGCATAGGAGCTTTATTTGATATGTTTCTTGAGACATTTTACTATCTCCCTTGCTGCCATGGAACTCACCAAATCAATGTTAAACTTAGGCCCCCTTGTTGCATGGAACTCATCATATCGATGCTGAATTTAGTGCAGACACCTGATTGACTTAAAGCTCTGTAGTCCTAAACTTTGGGACTCAACCAATCCCTCAAGCTCACTCTTCAGTGACAACATGCTGCCATGCCTGGCTTCTTTTTTATTAAAAATAAATTAATTGATACCTTTGTTTTTCTATCACTTTTAATCATTCACTTAGCAGACATTTATTAAAGCATCTACTTTATTCCACACGTTGTACTTGGCACTAGATTTACCAAGAAAAAAGAAAACAATTGTTGGCTTCAGAGAGCTTGCTTACTTTTAGGAAGAAAAAAATGTATTTAAAATCCAATAGAGAATAAATACCACATAAATATTAAATGGTTAGGAAAGAAGAGCATCAGATAATAATCAGTAAGTGTTTAATGTGATTCTTCAGCTGAGTCTTAAAGGAAATGAAGAATTCGATAAGGTAAAGAGCAAAAATACATTACAATCATGGGGGCAGCTAAAGGAATAGAAGGGGAGTCAAAGTGACTTGTATGAAGAACAAAGAAGCATTTGCTTTTCTTTGGGTACACAAGAGTAGTACGTAGGTGCTTCAGTGAATAAACTGACCAGGAGTCAGGAAAACTTGAGTTAAAATCTGGCCTCAGATACTAAGTATGTGGCAAGTCACTTAATCTATATATATACTTCAGCTTCTCCCACTGTAAAGTGGGGATAATAACACCTATCTTGTAGAATTATCATGAAAATCAAATAAGATTATATTTTTTAAAACTGCTTAGCACACTGCTTAGCACACATAGCAAGTAATATATAAATGTTTATTCCCTTGCCTCCCCATTTTGTGAATTGAGCAAGACATTTGAAGTTTTCTTGAAACAGATTTTCCTGTCTGTGAATAGGAGGTGAACACTACTTGCATTATTTATTTCCTGTTGTGGCAATAAACAGGATGCTATTTCTAAAATCCGTTCCCCTAGGTTTGTATTCCAAAAGCATTCCAAAAACACAAGGCACTTTATTGTCATCTCACAAATTTAAATTTGATTTGTCCAATCTTACAGTTAAAGGTCCAGAATAGTCAAGCTAACACCAGAAGTCTGTGTGCCATAGATATCTGGGCAGTCAATATATAATGTTAAGATATTGAGCAATAGTTTACCCCAGAAATCACTCTCTGGCTATCCAAAATCACAGTTCCATCCACTGGCTACATTTTGGCTTCACAACCCCAAAGCAACTGTTCCTCTTGGTCAAGGGATACATTCAGTAACTCTTTTTTCAGCCAGAAGTATGCTCTGCTGTTTTGTGTGGTATTTTTAGTATAAGTTCAAAAAAAGCTTTGCCTAATTTTTTTTCTTATTCTGTCTTGTATAGTTCACAAATCTATCACCTGTGTGATAGTCATAAGCATGCACCGTGTTGGTTATGTGTGCCTGCATGCTCTCAAAACATTGGGCCCACATCCTTTGCACATCTATAGTACACTTTTCCCCAACTTAAACTGAAGTTTCTTGAGAGCAGAAACTTTCATTAACAGAAAGATGAATGTGATAGTCTACTCAATATGTGTTCCCTGAAAAATCAGCTGTAGATGCTGCTTTCTTTAGCAGGTTCCTTAAAAGCCAAGAGAACTAACCAAATATGAGAAAATAGATCTTTGACTCCTAGCTTTAGTATAACTTTTAATTGGTCTCTCCAAGTGAATGTACAGGAGAAGAGACAGAGACAGAGACAGAGAGACACAGAGAGAGAGAGAGAGAGAGAGAGAGAAGAGAGAGAGAGAGAGAGAGAGAGAGAAGGAGGAGGAGAGGGAGAGACAGAGACAGACAGAGACAAAGACAGAGAGAGACAGAGACAGAGACAGAGAAACAGAGACAGAGAGACAGAGAAACAGAGAGACAGAGACAGAGAGAGAAATAGAGATAGAGAGACAGACAGAGAGATACAGAGACAGAGACAGAGACAGAGAGAGACAGAGAGAAAGTCAGAGAAGAAAGAGAGAGACAGAGAAAGAGAAGGATGGATTGATGGATGGATGGATACATGGATGGATGGATGGACAGATGGATGCATGGACAGGCACATGGATAGATTAGCCATTTATTACGCATTTTTATGTGGTAGGCACTGTGCTTAATGCTAAGAATAGAAATGTAGGGAAGCAAAATAATTCTTGCCCCTGGAAGAAGGGAATCATACAAAAGAGGTAGTACAACAAAAGGAGAAGTACCTGTGTGGCTGAATGGTGTGGAGATGAGCAGGAAAGGATGTGGAGTCCTAGTTGAAGATAAGATGAGGCAAAAACCTCACCTATTAGAGGCTGATTTCCCAGGAGCAAAATCCAAGGTCCTGGTGGGTAGGTAAAGAAAATAATGGCCAGAGTTTAGGCAATTCAGTATGGAAGTTAGAAGAGTAATTGATAAATTCAATATTCTATGTTAGACTCTCTACAAAGCGAAGTACGTTGTTAGTTCTCCAAATATAAAACAATAAACATTAAACTAAGTCAAATACAATTTTTAAAATTACGCTCACACTCACAATAAGTTCATGACATTTGGTGATCAGCCAATGGATATCAGATATCAGATGCTCTACTGAGAATGATTAGAGCTGCTAATATCACATTCAATACTCATTTTCTGAATAGGCAAGCTCTAATTTTCCCCTGTAAGTCCCCCATGAATACCTGAACTTCATCTCTTTAAAAAAGTAGCACTAAGGCTCAGAAATATATAGAAAGTTATTTGCAAAAGGCCAAAAATGGAATAAATAGGTAAAAGTCAAAATGATATCTCTGCATTGGACCTGAAAGTTTTACTTCCCAAATGAGCCTGATATTTAATGTCACATATATCAGTTTTCAAAGAGGACCAATGACATCACAAAGTTGATGTCTTAACTTGTTCATGAATCAGATGTAAATGAGGCAGAGCTGGGCAAAGTCAGGAGAGTTAGACTTTAGACACTCGTTTAACATCTACAAATGAACATCTAAAAATTATTTAATTTCTTGAAGTATCTGCTTTTCTCCATCTAACCTTTAGTATATTTAAGGTGATAGAGTTTTGGCTTTGTTCTATACCATTTAGAGGTCATACAATTTTGACTATCCTTGAAATAATCTACAAAATGTGATGATATCTAGCTTTTAAATACTTACCTAGATTTAACCCCTCCTTTCCTGGTTATAAGTTTTGATTTCCACTAGTTGGTATTTCTGGAAAACAGCTCTAAGTTAATGAAAGAGAATATATACCATTAAAAATCTATACAACGATTAGATTTATAGAGCATAATTCAATAATATTTTACAAAGCAATAAAAGCCCTTGCCAACTCTCATGAAAAACAGCCATATGTTTTGGTTTTAATAATGAAAATGTATTATAAATAAGCTCCAATTATGGAGCATATTATTTAAACAACTTTGAGTCTTTTCCTCTTCCAGGTACATTTTTCTCTAATTTTGGGGGCCTTCTAAATTATTTACATGATTGTACATAGTATTTCAAAATGTATTTTATTTTTCCAAAGTAAAAAACACTATTTCACTCTTTTGATTTAAAGTAGGACTTGAAAGAGCATTGACTGTGTTCATATCACTAATTTGCCAGTTATTAAAAAAAAAAAGTCTCACCTTATGAAACACTTTTCATTAAAAGAATAGCAAAGCAATTAATGCATCGGATAACAAATTTTGAATTCAACTCCCTCATCTTATATTTAAGAAACTTGAGAACATTTTTTGTTCAGTGTCACTTCAAATCTAATATTCTTTCCATTATATCAACTTATTTTCATTATATCAAATTCTACATTAGATGTTCTTCATTATTCAATATTCTGATTGTATTTAACTAGATCACTCTTGGTTTTATCTATATTGTTAGGAAGCTTCCTTGGCAATATCCTAATTATCAACTGACACTTCATTTTCTTCTAACTGTTTCAAATGAGAGAAGAGGGACACATTACAAAATAACTCACCCTTCCTTCACTCAACTCCAGGCAGGAAAAGTCGGGTTCTAATGAGCCATGTGACTGAATTGAGGAAGTAGCTTTCTGTTATTCACAAAGGCTTCTTGATTCAAAACAGACTCATTCCTTGAAAAGGGGGCACTTCCACTTGCCATCAGATCTGGCATAGAGCCTAGAATGTAGAAATCAGGATGCTTCTTCCAATCCTTAAGAGAATGATGAAGAGAGAGCTATTGAGACTCCAACGATGAATGTTACTCAAGTGAAAAGAATGGGAAGGATTCTTCTCAGGTCTCTCTATATTCCCTTCTTGTCTTCATGCCCTACCCAGTAGAAAGAGAAATAGTTGGCAGTAGGGGTCCTATAGTAGATAAAAGAGAATGAATCCAAACATTGTTTCTCCTTCTCCTCTTTCATTTACTCTTTCCTAACTCTTAAGAGTTAGGGCCTAACTGGGCCCAGGAGAGGTAATCTAATTCCATCCTTTTTGCAGGAATGTATCGTGTGTCTTACACCTTTAGGGTTACTGTTAAGAATTATATCCTCAATTTATAGAAGTCATTTTTTGATGGATTTGTATGTTAGTACTGAGCTAAAGATTTTTCCCAAAAGTCCAAATGCTTGCCAGTCCTCATTAAATATCTCCTTCCCTCTCTTTTGAACAATATTGTCTCTGTTAAGATAAGTTCAGTCATCCAAATGTCCTACTGTCACTGCCTAAAAGATCATTAATTAATGATTTAGAGATGTGGGGGAGGGGTGTCAGTAATACTACCTTACATCCCTTCCTGGGATAGTTGCTTCAATATATACTATATAAAGTGAAGAAACTAAGCAGAGTTTTTAAAGAAAATAATGGTTCTTAGAGTGCCCAGATCATACACTCAGAGATACGGAGCAAACTGAAATCAACTGCCCAACTAGTAGGCCTGCTGATGATTAAATAATCCAATATCATCCTTTCCTAATGCTAAATAGAGAAACCAAGACTGAAAAGAGAAACCAAAAGAGATGAGAGTTCAATAAAGGAATTTTTCTCTATCCATCCTATCTCATTCCCTACCCTCCACAGTGCTAATATTAATGGCATGTATATTATGAAAAATGTCAATTCCCTTTTGAAAGTAAGAAAATTATATATATATATAATATTTACATAAATATATATTACTTATATATCTGTGTATTATATGTGTGTACATACATATAAATATTCATATATTTATATAGTAAGAAATTTATGTATGCAAAAATATACATATATAAATATGGTAAGTGTTTCATATATATGTGAACTTCTCACTCTCAAAAGGGATTGAATTCCTCTGACTTATCTTATCAATAATGTCATGATAGGATGGATAGAAAAATATAGGGCAAAATTCCTTTATGAAACTCTTACCTCTGTGGTTTCAGTTTTCAGTCTCACTTCTTTTTATACAGTGAATGTGTATGTGTATATATATATATATATATATATATATATATATATATATATATATATATATATATATATATTTACACATACACACATACATATGGGTATATATGTGGTACACACATGCATATTCACATATATGCCTATAAATCTGTATATATATGTACACATGTATTATATTTAAAAGATGAATTTGACTATCTTGGACATCAGGATAACTTGTGGTCAATGATTTGGTACTTCAGTGCTATTGGAATGCTATTTATTTGTGTTATTTATATTTATTTGAATCTAAGACCGTCAAATGGTTTTACATCATTGTATTAGTAGACTCATTAGTAATACTATCTGCACCTTAGATTTAAACAAATTTTTTTGATTAGAGCAAATTTAAGTAGTTTTAACTTTAACATTGATATATTAAACACCCTAGTTTCATTCAAGGTCTTGCTCCCACAGCAGTCCTTTTTTCTATTTCTGCAATTGTCAATGTTCTCCATCCTTCAGATTGCTTTGTTTGTAGTTTGTATTTATTTCTCTTTATACAATTCATTTTCTCCAAGTAAAATATAAGCTACTTATTAACAGGAATATATAACATTATGAGTCGTTCTCCAATGAATAAATGGTGAAAAGAGATAAACAAAAAGTTCTCAAAAGAAGAATGGCAAACCATTGATAACCATATGAAAAATTTTTCCAAAACACTTATGAGAGGAATACAAATCAAAACAACTCTAAAAGTTTACCTTATACTCAGCAAATTAACAAAGGTGGCAAAAGGTGTTAATAGATTATGTTGAAAGTACTATGAAAAGACACATTAATATACTGTTGGTAGAGCTATGAAGTGACCTAAATATTATGGAAGGTAATTTGGACTCATGCTTTAAAAAAGTGACTAAAATATCTATAACCTTTGACTAAAAAACAAGGAAGTAAAAAGGCAAAAAGTAAGATCCATGATATACTAAAATACTTATAGCAGCACTTTTTGTAGTAGCAAAGAACTAAAAACTGATTGGGTTAACTAATTTTTGGCACATGAATGCAATAAAATATTATTGCATCCTAAGAAATAATGAATATTAAGAATATGTGAATATGAACTCATAGAAACTTTGTGAAATATACATTAAATGATATAGAATAAAGTAAGGAAACAATATAAATAAGAAAGACAAAATATGTAATGATTGCAATCATGTACATTTAAAGTGAAAAATATATGTTGAGTAATTACAATGACTAAGTATGGTCCCAGAAAAGAGTTCAGAAAACTCTGTCACTGTCACTGCAGATATGGAAAACAATGGGTTTAGAACTTTGCATAAGCTGTCAAAGCAACTGATATGTGTTGGTTAGTTTTATTGAACTATTATATTTTTTCCTCTTTTTTTAATCCTTGTGAAAAGTGTTGACTTGATTGAGCACAACAAAGAGAGAGATACGTTTAAAAATAAATGGGAAGAAAAAGGAAAGGACATCAGTAAAAACTAGATTTTTAAAAAATACAAATATGACACCACCAAAGAAGTCCCAGTATGAATGAAATTTTTCCCAGCATTTAATATTAACTGAAGGAAAGTGCTAAGACTACTAAGAAAGTACAAATATAAGTAAGGTAAACCTATGCAAGTACACAGAAATAAATCCATCTTGAAAGTTCCAATGTGTGTTGGCTTGTTACAAACAGCTAGAATCCTGGAAATCAAGTTTAAAGTTGAAATACTGCCACTAAAACTATAGAAATTAAAATAGAAAACATATGCAACTAATCCAATTTCTATTAGATCACTAGATACATAGATAGATAGATAAATGATAGCTAGATATTAAAAAGAAGAATGTAAATTCTATCATAGTTGTATTTTTGTGCTTAACATAGTACTTAATAATCTGCTGTTGTTCAGTCATTTGAGTGACATCTAACTCTTCTTGACCCCATTTGGGGTTTTCTTGACCAACACTGGCGTGATTTGCCATTTCCTTCTCCATTGGAGTAAGGCAAACAGGTTAAGTGACTTTCCCAGGCTCACACAGCTAGTAAGGGTCTAAGGCTGGATTTGAACTACGGAGGATGAGTCTTCCTAATTCCAGGTTCAGTGCTCCATCCACTTCACCACCTAGTGTCCACCTAACATATAGTAGGTGTTTAACTGATGCTTGTTGAATTCAGTTCAGTTGGGTCTGTGTTTGTCTCTTAATTTGCATGTTCCCTTATATTCTCAAGATGACCATTCAGGAGTATAACCATAAATTGGGCTATGACTGATACAGATAAATCTTAGTAAAAGAAGCTATTCAGTCTTTGCTGTCAGAGACCATCTTAGTGAAGAGAAAAGAAAGGGATAGAAAATAAAAGAGACGCTTCAGGACTGCTGAGCAAAGGAAAGTACTCCACGGAAGTCAGGTGTGGGAAGCAGCTGAGGACCTTTAATTACTTGACTATTCCTATGAGCTATCTCCTCTGCAAACACACATCAACAGAACTTTAATTCTTTTAAAGTATATCCCGTGTTAGCCAAGGGCACACATACCAGGCCTCCTTTTCCCAGTATCCCTTTAAAAAGAAAGGATAAAAGCACCAGATTCCATTTTAAAAGAGACCACATCTGCAACAGGCCCCTGCTGTCTTTCCTTAATGTAAGCCCTGCAAATTGCTTTTGGAGCCACTGCCCTGGGGCCAACGAATGCCACAGCATTCTCTGCAAAGAGATGGCAGGCTTCCAAGAGGAAGGCACACTGGTTAACACACCTCCATCCAAATGTGCTCCAGCACATTACAGTATGGTTAGCCATATGCCAGCCCAGCCTTGGATAGAAGGGAGCCAGGGTCTTCATCCAGCATGCAATTTGTGGGAGTAACTAGTTGTCTTTGACATTTAACCTAGAATGGGTATTTTTGACATTGATGACCTGAGGACATCACTTTCAGGTCTTTTCCCCCCAATAGCCCCTTGCTTCTTCATACTTTCACTACTCCCTCTCCCCCATCCAAAACCTAAGAATCTAGCTTTTTGAAAGAATCCCTGGCAAGAAACAATGAAAAAGATGGTGGAGAAATGAGAAAGGAATTCAGGTCACAGGGGAAAAAAGGGTTCTAAGCTACAAGCCTGCCTGACATGTGGTCCCTTTTAAAATTGAATCTGCTGCTTTTATTTTCCTTCTTTCTTCCTTCCTTTGGTAGGGCCCAATGGGGAGGGGGTGCACAGCTTGAGCCCAGGCCTGGGGCGTTTTACCTCAGTGAACCTTTGGTTAGGATCTGCAGCTGCAGAAGGAAAAAATAGGCCCTACCAGACACACTGTACCCCCATAAGTGTAAGTAACTATAATCATTCCAGGGAGGCTGAGAGCCTGTGTTGGAAAAGAGAGGCTGAGAGACCAAAAAAGAAGAGACAGACAGATGGGAGACAGAGAAGCAAAAACAGAGACAGAGAGACTAAGGGAGGCAGAGAAAACCTGAGAGACAGCAAAAAACAGAGGGGGGGGGGCAAAGAGAGAAAGAGAGAGAAAGACAGAGATAGAGACAAAGGAAGAGACAGAGAGGGGCAAAGAGAGAAAGAGAGAGAAATTCAGAGATAGAGACAAAGAAAGAGACAGAGAGGGGCAAAGAGAGAAAGAGAGAGAAAGACAGAGATAGAGACAAAGAAAGAAAGAGAGACAGAAACAAAGAGAGAGACAAAGACAGAGAGACAGAGAAAGAGAAGAAGAAACAGAGACAGAAATAGAGGCAGAGACACAGAGACAGATATAGAGAGAGAGACAGCAAGAAACAGAGGCAGAGAGAGAGAGAGACTAGAGACAGAGAGAGAGAAAATCTGTTTAAAACTACAAATGTTCTGTCGTTATTTATTTCAATCTTCTGGCAGGATGTTTCTCTGTAAACATGAATACCAAACACTTAAACACAAATTAAAGTTAGTTTTATGTATGGCATTTTAAAGTGGATGCTAAAATGAGTCCCTGGAAGTTGGGCCTTGAGACCAGGTGGACGCTCATCATCTTCAAAGCAGAGAAAGAACACCAGGAACGCCTGTACTATCAGAATGTCTATATCAAAACACCCCCATTTAATATTCACATAAGTAAAAAGACCAATAAAGCATTCTCTCACTTAAAAGTACTAGCATTTTACAACTGTAAAAAAGGCTCTGACATAGTCTATATGAAACCCTGATTGCCCATGAAATGCCCAGTTAAGCTTGGAGGTTTGGCCCAAACTGGAACGCTGCTTCAGTATGGCCCACATCTTATGGAATACAGCTTTCAGGCCTTCAGACTAATTAGAGAGGCACCCAGTAGCACTGTGCGGGTTCTGTCAGCATTTCCACTATAAAACCCCCTTTTCTGGGGTTTATAACTTGCCCATAAAAAAATAGCCCCAGGCTGGAATGTACCATGTAAAGGTTCACCATAGGAATGAGATTTTTTTGTGTGTTTTGTTTTAAACCAAATTTCATTAAAGTCAGTTTAACCAGTTCTTGTAAGAGCTGCTCAATAAAAATATGCTGTTTTTATTATTTCTGACACTTTTAGCTCATAGGGTTGCAAAAAAATAAAATAAAAAATAAAAGGCCAAATATGTATTTTGCAGGCGTTAGGGCTCAAACTTTCAGGGGGTGTATTTTAATTAAAATGTCTGAGTTCCTGGTACTTAGAAGAAAACTCTTACCACACCATACTGCAGTTTTGTTTCATGAGGGCATTCCAGGACTTAGGTCCGGATGTGTCAACATTGGCTCTTAAGAATTGTACAATGGTGAGGCTTGTAAGAAAGTAATGTATTTTAGGCACTATCCCCATATTGTGGACTGATAGATCTTATATGCAAGAGAGGATTACAGAGGACTTTCCCTCACAAGGAAACTTCTAAATTATTCTTGTCTTTATATTGCTTATGTGTTCAATAATTCAAGGAGCAGAGATTTCATTAGGGTAGAAACTCTCTCTATCTTCAGATAATGTAATTCTCCCTCTTACTCAACAGGTGGTCTTCAGAAGTAGCTATGGCCACCATGATAAGATTGTAGGCATTAATTAATTTAGTCATTTACTTGAGCAGCATTTATAAAGCACCTTCTAAGTGTCAGCTTAGTGGGATATGTGCTAAGGAGACAAAGTTTAAAAAGTTTAAATTTTATTGTGGGGATAAAAATATGAACACAAATAAATATAAATATCCAGAGGGGAGGTCACTAGTAAGTTATTGGTATTAGTATCAGAATAGGCCTCAAGTTGGAAATGGCATTTTGAATCATTTGTCAAAGACAATACCATTATAATAGAATAAGTTAAGGAGGGGTGAGAACCTTAACTTGACATGTCAAATATTTTTGGTCCCTGTCTTAATTCAAAGATTCATGTTGCTTTAACCTTTTAAGCTAGAAGTAATGTTAAAGTAGTAATGTTAAAGACCAAAACATTAGCAGTAAAGATAAAACAGAAATTAAAATGAAGTCACAAAGTACACATTTTATTTCTATCTGTGCTAAAAGGTGAAAGATGGTACAAGTATATGGCATCCCTGTTGACCTTTGTCAGGGGGCAGAACCAACTGTCAATAAGCTTTGATGGATTTTTAGTTTCTGAAGTAAGCCAGAGACCAAGATAATTGATATGTCATGTTAAGATTCTAACTCTTCTTTAATGCATCCTGTTATATTGATATTGTTTTGTATTTTCTTTTTTTGCCTTAATTTTTAGCTTCCTTGCAAACTGTAACAACTCTGAGATACCACTATACACCTCTCAGTTTTGCTAAAATGACAAGAAAAGATAATGCAGAATGTTGGAGGGAATGTGGGAAAACTGGGACACTGATACATTGTTGGTGGAGTTGTGAACCAATCCAACCATTCCGGAGAGCAATATGGAACTATGCTCAAAAAGTTATGAAACTGCATACCATTTGATTAAGCAGTGTCACTAATGGGTCTGTATCCCAAGGACATCATAAAGGATGGAAAAGGACTTACATATGCAAAATGTTTGTAGTAGCTATTTTTGTGGAACAAATAATTGGAAAATGAGTGGATGCCCACTGATTGTGGAATGTCTGATTAAGATATAGTATATGAAGGTAATGGAATATTGTAGTTCTATAAAAATGATGAACAAGCTGATTTTAGAAAGGCCTGGAAAGTTTTACATTAATTGATGCTAAGAGAAACAAGCAGAACCAGGAATACATTGTACATAATAAGAGCAAGAATTTGTGATGATCAACTATGAAAAATTTAATTCTTCTCAGTGATCCAAAGCAATCCAATAGACTTTGAACAGAAAATGCCATTTGAATGCAGAAAAATAACTATGGGGATTGAATATACATCAACATATGCTATGTTTACTTCTTTTTTCTGATTTTTTTCTTTCCTATGATTTTTCCCTTTTGTTCTGATTTTTCTCAATATGATTCATAACACAATGTGTATTGATATATATAAATAAAATTTTTAAAATGAAAAAAAATTTTAGCTTCTTGTCAGAGGAATAACTGATGCCTGCAACCTATAGGCAGAACTTGAGTTGAATGAATGATAGGAAAAGCTTGAGTTACATCATCCTCACTCAGTTCTGTGATAAATGGCTTAGGGTAAAGTCTTTGGCCCAAGCATTGGACCTGTTAGGCTGTGTTTGTTGCTTCTGCTAAACACCAGAGATGAGATATATATAATCAGAAAAGATATTTCATCCTGCTTTTGCAGATGAGAAAACATTCATTTTTTTTAATTTTTGCTTTTTGCCAAGATCATTCATCAAGTCATCTCTGTAGAATTAAGGATGGACTTCAGATTTTCTGAACTCAGAAGAATCCCATTTCCTTCCTTACAAGAGAGTTTGGCCATAGGCAGCACACACTGAGTACTCCATTGAACAGTGCTTAGTACAGTGCCTGATATATAATAGATCCTTACCAAAAGTTTATTGACTGATAGATCTATGATACTTAATAATTGTGTGATCACAGCTATCATCTCTCAAAGCCCCAGTTTCTCTATTAAATGGGAATGATATCTGTAATAGCTATAAAAATTATGTATATGATTTTATAAATTTTAAAGTGTTGTATAAACATAAGTTGTTAGAGAAATATATTGAACTGCAGATATATTTATGGATTATTATAATTATATTTGGAAGGGGAAAGGGAATAAGCATTTAAGTGCCTATTATGTATCAAGTACTGTGTTAAGTGTTTTATAAATATCTCATTTGATCCTCACAACAATCCTGTGAAGTAGTTTAATTACTATGCTCATTTTATATTAGAAAACTTATAGGAAACTTATATTTCTATTGCCAGCTCTGTTCTTCTTCAGGATCAAGTTCCCATATTAATTTATATGATATAAATGAACCTTCACTTGAAACATGAATGCCATGTAAAGTATCCTCTAGATATGTTAGAGGCAAGAAGCCTCTAGCCTCTGCTGCTGAGTATCTTGTTAGAGGCTAAGCTACTTCCTTACCTATCTCACCTTGGGCTGATTTGAAGTCAAGTCTTCTTGATTCCAGTTCTAACTCTATTTACTGCATCATCCAGTTGTCTTTCTTGGTTAAAGAAAAGAAATAAGTTCCATCTTTGAAACCTGGAGACAAGATTTTTCCCTTCCTGATGTGCCCCTTGATTTATCTTCTTCAAATTACCTGTTCCTTTGAAAGAGCTTTGATTTCTCTCCACATTCCTATTCCACATGCATATTTGCTTATCCTGTATGATTCTTGTTCATGGTTTTTATTTTTCTCTCCATAAATTCTTCAGAGATGATCTCCCCAGATTCCAGGAGACATTTTTCCTTCTTTTAGTCTCTCAGGGATCCCCCATACACCACTGTCTATCTCTTCTCTTGTGTTTGTTACATGGCTATTATACTTCCATTTCTAGTCATACAAACCTCAGACTTGTATTTTACCTGCATTTTGCTTCCAAGTCATTATTAATAAATCATACATTGCAATTTACTAATATCCACAAGTTATCTTTCCAATATCCTTTGAATTATTGGTTATTTTAATTCTTATGAGTCCATTCTATTCGATGACTTTCAACCAGATAGCATCTGAGAAGTACATTTTTGTTAAAGAAATGAGTGTTTGCCAAAAATACTCTATCTATGCCAAGTTTAATTACATAAAAATGTTTAGCATCACCAATAATAATATTAATTTTTTGAATTCTTGAAGTCACCTAAGTAAACACATACTGCTATATATGAGGTGCACAAATTTAGAAACATCTCCATTCCAAATGTTCATATACCTATGCTAGAGTCTTCTGAGCTCATATAGGTCTGATCAGCTGCAGTTGGATACACATATACTTTAATCCTGACTTTCTGATGTCATTTTGGTCTTCTTCAAGTACAAAGGACAGCACTACTGCTTTTTTTTGTAAGATTATCATTGGAAAAACCCAAAAGAAATTGTATAGCCCTGATGAAAATGCCAGTTATTGACTATCAGCAGCAAAGTCAACTGCCTAATAATCAATAACCTTCCATTCCACCTGACTGAGAGGTTAATTTACTTGCCCAAAGCTACTACTTGGCTGAGTCAGGATCCTTCTTTACTCTAAGACCAGTGACTTAATTACTGACAACCCCCCCCACTGTGATGTATATGAAATATATAACTATAAAGCACTACATGTTTATAGCTCCTGTTGTTGTTGTTATTTTTAAAGGAAAGACAAGTTGAATAATGAATACTTTTTGCTGTGATCAGAAAGATTTTTTGCTGCTTGAATAAGAGATCTGGGTTCAAATACTGTTTCTGAAACTAGCTATGGCTGTGAGCAAGTTATCTCGCCTCTGAATGGTTACAGATATATTGCTAAACAGCTTGGGTAAAGGGAGGTTGTACTTAGAGAAATCCCTACACTAATGAAATCTGATGCTAAATCAACAAACAAATAAATGAATGAACGAATTAATTAAATTGATAGATACACATATACACACAGATGAATGAATGACTAAACAAATAAGTAAATACACAGACAATAAAAGGTGAGTTTCACTGCAGAATGCATTTTTGAACGAGTCCTATCCATGAAATTCAATTAAAAACCAAAATTTCAGAAAAACAAGGTGGCACAGGGCAGAGAGTGTGGGACCAGCGTCATAAAGACCTCATTTCAATTCCAGCCTCAGATACTCCCTACTGCATCACTGTGAACACTTTCTTAATATCTCTCTGCTTCAGTTTCCTCATCTGTAAAATAGAAATAATAACTGAATTATTATTATTTGTAAAATTAAAAGAATAAACCTATCTCCCAGGGCAGTTGTGAGAATAAAATTAGATAATATTTGTGAATTGCCTCACACACCTAAAAATATTATGTGAATAGTAGTTATTATCAAGAAGCTTCCCCATTACCCCAGCTTGGTGTACATAATCTGAGTGTATAATGCATGTGCATGTTTGTGTTTGTTCTGTGTTCTCGTTAAAAACAACTTCTTTCAGTTCTTTTAACATCCTATAACTCTTAGTATAAGGATTTCTACCCAGGGGGTATTCTCCAAATACTATTAACAAGTCAATTCAATTTAACAAGCATTTAATAAGCACCTTCTATGTGTCAGGCCCTGTGAATGCAAAAACAAAAGTAAAATGCTTCCTGCCCTCATAAAGTTTACATTCTGTTGTCAGAGGCACAGAATATACAAATAGGGAAATTCAATATATTTCTAAAGTAAATACAATATAAATTTGGGTGTTGAGGGACAACATTAACAGCAGAGGGGATAAGGAAAGGCCTTGTGTAGACTGTAGCAATTGAGCTGAACTTAAGAAAGTATTACAAAATACATCTAAGAGGTGCGAGGGATAGAACACTGGACTTGGAATCAGGATAACTTATTTTCATGAGTTTAAATCTGGTCTTACTTATGTGTGCAAAAATGTTTGTGGCAGCCCTTTTTTGTAGTGATAAGGAACTGGAAACTGAATGGATTCCCATCAGTTGGAGAATGGCTGAATAAGTTATGATGGTAGATGAATGTTATGGAATATTATTGTTCTGTAAGAAATGATCAGCAGATGATTTTGGAGAGGCCTGGAGAGACTTACATGAACTGATGCTAAGTGAAGTGAACAGAACCAGATCATTGTACATAGCAACAAGAAGATTATACAATGATCAATTCTGACTCATGTGACTCTTTTCAACAATGAAATGACTCAGGCCAGTTCCAGTGGTCTTGTTATAAAGAGAGCCATCTGCACCCAGAAAGAGAATTGTGGATACTGAGTGTGGATCACAACACAGTATTTTTACTTTTTTGTTGTTGTTTGCTTGCATTTTTCTTTCTCATTTTTTTCCTTTTTGATTTGATTTTTCTTTTGCAGCAAGATAATTGTGGAAATATGTATGAAAGAATTGCATGTGTTTAACACATATTGGATTACTTGCCATCTAGGGGATGGGTTGGGAGGAAGGGAAGGAAAAACATTTTGGAACACAAGGTTCTGCAAGGGTGAATGTTGAAAATTATCTTTGCATATGTTTTGAAAATAAAAAGCTATTTTTAAAAATTGGTTTCAGGCTTTAAATGATAGGAGCATTTGCAAAAGTCTTTAAGGAACTCTTAAAGCTTTTTGAATTAAAGTGACATAGTCATGTCTCTGCTTTAAGATTAATTGGGCAGTAGTGTAGAATCCCAATTAAAGAGAAGAAAAAGGGAAGAATTAAAAATGTGAGAGTTATTCAGATAGAATCAAGGTAAGTGATGGGATATGGGAGATGAGAGAGAGTAGATCAGGCATGACAGAATACATGAAAGTGTATTTAGTAAGAACATTGAGTGTCAAATCATAGTTCTTTGATTTACTACTTTGTGTTCTTGGGTAAGTTACTTAAATGCTTTGGACCCTATTGTCTTCATCTATAAAATTAGTAGATTCTTTTATTGCTGTTATTCAGTTATTTCAATCATTTGGGGTTTCTTGGAAAAGATACTGGAGTGGTTTGTCATTTCTTTCTTCAGGTCATTTTACAGATGAGGAAATTGAGGCAAAGTGGGTTAGATGAGCTGACCAGGGTCACAAAGTTAGTAAGTATCTGAGGCAAAATTTGAACTCAGAAGATAAGTCTTCTTGAATCTAGGCCTGGCTCTGTCATCACTATATCACCACTTCCTTCCTATCTCTCCATTATAATAAGATTCTCAAACTTTAAGGTTTCAAACCTGGGTAAGTAGAAAGATGAAAAAAAATAGAAGAAAACAGAAAGAGGAATGGTTTGGTGGAAAGGAAGATAAAGACATCTGCATTAATTTTATTGAGCTTGAAAGGCCTATAGGACATCTAGGCAGAGATATTCAGCAGATATGTCCAGATATGTGGGATTAGTACTCAAGAGAAAAAATGAGGGAACATGGTACTTCCTTTTTTTTAATAACTTTTTATTGATAGAACCCATGCCAGGATAATTTTTTACAGCATTATCCCTTGTACTCTCTTCTGTTCTGATTTTTCCCCTCCCTCCCTCCATCCCCTCCCCCAGATGGTAAGCAGTCCTATACATGTTAAATATGGCACAATATATCCTAGATACAATATATGTATGCAGAACCCAACAGTTCTCTTGTTGCACAGGGAGAATTGGATTCAGAAGGTATAAATAACTCGGGAAGAAAAACAAAAATGCAAGCAGTTTATATTCATTTCCCAGTGTTCTTTCTTTGGGTGTAGCTGCTTCTGTCCATCCTTGATCAATTGAAACAGAATTAGTTCTCTTTATCGAAGAGATCCACTTCCATCAGAATATATCCTCAAACAGTATTGTTGTTGAGGTATATAATGATCTCCTGTTTCTGCTCATTTCACTTAGCATCAGTTCAGAACATGGTACTTCCATGAAAGCTGATGTAATCACTGAAAGAAAAAATGTTCCTAGACAAAATGAGGTCAGTTAGCAGAGGAGGGGAAAGAAAGTCATACATAATGATCCTGTAAAGAATACTACCAAAGAACAGGCAGACAGAAGGAAATCAGGAGAAAATAGTATCACCAAAAGGTATCCTCCTGATGGTTGGCAACTAGGTAGTAGGATAGAGAAAACAGTGTTCTCGACTGCTTGCCATCTAGGGGAGGGGGTGGAGGGAGGGAGGGAAAAAAAATCGGAACAGAAACGAGTGTCAATATAAAGTAATTATTAAATAAAAATTAAAAAAAAAGAAGAATGAATAATTGAGTAACTTAAAAAAGAGAGAGAGAGAGAGAGAGAGAGAGAGAGAGAGAGAGAGAGAGAAAACAGTGTTCTCCTCCAGAGAGGAAAAAGTTTGCAGGAAGAGGAGATAATCAACAATATTACATGTTACAGAGAAGTCAAGAAGGATGAAGAATGAGAAAAATGTCATTGGAATACATAATTAAGTGTTTATTTGTTAACTTGGAATAACTAGTTCAATTAGTACTAGGGTTGGAAACCAGATTGTGATCATTACACGCTTTTTTTTTTAATTTTTCATACCATAATGGTAATTAAAAGATTAAAAGACTCAAAAAAGACTCAAATATCCCATTCCATTGTTATAATTTTACCAAGATATGATTTATTTGAGATAACTCAAATGATGTTCAGCCCAGTGAATGGATTCCATTCCTGATTCCTTAGGTTTCCTTCCTCAGGACATCACATCTTTCCCTCCCTGGCAGTTTGCTCTTCCCCTGACCTTCTCTCATTGGAAGTACCCTCTGCCTCTATCCTTTCTGATTAGTCAGTGATTCCCAGAACTTCCTTTTTAAAAGAAAGAGCCTGAGCAAACATATCTTCATTTTTCTCTGGGCTTTTCTCCTGAATTGAAGACTAAGTTCTTCCTCTCGTCTCTCCTTCTTTTCAACTTCCTTTTACATGTTATCTTTCCTCATTAGAATGTAATTTCCTTGGGCAGAAACTTTCTTTTTGCTTATACTTGGATTCCCAGTTGGCTAGAAGAGAGTAAACATGTAATACTTGACTATCTTATCACCAGTTCTACACTCATGTGATCCCCCCTTTTGCCTTCATAACAAATGTGAGCGTGAAAATCAAATCGAGAGTTAGACACCGAACCTGGAACAATGTGACCCAAATGTTCAATGCATCGGGTTCCTTCAAGTCAGATTAGTGACTTTTGCTTTTGACATTTTTTACTCAGTATCCATAATCAATCTGCTTCTGTTGAATTTCCTTACTTTGAATATAGCAATTTCACTATATTACTTTTCCTCCTTCTTCAAATTCAGCTTTTTGATAATATGGTTAGTATATTAAATATTTCAACAATGAAATCTTGTCTAGTAAATATAAGTTCTAATATTTCTGCTTTCTTATTATTAAGACATATTGACAAAAAGATATATGATTACAAGATTTAGCATTTGAAGAGACCTTAGAGATAATTTCATTTAGGATCATAATAATAGCTAGTATTGATATATTTTTTAAGGTTTGCAATGAACTTCTTTTTATAGTACTTAATTTTTTTCCAATTATATTTAAAAAGTTTTTAACATCCATCTTTTTTAAAAAATTGAATTCCAAATATTTCTCCACTACTCCCTCTATCCCTTCATTTCTTCTGCTTCTTCAAGCAATTTGATATAGGTTATATATATATATATATATATATATACATATATATATGCAATCATGTAAAATATATTTCCATATAAACACATTAATACTAGAAACAAAGCAAAAGAAAAAAAGCATAAAAAGTGAAAATGGTATGCTTTGATCTGCATTCGAAGTTCATCAGTTCTTTCTCTGAACATTGATAGCATTCATCATGAGTCCTTTGTCATTGTCATGGATCACTGTATTGCTGAGAAGAGCTGCATCCAAATAGATGATCATTACATAATGTTGCTGTTAATGTGTACAATGTTTTCCTGGATCTGCTCATTTCATTTTACACCAGTTCACCAAATCACACCATACTTTTACAAATTTAATCTCATTTGATTCTCACAATAACCCTATGTATAGATACTATTACTTTACATATAAGAAAATTAAGGTAGGGAGAAGTTAAGTGACTTACCCAGGCTCACATAACTAATCAATATGTGAGGTTGGACTTAAATTCCAAATCCAGGACTGTACCACCCAGCTGTTTAATCATTTGATCACAGATATAGAACCAGAATAGATTTCAGGGATTGTCTAGACCAATCTACTCCAAATTATAGATAAAGAAACTGATTCTCAGAGAAGCTAATTGACTCTTTGATAGGTGTCAGAGCCAGGATTCAAAACCAGAATAAAAGCTAGGGTCTTTTCTGCATTGTTCTGCCTGTTTACAGCAATAGCTATCAAATTTCAGTTCTTCTAGAAATCAAAATTTTCATGGGACATTTCTAGATACTTTGAAATTTCAGAAAAGTTGTATATATCCCTGTCTGTGCTCTGTGAGCCCTTTTTCTTCTGTCTTCCAGATGCACTTTGAGTGAATGAGACAAAAAACAGAAAGATTTCCTAGTTTCAGAAAGTTTGAAAAATATTTCTTTATGGAAAATACAGAATTACAAAATTGCAAAATTAGAAGAAAAAATGGGAGGGGGACCTCACCAAAAAGTTTATTGAACCTTAACTTTAAGATCTTTGGTGAGGAAAAAAAAAAAAAAAAGATCTTTGGTGAGGGAATTAAAAACTTAATCTCCCAAAGACAATCCATTACCTTTTTGGACAGATCTAATTATTAGGAAGTTTTCCCTTATATCAAACTTCAATTTACTCCTTTGCAACAATGACAAAGTTGTTTGACCCTTTAGGCCCAAGCAAAACAAACCTAATCCTTTTTTCATGGCATAGTCCTTTATACAATCTGAAGACATGATAATATCTCCCCAGATGTCTTCCAGTTCTTCAAGCCTCTCTCAATGTATGATACCTAGACTACAATACTATAGATTTGGTCTGACCAGAACAGAGTACAAAGGCATGATCACTATCTTATTTCTGGAAACTATAATTCTCTCAATTGAACCAAAGATTAGTTTTTTGGCTGCCATATCCCAATAATAACTCATTGGTGCTACAATCCATGAAAAACTCAGACCTTTTTTAAACAAACTGTTGTCTAACCATGCTTGTCTTATATAATCTGGTGAATATTTGAATCTGATATAAAATCAAATATTTGAACCCAACTTCAAAAACTGCATTTATTCCTATTAAATTTCCCAAGTAATATTGGGGGCTTCAACCAGGATGATGAAGGGATTTAAGTCAATGTCATATGAGAGTAGGCTGAAGGAACCAAGGCTTTAAGAAAATGAAGAATAAAAGAAAGAAAGAAAATGAAGAATAAAGGAGAAACATGGTGGCAGATTTTATACAAGGCATAAAATGTGGAAGAAGCATTAATTATAATTGATCTGTTTGGCCCTGGAAGGCAGAGTCAAGGAATTTGTCAAAAGGTACAATTAGACTTTATGTCAAGAAAAATTCCTACCAATCAGACTTATCCACAAGAAGAGTAGGCTACCCTCCCCTCATTGGGTTCCTTCAAGCAGAAGCTACAGGTTCATTTGTCAGGTATATTATACCAGGAACCCTTTCAGGATATATATGTTGAACAAGGTGGCCATTGAAATATAACTTCCAACTCCAAAGTTCTGGGATTCTGTGACCTTGTCAATTATTAACTTATTATCATTCAAAATCATTATTTACTTATTATCATTTTTAATTACAAAAATGCCACATGCTGACTATAACCCTAATTCCAAAGTCCTTTGATAAGGGGCTCTGTCCTCATTGGTGGAGATAAATGCCCTCCCCTTCTCTCCATGAAGAGGGGGTAGAATTGGTTCTCTCAGAGTTAGGATATCTCTTCAGTCTTCTTCTACTGTTAAGTTGTTTGGGGCACTTCTGCCTTCCAATTTCAAGAAAAAAGATGGAAGAAGGCAACCTCTGTTCAGATTGCTGACAGAAACAGACTCTGGGAAGATATGAAAGGAATTGATCATATCCATCATGTCTTTATCCCCGTCTTGCTACACTAAAGACTTGGGGAGTTTCCCTTTGGGTGAGAACTAGAACTGTCCCTCTCTTGTTTGAGCTGAGTTATCTTGCTCCCCATGAGAGAGCTTCTCATTCTGAATTGTCAGGAATATGTTCCTATATGTACACATTCACTGATTTCTGTTTTACTTTATTTGGGATTAATGGGTTTCTTTACAATTCACTGTGTAATCATTGTGGAACTGGTATTTGGTGGGGAAAGGATCAAGCTTTGGATATATACTATAGAGCTTGTGGTCCTGCTTCTCCCCAATAATGAGACAAAGTAATCATAAGTTGGATTGCACCTAATCATATCCCCTTAACAAGCTATATTTAAGAGAGCAGTTAGACATAACAGTAGTCTGGTGTCTTTTCTCTCTGAGAAGAACAGAGTGATCTCCAACACCAACTTCCTGCTTCCCCTCCTGTCAAATCTTCAAGAAGGGGGGAGAAGAGGCTAGAGATTTCTATTCTGTCCCCCTCTGAGCTACACAATAGCCCCCATGCTTCATGTGGGAGACAAACCTCACTACCCAAGTAACAGAATACCAATAGTTTAAAACACCCAAGTTAATAGGAAGTTAAACCAATTATGTCTCCCCATTTCTGATTGAAGTTTTGCTCATTGGGCCTTCATTTAATCTTGCCTCACACACAGAGATGACAAGGGAAAAAATAAATTCCCAGTTACAGTCGTCTCCTCTTGCTTTTCTTTCCCACAGTTTATATCTTCTAATGATGGACACAGGTTAAATTACATAAAGTGAAATAAATCTCATGCCACTTCAAATGAAAGTTCCTGCTTATAGTAAAAACAAATGTAACCAGACTCCCAAAGAATGTAGCCCTGGATTCAACAGAAGATACTTTACATTTCAGACCCTACTCCTCCTCTTCCCCTCGCCCACAAGTCTGCGGGCCACTGTCCATGCAAGGCCCAGTTTCCTGTCTGGCTGTCAGTCTTGCTTCTTCTCACCCTTATTTTGAAAAGGAAATAAGAAGGAATGGAAAAATATCTGGAGTTTTGTCTGTAGACAAAGATAGTAAAGAGAATGTTAACTAGCCTACAATTTTTAAAAAATACACTTTTTTATTTCATGGAAAGTTCCACTATTTAAAAGTTT
The DNA here is from genome assembly GCF_016432865.1 of Antechinus flavipes. Classification (NCBI taxonomy): domain Eukaryota; kingdom Metazoa; phylum Chordata; class Mammalia; order Dasyuromorphia; family Dasyuridae; genus Antechinus; species Antechinus flavipes. The sequence goes on from NC_067400.1 coordinate 415,480,206, forward strand.
TTTTTTTCCTTCCTTTTTTTTTTCTGGCTATTCACTGGACTCTCCCAACTTAGCATTCATCAGTGAGGATTACAACTAACATCTATAGCAATAAAAACAAATAAAAAAGACCTTCCTCCATGGTTTAGGCCATGTGTATGTTGTAAAAACACAATCTTCCCCCCAAAAAATTCCCATAAACACACCTTTTTTGCATAAATATTTAAAACATTCCCCCAATTTTTTCTGAAGCTCTGATCCGTTCCAATTGTTCATTTATTCACAAGCTATAGATAAATAGATGGGTAGGTGAGAAGAGGGGGAGGGACAGACAGACCTATAGATGACAGATCTGTATAGAATGTTGTTAGCATGCCAGATCTTATTACAGAACAGTGGGAGGTCATGTACGCTACATCCCGATTCTATGGGGACCACCACATTTAAAACGGGATGGAGGGGGGGAAGTAACGTGAAAAAACCCCTCATGGGCAGCCTTCAAAGGCAGAGACAGGTTCTGACTGGATTAACATTTATTGACTGTTTAAGCCTGCTTTTTTGCTTCAGGACAGAGATACACGAGCTTAATTGCAGGGGCTGTTCTGCCAACTGATCACCAGAGTAGCGACCCAGGCTTAACTAATCGGTCCTTCATTAGAGAAAAGTCTCTATTACAAAACAAATTAAGCACGCTCTGATCCCAACCTACAGGTCCAATGGCATTACAGCAAAGTTTAAGCTGTTAGAGCACTGAAAAACTTATTAAGGGTTAGCGCTGAGATAGCACTTTGGTATCGATTTTACAATACACAGGTATTATGATTTATGGAGTGCTGGTGTCACTCTAACAAGCTGAAGGACACACAATATCATCTCCAGCATCATTAAAATTCAGAAGCCTCTAGAACTAACTCATCAACCAGTGCACATTGTCACAGACTATAGAGCTGCACTCCCGTTTCAGAATGTCCTATGATTTGGGGAGAGCCAGTCTGTTTTCCAGCTTGGGATCCATCCCCAAATGGCAAACAGCTCCTCAAAGGGCGTATCTTAATTACAAAAGCCCAATTCACTTGGAATTGTGGGGATGAATTGCATTATTTAATTTAGCCATTAATCATCAAAAGGATTATTTTTGCTCTCCTATCAGAAGCACATAGAGGGTAGAAAGATTATGCAAACTACATCTGGGCTCAGTTATTAAATCCATTCTTCTAATCCCAGACAGGACAGTGACTAGACCATTGAAGACAAATGATTGTCCATGCTTTTAAAGATGTGCATAATGATTGCACATGTATAACCTATATAAAATTGCTTACTATCTCAGGGAGGGAAAATAGGAGGAAAAGAATTTGGAACTCAAAATTTTAAGAAATGTATGTTTAAAATTATTTTATAGTAATTAGTTTTAAAAAATACTTATTTTAAAATATGCACAAATAACATTGGGTATTAATGTGACAAGATAAATAGGTTTGGTATATAATAACCTTTTCTTTCAGGAAGTATCTCCATACTCTTATCTTCAGTAATTCTTGCTGTAATTCAGATCCATCCCCATTTAATCTATCTAATAGGAGATTAAATCCTTCTTATTACCAAATCACCTTTAAATCTCCCTTCTTCTACTCTGTTACATAATCCCAACTAGTACACTTCCTCTAGAGATCCTATTTCCCACATCTTTAATCATTTCTGATGCGACTCTTTATTTATAGCTCCTATACATAGGATACAATGTGATAGATATACCAGAAATTTAATAGGCTTTATGAAAGTCTCCTTTTATCTTCTTTTATAATATTGAGCCTTTTGCTGGATGCTGGCCTATAAGCATGGCCCTAGGAATTCTTGTGGTTTTGGAACATTTTGATAACTCAGAATTGTAATAAGAAAAATTCAGGGGCATTTCATGATGTATATGTATAGCATTTCACAGTTTTCAAAGCACTTTCACCTTCATTATCTCATTTTTGTCTCTCCAGCCAAGTGTTCTCTTACTGTCCTCCAATTTCCTTAGGACATTTTTGCCTAAGTTTTTTCTTTGTCACCATCATATTCTGTCTTGCACATTATCTAAATACATGTCATTTAACCCCCCAGCCCAATCTACTCCAATTGTGAACAGAATGTAAACTCCTACAGCATCTCCCTTGGAACACAGTAGATACTTAATAAATGTTTATTGAATTGGAAGGAAAGAAGAAAGGAACCAAACATTAAGAGCCTACTATGTGCCAGACACCATATTAAGAGTTTTACAAATATTATCTTATTTGATTCTCACAAAAACCCTGGGAAGTAGTTTATATCATTATACAGATGAGGAAACTGAGGCAGATCATTGTTGTTGTCTTTTATAATTGAAGAAGACCAAAATAACATCACAATGTTAGGCTCAATATATAGTGTGCCTAATTATGGTTCAAACCAATGGAGTTCAGAAAGGTTGGGCTCAAATTGAGTATATGAATATTTGGGAAAGAAATTTGCGTATATCTCTTTTGAGTTACTGCAAATCTACTTTGCTCATAGAACAAAGTGACTTGCCTAGAATTACGCAGCTAGCAGTTAAAGTAACATTTGAACTCAGGTCTTCTTATTCAGACCCAGCACTAAGTGTCTCTAGGAAGAATTTAAATGAATTGAATTCAATTGAGGGCAAGAAATCTGTACTATATATCTTTGTATATGCATTGCATTGACATTAGTAAACATGTTTTTTAATTAAACTATATTTTCCTAACAGTATGGTGGGTATTATTATCCCCATTTTACAGATAGAAAGATAGGATCAGAGAGATTGTATGATTTTCCCCAAGATACAAAGTAAAAACATAAAAGGTGATGATCATACTGGAACCCAAGCATTCTAACTTCAAGTCCACTATTTTTTCTATTAAAACATATTCTCTGGTAATCACAAAGAAGAATTTGATAGTCTTAGGTCTGTTTGAGGTAACAGCTTATAACTTCGTCATCTTTAAGATAGCAAGGACTCTGAAAATCTTGTTTTAAGCAGGCTTCAAGATGTAGCATTGTAACTCATAATTAGATTGCAAATTTTTTGCTAAAGTTATACTTTCAGCTGTTTTTTCTTCCTATAGCACATTCTTATGTAAGAAAGTGCTGTAGGAAGAAAAAATATATATATATGTTCCTAAGTTTCATCTGATTTATGCCAAGCCACCTCTATAATTTTCAAGATCATTAGAATTATAATCCTACCATTCTATGTGTTAATTGCTCCTCCCATCTTGGTATCTTGTCCAAGCCATTTAAAAAAAATTTTTCAGAAACAACGTTAGACTAAAAATAGAACAGCATCCACTATATACCTCTAGCCCAGAAGTGTCAAATACCAGATTAAAATGGAATTGGAAAATATTTCACAAAATAAATAAAAATAAAAATATAGGTAAGATTACATTTTAAAATTAAGTTAATATGTGACTGGCAGGGATTTTTAAGTACAGATCCTTCTTTTCTACTATTCTTCTTTTCTATTAGAGTTTGACTCAACTGCTCTAGATAATATTGTTCCATTATAATTCCTGTGTAAGAAAAAAATTCCACTTTGTACCTCTTCCACCAATTTCTAAACCAACTTTTTCCCCCCAACTTACTTTTTGACTGTGTCATGTGAAACTGAGTTGAAGGCATCACTGAAAATAAACTGTCTATTGAACTAGATTTTATGGAGGTCTGCTATTTCCTGAGAATGAATTAGGTAATTTTGAAGCCATCTAAACACTAGGGTACCATTCCATGCCGGTCTTCCTAAATGTATCCCTATAAACTTCTTTTTTTTCCTTAAAATTTATCTTTAGCAACTAAGTTTCATTTCCACATTCTCAAGTTTCCTCTTCTGAATTTCTGGGTTTCATGTATTTCTTAATTTAATGTGTTTGATTCCCTATTAGGTTTCCTTCCCAAACTATGCATTGAAATAGCATCTCTTTGAAACTGTGATAATACCTCTTTAAAATCGTGCAATTCTGCTAAATTCTTTTGTTTCAGGTTTTAAGCCCTTATTTCAATTTCAAAGGCCAGTTTAAAAATATTGTGTTGTTTCAAAAGCTGGATAGACAAACCTACCACCTTTAAAAAAGGAAGAGTTCAGTAGACCACAAAGATGCCAGCCAGATAAAGAGATTGGTTTATTGGGCCAGTCTAGTCTTAGAGCCATAGACTTCTTTCCACAAGGTCACTTTAACAAATTTAAGTTTGTTATGATCTGATTTCTGGAGTTAACTGTGGTATATTCATATGTTTTTTTCTCCTTATTCCCCTTCAAACTGTAAACTTTTGGTTCACCTTTTTAAAGGCTGCCTACCCACCTAAACATCCTCTTTCATGGAAAAAAGGAAGTCTGGAAATAGCAAGCTCACTTGAGATTTCCTTTGCCTTCCACTCAAGATGATCATCTTTATTAGCTTATTTAGTAAGAAAATGTTTATTTTATTCTGTTTTTTTTAATTATAAAAGTGAGATTTGCAAAGAATTTTTCAAAATCTACTATTATAAACTTTTTAAATTCCACAAACCTGTTTGCTATCTTTGAGACACATATATCTAGGGTTTTACCTTGCCAGGATGTAAAGTAATTCTCCTTTAAGTTCCCTTCCCCTCATTCACTTAATAAGGGGAGAGAGAGAGAGAGAGAGAGAGAGAGAGAGAGAGAGAGAGAGAGAGAGAGAGAGAGAGAGAGAGAGAATTCTTTTTTAACATTTACTAAAAGGAAACCAAATAGACAATGAGTAGAGTGTTGACATTTAGGTTGTACAAATAAAGTGAGAAAGGGAGAAATGAAAAATTCACTCAGTATTGAAATTTCAGAAACATCCAGGTTATTGAATGATTTTTTTTATCTCAATGTTTAGAGTCATTTGGGCGCCACCAGCATATGCAGATTGAACAGTATTAAAGCAAATTTCATAGCAGAGTCTGTTTCACCTCATCACCTACAACTTGTGATGTCACCCATTCCCCTCCTCAAATAAATCTGGGGCCAGCCCTGTTGCCCCGTTATAAATCTGTTCTCTCTTTCACTCTGTCTGCATGTACAGTACACTGTAAATAATCATAAATGAATGAGCTGCAAATACTTCTGCGATACACTGGAGACCCCTATTGGTCAGTCTCAGATAGTGAACCCAAAGGAGAACCAACTCAATGATGAGAAACATTTTTTTTTTTTTTTTGGTTAGGATTTTCTCTGTTCTTTGCTAGGGACTTCTCTGCCCTCTAGGATCAAAAAAAAAAAAGTGGCAGAAGTGGGTAATTTTTAAGTATAACATATTTTTAGTTATATATATATATAGCTAATTTAATATTAAATATTATTATTTATTAATATATTATATATAATATTAAAATATAGTGCATTTTTAAAAGAAAATGTGTGAGAATTAGCTGCTGGCAATATATAATGCTGGATGCACAAAGGCATACCAAGACTAAGAAGAAAAAACAAACAACAGAAGGAATAAGTGACCATTTCAATGAAATTATGTTCCTGGAGATGATCTAAACAATGATAAGTGCTTACCTATGTTTAAACAAATACATGTTAACCAAAATATGTGAGAACGGTAAAGCCCTAGCCTGTCTAATAGTTGTGCTGCAAGAAAGTATTTCATCTATACAACTTTAAAAACAATATTGTGTTGTTTTAGATATTTATATGATAGCTTAGCTCTTCACAATTAATGACTGTACCGTGAAAACATTGTGCTTAATAAAGATAAACTGTTTTAATGCCTTGAAATATCCTTCAATCTATCCTTAATTTCTGATCACAAAGGGGGAAATCAATTAATTCCTAGCAGAGATAATTCCCTCAGATTGTATCATTTTCCCCAAAAAAAATTTATTTTCGCACAGGATTACAAAAACAGTACATCAAATTTACAAGATGAAAGGACTGAATTTTGTATTCTTATCATCATGGAAAAGGATTCATAAAATGTCTATATAACCTACTCTCACTGATCTGAGGATCTGAGGACCAAATATACCTGTATTTTTGCTCAATTTTTTTTCTCTTTTTCTTTTATGAGCCAGGAAAAACTGGCACAGGAAAAATGTCCAAGTAACGATTGTGGCAATTTCTTTAAAACTTCTAACCAACTACTACAGGCCTCAATCCAAACCACTCACACCACTTATCTTCTAACTACTGATTGATAGAAGCCTTTAAGCCTGGATAGAAACTCCCTCATTCTTTCACTGGCTGGAAACACAGAATATGTTTTTTTTTTTTCTAAAACATACATGCTGCCAGTTACCTAAAAAATGAAGTTACAAAATTTTTGCCACTGCTGTTCTCTTTTTCACTGTTAGTGTACAGTTTTAGCCTTGTTTTTAGAATTTTTTCTGTTTTATTTCATTCATCATCATCCCAATTTTCTCTATTTTCTTTTTTTGTAATTTCTTCCATATTTCCCAACACATACACATACACACACACACACACACACACACACACACACACACACACACACACACTTAAAAGCTGGCCCCTGATGCTGAATTCTGTTCGAAACAAAAATACATAGCCCTACTGTCCTGAGATGAGTGATTACTGTCTGTTCCTTTTTGTTATTTTAACAACATATTAGATCAGCATACAGTATTTATAATTTAATGATTGTCTCATTTTGAGATAGAAGAAAATATTTTAACTTTGCTAAGCTGACAAGTAAATATCTACAACAACAGAGCCTGATTCTGTAATCCTAAATTCAAGAAAAGTTAGCTTTAAGTATTGAGTATGGTGCATGAGCTATATAAACTGTGGAGCAACTTTTTTCCCTTGATTATATTTGTTCTTTTCTTCCCTGAGTTATCCAAATAGAATGGAATCTATTGGTTCTACCCTGACAGAACATCATATTCTTGACATAGTTGAGGTGAAGTATAGATGATAGGGAAGGTTGGAAAATGGAATAAAAAATATATTAGGAAGCCAGGGGGTCCATAGCAATAAGTATTGGGGAAGGGAAACCTTTAATCCTGGTAGAATTGTTGATGTGTATGACTTGGGGCCCTTAGAGTAACTTTTTTGTACCTCCGTCAATCTATCCAAAAGTATAGAATAAATAGTAATAATAATAACAACAGCATACTGGAACTGCTATAACTGATAGTTGTTCAATTTTTTAGGCTCAAATTCTATAAAGCTATAATCTCTAGTATCATTCATCTCCTGGTTAATCACAGTGGTTTCACTAAGGCCATGATCAGAAAACTATATAAAAAGTTATATAATAATCTCAAAAAAAAAGAAATTCTAAGACCTCTTGCTTTTACTCAACCTTTATAGCTAGCTCAGAAAATTTCCCTTAACCTCCTTCTGAGAGATTATTAAGAACAACGTCCTAAATTGTTACATCATTATAAACTCTGCTCTCTCTTCCATTTTAAATAGCCATTATAGGAGACAAAAAAAAAATTATGTCTAAGGATGCACAGGGTCAGTATTCCTTCCACTCTCAAATATCATTTTTATAAATTTAAATTATGAAAAGAAATATTCCTAAGAAAGACACAGTGGGAGAGGCATTATGGTGTAGTAGATAGATAGTCTCAGAGTTAGAACAACTTGGGTTCAAGATCCACCCACTCCATCTCCCAACTATACTGCCCCGGTGACTTTGAGCAAGTCTCAAAATCTTTCGAATCTCTCGGTTTCCTAGGAATCTTTGTTAAGACAAAGTGGAAAAGCAGGTGCTAATTTGTATTGATAGAAAGAGCAAAACTCCAGGACTTGTTAAAAAATCAAATCAAATCAAAAGATAACTATGTTTTGCTTGATAGTGAGAAAAAGCATAGGACAGGGAAACTGGGTTTTATTCAAAACTCTGCCACTAACTAGAAGTGCAAATTTTGCCAAGTCCCCAAAGCAACCTTTCCTCATCTTCAAATGGGAATAAGTCTCAAACTTAGATATCAGCTTAATCTCTAACTGTGAAGATCAGATAAAATAATCTATGTTAAAATAATTACCAAAAATTAAAAGAGTTATAAAAATAAAGAGATTATTGGAAATGTTCTTTCGATCAAAGCTGCCCTTACTTCTTATTGGTGTTAGTAAAGTTCACTTCCCCTTCTAGTAGTTTTCTTCTACCTAAGCAATAAAGTGAAATAAATATCTATTACATTGCATTGGAACGACCAAAGCACTGTGGCTTTTTTATCTTTCAAAAAAAAAAAAAAAAAAAAAAAAAAAGCTTAAACCATTGTTTTAGGAGGTAGGAAGAATAAAGGGGGTAAGAGGAGGAGAGGGAAGGGAAGATGAGCTAGAGATGGAGGAGGGGAAGTGGTCCCTTCCCCCATTCAACAAATACTCTCTACCAAATTCAATCAAGCCTAAGATTAAAGCTGGGAGGAAGGGTCAGCATGAACGCAGACGTGTTATTGGTCAGCATTAAGATGGTATCGATAGAAAATGTAATGCAATACATTTTACTCTGTCACACATTTCTGTACAATAGCAATTTGCCAACTAGCTAACCACCTCAGCATAAACACTGGAGTGTTCCTGCTGAGTCTTGGAAAGCCTGCATGTGTGCAAGTGCACAATATACAAGGAAAATCACCATAAAGCTCAATGCCACAGTTGAATACAAACAGTCCTCAGGTCCTGCTGTGACTTGGCGTACCCCATTGGACAGCTGGAAACAGAAAGGAAAGGCACTGCTGCCAATAACATGTTACAAGGGATTTTCAGGGCAATTTTCTGGAAACTGACAGACTCTGTATTATTTTACTGGAAGATACTGCTATGAGATACATAGATATACAATAATATAGTATGCTGTGAATATCTGTTATGATATACAAAAAAAATCTAATTCTCTCCCCTATACACACACTGTGCCATTTGTTATTAAGTAACGAAAAATAAGAATATATTTTACCAAAGCTCTATGCTATGGCTAATAAAATTTTGAAAATCAGATATGGCCCCTGAACAACATTTCATTACATGCATCAAAAAGATTTAGTTTGCTAAGGGTCACATCAGTATATTCTAAATGGGCTTTGCATAAATAGATTGCATATGGTGACTCTCTCCCCGACACCCCTCCTCTGCACCCCCCCAACCACTTGCAATGAAGTGCTACCAGAGATCATTAAAAAATAGATTGCTCATTTTATGTAGCTCAGATATAGTTATCTAAATTCCAGCAGCAAGAATACTTGGAAGACAATACCAAGAGATAAAACGAACGTGAGTTAAATCAGGAAGACGTGCTCTATGGCAATTAGTCTAATGTAATATCATTTTTAATGTAAAGAAGCTACATTTTCTAATTTTCCCTAAAAGCCCTGGGTGCTGAATGGTTTATAATAAATGTGTGCAATAAAAAACAGGTACACTTATCTCATAAAGCAGCCTATTAACCAGATTGCTAGTGCTGCAAAATTCGGTGTACAGTAAACAATACTTTTTCTGTTAGAATAATGATGCATAGTTTACTCCTTTATACCATGCAGCACTTGGGGACTACATCCATTTACCAAAATAATGCCAAATTAGTACTGTAAATATTGAAATCAGACCTTTCAGGCTAACCAGTGGCCTAATTTTCTCTTCAATCTGCTCTTAATCTCAATTCATCAATAACACCACCTTATTATAGGACTTTGACAGCAAGCTAAGGCTTTTGATAAATTATACATCTCAAGCCAGATTTAAAATTTGAAGCTCAAGTGCTAATTATCTGTACAGGCCTAGTTAATAACGAGATTTCTTGTTAAGTATCTGATCACAGCATGGGCATCATTTGTCAAGAACCTCAAGTCTACCTTGGAGACCAGCTCTTCGAATTCTCCCTTGCCTACCATATATAAAATTGGGATCTTTGTTTCTATAATAACCTTTTATTAGGAAGCTGACATAATGATTAAGTTCGCTGTAGACACACACAATGAATTAGACAATTACCCTTGCTGCTTTAAACTACTCAGGCTCCTAGCAAGACAAAATAATTAATATTGAATTTTAATTTGATGTGTTCCACATTTAAACCCCAATTTGCAAAGTACACCTGGAAAGCCTCCGCTGTTTCCTTGCAGCTTGTGCTGATGAAATAGAGGCTCCTACAGTTTGAATGTAACAGCCCAGAAGGCTCGATGCACCACGATCACTTCTCAGTGGAGCACAGAATTTTCTAGCATTAATGGGAAAGGTAATTACCTAGGTCTAACTTTATAGCCTTTTCTCTAATGAAACTATAATCTCCCAGGCCTACACACTTTAAGCATTTACATGATTTTAACGATTTCGGTGCCATAACTGTTGTTAACTCACAGTCATTGTGAAATGAGATATCTTAAAAACAAAGACACTAATTATATTTCCATAGTGCTTCTTATTGGCATAAAGCGGGCCCAGGCCAACTGAAAGCCCCATCATAAAACCTGCTGAGTACAACATTTCTCCTGTGACCCAGAGGAGATGAAACCCAAGTGTAAAAACGTACTCTTTCCAAACCCCGGCCTCTTCCTGGCACCCCCAATGGACACATAAGAGTCAGGAACTTAAATGATGCTCCCTGGTAATTATGGCACATAAACTAGAATCCCTTTGGCTTTCCTCTTACGGTGAAATATTACCCAGATAGCTTTGGAAAAGATTTAACATCTGATGTAAGCATGAAACAGCTTAGTTTCATGATCTGGAGATACTTTTATAAGGTAACTAATCCTTGTGGTTGTTTGATTTTTTTTTGTTTTGTTTTACTTTGTTTTGCTTTTGTTTGGAGAATTGGGGTAGGAAGTTGTGTTTGTTTGGGATTTTGTTTTTTGGGGGGAGGGGAAAAGGATAAGAAATAAAGATAACTAAGGATTAATATCCTTCTCCTTTCCTGAAGAGAAGTGGGACTTGGGAGGAAGCATCATGGGAGGAAGTTGGATTACTCCTGGGGCATTTAACCTTCTATGAAACATCCTATTATGGAATTTTGCCAAAATCAGGAAGCTGGACCAGACAAAGCTGTCTGCATTAAGACCTATTAAGCCAACTCACACTTTTACAGGAAAGAAATAAAGATTCACAACCCATTTATTATGAACTATAAGAGCCCATTTTCATGCTGCCTTAATATACTCATAGAGCAGGGGTGGCCAAGTTCACTAACAAAGGCTTCTATTCTCTTTCCCCTTGGAACCTGGAAAAGAGGAAAAGAAAGAGAAAAATAGTAAGGTCTCCCTTTCGAGATATACGGAATTATATTTGCCAACACTTGTAGTATCCATTTTTCCAATCCTGAAGCAAACAGAAGAGAGGAACAACTAACCTCTCATTGGGAGTATAGAGAAATGAAAAAGAATACTTTCTGTCCAAGTTACAATTCAGCTGACAGTTCTTCCCTGGTAAATACCAGTTAGTCCCTAAAAGGGACTTCATAAGGATGAAATATTTGTTTTCTAATAGGTGGGAGGTGGGGAAGGAGAGTGGTACAAGTATCCTTTCTGGGTTCTTGTCATCATGGATTGTAAGAGTCAGAATAATGCAGATGGCCCATGAACGGTTTTGTTATATTATGATGATTTTAGAAAAAGAAAGGAAAGAGGGAGGAGAGGATATACTAGGAGAAAAAAAAAGAAAGAAAGATGGGGGAAGATTTAATCTTCTAAATCTATCTCATCCCCTCTCCTGCCACACCTTTCTTTAAGCAGGAGAATTCTCTTCTCTCATCATGTGAAAAGTCAACACCATAGTCTTCTCTAAGGGAAGACATTGTCTCTGCTTCATCCTATTTGTCTCCTGCCTTGCTGGTATAACACCTGTCCCCAAATACTTCCTTCTGACCAACCCTTCCCCATCTCTTTTCCTGAGAAGTCCTTCCCCACGAATCATGGGAAAGATGTCCTAAGACTTATTTTAGACATACATTAAATTCAATAATAGTAGTTTATTTGTGACCTAGAAAGTTCATGAAAAAGAGTTGTACACATAAAAGCCTCCAGATATTTAGCACTAAGTCCTTAAACTATCAATGAAGTCTCTGTAGAGAAAATCCTAAAACCGTGGATTTGGAATACAAAGGGACTTTAGCGACCCTGTATGCCCAATACTTCCCACATCCTATTTTACTGATAAGGAAAGTGACTTAATCAAAATCACACACAAAAATTAAGTGGAAAGTTGAGATTAGTTCATTAGATGGGATTTGAATCCAGGTTCTATCAAAGAAGTAAGACTATATAAAGTTGATTCTTTAAAGAAGTATAAGATTTAGATAAGCAAAGAGAATAATATATAATATTGTACAAAGATAATAAAAGTTAAAGATTTATAGGACAACCAGATTAGAGCAAAAAGTCATAGGTGTAAAAAAAAAATTAGTTTTAGAGTGGCAAGAACTTCCAAAGCCATCCAGTAGCACAAAAGTTCAGATAGAGATGAGGGAATCCAGATTATTGAAGATCTTGAAAATTAGGTACTAGTGCTTAGAAAATGCAATAGAAAACAAGGAACTGCTAAATTTAGATTCTGAGCAAAAACAACAGATTGAACTCAGTGTTTAATGATTCAACCTAATTACAAAATGAATAAAAAGTATTAAAAGGAACCTGACATGAGAAAGGTCAGATAAATTCTTGCAATAATGAAAACATGAGGACACAAAGTTTTAGAATATTGTGGTACCAGGACAAATGAATCAATGCAATACAAGGGATATTATATAGGAAAAGGTAGCACTGGGAGAGTGCTTGAGTCTTCTGAAGTTTTTTTTCAATATGGTCTGAGAAATAGCTCTAAGAGATCTAAAAACTCCACCCCAGAAATCCAAAAGATAACACTGAGGAAAAACTGAGGCTTCTGATAAGGCCTAAAGATCAGATTGTGGACCCAAATAGTGAAGAAATCAACTAGGAAGTTGCAAGGCACTATTGTGTTGGAATTACTTCCATGATAAGAACTGAAAAATGATTAGATATAGGTTAGGATGGAAAGTGATAAGTCAAAGTTGATAACAAGGTTTCATTAAGGCTCAAACATGAGGGGAAAAAAAGTGTACCATTAACAGAGATATTAAAGCTGAGGAGGGAGGGAAAAGACTGAGTTGGGAAGGGAGGATGAAATGATGAATTCTGTTTTAGGAAGTTTAATGGCTTTCATTTCACCATAGCTGATTATCTCGGTGTTTGCTCTAATTTCTATGATAATTGCCTCCACAGACTTGGAGTAGCAACGTCTTCTTTCCTATCAGAGTATGTCTAATCTCAAGACTTTGATCTCTGATGATATAGGTGGTAAGTGAAGCCATGACAATGAAAAAGCTCAAAACAAAAGAAAGCTTAGAAAGAAGAACAGAAAAGCAGAGTAGCTTTGAAAATGATGTGTAGTATTTATTTATGACATAATTTTCAAAAAAAGGCAACTATAAAATGGAAAATCATGGTTATCTATTGAAGTCCCTTTATATGTTATACTATGTACATGGAAATGTTCTTTATTCTATGTTTTTGAAGTATTTAAGTTCACAATGAATAATTGTTTAAAAAGAAAATGAATCAACTTATAAAGAAGATGAAAAAGAGCAAAAAGGCAAAAGCTGTCTTGGGAAATCCAATGTATTCCCTCCCACCCATTGAATATACAATCTACCCAGGAAATCTAGTCCTCCTTCCCACCCGGCCCCTAACTTTCAGAAATATCCTTCAAAGAATAGACTGTCCCAAATTAAAAGGCAATATAATAAAGTAGAAAAAGTATTTATTAGGAGGCAAAACCCTACTGGTTTATATTTATTAGTGATGTCACCCAACTTTTTCTGAGCCTTACTATACTCATTTAAATGAACAAATTTCATTTAGCAGATAGAGAACTGATCTCAGAGTCATTATGGTGAGTTTTAGTCCTATTTCCGACATAAACAAATTAATTGACCTCTCCATGTTCTAGGAAATAAGATGGCTGTTAGAAAGATATAAAATAGGTAAAGACAAATCAAAAAATAAAATAAAAAAGTAATTATTTTCATAGATCATTGGGTTATTTCAGGAGATAAGTTCACTGAGGTGGGAAATAGCAGATAGTAAAAGGCTTTGAACTTCAAAATCAAGTCAGTTTTCCCCTCTTATTCAAAGAACAGTTGACAAAATTTAAGGAATGGGGTGATCTAGCAATATTAATTGTCAAGTGACATAAAATAAAAGGAAGAAAGTGGAGAGTTATGCTATAGTACATATATTATATATAATATATATATACATAAATACATATATATATATATATAGAGAGAGAGAGAGAGAGAGAGAGAGAGAGAGAGAGAGAGAAAACTATCGTTAAGGCATTGAAGATGTGTCTTTTATAAACCATTCTCTCATGATTTCCTTGAGAGTCAGGGACATTGATGCCTTAAGAAAAAGAAAGTTAATCAATTCTTCTAAGCTTTGCTTCATCAAAAGGCATCTGCAAACCTTAAAGTGTTAGATAAAATGTTAATTATTATCATTATGATGATGATGATAAATTTTGTGAGTCTCAGTTTGCCTATTTGTAAAATAATGATTAATAATAGAACCTACCTCATAGAGTTTTATAAAGATAAAATGAACTTATAAGCTAATAATAATAATGATATCACTAACATTTTATATGATCCTTTAAGAATTTTGTCATCTCAAAGTGCTATATAAAACATAAGTCATTATTATTATCTTTAATTATTAGTTTATAGACCTGGACAAATCACTTAAATTCTCTGTATCTCAGGCTCCTCATCAGTAAAATAAGAGGATTGCATTTAATGAATTCTAAGATCTCTTCCATTTTAAATCTAGAACTCTCATATTCCTTCAAGACATTTAAAAAGGTTCATGCAGAATAAGGAGATTTGGATGGCTTTCTATTTCCACTGCTGGATGGAGTATTCATTTGATGAGATCACAAAACAACTGAAATATTATATGTTAACTTGCAGCATCTGAGTCCTCTAAAAGACATATCCAATTAGCTAGGCACCCACTGTTGACTGTCAAGAAAGTAAATTGCTCTGGATACTCTAAAGAAAAGAAGTTCAATGTCTTGCCTGAAGACTATCTTCCTTGCAAGGTTCATAAACTTTCAAGAACCATTAATAATCCTCATCCCTGTGATCCTGTGAGGGTGGTAAGAAGCCAGCCCTATGTTCCCCATTTTCCCAGTGAAGAAGACAAGGTACAGAAAGGCTAAATCGTTTGCTCCAGATCACAGAGGCGAGCAGGGGAGAATCAGTAAAAAACCAAGGACTTCTGCCTCCTCACCTGGGCCACACTGCCTCCCAAATGGATTGTTAGAGCCTCTTAACAGCTTTGTCATTGTTCACACAGAACACCGGAATGAGACCAGAATCACATCTCTACTCTTCATATAAGAAAGTAGGTAAGTCAGCTCAGCAACCAGTGCAGCAATTAATCTCCAGCAGGAGGGTAAGAGACACAGAATTAAATTGGAGTTCAGGTTATGAAGCTAAAATTATGTGAACAAGTTCAGTGTCCTTATATTTTAACACTTAACTCCAAGAGCTGTCCACATAGATGAGAAGATTTAATTAATTTTGATCTTTTATTAGCTAAAGAAAAAATGAAGACAAAACACAGGGATTTGGCAAAAGGAGTCCTAATCAGCCTGACCTACTATGTAATAAAAAAATTATCCATATCCTCTATGTGCATTAGAAAGTTTATATCCATTTGACTGAAGCCAATTTAAAGCAAGGTAATAAATTGCTCATTTTTTAAGAATACAGGACTGCATTATAAGCTTACAGATGAGGCCTACAAACTATTATTCTTATTAGTCAAGGCTGATCTATGAAGGATGGGGCAGAGGTCTGCCCACAAAATATTATTTCAACAGTCAGCATGAATTCTCTGCCTCCTTCTCCCCTTTCTGCTTCACAATACTTCTGCTATTTGAAATTACAATTTTTTTATTTCATAATTAAATAAAAAGCTAAAAATGGAAATGTCCCTAACAGAAGTAATACATTGACTTAAATTCAACTAAGGAGTAAAGGACAGATCTCTAAATTGGAATTTGGGCATTTTGCTCCCAAATAGATGAATTGGGATCTTAGACCAGAAAGTAAGAATGGAACTAAGGAGATTCTAGCAGGAAAATGCCATCTACTTCATAATCTTTCACTGGGCCTCCCCCATTGTTAATTGCACATCTTTCTTCCAAATAGCTCTGATAATTTTGTAAATACCCTAATTTTTCCATCTAGACTTGAAGACTTAATTTGCAGCTTGGTGGTATAATGGATTGCCAGGCCTGAAGTCAGGAAGACTCATTTTACTGAGTTCAAATCTGGCCTTATATATTTCAAGCTACGTGACCCCAGCCAGATTACTTAATTTTGTTTACCTCAGTTTCCATATCTATAAAATGAGTAGAAGAAGGAAATGGTAAACCAGTCCAGTATCTTTGCCAAGAGAATCCCAAATGAGGTCATGATGAATGAAATGTAACTGAAAATGACTGAACATCAACAAGCTCCCAAATACTTGTAATGAAATAACTCCTTTATTTTAATATAAATTGGATGTTATAATATATATTTAATATAAATTGAATGATTTACTAGATGATTCAAGCACTAAAATACTCAAATAAATCTGCAAACTCATTCTTTTCCTCCAGTGATGCAAATTGCAACATTTCTATACCTGACCATCTTCTGCTGCTGTTGTTCATGTTCTCCCAAAAGTTTGCATTGTTTTTTCTCCAACATTATAAAGGGAGCAATAAGGTTCTCTAGTGCTTCCCTGATCCTTTTACTCTTACCATAGAATCAACCTATCTTCTTTTCTTATTATACAATTCCCTGATGGAATTTTATCTTATTCTTATTCTTCTTTATATTTCTAAGTTCATTATATGGTTTACCCTGCTAACAATCAACATACATTATCATATACTCGTTGGGGAGGATAACTGGGAGGAGAGGATAGAGTATGATTGATATTTTGACAGCGAGATTCCAAGTAAAATTCCAAGAGATGTAATGTCCTAGTGGACAGAGTGCTGTATGTGCTGGAGTCAGGAAGATACAAATTCAAATTCTGCCTTAAACACTTGTTGGTCACGTGGGCCGAGATAAATTACTTAATCTCTAGCAAGAATCTAGCTGCTGGGGGGATAGAGTCTAGACCTAGTATTAAGAATATTTGGATTCAAATTAACCTCTGTCAGTTTATGATCCTGTATAAATCACTTAATTTCTGTCTGTCTCAGTTTTCTCATCATAGTAGCACCTCTCCCAGAGTTGTTGAGAGAATAAAATGAGATAATATTTGTAAATTTCTTTATAAATCTTAAAGGACTACATAAATGCTAGCTATTATTATAGTTATCATAAATGTCATCATTGTCATTACATCTCAATTTGTTTCCTCATCCTCATCTATAAAATGAGAATATTAACAGTATCTACTTAAAGGGTTGTTATAAACATAAAATGATATAATAGAATGCAGCAACAGCAATGTAAATAGAAAGAACAATCATGCACCAAAAAATAAAAAATGAATGTTACAAAATTATAAAGATCCAGCATGACTTGAATGAAGAGAGATGAGAGGACACACTTTAATTACACCATTTAAAGGTGGGAGATCCACAGATATTAAATATTCACAGGGCTTTGAATTTTGCCAATTCATTGAGCAATTGTGCTGATTATTTTTTTTAATAGTACTTATTATATGGAATGGCTCTCTGCAGGGGGAATAAAGAGACTGAGGATAACTATGGTGATGTAACATCAATAATAGACTTTTTAAAATTTTTTTAAAAGATAGGTACTTAGAAGAGTTCAATGAACAAACATTGACTTGTCTCTATACTGTGCACAGCATTTCTGTGGAGCACAAAGACCACAATGAAAATATTTCATTCTACTAAGGTCAATGCAACATTTACACAGATGGGTAAATACTACGTATATACTAAGCTGTAAAAAGTCACTTCAAGAAAGAGTACTAATAATTTAGAAAGACTTTGTAGAACAAGAGGGAGCTGTGTTTTGAAAGAAGTTAGAGATTTTACAAGATGGAAACAAGGAAAGAATATATTGCAACAAAGGGGATCACTTGGGCAAAGGCATAGTAACAAGAGATTAATGCATTTTATAGGGAACAACTGGCAGGGCAATTTGATTGGAATAGCAAGACCATGAATGGAAGTCATATAAAACAAGGCTGGAAAGGTAAATGTGAGCCATTTGGTGGAAGGCTTTAAAAATTGAGAAATATGTATTTTACAATAGAGAACTGATGAATTTTTTTGAATAAGTGAGTGACACAATCAGATTTGTATTTTAGGATTATCAATTTGGCCATTGTGTAGAAGACAAATCAGAGAGAAAAGAGATTTGGTATAAAGAGACCAATTGGGAAGCCATTGCAATAGATTAGTGAGATACTAATTAGTGAGATACTAGGTAGGATTGACAAGAGTTGGCAACAAGTTTTATATGACAAAGTTGGGAGGTACAAGAGGGAAAGAAAATGATTATGAAAGAATTCAGTTTAGCTCACTGGAAGAACAGTGGTAACATCAATAGAAATAGGTAATTATGAGGAATGGATGTTAGAGAAAAGATGAGTTCCATTTTAGAAACATTGAACTTGAGACCCTACAGGGCATCCCAGTGGAGATATCTAGTAAGCTGTTGGTGATAGATGATAGAAATTGAAGGGAGGTATTAGAGCTAGATATTTAGATACAGAAGTCAACCATATAAAAATAATGATTGAATTCATGGGAACTGATGAATTCATTAAGGGAGAGAATAAAGAGAGTGGGCATTATAACTACTGGCATATCCCTGAAATACAAACATAAGATTTGTGGGAAATATATTGAAGGATGGAGTATGATGATTCGGGAAAAGAAAAATAAAAGGAAAGGTCAGACAGCTAGAAGGAACACCAAAAAACAGCAATGTTATGCTAACCAAAGGAGGAGAGAATATTTATGAAGAGGGTCAATGAATGATATCAACAAATACAAAGGGAACAAGTGGAATAAGGACTCAAAAAAGATATTAGCTTTAGTAGTTAAGAAACTGTATATAACTTGGAGAAAGCAGCCAAATATCAAGGGACTAAGAAAAAAGCAGAAAATAAGAGAATGGAAACTATTAAAATAAACATCCCTTTCTAGGAGTTTGGCAGTGAAAGGAAAAAGGATAAAGGATGATAGCTTGAGGGGATTTGGGGTTAAATGATGGCATTTTAAGGATGGATTGGAAGCCATCTTTGGTGTTCCTAACATTAACTAGAAGATTTTCTGAGTTAGTCTTTTGAAGATCTATAGCAACCCTCATCTCTACCATTCATGTCTCAGTTGCCTATAAAGAAAATCCATCAAGAAATCTCATTTGGCTATTTAAATTTTGTGTATGGCTCTCTTCTCTTTCCTAGCATGAATATTGATTTACCACAAAATCATTCATTTTGAAAGGTATTTGCCACTAAATGTAGGAATTAAAATGAAGAGAATTTGATAAATTCTTCTTAGTATTAGTAATTCAGCTTTTCAAATTCTTTCATTGTAAGGAAAAATATATATAATGGTAGTAACCCCCTCAAAACAATATGAGAAAAATGTATAACTTTTTCAACATCCTGAACTCTCCATTAAGGAAGGCTGCAGCTTCCATAGAAGTACATATTTAGAGTTGAAATGTCACCTTAGTGACTAACCCTAGTCCAATCTTCTCGTTTTATAGTTCAGGAAACTGAAGTCCTGTGTGGTTAAGTAGCTTGCCTAATGTCATTCAAATAATGAGGAACAGAAGTGAAATATAAGCCCAGGCATCCAACTACAGAGCCAAGGCTTTTTCTATTCCGTCACTATGACTTCAAAGATAAATTCTAGAAAGTTGCTTGAGACTCTTAGAGGTTAAATGACTTTCCCAATGTCAAGCTTTGTCGTTATATGGTCAAAATATATAAGCTTCAATTTCAGTATTTGATCTTCAATTGAATAAATTAAATTAATGTAAGTATTGAATGATTTGCTCTCCTTGTTGTCCAAGGGTCTTCTACAACACTATAATTTAAAAAATAATACTTCTGCAGGGCTCCATTTTCCTTATAATCCAACATTCACTGTCATATATGCTACTGAAAAAAAAACATAGCTTTGACAATATTGACCTTTTCAGAATTCCCATAGCTTTCCTTCCAAGGAGCGAGCACCTTTTAATTTCATGGCTTTAGTCACCACTTACAATTATCTTGGAGCCCAAGAATTTAAACTCTGACACTGCCCATTTCTTTTCCCTCTATTGGCAGGAAGCGATGGAACTAGTTGCTAAGATCTTAAATCTTTTATATTAAGCTTCAAGCCAGATTTTATGCTCTTTTTTCATCCTCACTTTAAAAGTCTTCTTAATTCTTCTTCACTTTCTGCCAGCAGAGTGAGATCATTTGCATATCTGAACTTATTGATATTTCTTTGGACAACCTTAATTCTGATTTTTGATTCATCCAGTCTGGAATTTTCATGATGTATTCTGCATATAAATGTTTAAAAATAAGATAACAATGTACATCCAACCTTAAACTACTTGATTGTTCCATGTTCAGTTCTAATTGTTGTTGTTTGACCCACATACAGTTACCTCAAGAGACAAGTAAGATGATCTGGCAATCTCATCTCTTTGAGGACTTCCCATATTTTGTGGTGATTCACATAATCAAAGCTTTAGTGTAGTCTATAATGCAGAAGGAGATTTTTTTCTACAACTCCTTTGCTTTCTCCATAATCCAGCAAATGTTGGCAATTTGGTTTCTAGTTCCTCTGCCTCTTCAAAAACTAGCCAGTTCTTCTAGTAATTCTATTTCACATATTGCTGAAACCTAACTTAAAGAATCTTACGCATAACTAACTACACTGGCACATGAAATGAGTGCAATTGTTTGGTAATTTGAACATTCCTTAGCAATGCCTTTGTTTAGGATTGGGATGTAAACTGATCTTTCCCAATCCAGTGGTCACTATTGTATTTTCCAGATTTGTTGATGGACGAATACAGCATTTTAACAGCAGCACCTTTTAGGATATCAAATAGCTTAGTTGGAATTCCATCACATTTACTCTCCAGCCTTATTGTTAGCAGTGCTTCCTAAGGCCCATTTGACTTCATTCTCCAGAATGTCTGGCTCTATATCAGTGTGATTACAGGTGATATTAAGATCTTTTTTTCTAAGTCTAGGTTTCCTCTTATGTAAAATGGGGATGCTAATATTTGCACTATCTGCCTCAGAAGGCCTATGGGGAGAGGGTAATGAATGCAGTGTTCATGAGAACTGGTACCTCCGATGTGAGGCCTTCGGTGTCAGCAGCTCATCCACCTTTGGTGTGCACTTGGCACTCAGTTCTCACCTGTGGCGCTAAGAAGCTGTAGCATGTGCATCTGCCACATCCCAGTAAACCATCCCAACAGACAGGCTAAACCAGATTGAGGGTAACTGATGGATCTCAAACTGTCGTTGAGTCAGGGGGAAATCTACCCCAAGCAAATTAAGATTTCCTCAGACAGAATGGATAAAAAAGAGAATAATTTGTTCCAATAGCCACAAAGGAGGCTGAAGCAGGTACCTTGAAACACTTAAAAGCATGGTCAGAAATTGAAGACGCCAAAGTCATCCACTGCATCAAGGGCCATTGTCAATCATCTTGATTGTTTTTCCTGAACGTCGATGACTCAGGCAAAAGGGAGGCTGATGACTTTATGTAACTCTGTCTCTCTTAAATATAATTCACACATAAATCAAGACATTACCCCATGATTTCATTGAGTTTCTTCAAAAATAAAAATGAAACAACAGCATCTGCCTCAGGCAATAGCAAGAAAAATGCTTTCTGAAACTTAGATCATTCTATTAACTTAATTATTTTAAGTGAATAAAGCAAACTATGTCAGTTTACTCAGAGTTCTAATGGGGACATTGAAAGAGCATAGAATTGAGTAGGCAATTTAGATTTTCCTTTAAGGTAAGGATAGGTCACAATTTAATTTTTTTATCATTATCTTTGTTGAAATAGCAAGGGATATGCTTTTGGAAATAATGAGAGTTAATATACTTGACAACAAGATTGGAGGCATCTTTTGTATTCCAATATTATCCAACAATCTGTTGTAATTAAAGAATCAGCATGAAAACATTAGCTCTAATGAAAGATCAATGTACCTCATTTTCAGTTCTCATTTCTTACATAGCATGCGCCTGTCTAGAGAGGGTCAGGATCACAAGACTATTGAGGCAGCTTACTAACCAGTTTCTTTGTTTCTCTAGAGCTCATGTTTTTATCTCTCTAATTCTATTTCCTTTTCATCCTTCTAATCTTTCATTTTCTTCAATCAAATTTTATAAACTGTGTTCATTAATTCCCTTTTCACTTTGTTTAATAAACACTAACAAATAACATGTAAATCAGGACAAAGACTAAGGGAAATATTTATTTTCTGTATTCTTAAAACCATATTTTGGGTATGCCTTTGAAACTTCCTTCTGTATATTTTTAAACAACTAGTGGTTTTTAAGAGATTAAATGTTGCACCTACTTTCAAGTCTACCATCTGAAAAAATGATGTTCATTGGAGAATATTCTAAGGCCTTGAAAGAAAAAAGAAAAGAAAAATGCCTAATTTTTATTCTTTGTTTTCAATATTAGTGCTACTTTAAAAGAAAAGAGGGCTGTAGGATAATTGCAACATGAGAGTACAAGGCCAATCCATACAAACAGTAATTGCACTTCTCTCTAGAGTGAAACTCCATTTTGGAACAAGATGGATAGACATCATCCTACTTGGGGCCACATTAGGTAACCAGGAAGGGAAGTGATTTGAATATAATCAGTATCTGACTGTGACAAATGAACAAAAATGGGAGTCAGAGAGAGTTGAGTAGATAACAATTCAAAATTCAAATTTGACTTCCATGTCTATGGAAAGTCATATGGAAAAATAATCTTAGCAAAGTTTGAACCCAATGCCTTTAATTTATAGAATGAAAAAATCAAGACCTACAATGTCACACAACTAAATGTTGGTCTATAATTAAATTTCTCACTTCCTCCATACCATAATGTCCATCATTCTACTACAACTACACATACCATTTTTAATGTCTTGAAATATCTTCAAGATCTAAAACTTTAAGAATTAACCTCCAAACCACACTGTTCTCTCCTGCCACCCTCACCCCTCTCTCCCACCAAATCTTTACTTTATTTTTGTCATGACTTTAATCCATTTGAATTATCCCAGGCTATCTCCCCTACCCTTCTAACCAATCTCCATACCTATTTATACCTTTTTACCTATTATATTATGCCTCATTTACTCATGATGCCCTAGAACAATAGTTTTTTCTCTAGGTTTCACAAAGTTTTAAATTTTTATTTTGATAATCGTATTTTAATATAATTTATTTCTTTGTAATCTTTTGCATTTTTCTTTAGGCATTTAAAAATATGATGCTGAGAAAGCATCTGTGATTCACTAAAGGTTAAGGACTCCTGCCCATAGAATATTTCCTTTCACTAATTTCCTGCTACTACTGACCTAAAAATCTTCATCCTTAAGTAACCCTTTTTCTTATAAGGAGGTACCCATTTTGAAATACTCAGGCCAGCCATACTGTTTCCATCACTCCTTGTTCATTTCCTCTGACAATTTTCCAGAATTCTTCACCATGCCCTATGAGGATGGTTTCTGCCTTACTCACATCTAAGCTTTTCAACTCCCTTTTTTGTATTGTCTTCCCCTACTTGAATCTAAGTTCCTTGAAGTCAGGGAATGTCTTTCTTTGTGCTTGTATTTTTATTCTTAGCACTTAGCAGTATCTAGAACACTTAAAGTGCTTTAAAAATACTTGTTGATGTGACTTGAGTTAATTTCATGCCTTATAAATTCATTCCGATCTAATCTTAGTACTCTAAGATCAACAATCCTTTTCTTCTTCCCTTATTAATTACTTATCTCATTTTTTCTAAATCTTTCTTCTCTTAATCAACATCTATTTGTTGATTAATTAATTAATTTGTCAACATCTATTTATTAAGGGTCTACTATGTTTCAGGCACTGTGCTAAATACTGGGGATACAAAAAGAGGCAAAGGAGCTCACAGTCTAATGGGGGAAATTAAAAAAATAATTATATACAAACAAATTATATACAAGATAAATAGGATATATTTTATTGAGAGGAAAGCACTAGAATCAAGAAAGAGGAAGGCTTTCTGTAAAAGATGTGATTTTTATCTAGGATTTAAAGGACGCCAGAGAAATCCGTAGACAGATATGAGGAAAGAAAGCATGGAGGTTAGTCAAAGAAAATACCTAGAAGTGCAAGAGAGAGGTCACTGTTACTAGATTGAAGAGTTTATGATTGCATTCAAATAGGCTTGGGATGAAAAGTCCCATATTCACCCAGAGAAATAATTATGGAGACTAAATGTGGATCAAAGTATAGTGTTTTCATGTTGTTGTTGTCCTCTTGTTTTTTTTTCCTTTCTTAATCTTTTTCCCTTTTGATCTGATTGTTCTTGAGCAACATTATAATGGAAATATGTTTAGAAGACTTGCACAAGTTTAACCTCTACCAGATTGCTTGCTTCTTGGGAGGTGGGGAGAAAAATTTAGAACACAAGTTTTTGCAAAGGTGAATGTTGAAAACTATCTTTGCCTGTATTTGGAAAAATAAAATAATATTTTTTAAAAAGACTTTATGAGAAAAAGATATTAGAATTCTGGAAAAGTAGTGGGGCTAAGTTATGAGGGTCTTTGAATAGTAATCAAAGGATTATATTTGATTCTGGAGGTAATAGATAATGACTGGATTTTATTCAGTAGGGGATAAAGGTTTCATGGTAGGATCTGTGTTTCAGGAAAATCATGATAATGGCTAAATGGATGATGAATCAGAGTGAGGAGGGATCTGTGGCAGGCAGACATACCAACAGGCTATTAGAATAGTCCAGCAGTGAGATGATGAGCATTTGCGTCAGAGTAACTCACTCCAGTACTTTTATCAAGAAAAAAGGGGAGGAGGGTCACAAAGAGTTGGACATGCCTGAAATGACTGTGAACAACAAAAATCAGGCATCAAGTAAGGGGTTATTTAAGGATGAGGGTGAGACATGAGCAATTTGTACGCAGATGGGGAAAATTGGAAATAAAGTGGGGATGAGGGAGAACCAATCTGCTGGAGGAGACAGAAAGGAATGGGATCAATTAAACAGGTAGAGTTTACCTTGATAAGGAATATGGCCATTTCATCATGTGAAACAGGACTGAAGAAAGAGATGGTAGCAGAAGGCATATGAGATACAAAAGGAGCTCACAATGAAGGGCCTTAATTTTTTCCACAAGATATGAAGCAAAGTTCTAAGGTAAGGGTGGAATTGGAAAGGGAAAGCCACAGTAAGTTTGAGGGAAGATGAAAATGTTTGAAAGAGCTGCTGTAAAAAGCAGGATAATAAGTTGATATGGTAGATATATAGTAGCTCATAGTAGCTAAGGCCTACTAGGTTGTCTCAAATTGTAAATTTGTAGAGGATCCAGTCAGAAAAGTCATGTGATTTTCTCCACTTTCAATTTAAAGCACATATTCTGAAACCAAAGGAGTAGATGGTGAGAGTGAACTAAGACATAATCAACAATATGATAAAGCTAGAGATTCAAGAGAAGAGGACAATGTAGAGTCAAACTGATTCAACAAGGAGAAGAAGAAAAGAAGTCATCAGTACAAAGAAGGCAATTTGGGTGGAAATAGAAGGGCCAAAGGATTGGAGGTCATAGTGTGGATAAAAAGTAGGGTTTTATAAGAGAAGGAATAGGGAGAAGCAACAAGTCAATAGATTATGATCAGATACGGAATTTCAGAATTCTTGAAGATGGAGGTTCTCATCATGAGCCACACCTTTCAATTCTTACATCCAAAAAAGGAAACTTAAAATAAAGGCCTTTAAAAATGAAACTATGGGATTGAATATGGACAGCAAAGAATGCTGACTGCAAATTTCAGTAAGGAAGGAGACATTTCACATAGGAAAAAGAAATTTCAAAATGCATTTCTGCTGATGTGAGAAAAAGAAGGATCCTGATACCATTATTAGCCAGGAACTCTAAACTGGTGTTAATCAAAAAAAGACAAAGTAGATTTGTGTAAAAAGGAGAAGGTCAGAGGATAAAAGGAAACTGAGGCAGAAATAATGATCTGATAAATACACCAACAATGTACTGCAAAATCAGAATTCATCTCACTTTAGCCAACCTTCCTAAAAATCCATCATCACAAAAGATCTTGGATTTATCTTTGGGTAGGGAAGTATGAGATTTTCAGAAGCAATGCTTTGGATTCATAAAAATCCAATACATACATACAATACAGATGTTAGTAGTTAATAAAAATCACAAATTTAGAACAGAAGGAAACTTTATTTACTACAACCTATTCATTTTACAGATGGGGAAACTGAGGCGTAAAGCATTGAAAAGAGTTGTGCAAGATAACAAAAACACAGCCAGGAATTGAATCCAGTTACTCCAACTCTGAATCCTATACTCTTTCAACTATACTATGCTAAGTGAATCAAATTTTAGTAAATTTCTTCACATTTCAAATAAGTTGTCATCATATTATCCCTTTACAAATGGTGAAAAAGTTACTTTAATTATATTAGAAGAGGAGCTTTGCATGGGCTGGCAAACATCAGCCATGCCTCTAGTGGCCTTTAAAAAGCTAAGATTTCCAGCTCTGGAACAGTGGAGACACAGTTGAAGTAGCAGCTTTGTGGAGTGTGACCCCTCTGTCTGTACCAGAAAGCAATGAGGGCAAAGGGGAGGAAGATCACTATTTAAAGGAATGTAAAGAGTGTCAGATTCTTCTAAAACTAGAGCAGGTGACTCAGGAGGTACTAGGGAGGTACATCTTTGACTGGCCTTGCAGCCCAGATTTATCATAACTAATTTCCTTTAAGTAGTCTATGCCCAAAGCCCTGAGCTTCTCAATCAATAGGCACATAGACATATAAGATTTAACTGGAGGAAGCACATAGAGAAAATACTTCCTGGGAGACTTCCCTAAAGGAGAGCTGTCCAGACAGGACACAGTAGCATGGACAAAAAAGAAGATAATAAATCTTGAGATAGTGATTTGATTTTTACAAAGCATTTCAAATACATTACATTGATTTTAGCATCTGAAAAAAGCTCCCTATCATTGTGGTCCTATAGATCTTGGCTTTTCCCTAAATAATCATACAGCTTATAATAAAAGTAGAATTGCAAATCAAAGGGGATTGTCTACAAATCTATTAACATGAGAAGTGTGTATTACTCGAATCAGCTCTTGTAATACAAATAATTTCCCCTGAATTCATCTTTTTTTAATATCTCAAGTTTTTGAAAGAACATATATTTCATACATCTTATAAGGATTCCATTTGTAAGATTTGTTTCTAGAATAAAAATTACTATCTATAACTCTGAAAGATATTACCTGTTTGATTCTCCATTTCTTCTCTAAGAGCTAATCTACTTCATTTATCCTATTTCATCTCTGGACACAATTGGTGGTGGTGGTGATTATTTTTCCACCAGCTCCCTGGGTGCCTAGAAAAGCATGATGGAAATAGGGTTTTCCTAAAAGTAAGTTTCTATTTGTATTGTTCCCAAAGCTTGTTTCATTCTATATCTTTCAGTAACAGAAACTGGCATTTGGAGGAACCATTATTTTTCTACTATATTTAAAGAGCCTGCCTAATTCAATTTAATAAACACTTATTCAATGCCTATTATGAACCAAGCATTGTGCTGATCATTGTGGATACAAATAAAGAGGAAGATAGACCCTTTCCTCAAGGAGCTTATAATCAAAGAGGTAAAGACACACAGGAAAAAGCTGGAAATGTGTGGAGGAGGGAGGTGCTTCAGGGGATATGTGGTTCTTGTTCCATGCAGTTAAACCAAATGGAATTGTGGATAGAAAATAGGGTGAGCTGCAAGCCAAGATCCTGCTATTTATAAAGGAAAATTTTGGAAGTAATCAAACTCTCCAGGATTCCAAACAGACAAAAGAGGAAGCTGAGGCAAGTGGGAAAATGTTGAATACCAAAAGCTAAATTAACAGCTTGGTAAAAAATGAAGCAGAGAATGGCCTCTTTTACCTAGTCAAAAAAAAAAAAAATGGAAGGAAGGAAGGAAGGAAAGGAAGGAGGTAGGGAAGGAGAAAACAAACAGGAAAGGAAGGAAAGAAGGAAGGAAGGAAGGAGGGAAGGAAGGAAGAAGGAAGGAAGGAAGGAAGGAAGGAAGGAGGAAGGAAGGAAGGAAGGAAGGAAGGAAGGAAAGAAGGAAGGAAAGAAGGAAGGAAGTGAGGGAGGAAGGGAAGGAGGGAGGAAGGAAGAGAGGGAGGAAGACAAAAAAAGGAGAAAACAAACAGAAAGGAGTAGCTAAAAGTCACAGTGAATAAAGTATCAGCCTTGAAGTCAGGAGGACCTGAATTCAAATCCAAATTCAGACACTTAACAGTTATTAGCTGTGTGACCCTAGGCAAGTTACTTAATCCCACCAATTTGCCCTACTTTCCCTAATGCAAACACATTGTAAATAAAATTTATAGATTTTAACTCAATAACAAAAGCAATTATACCTTAAAGATTTCATTTACTTATATGTTAAAGCTTGAAAGATCCAAATATAAAGATATTATTTATGTGATGCTGTGTTAAACTTAAATAAAGGTGCCATTTACCCTTATGTAGTATGATAAAATGAGCAGCATCCTCCAAACAAGAAGGTTCTTTAGGCAGATGTCCATGATCTCTTGATTTGGGCTATCCTCTTCTGATATTACAAGTAACAAGTTACTGTATATACAGAATAGGTCAATGACAAGTACACTATTATATTTTAGTTAGGATAGCACAGGATTAGAATATTCATCTATCTCTTTCAAGATCCAGAGACATTGCTAAAGTGAATCAACAGAGTTTTGCCCAAATTTAGATGGAGTTGACAGCATCTCTCATCCTTTACAATGCAGAAACTATAGAATTTAGTAACTAGCTAACAAAAATAACGAGCTAAAATAAAAAGCTGCCAGCTCATCCTCCCATCCTCCAAACTTCCTCTACCTTCTCTGAGAGTAACCTCACACTAGTGCACAATTATCTGTTTCTCCCAGTGGAATGGGACTCCAACACACTTCCTTTCAACTGAGGGTATTATTTCATACAACTTACAAGATTTCAGCTTGTGGGAATTAATTCTGAAATAAAAACCTAAAACTGCCAGATTTTACCTGTTTGACTCTCTATTCCTTTCCTAGGTGTGTATCTACTTCTTCGATCATCCTATATTATCCCCAGATGCAATTTGTTGTTGGGTTGGGTTTCCCTGCCGCACTTCCCTAGGTACTTTCAAGAAACATGCTCTTTTTTTCTGTCTAAACTCTAGATTCATTTCATATCTAAGCTTTTCTCACAACATCTGACTGCAACTGACCTAGCATCCCTTGGACTCTACCCACAGAAATTGGCAAACTAGAGTAGCCTCTTGTTCTCTGCACATAGCTTTTTACTTAATTTCCCCTAATCTTTTATAAATTTATTTTATTTTTAATTCACAGAATAAAACAAGCCCCTCCATAACCCCAGATGATAAATAAGATGATTGCACATGAAACTGCAAACTTACCATGTACAACTTGTTATTCCCTTCAAATAGACAGCAAAATTATTGTAATTTTTTTCTTTTTATTCCCTCTTCCCCCAACTCTAGAGATGACTACCATTAAATACAAATAGGTGTTATATGTAAAATTATTCAATCATTCTCTCATTTTTCCATTTTTCCTCTGGATACTGATAGTATCTTTCTTTATATGTTCTTCATTTTTAATTTGTATATTTATAATAGCCAAAATGACTTAATTGCTCAAAGTT